>NC_079316.1:103931629-104556629 GCF_029931775.1 Euleptes europaea | reverse complement strand
AAATATTTAAAATATTTGACCTGCTCAAGTGAGTTGCCACCAATTACCCATTTAAGTGGTTTCCAGGACTTTGAGAATACCAGGACCTTGGATTTTGCATAGTTGCACACCAGACCATTTGCAGTACAATACTCATGGCACCGGTTTAGTAATCTCTTTAAGCCAACCCTTGAACATGACAATAGCTCAGCATTGTCAGCGTAAAGTAACAGGGGAGTATGTATGGAGCTGAGTTTGGGACAATGGCCGTCAACCTCTCTTAACGCAGTAGCCAGATCATTTAGGAAGAGGTTGAAAAGAGTTGGGGCCAGGATACAGCCCTGCTTAGGGTTGTATCCTGATTTACGGGGATAGTTTGCCTAGTGGTGTGCACTTGACTTGACAACTTGTGTTGGTATACAACCCTCTGATAAGGAATACTAATCTCTTATCGATGTTCATGCTAATTAATTTATCCCATAGAAGGTTTCTTGGGATGGAGTCAAATGCTCCCTTAAGGTCCAGGAAGGCTGAGTATAACTTGGTGTTGGTTTTCCTAGCGTACTTGTTAACTAGATGTGCCAGTGGTCTAAAGTGGATTTCCCCTGGCAGAAGCCCACTTGTTTGGGGCCTAGAGTCTTATGTTCTGCCATCCAAGCTAAGAGTTTATTCAATAGATGTTTGGCATAGAGTTTCCCTACAATCAAGAGGAGACTGATGGGTCTAAAGTTAGCTGGAATTGTATAGTCTCCCTTTTTATGTATGGGCACCAATATTGCTTTAGTCCATGTCTCTGGCATAATGCCAGCTCTATCCACCCAAGTAAACAATTGAGCCAATACAGGGGCCCACCAATTGGGGTCTGCTTTTAGTACTTCAGGGCCTGGGGCTTTCCTCAGTTTTATGTGTTGAATTAACTCAACTACTTCTTCCGAAGAAACAGGCGGCCACTCAGGTGTCTCAGCTGGCAGGGGGGGTAACAGCTCGTTCCTGCCCAATCCCACCTCATCGAATACTTCTGCAAAGTACTGGTGACATATTTGGGCCTCTGGGATTAAGTGCTCCAGAGACTAATGACCAAAATGCCCTCGAATTGTTGGGGTTTATGGCCTGAAAGAGATTTTCCCATTAGTTACTGGTGCATTCCCTTGATTCTCTTGACCAGAAGTGATGTCACAGTGTTACACAGCATCACAGGATTCATCCATTAGCTCTCAGGGATTGCTAGCCCACCACTGATAACTCTTCACCCTGGTCTTTGCATAGCTTCTGATTGGGTTCATGCACCCTGCCAGTAACCATGCAATGACCAGGATATCATCTTTGCCACTACCAAAGATGGCCACTTTGGCAATTGGAATCTATGGCATTGAAGTCCCTCCCCTCTCCAAACCCTCCCCTCTTCAGGCTCTACTCCCAAAATCTCCAGGTATTTCCCAACCTGGAGCTGGCAATCCTGGTCTACCCTCCAAAGCATCCATTTTCCCCAGATGAACTGATCTCTGTACTCTGGAAATGAGCTGCAATTCCGGGGAATCCCCAGGTCCCACCTGGAGGCTGACATCCCTAGCACCCACCCCCTGCATAATGCATGTAGATGTGAGCCTCCTTGTCCATCAGGAGTCAGGGCAGAGCCTGTTCCTTCCTCCCTTTCCCCTCCGTCATGGGAGCAGGGCCCTTTCCGGGGCCATTTTTTCCATCTCAGTCCACCCTGTTTCCAGGCATTGGTCAAGTCCAAATTCCGACTGCAGCACTTTTTTCATTCAGTTTTCTCTCTCCTTTGAATCTCTGGGTTTCTGCTATGTGCATTCACATGATTCTTAAATGTTTTAGACATAAAGCACTGGAATCTGATATGCTAATATTGCCCGCAACAGAATTCGGCTGATCATAACAGACAAAAACTGCCTAAGTCTCCCATACACCTATCTGTGAAATACATTGGGCTCTTTTCAGATTACTAGATGGCTTCCCAGATAAGAACACGGCAAAATTAATTTGAACATGAGACGTCTCCATAACTGAGGGGTGGGGGAAGTGTCAACCAAGCAGCTGTTCCGTTTTTGTTCCTGCTCGGGATTTCCCCCACAGTTTCTTTGATGTTGGTTTTTCTTGAATATGTTTGAAATTGCTGCTTATTCTGGAACATGTTTTAAGCCAGTGGGGCGGTGGGATTATCTAGGGGGGCACTAAGAAGCAAGAGGGCAGCAGGGGGGTGCTAGAGGTGGGCCCCTTCAACTGTGTTGTTGGGTAGGGTAGGAGGTGCTGGGGTTGAGTTTGTGGAAACAAGGGGGCAGTGGCCCCAAAAGTTTGGGAACCACTGTTTTAAGCCTTTCTCTTTCAGAAAGATATTTTTTTTCATCCGTAAGCATTTAGAAATGGAGCCTGAAATGGAGCATTCTGAGAGAACAGCTTCATTGTTCCTATGTGATATGACATAGGGTTGCCAACCACCAGGTACCAGCTGGAGATTTCCTGCTATTACAACTGATCTCCAGCCAAAAGAGATCAGTTCACCTGGAGAAAATGGCCACTTTGGCAGTTGTACTCTATGGCACTGAAGTCTCTCCTCTCCCCAAACCCCGCCCTCCTCAGGCTTCACCCCAAAAATCTCCTGCCGGTGGTGAAGAGACACCTGGCAACCCTAATATGACGTTAGGCATTGATTTCTTTAGGCCATGCTGGTGTTTTGAAAGTGATTTCCAATTGTCAAAATAGGCAAGACTCCCGGAGATCAATGATTGGGGCAGCCCCCTAGGGTGGCCAGGTACCCTCTGGCAACCAGCAGGGGAGGGGTGGGGTGGGGTGGGTCTTACCAGGTATAAAAAGAGGCCAAACCTTGCCATTGTTGGCAATTACTAGGGTTGCCAGGTCCCTCCTCTCCTCCAGTGGGAGATTTTTGGGGTGGGGATTTCACACGTGCAGCCACAAATGACATGATCCCCTCACTTCCAGTTTACTTCCAGAAGTGCCGCATTGCAATGGGACAATTTGCCACTCAAACCCCCAGTAATGGTGTCCGTGGCCACCATGGGGGGAACCCCTGCTCTAGTTAGTATGTGACCTCTGATCAGGGAATCACTAAGACTGTTGCTGTCTTAGTGGCCGTCATACTCCAGGTTTGTAGTAGGAGGACGGTTCAGTTCTCAATTGCTGTTCTTGAATTCTGTGGGAATGTTGGTGGGCTGCTGGGATGTAGTTGAAAGGAGCAAATGCTACCTTTTCCCATCAGACATTGGATTCAATATGGTCAGGTTTCTCTACCTTCTTCGTGATGTTTCTGAAGTAGCATTTTTTAATGAATTTTCCAAACAGAAAACCACCACCCAAACAAATCTTTTAAAAAACATAACAAAAAATACATAAAGTTGAACCAGATTATTGACAGAGGGCTTAGTATTCAACACACTTTCCAAATTATCATACCATTACAGATAAAAGAGGAATTCATTAATGGCATTGAGGATTTTTTAAGAAAAAAATCTTTATATATTTTAGATTTAATTCCTTTCCCATAATCTGAGGAAGGGCTTGGATAGATGCTGAATACCTTTCTGATTTGTGTATAAAATAAAATCATGCCACGTTTCATGGCAATCTGATATTTCAGCTTTACCATTGGCTACTCTAAGTTTATGTGTCAATTTTTCTTCCATAGTTATTTGCCACAGTTTGGAATACCAAGAATGTAGTGTGAAATGTTCTGTGGTTTTTCAACATTTTGCTATTACTCTACAGGCTGCCATCAACATAAAGACTATTAATCCATTGGATGCCACTTTTCCATTCTGTTCCCCCCAGATTAACAGAGCCAATGCTGGTGTTACATGTATGGTTTAATGTGTAATATTTGTAATTTCTATAAATATTTTTGACAAAACTGTGACACCACAGGGCATGACCACCACATGTAGATATATTTGCCTTTCAGAGTTAGTGTCGCTACGAGAAATTCTCTTAATTCCTCGTCACCCAACTTCTCCCTGAAATCCAAGAATCCATTTCTTTTCCTCCTTTTTAGGAATTTGGAGTCAGCTTCTTATCAGTTCCATTTTGATCAAAAGGAAATTTGAAGAGAGGAGGGTCAAAAAAGGAAGGTCTGAAAAATTTCACAATTTCACTCTGCAGATGCTCAGAGACAGGCAACATCTTCCTAAATCTTCCTATCCTCCTGCTACAGCGTGTGGTGTGTAACATAAAACAGCTGTAAGGGCTGATGGTACAAAAGGGTGTGCTGATTTCTCTTCCAGAAAAATGGAAGAGAAATCCCTCTTTTAAAAGCGGAACAAAGAGAATAAGTAGTATTGATGGCTATATAGAGAAAAAGTAAATTCCCCTCCCTATAACAATGCTATTCCAGGGATAAGCCCTGTACTTTTTTCCTTATAACATATTTAGTACTATTTATTTTTGTGAAACAGACAAAAAATAATAGACACCATTGCAGTGGGGTTAAATCTTGCTCTTCGCACTTGTCCAGAAGATTACAATCTGTATGCTGCAACTGCTTATCCCATTGTAGTTGTTTACACAGAGAATTTATACTCGAAGGACTCAGGATAGAATCCATGCCACATCTTGGTTTCATTCCCTCTTCTCCACCCACCTCATAATCTTCCCTATTAGCCAATCATTTTTCATTAGATCACCCTTCGACACTTGAGATAGAAGCCTATATTCTACCATTAATGCTGGGGTTAACTCGGATGGCCATCTCCAGGAGAACAGAGTTGGCAACCCTAGTTAGTATAGAGAGAAAGAACTCAAGCACTTAGACACGGACATACTTTATGCTTCCTCCAAAGAGCTCATAGTAGGATACTTGGCTTCCTCTTGTGGTTAGTGAAGTCCTTGGGGCATCCCCACCCGTGCTCCCATGGTGTAGTGGTTAAGAGCATGGTGTAGTGGTTGTGGCGGACTCTAATCAGGAGAACTGGGTTTGATTCCCCACTCCTCCACATGAGTGGTGGACTCTAATCTGGAGAACCAGGTTGGTTTCCCCACTCTGTTATGGTAGGCTAATAACCCTAGGCTACCGTAGTACTCCCAGCAAGGTGTTCAGGACTGGAGCTAGTGTGCAAGGATGGAACACTGCTGTATCGCCAGAGACAAACAGGGGTCTCCTGGCATCCATCTTGTTTGTGTCAATGCTGCAGAAGCCGACTGGGCAATGTTCAGACTTGGTTTACCCTGTTTTCCTCTGAAAGGAGAACTGAAGACAAAGAAACAAAGGACCACTTAGCATTCCTATAGCTAGTAGACCAGACACACCTAGCCAAATCTCATCAACTCCATTCAGATGGACACAGTAATCTCATCAAGAAGCCAGCCAAGCCCTCTGACTCACTTTTCCAGCCTCACCTTCATTTCCAGTTCTATTGCCCTATGCTCAGGTACTCAACTCTCAAGTACTCAGACATTGTTTCTAATATGCCTTACAGCCTGATTCTATTCTACTGCACCTTCCTAATCCAATCTAGAGCAGTCAAGTCTTTGTCACTGGCAATGACCAGCCATTCCCAGAAATTGCCAGGTGCCGTGAGACATAGCCCCCAGCTACATTTAGGGCTATAAATATAGCCCCAATTGCCACAGCAATTTGCTAACACTTTTCCTGGATCCAAAGTGTAAGCCACGACACTTGCGTGTATAGTTTTCCTTTCCTTGCAAGTCGTGCAGATCGTTACTTGTCTCCATGCAGCTGCCTCTATCTGGATCTTACTCTTTGGAAGGTAAATATAATTTCCCCTAGGTACCTTCAATCCTTGTGACAAACACCTCAAACCTTTACTTTCTGAGTTCTGTATGTATTGGGAATTTTGTGTGTATGTGCAAACTGATTTGACTATTTTAATAAAACCCTTAAAATTCACAAAACGCTTCATTATTGGTAACCTTTTCCACTGGTGTGCTCATCTGGCGTAGAAATCAGTTTAAAGAGCCCTCGCCAACCTCTTGCAAAGCTTTACCCGACTCCAGCTAATTCCCCCAATAAAAGGAGACCGTTCTGCTTGGCTTAACAACTCCTCCACATGAAGTCTGCTGGGTGCCCTTGGGCTAGTCACAGTTCTCTCCAAACTCTCCCAGCCTCACCTACCTCACAAGGTGTCTGTGGTGGGGAGGTGAAAGGAAGGTGATTGTAAGCCACTTTGAGCCTCCTTAAAGGTAGAGAAAAGTGGGGTATAAAAGCCAACTCTTCTTCCCGTGGAGGGAATTTTTAAAAAAAATTAAAATTCACTGGCATCACATGTATGATGATGTCACTTCCTGGGAAAACCCAAAAGCAATGGCAATAGCTCTATGAATAGCCGGAAAATCTATAGTAAAGCTGCCATCACTTCCAGGTCCAGAATTGATACCATCACTCTCATGACTCCATTATATCCTTCCAACAACTAACACTGGGTAAAGGGACAGTGTGACTACCCCAAAGTCAACTAGAGAGCTTCATCGCAGAGTGGAGACTTGAACCCGAGTCTCTGAGGTCGTCCTACACACTAGTCATTGCCTCTTCTGCAGCTGCACAAAGTCTCTCTTTTTTTGACAGGTAATCAGAACTACACACATTATTCCATACATAATTTACCAGAGATGTATACCATGGTATTACAATGACAGCTAGCTTGTAAGGTAAATAATTAACAATGCAGACCTGTGATGTATGTTTTTCATGGCTAAGGGTTGGCCCTTTCCAAAGGCACCAAGACCCAGAGCTCTAACACCATTACTGTTCTCACTTTGCATGGAGCTCCCATGAAATCTAAAGATGCTATGAGAGAATCCTTAGTTTGTGCATCTGAGCTCTTTCAATTAAATGCAAGCTGGGACATTCTGTATTTTGAACGAATGAAAATGCTGCATTCTATACTGAAATATGACACAGGTATTGTCAGCCTGAACAGAAGAACTTCAGTAGAAGCAGATGGAAAGGTATGTATGTACTTACACGCACGCACACACTTCAAATCTGATAATCACAATATTTATTGAATAATAGAAACCCATCATTATGACGAGCAAGTTGCACATAGAGGAAGCTGCTATTGCCAAGAATTTGTGTCACATCCCATCCTCAAGTAATCTCTGTCAGTATTAGGATTGCCAACCTCCAGGTGGTCAAGAATAAGTCAGGTATACAATAATAGACTATCCAGAATGGTAAAGTCCAAAAGAGCACGGAATAAATATCAGACACAATGGGCTTCCGGTAAAATCCCCATTTCAGAGCTTTCCTCAAGCTTCAAGAAGTACCACGTGCCAATATCACCTGTAATAAAATGCATGCTATCACAATATCCAATCAAATTTACAAAACAACATTTGATATAAATTAATTAAAGGTTACAAATTATTAAAATATCATGCTTACAAAAATATATCATTTTACATACCAAAATTGGAGAGAGACGTCTATTCTGCCATTCTATGTAAGAGGCTTGGTAAGCGTCTGAAGTAAAACTGGCTGACTCTCTCTTAAGGCTTTAATGGTTCCACAGGTGTATGCTATCTTCTCATAAGTGCTAGATCATGCTACCTTAAGCTATGGTGAAGAGGCAAACCTACTGCAAATCAATAGAACATTAAAGAAAACTGGAGAGATCCAAAAATGAATGTAATCCTTTTGGCATTAGAGTGTCAAAAAGGAAAATGAAGCGGGACTCCTGTTGTGCTAAAATCCTGTCTATATTTTGATTCTGAAAAACCTTCCCTTGATACTGCCAAATAACAAAAAATTGCATGTCCGTGTAGGCTTACCAGGTCCTGTAGCTCCATTGGCGGGAGCTTTTCTGCAGCGTGCGGCACACTCGCGCGCCTGGCATGATGCGTGCGTGCGTCCTGAGCGACGGACCTACATCACTTCCGGGTTTACTCGGAAGTGATGCAGACACTCTATCAATCTCTGCTGAAACTCTATGGTTTCCGTAGAGTTTTTGTGAAGGTTGCTAGAGCGTCCGCATTGCTTCTGGTGTTGCCCGTCAGCCTGGTGGATTGGCGGGAATTTACTAGCCACCACTGGGCACTTGGCAACCCTAGTGAGGTGGGCAAAATCACTGTTGTGTCTTCCATAGGAAAAGCTTCTCTGGTAGAAGAGGAAGGAGGATGTGGCTTCACCCTTTCCCCCTTTTCACTCCAGTTCCCAGCTCATATAGCTGTTCCTCCATACAAGCCCAGGAATGATTTTCCCAAGGGTCCGAAAAAGCTTCAAGAATGGGGAGGAATGTTGGAAAATTCCATGCAGCTTCTGTGCACAAATTAGGATTGCTGTTTACCCGCTGGGGGTGGGGAATCTCCACTGCCCATTTCCTGTCCTCACTCCAGCAGGTGGCTGGGAGGGGGGATGTGGGGACTGGACATGGGGATCCCATGACCTCACAAAATCATTTCTGGTTGCATAACTGGAAGCAGGGTCACTGTGTCAAGGGATGCTCTAGAATTCCCTAATAGTCTAGGGGTTTTACCATAGAGTTTTGGGGAAATCATAGGGTAGTTCCATGAAGTAATGTCACTTCCTGAGAGTCCCCTGATACAGATGACTATTCAGTTTGCTAGGTTAAATGCCATTCCATCAGGGGAGCTAACGGGTTGTTTAAGTAGGGTTCCAAACTCTGAATGAGTGTGCCAGTGTAGTTCTGGCCAAACAGATATTCTTCAGCAATCTTTATTTAGTTGTGTCCCGCTCAATGAGGCTAGAAACAGATGGATAAAACCTTTTATTTGGGACCCTGTGTGCGAATCGAATAATCTGAGGGTCCTTTTTAGCTGGGGTGGATTTTAATAGTACATTGGCAGTTGCCAAGTTTCTTTCCCAGTTGATTAATTAAAAAAAATATTTTATTGGATATCCAGATATCTGTTTCTTTTTTAAAATATATAGTTCTTTTTTCTCTCATTCGTTTCAATCTCAGTGTGACAGTGTTCAAGGCCAAATTGGCTACATGAGCAGTATCATTAAAGTAAAGTAAGTAATGATGTCACTTCTGGTTTTGCAGCAGGAAATGATGCCTCGACATTGCGGGCTGCTGTTCTAGTGAGTTTCTGCCCTGCCCCTTCTGTCTCCTGGAGATGGCCATCCGAGTTAACCCCAGCATTAATGGTAGAATATAGGCTTCTATCTCAAGTGTCGAAGGGTGATCTAATGAAAAATGATTGGCTAATAGGTTGAAAGCAAACAAATGGAAGCAGTTCATGGCACATGAATAACTTATGGGACTGATTTCTACAAGATGCTTTCAGAACCACAACCATGGGTGGCTTTTTTTTAAAAACAATGGTCAAATTCATGAGCAGTGGGTATTAGTCATGACAGCTAAGACTGATAATCCATTTCAGAGGTGGCATGTGTATGAGATGGATTGACTCAATAAAGGAAGCCACAGCCTTCAATTTGCAAGATCTGAGCAAGGCTGTCAAAGATAGGACATTTTGGAGGACTTTCATTCATAGGGTCGCCATGAGTCAGAAGCGACTTGACGGCACTTAACACACACACACATGTGTATGAATCCCAAATGCTCTGGGGAAAGGGAGGTGGTTAAGCCATGATAGTTAGCTACTTGGGATAGGATTTCTCTAGGGTTGCCAGGTCCCCCTTTGCCACTGGCGGGAGATTTTGGAGGCAGAGCCTGAGGAGGGAGGGGTTTGGGGAGAGGAGAGACTTCAGTGCCATAGAGTCCAATTGCCAAAGCAGCCATTTTCTCTAGGGGAACTGATCTCTATCAGGTGGAGATCAGTTGTAATAGCAGGTGAGGTTGGCAACCCTAGGCTTCTCTAAAGGAGGGCTGCTCACTGTGGGTGCAGAAATTCCTGGAAGTTTTTTTTGGGGTTGAGCCTGAGGAAACTGGGGTTTGGGGAGGGGAGAAACCTTAGCAGTAATGTTGTACAGTCCATCATTCAAATCAGCCGTTTTCTCAAGGAGAACGAATCACTGTTATCTGGAGATGAGTTGTAATTCTGGGTGATCTCCAGGCCATACCTGGAGGTTGGCAGCCCTAAATAACCTTGTGAGATAGGGTTTGGATAACTAAACAGGGAAGGTACAGGTAGGAGAAACAGTGGCTGTCTCCCCTCCCAGTGTTTTTGGGAAATTCAAAGTTGTATGGCTAGGGTTGCCAACCTCCAGGTGGTGGCTGGAGTTCTCCCACTATTACAACTGATCTCCAGGCGAAAGAGATCAGTTCCCCTGCAGAAAATGGCTGCTTTGGCAATTGGACTCTATGGCATTGAAGTCCCTCCCCTCTCCAAACCACGCCCTCCTCAGACTCCACCCCCCAAAATCTCCAGGTATTTCCCAACCAGGAGCTGGCAACCCTATGTATGGCAATACACCCATTGCATAAAAGTTTCTGGACCCTTCTGACGTCTTTCAGGAGAAGGACTTCATATTGCATGAAAGTATCTGGACCCTTCTAAAGTCCTTCAGGAGAAACAAGAACCTGTTTATGCTCCATCTTGCCCCTCTCTATTGTATACGAATTGTGTATCTTCTTCCCTTGACAGTAGAAATCTTAAGACAGGATCTTGAAGTACAGGCAGACTGGTTGTGTTTGTACCCAAAGTTATTTTTCCTCTTGAGTGTCGGAACGATTGTCTTCCCAAAGATGGCGCTTCATGGAGGTGAAATATATCACTGCTAGGGCGAACAAAAACATAAAAGGAAGGAAGCGCCAACTGAGCCCTCCGCACAGCCTTTAAATTGCTGATGGGTACTCTGCCTTTGAAATACAGCCCTGTTTAAATCTAATGAATAATTCCATTCTCCTTATGAATATTAATCTCTAATGGCCAACCACGGTCCAGAAAACGGAGCACCGAAAATTAAGTGCCGTGGTAAATAACTTATACGGAATGGAGCTTATTTCCTGCCAATTGGGGCTTTGATTAGAACTGTCAGGTTAACCTTGACCTATTTGTTCGGAGGCGAGGATCATATGGAAACTTTTAAGAAGATTGACTATTTATGACCCCTTTTATTTGGCTCCGGTGAGGTCTGTGATTGGTCCTTGTTTTTAAATAATACATGATGCATATTGATGTTTTAAAAGCAAATAGTTACATCAGAACCTAAGAAAGGCCATGCTGGATCAGACCAAGGTCCATCAAGTCCAGCAGTCTGTTCACATTGTGGCCAACCAGGTGCCTCTAGGAAGCCACAAACAAGACTGCAGCAGCAGCATTGTCCTGCCTCTGCTCCACAGCACCTAATACAATAGGCATGCTCCTCTGATACTAGAGAGAATAGGTATGTATCATGACTAGTATCGATTTTTTACTAGTAGCCATGAGTACCCCTCTCCTCCAGGAACATGTCCACTTCCCTCTTAAAGCCTTCCAAGTTGGCAGCCATCACCACATCCTGGGGCAGGGAGTTCCACAATTTAATTATGTGTTGTGTGAAGAAATATTTCTTTTTATCTGTTTTGAATATCTCACCCTCCAGCTTCAGCAGATGACCCTGCGTTCTATTATTATGAGAGAGGAAGAAAAGTAGGGCTGTCAATTTGGTTCCATCCGACATGAAAAACAGCCAAATTTTCCCCGTTTTGGCGGTTTCCAGTTCAGATAGAGCCGAAGTCAAAAAAGGCGGGAAAACAACAAGCCAAATTTGGCGAGTTCGGGTGGATACCGAGTAAATTCGGTCAAATTCAGCATCCCCGAATCAGCATTTTCCCGCGGCCAATGGTGGCCTAAGCTGGGTCTTCTTCTGGCCAATCAGAGCAGGGATTCTCCGTGGGTGGGGGGAAGCCAAAGGGGGGCTTTTGCCTGTTCTGCCTGGGGGGGTGCCCGCTCACCTCTGCGGGAGTGTGTGTTCTGCCTTTTTCTGCCCGTTGCCACCCTCACCTGGAGTTGAGTCAGTGCAGCGGTGCGGCGTGAGTCTTCCTCCGCTCGGCACCCGTGCCTCCTCCTCCTTGGTTCATTTGTTTGGGGTTGAGCCGAGCTGTACTGGTTTGAGGGGGGGGGTTGCCTGTTCTGCCAGGGAAGGTGCCCGCTCGCCTCTGCAGGAGGGTGTGTTCTGCCTTTTTCTGCCCGTTGCACCCTCGCCTGGAGTTGAGTGCAGTTGTGCAGCCGTTCCCGCTGTTTTTAATGGGCTAGCCTGTCATTCATTTTAGTACATTCCATGTCAGTGAGTCTCTCTCTATCTGGCCTGTTCTTCTCCTTCGTTTGGAATTTGCATCTTCTGGTTCGGGGGGGGGGGGCTGTTCTGCTGGGGGGGCTTGATTGCCTCTGTGGAGTGTGATTTGGGGGGGTTACCTGTCCTGGGGGGGCTGATTGCCTCTTTGCAAGTGTGGAAGATTTGAATCCAGCAGCATGAAATCTATCAATACTGAAGATACGGAATTTGCGCAGGTCGCACTTACGCTGGTAGCATTATAAGATGCACTTTGGCTGTATTGAAATGAAAAGATACGTTACCCATGCTAGTTACGCTGTTTACTTACACTTTGAGCGTTCTAGAATGCACTTTCAGCATAGTATGAAAGCTTTTCTTGCTTGTGTTACATCAGCTCTTAGAAGCCACGGACTGGTTTCTACTGTGTGTGTGTGTGGGGGGGAGCCAAAGGGGGGGTTACCTTACCTGTCCTGGTGGGGGGGGCTTGATCTCCTCTTTGCGAGTGTGATTGTTGCTGTTTTCACTGGTTTCACAGTGTGGGTCGGTGTCGGTGAGTCTCTCTCTGGCTGCCCCAGAAACAATGGGAGGTTTTGCCTTGGATTTGCCGCTCTCTAGATGCACATTAACGATTGCCAGCTCCCATTCATTCCAATGGGCAGATGGGGGAACCCCTTCCAAATCCCAAAACTCGGGACCCCCTGACCCAATCTGCACCAAACTTGGGGGTTCTTGCAAGTAGGGTCCCTCGAAGCTACCCTGAAAGTTTGGGACTTCTACCTCCAAAAATGCCCTCCCCCGGACCTGCGGAAAGCCATGAATGTGCTTTAAATGGCTTTATTCGGCCAAATTTATTCAGGAACGCCGAATTTCATGCCGAATTCCACGGATCCGAATAGGGGGAGTTTGGACTTTGGCATTTCCTGAATAAACGGGTCGAATTATGCCAAATCCAAATTTTACCGAATTTTTTTTTACAGTCCTAAAGAAAAGTGTCTCCCTGTCCACTCTCTCCATACCTTGCATAATTTTATAGACCTCTATCATGTCTCCCCCTAACCGCCTTCTTACCAAGGTGAACAGTAGGGCTGTTGGAAAAAAAATTCGGAAAAGTTTGGCTTCGGCAAAATTCGGTCCGTTTAAATTCGGGACGTGCTGAAGTCCAAACTCCCCCACTTCGGATCCGCAAACTTCGGCGCGAGATCCGGAGTTCGGGGGAAAATTTGCCTCCCCCGGCGGGCCTTCACGGGGCCAGCTGGAAGGCACAGATCTGTTTAAAGGGCCCGCCGCGCTCCTTCAGGGAAGCCCCCTGAAGGTGCGCGGGGGGGGGGGACAGATCTTCCAGCTGGAAGGCACAGATCTGTTTAAAGGGCCCCTTTAAAGGCCCCCCCGCACGCCTTCAGGGAAGCCCCGTGAAGGCGCGTGCGGGGGGGGACAGATCTGTGCCTTCCAGCTGGAAGGCGCAGATCTGTTTAAAGGGCCCGAATTTGCCGAATATATTCGCGAACACCCCGAACTTGCCGAATTCAGCTCCCATTTTCCCGCCTTTTTTGAGTTCGGTTCAATCCGAACTGAAAAACCGCCGAATCGGGGGAAATTCGGCTGTTTTTCGGTATGGGACGAACCGAATCAACAGCCCTAGTGAACAGCCCTAAACATTTTAACTGTTCATCATAGGGCAGTTACTCTAGTCCCATGATCATTTTGGTTGCTCTTTTCTGTACCTTCTCAAGCTCTGCAATGTCCTTTTTTAGGTGTGGTGGCCAGAACTGCACACAGTGTTCCAAGTGTGGTCTCACCATAGATTTGTACAAGGGCAGTATGATATCATCAGTTTTATTCTCTATTCCTCATCTAATTATGGCCTGCATGGAATTTGCCTTTTTACAGCAGCTGCACACTGGGTTGACATCTTCATCAAGGTATCCACTACCACCCCAAGAACTCTTTCTTGGTCTGTCACTTCCAGCACAGATCCCATCAGTGTATATGTGAAATTGGGATTTTTTGTCCCAATATGCATCATTTTGCACGTGCTCCCATTGAATCTCATTTGCCATTTTAATGCCCTTTCCTCCAGTTTGAAGAGATTCTTTTGGAACTCTTCACAGTCCGATTTTGTTTTAACCACCCTAAATAATTTGGTGTCATCTGCAAACTTGGCCACCTCGCTGTTCACCCCCAACTCCAGGTCACTGATGAACAGGTTGAAAAGCATCACTCCCAACACAGATCTTTGAGGGACCGCACTGCTCACATCCCTCCATTGTGAGAACTGACCATTTATTCCTACTCTCTGCTTCCTATTTTTCAGCCAGCTCTCAATCCACAAGAGGACTTGTCCTCTTATCCCATGACTATGAAGTTTGCTTAGCAGACTTTGGTGGGGGACTTTGTCAAAAAACGTTTGGAAATACAAATACAAATGTCCACAGGCTCATTCCTGTCCACATGCTTGTTGACACGTTCAAAAAACTCTAATAGGTTAGTGAGACAAGACCTACCTTTGCAGAAGCCAGGTTGGTTTTTGCTCAGTAGGGCAATATGCTTGATAATTCAATATGCTTGATAATTCTGTCTTTAGTAATGCTTTCCATCAATTTACCAGGTACAGACATTAAGCTAACTGGTCTGTAATTTCCTGGGTCCCCCTGGAACCTTTTTAAAAAATAAAATAATTGGGTGTTACATTAGCTATTCTCCAGTCCTCTGGTACAGAGGCTGATTTAAGGGACATGTTATATTTCATTGTTAGAAGTTCAGCAATTTCCCAATTGAGTTCTTAAAGAACTCTAGGATGAATACCATCTGGTCCCTGTGACTTGTTAGTTTGCACTTTGTCTAGACATTCTTGGACTTCCTGCCTTGTTACTACTATTTGCCCCAGTTCCTCATTCTCCCCTCCCCAAAACCTCTGTTCTGGAGAAGGAATCTGCCCTATATCCAACAGTGAAAATAGATGAGAAGAATTCATTTAGTTTCTCAGCAATTGCTTGATCCTCCCTTAGAGTTCCTTCACTCCCGTTGTCATCCAGTGGTCCAACCACTTCCCTAGCTGGTTTCCTACTCCTAATGTACTTAGTGTCCAAGTGTCTCCCCTAGGGTTGCTGATTCTGGGCCAAGAAATTCCTGGAGATTTTTTTTTTGGGGGGGGGACTTCGTTGGGATATAATGTCATATAGTCTACCCTCTAAAGTGGCCTTTTGCTCCAGGGAAACTGATCTTGGTAGTCTGTAGGTTAGTTGTGACAAGGCCTTATAATGAATCAGATTACCGATCTATCAAGGCCAGTGTTGTGTACTAGGGTCTCAGGAAGAGGTCTTCCACATCACATACCAACTGATCCTTTTAACTGGGGGGTGCCAGGCATTGAACCTGAGACCTGCAACATGCCAAGGAGATACTCGGTCACTAGTTTTTCCTACAATACCTTTCCTTTGAAATATAATAGACATGGGAGAGATTCCCCCCCCCCCGTCACACCATGGTACAAGCCCAAGGGATGCTAGCTGCCTTCCATGTTGCTCATGGCAGGGAGTGAGGTGAGCCCCTACCTTACATCAGCACCTTCCTCTCTGTATTTGCCACGAACATTTGCTTGGGTGACGTAGCCAGAAAACCAACCTGGTTGTGAGCAGGAATTACTAAAGTAGTGAATTGTATACTGCTCTCCATCTTGGAGGTCGATCATGCTGCTTTGGCACCAGGACCACAAGGGTTAAACACAGTCTTCTTGCCCGAGTGGTGGCACCGCACATTTCTTTATAGTTTCATGACATTGAAAAGGAAATGGTGATGGTTCTACATTCGGCTCCTGTTCATAATTTTATTGTCTATAGCCATGAGAAAAAAAAGAAGCACATGTCTTTTGTTACTGTTAACTCTTGTTGAATTCTCTCATATTCTCTCATCAAACCTGAGTGTGAAAAACCAATCTGAGAATCTTTTGAAACAATAAATGAAATAAAATAAAACCCACCCAAAAACCAGCAGGAAGTTTATCTGAAAATAACTGGGAGTTGGAAAAAGGTGTAAACACACTGCTAACAGAAATTTCTTCTGCATTACTAATGCATAAGATATTTCTATTTTGGGATTGGCTGTCCTTTATTCTAGAAGGCTGTTAAATGCTAAGGACAAGATGGCGGTTTTTGGTCCTTTGCTCAAATCCATTGAGTCATTATTGCCATCTCCTTGACCCAAAGGAAAATAACAAAACGAAATGCTGGATATTTAGTACAGGATTCCTAAGAGGTAGGGAAGTTGGGATCCTGTTGTTTTATTTTTTTTTTCACTTTCCATTCCAATGCACTGGCATAACATATTTGGAACACATACCTGTGAGACAAAGGGAACATTAATTCTCAAAAGCTTATACCCCAAAAATCATCTTGGTCTCAAAAGCCTTTTATGCATGGGTGTTTCCCTCGTGGTCACCTGATGGGTCTGCTGAAACTCTTCCCTGCTTTTTGCATCAAGTGGATAGCTTTATGAGGGAACAAAGACATACCTTCCCCACGGAAGACAGTCGGGTTAGGTTTGTCTTGTCCCTCTTGGAAGGCTCGGTGGCCGAGTGGATGATCCAACAGTTTGATCTTCGGACCCGATCCGTTCAAACCCTAAACGACTTTATGTGGGCGCTACGAAGATGCTTCGAAGACCCTTTCCGGAGTGAAAAAGCTAAGGCTGCCATTCTTCAATTGCGTGCAGGGCATGACTTCCAGGCCAGTGCCTGAAATCACCCCTCTGTTAGCCAAAATGCGCTTTGATTGGGGAATTAGCACGCAGATGGCAATTACAATATTTATATAGCAAGATGCAACCAATGTATACCAAAGTCCGTATCTGTGACCTTAGAACAGTTATGGCTAACCTTTTAGAGACCGAGTGCCCAAACTGCAACCCAAAACCCACTTATTTATCGCAAAGTGCCAACACAGCTAGAAGTCCACATGGGGCTAGGGGTTGCCAGGTCCCTCTTTGCCACCTGCGGGAGGTTTTTGGGGCGAAGCCTGAGGATGGTGGGGTTTGGGGAGGGTCTTCAATGCCATAGAGTCCAATTGCCAAAGCGGCCATTTTCTCCAGGTGAACTGAAATAGCAGAACTCCTGCTACTACCTGGAGGTTGGCAACCCTGCATGGGCGGCCGAGCGGGGGAAGGAAAGCAGCTGGAGCATAGCCCCCACCCCTTCAGTTTGGTTCTTTTTCCAACTGTTATCTTCATACCAATTTAAAAAGACTGTTATGCAGGGGGGGCTGATGGTGGGGACAGCCCTCTGCACACGCTCAGAGGCACCTTCAGTTGCATGAACGACCAGAGTGGAAACCCGAGCTAAGCAAAGGGCTTGGCTCCAGCACAAACGCCAGGCGGGCCCCCATTCAGCCCTCACCGCCAACCCCCTGCCCTGCAGTAACCGACCAGCCTGCCGCAGACGGATGCCCAGGCTCCTGGTCCAGCCCCGTCCCGGCTCCGCCTCTTCCAGTCCTCGGCAGAAGGCTCATCATTGTCTTCACTTCCGGAGCGCGACTGCAGAGAAGGCACTAGGAAGGAGCCCGGCGCTTCCTGGAGGAGCCGGGAAGGCACCACTGGTCCTCAGCCTCCTCAGCCGGGAGAACGAACTCAGGCAAACTCTGTGCTGGGACGACGGCTCGCGTGCCCACAGAGAGGGCATTGAGTGCCACCTCTGGCACTCATGCCATAGGTTCACCACCACTGCCTTAGAATAATGACAGAGGCAAGGGATTCCAAATTAAGAGAGTTTATGTAATTCAAGCATTCATTGTGTCTATACAAACATACAAAGAGTCTAGGAGCAAAAGGTGGTAGGAAGAGGCTTTTGCCAATGTGGCAGGCTTACGATGGGAAATACTTCACCTGTCTTGGAGCGGAGTTGTCCTGAGTTCCGTAGGCTAAGAGGAATAAAAAGGGGGCAGGGGGGGGTCCCCTGCATGTTCAAGCATGGCTGCCCATCATGACAGAGTGACAGCAAGTATGGAGGAGAAGACCTAAGGAAAAAATATGGATAGTATGGATCTCAGATATACTGTTCTCTGGGGACGGGGTGATTGGATTACCTCTTTGTGGTTCCCGTGTGACAAAAGGTGACAAAGAACCTAATGGTCGGCTCCCGGGGTGAGGCAATGGGCAATTTGCGTAAACTATCCTATTTCCATTGATTTGCGCAATTCCAGGAGAATCAGGAGTTTCTGGCAGATGGGATTAACGATCATTGCATTGCCGGAGGAACGACTCATTGTTGGTATCAGGATGTCTTCTGATGGCTATCAATCATGCTGATGAAGGAGGTGAGCGGGGGTGGAAAGGACTGTGTGCGTGCCTGGACATTTCTCGCAAAATGACAGCCTTCTTGAGACTGGGTCAGGAGAAAAATGGATTTCCTCTGGTTCTTTCCGAGAGGCTTCTCCATCCGTGCTTCCTCCTTGTCAGTTTTCACTGGCTGTCGTGAGAGCCTTCCCCATTGCGTTTGGGGCTTGGCACGCGTCTAGAACAGTGGTGGCATGCATCTGTTTGGGTTGCCATGACCAGTCCAGGAGATTAGCAACCCGTTTCCTTACACCTCTGATGACATCGGGTCTTTGTTTTGATTATTCATGCCGTTTCCAACTCAGAGATCTGACTCTCCCCTGCGTTTTACCTGCATTTTCAAATTCGAGATAAAACAGGTCTATGAAAATGCCGGGGAAATGCAGGGGGAGAGCGAGGCGACCTCTGAGTAGGAAGCGGCTTGAATAATCAAAACAAAGACCCAATGTTGTCGGAGGGGTGACTACGAGGGAAACAGCCATGCATAAAAGGCCTAAGATAGTATTGGACTCTAATCTATCTGTACACCTGTGAGAATAGCTGTTTCATTTTTTTCATACTTTAAAGCCAAATCATTCCAGTGCATCCAGTGTATATGGCTAGCTGCAGTTTATGTCATTGCACATCATAGAATCAAGTTGGTCTAAAGCTCGATAAAATAGCAAATGCACCGATCTGGATTTTATATCTTTTAACAGGAATTCCCTGAAGCTGTTTGTGATGTTAGATGTACTTAGATCATTCCCATTAAGGGAAAAAGGATCTTCATCTCTCGAGGTGATGAAACTTTCTTCAGGGAGGAATGCACCTCTTGGGGAAGCATAATATATATATAAGCACTAAAGCACATTTTTAAAGTCTGGATTTCATGACAGCAAGGTAGGCAACATAGCTCTTCTCTGCTATGCTTGCACTAATCTGTCTGATCAAGAGTAGAGGATGGTGGTTATTGGCTTACAAATTAGGCTCTGTGATAAAAGTCAAGATAGCTTGTAAGCCGGAGACTAATAAAAACAACAACAACAAAAATGCAAGGGAGGTGGATGGTAAGAGAAGAGCAGAAAACATAAGGGATGTGCCAAACAGGGAAGAAGAGTGGGGCTGTGAGTTGTAATTTCAGGATTCTTTCCATGGCTGCTTTTTTCTTTGAGAGGATGCAGCCCACGGGGGCACCAGTTTAAAACGGAGGTCCATTGTGGGGAAGGGAGTCTTAAGTAGGGTTGCCAACAACTGTGGCTCAGGCTGTAGAACATCTGCTTGGCATGGAGAAGGTCCCAGGTTCAATCCCTGGCATCTCCAGTTAAAGGGTCTAGGCAAGTAGGTAATGTGAAAGACCCTTGCCTGAGACCCTGGAGAGCCCCTGCCAGTCTGAGTAGACAATACTGACTTTGATGGACCAAGGGTCTGATTCAGTATAAGGCAGCTTCATGTGTTCATGTTCATGTCTCCCAAAGCTGTTCTTGGCCCTGCTGGGGAAAACATATATACCTGTATATTATCGCCATCAGGGGTACAAGTCCCTTGGGAGGTTGGCCATTCACATCAGGACAGAAGGCACAAGGGAACAGCGTTAAAAGACTTCTACCCCTCAACAGCAAATTTCTCCCTTCACACTGCAGCGCTAGCAACTGCATGTTAGTGTGTGTGTGTGGGGAATCTCCCTCAAATTGCAGAATAAAATATGTCATTCCACCCTAACTTTGCATGCCCCACAAAGACAGGTGGGTTTTGGGATAAACAACGGAATGGGCCAGTGGAACATTGAAGAGGGGCAGCCTACCAGTGGGCACAGGGGTAGGGTCAAAGAAAGGGGGTTGTAATTGAAGCACAGTGCAATGTTACGACCATGCAAATGGGTTCTACCATGCAAATGGGTAAGACCAGGTGCTGTGAACACAGGCAAGGGAATCCTGCTGCAGTCATCTTGTTTGTGGGCTTCCTAGAGGCACCTGGTTGGCCACTGTGTGAACAGGCTGCTGGACTTGATGGGCCTTGGTCCGATCCAGCAGGACTTTTCTGATGTTCTTATGGAGGACGGTGTCAGGAGCATGCCATTAGGATGGTATGCGGTAGTGCGATTGAGCGGCCTCCAGGTGCTGTTGTGTTGTCTGTCCAAGGCCAGTCTGTGCCCTGTGTTTAGTCTTCATAGATTCCCATAGTGTGGGAATCGCCAAGTGCCCCTTCCTGCCACGTTCTTCTTCCTGCCTCTGGGAGGGGGGTTGCCTAGGATACCAGTTATCTCCTTTTGCTTCTCCATATATGCTATGCCCCTTGCCTTTTGCCCCTTACTTGTGTTCTTCTGAATATGGCTTCTGAAACCTATCGATGATAACCAATAAAACTGCTTTCGTGGATTTGCCGTCAGCTGGAATCTGTTTATGGTTTGCCGCAGGGCTAGAGCTCACAGACAGGGCTATCAATGGCTATTAGTCAAAATGGATACTAGTCATGATGTATACCTATTCTCTCCAGGATCAGAGGAGCATGACCATTAGGTGCTGTGGAATATAGGCAGGATGCTGCTGCAGTCGTCTTGTTTGCGGCTTCCTAGAGGCACCTGTTTGGCCACTGTGTGAACAGACTGCTGGACTTGATGGGCCTTAGTCTGATCCAGTAGGGCCTTTCTTATGTTCTTATGACTTGATGGGCCTTGGTCTGATCCAGCAGGGCTTTTCTTATGTTCTTAAAATGAAGGATGCATGGGTGAACCAGTATCACATAATGGGCAGGGGGTAAGGGTTTCTGCCTCAACCCCTGCTGTTCTGGCAGACTTTGCACAACATTTCTGTTTACCATTGTTTAACAACCCTGTGGCTTTCTCTCTCTGAATTGCCCTCATACTGTCTGGTGACTCTCTTGCTTTCTCTTGACCTTACAGTCCTCACACCTGTAGTTAATCCTGAGAGGGGAGTGGGCATGTGCGTGGGAGATAGGGCTATTCATGGCTACTAGGGACTGGGGAGGGGAGGGACTTCAATGCCATAGAGTCCAATTGCCAAAGCAGCAATTTTATCCAGGGGAACTGATCTTTGTCGGCTGGAGATCAGTTGTAATAGCAGGAGATCTCCAGCTAGTACCTGGAGGTTGGCAACCCTAAGCATACCCATTGTATTAAGTGCTGTGGAACACAGGCAGGGTAATGCTGCTGCAGTTGTTTTGCTTGTGGGCTTTCTTAGAGGCACCTGGTTGGCCACTGTGTGAACAGACTGCTGGACTTGATGGGCCTTGCTCTGATCCAGCAGAGGTTTTCTTATGTTCTTATGTAACAGCAGCTGCCTGCATGATGCATTCTGTTGTGGCTCCCTTGTGGAACAGCCTGCCTGAGGAGACCAGGAAGTTCTATCATTTCACAGAATGTGCAAAGTGTTCAAAACTGTTGCCCCTGCTGTATATAATTTTGTTGTGGAAATAAATAGCCATAGAAGGGCCTTCTCACGTAAGCCAGATGTGCTGCCTTCCCTTCATCAATCCTAGAGGAGAGATATTTTTTAAAAATCCCCATTTCAGAAAGATTCTGCCAGTGTGGTATAGGGGACATAGAAACCATGGAGCATATTCTCATCTGCTGCCCTTACTATGAAGAGATCCGTGGCCGGAGTTGGAGAGGGCAAGGAAGTTACTCTCTGATGAAAACTGATGGGATGTCCTGCCTTATCATCTATGTGCATAGTAGTGTCCTCTTAGGATTTTATGTAGTCTCCACTGTATTTTATACTTGGAATTCCTGGTTTTAATGTTTAATGTTTTAATTGTTTTTTTTTGTATATGTCTGGCTATGTGCCGTATCGAGAAATGACTGACTGAACTGTAGAAGAATGCAATAGCTCAGGAGATCACTTTTATAAAGGAATAGAATTGTAGTCCATTGCAATTCTTATTGTATGCATTGCAGTACTTTTACTGTGTTATCTTTTACCTTTGTAGCTCACATTCTTCCTTATGGTACATCATACCTTAGACAGTTTTATTTTGTTTGCATTGGTTTCCAATTCTGTAATCATCACCCTGCTGCACTGTTAGTTATCTTATTCTAATTGAAGTGTCTTCTGTATTTTTGTAATCTGTTACTGAGAACAGTGACCTAAAAGTAAAGCAAATAAATCCATTCATAAGTCTGCCTTATACTGAATGAAACCATTGGTCTATCAAAGTCAATATTGTCTACTCAGACTGGCAGCAGCTCTCCAGGGTCTCAGGCAGAGGTCTTTCACATCACCTACTGCCAGATATTTTAACTGGAGATGCTGGGGATTGAACCTGGGACCTTCTGCGTGCCAAGCAGATGCTCTACCACTGAGCAATGGCACCGCCCCATGGGAGGGGAGCAGTAACTCATGGGTGATGACCTCTGTGTTGTGTTCCCATCCTGTGAAGTCCAGAGTAAAATGTGAATGGGGACAGAGAAACCTGATGCGAAGTTACAATTAGGGTTGCCAACCTCCAGGTACTAGCTGGAGATCTCCTGTTATTACAACTGATCTCCAGCCAACAGAGATCAGTTCCCCTGGAGAAAATGGCCACTTTGGCCATTGGACTCTATGGCATTGAAGTCCCTCCTCTCCCCAAACCCCGCCCTCCTCAGGCTCCACCCTAAAATCCTCCTGCTGGTAGTGAAAAGAGACCTGGCAACCTTAGTTACAATAAATGAGTAACTGTGTAATAAAATGAAAAGATCCCATCTTAGTAGATGTGACAGAAAGAAAAAGGATTACTTTTAGATACATATAACTGCATACAGGCTGAAGAGAAGATAGGGCTGTCAGCCCCCCCTCTCCTCCGGCGGGAGCTTTTGGGGCAGAGTTCAGGTGAATGCGCATGCGTGCGGGCCACTTCCGGTTTACAACCCGAAGCTTACGCCCAAATGTCTTTTCACAACTGGTTCAGAAAAACACAAACAAAAGACTCAAGTTCAGAGGCATTATCTGCATGTTCAGCTTCTCAAACTGCTTGGCTGATTACGCATTTTCATAAAAATGACCCCCCCCCCCCAAATCTAACACGACAGGAGTAAAATATGGATGTTTTCTCTGTTTACTTGTAAAGGCCGTTGGTTTCTAAAGAAATCCCTTTGCAATCCGTTGTAAACCCCACCTGTCAAATTAAAGGACGTTTAATATACATTTTAGGGAGAAAGAATAAAGAAAAGTGGAGGAAGAAGTCATTCTATTGAATGTCTGGAATTGAGAATTGCTGCCCAATAAAGTCCCCCCAAATGCTATTCTAGGACTGTAATTGCCTGTCAACATTCTGCCTGTTCTTTTAATCCGTTCAGGATCATCCCATACAGCAGTACATCAATGGGGAATTAGTTTCGACTTTCCTGCTCTCTCTCTCTCTCTCTCTCTTTTTTTTAAGAAGAATATTTCCAAAGTCTCTTCTATCATATTGGGTGAAAATACCCCAACAGGGAACCTAGTGAACGGCCACCTCAGTTGCTTTATGGAGGTCGTTGCGCTGAATACAAGGACATATTGTTCACAGGGATCTATCAAAATGGGCAGGAGTGAATTTAGACATCTATCGGATTCGGCAGGATGCAGATAACTTATTTCATATGATTTCTTACAAAAGCTTACCTGTTTTAATTTTAGTACCTGTGGCTTTCTTTCTGAGTAGCATTTTGTGATTTTTGGTTTTAGTTGACATATGGCCAAGGATTTGGGGAATTTGGTTTGCCAGAAGCCCGCCAGTGCTGACGTACGCAATAAAAGGCAAATCAAATTTCTTTTTTTCAGATTACTGGTGTCAATTCAGTTATTGTTAAAGATGTCTCAGAGGGCATATATTTTGCCTGGTGAAGGGTTTTTCAAACATGATGGCTTAAAAAACCACAGGGATAACTTTTAAAAGAAATTTCACGTCTGCTTTCATGTCTGAGAGCTAGCGTGGTGCAGTGGTTAGGAGCTGTGGTTTGGAGCGGTGGACTCTATCTGGAGAACCGGGTTTGATTCCCAACTCCTCCACATGGGTGGTGGACTCTGATCTAGTGAACCGGGTTGGTTTCCCCACTCCTACAAATGAAGCCGGCAGGGTGACCTTGGGCTAGTCACAGTTCTCTTAGAGCTCTCTCAGCCCCACCTACTTCATAAGGTGCCTGTTGTGGGGAGGGGAAGGAGATTGTAAGCTGGTTTGAGTCTTCCTTAAGTGGTAGAGTAAGTTGGCATATGAAAACTAAGTGTAAGCACTTGTCCCCGTAGTGCTCCCTAAAGCAACATCCGCAGACAGGTAGTCCAAAAGAAAGTTGACTTTATTGGAAAACATACAGGTATTCAGAGCTTGCAGAAGTAAAAAGGCAGGAGTGGGGGGGGCAAGGACATACAGCAGAATATATGGAGGAATAGTGGTCATACAGGTCATATCAGATAGTACAGGTTGGCATGGCAACCCCAGGCCAACGGGGCCAGGCTCCCCCGGGCATCAAAGGCTAGAGAGGAATGCAACAGTTAGATAAACAATCCTTGAGCAAAGCATCTGCGAGAAGACAAAACAGAGAGAGGAGAGAGCAGGCCTGACATTCTGCTCCCCTCAGGGCCGGCTCCCACCTTGTAAGGGGGCTGGCTTGTGGGGGTAGGTGGTATGGAAGGCGCGCACCAGGCATGGGGGCGGAGACATTGCACGAGCGAGCCCACTTGTCTTGAGCAGGGGTGAAGTGTTTCCAACGAACGAGATATTGGAGGGAGCTGTGACGAATACGCGAGTCCAGGATTTTAGCAACCTCGAAAGGCTCCTCCCCCCGACCATCACCGGTTGTTCAGGAGGAGGGTTGGGATACCACTCTGGGGAGGGAACATGAGGGTTCAGGAGCTTTACATGGAAAACGGGATGTATGCGTCTCAGTGTCTTTGGAAGGGAGAGTTCCACGGTTACAGGGTTAATGATCCGAGAAACGGGGTAGGGGCCCATGTATTTGGCACTGAGTTTTCCACACGGATGGGTGGACCGGAGGTTTTTGGTGGATAGGTAGACCAAATCACCCACATTAAAATTCTGGCTGAGAGACCGGTGTTTGTTAGCTTGAGCTTTGTATTTATGTTTAGCCCGCTCAAGGTTTTTCACCAGCCAGGGCCAGGTGGTTTGAATGGTATGCACCCAAGTTGCCACGCTCTCGCCGCCCTCCTCCCTCGAAACATCAACATGGCCAATGGGACTGAAGTCCTGGCCGTATACAGCCTGAAACGGGCTAAAACCTGTAGATTGATGTACAGTGTTGTTATAGGCATACTCAGCAAAAGGTAATAACTCTACCCAATCATCCTGGTGGTAACTGACGTAGCAACGGAGATAACATTCTAGTACAGCATTAACACGTTCAGTTTGCCCATCCGTTTGAGGATGGAAAGCACTAGACAGACCCTGTTCCACCCCCACCAGTTTAAGGAAAGCTTTCTAAAATTTTGCCATGTAGCTGCTGCCGCGGTCGCTCACAATCTTGTGTGGAAAGGAATGTAGTCGGAAGACATGTGACACAAAGAGGCGGGCCAGTTTTGGGGTGGATGAAATACCTGCGCACGGGACGAGGTGCACCTGTTTCGACAACAGGTCGGTGATAACCCATAATACAGTTTTCCCCTCGCTGAGAGGGAGATCAGTCATAAAATCCATAGCTATTATCTCCCAAGGTCTGGAGGGGGTTTCTAACGGTTGTAACAGTCCAGTGGGTTTTCCTTGGGACCATTTAACGGTGGCACATATCGGGCAACTGCAGATGAACGAGTCCACGTCGGCACACATGCCCGCCCACCAAAATTGCCTGCGTAATAAGTGAAGAGTTTTCAAGAATCCAAAGTGCCCCGCGGTTTTGGCTCCATGGGTTAGTTGCAGGACTTCCCTTCATAACCCCTTAGGT
The DNA here is from genome assembly GCF_029931775.1 of Euleptes europaea. NCBI lineage: Eukaryota > Metazoa > Chordata > Lepidosauria > Squamata > Sphaerodactylidae > Euleptes > Euleptes europaea. The sequence continues at coordinate 104,530,374 of NC_079316.1, read as the reverse complement.
ACATACAGTTTGGAGTCCTTGTACCAATAGCCACCCCGTTCCAGCAGAGAAGCGGGGAGTGTTTGAGCTGAGAGTTCTGCTTGGCATTGGGAACAAAGAGAGTCTAGGAAAGAGGCAGGTAGATCCATCTTACCCTGTGAGGTGGGCGGGACATGGTCAGGTTGTTGAGCTGGAAGGGCAACCGGAGGTGAGGAGGGGGGCTGCACAACTGGCTCGACCCGGCGCTTGGACGGCGGAGGGGTGGATAGTGCAGGTGAGGGAGTCTGGCTTAAGTCCCAGGTGGAAGTCCCCCCCCCTTCGAGCATTCATTTCAATCGACTCAGAACGTGATTGGAGTTGGGTCTGTGACCTGGTTTGGACCGCCAAAGTAGGGAGTACTCCCCTGTGAGCAAGGGAGAAGAGCGATTCAGTGGGGCGGTCTACTTTGGTAGGGTACTGGGGAAGCTGGGATAGGGCATCTGCCAGCACATTTTGTTTTCCCGGAACATGCTTGAGCACAAAACGGAATTGAGCAAAGAAGACAGCCCAGCATAGTTGCTTCGCGGACAGTTTACAGGTTCCAGTGAGTGCCTCCAGGTTTTTGTGATCTGTCCAAACCTCAAAGGGGACCTTGGAACCCTCAAGGAATTGCCTCCAAATAGTGAGGGCATGGTAGACAGCGGCTGCCTCTTTTTCCCAAATGGGCCAGTTCACTTGAGAGTTTGCAAATATTTTAGAGAAATAAGCGCAGGGGTGCAACAGACCATCTTTACCCTGCTGTAAAAGAGCACCTCCCATAGCTACGTCGGAAGCATCCACTTGCACTATAAACATGTGTTCAGGATCTGGATGTGTTAGTACTGGTTCAGAGGTGAACAGTTGTTTAAGGATTTTGAAAGCGGTCTGGCATTGGGGAGTCCATTGGATCTTTGTTGTGGGTAATGTGGCTGAAGTCCCCTTTCCCTTAGTCTTAAGTAGGTCAGTGATTGGGAGTGCTACTTGAGCGAAATTGGGAATGAACCCTCGATAAAAGTTGGCAAAGCCAAGAAACTGCTGCACTTGTTTGCTGGTTGAGGGTGGATCCCAATCGATTACAGACTGTACTTTTGCAGGGTCCATGGTGAGACCTTGGTGCGAAATAATGTAACCCAAGAATGTCAATCGTTCTTGGTGAAACTCACATTTGGATGCTTTAGCATAGAGGTGTTGTAAGACTTCTCTTACTAGAGCAACATGCAGTCAAAAAGGGCAAGAGTCCAGTAGCACCTTAAAGACGACAAAAATATTTTCTGGTAGGGTATGAGCTTTCGTGAGCCACAGCTCACTTCTTCAGATACAGCTAGAATGTGAATCCATCGGTCTTTAAGTAGAGGAACAGTATGTAAATGTGAATAGCAGGCTTGATGGGATTAGGTGTGATATGCAGAAGAGTCTGTGATGTCCAGGGGAGAGTTGGGTGTGGAGAAATCAGCATTGGTAATGGGCCATGAATGCAAGGTCTTTATTCAGCCCAGGTAAATGCATTGACTTTAGTTTGAATATCAACTGTAATTCAGCAGTTTCTCTTTCCAATCTCCCTTTAAAATTCCTTTGTAAGAGAACTGCTACTCTTAAATCTGCAACAGAATGTCCTGGAAGGTTGAAACAACCTTCGGCTATAAGACCAAATGTCGTCCTGGAGCAGAGCTACGGGTGGCCGCGGTGCCTCTGCGTTGAGGTCGTCCCCGAGTCCGGGGCGGTCCGTCTGGTCGGGGAGGAAGTGTGAGGTCCGGACGGCGTGGACAGGCAGACGCAAAGTGGCCCTTATTGCCGCAAATGAGACAGGCTCCCCTTTGGAACCGGGATTCGCGGTCCTGCGTGGGCCGCATTGGTCTCCACGGGGCGGGGGCTGCAGCTTTAGGAGGAGGTTTTTGACTGCTCCCCTCTCTGGTCCGGCGTCGGACCAGAGATATAAACCAGAGATATAAACTGACGGCAGCTTTCCACCTCCTCTGCCAGTAAAATCCAATCTTCAAGGGTGTTGGGGTCCCGTTGCATGTACGCCCAGTTCAAAATGTCAGGGTGTAAAGCTTCCCGGAAATAGTGTATTCGGGTGGCTTCAGGCCAATCCACAATTTTACTGGCAAGTCGTTGGAACTCATCTGTGAATTCGAACGGGAGTAGAGCCTTGCCGGAGTTGCAGGAGTTCGGCTTTGGCCCTTTCTCCCAAGAAGGGGTCCTCAAACTGCCTCCGCAGGGCAAACATGAAATTGTTGAGAGAGCGTATGGATCAGGCCCGAGTGTCAAACTGGAGGACCATCCAGTCTGCCGCTTTCCCCATCAACAGAGAGGCGACGAATCGAACTCAGCTGTCCTCAGTGGGGAAGTACTGTCCTTGTTCCCTCATGTAACTGTCCACATGATGTAGGAAACAGGGTAAAGCATCAACTGAGCCATCATAAGTTATCTTAAGACGGGGTTGTTTCCACTGAATAGGGGGTGCTGGGGGTGGTAGAACTGGTGCCCCTGGGAGCGGCAAAACGGGCGCCCTGGGAGGCGGCAACACTGGAGCTCCTGGGGGCGGTAAGACCGGTGGAGCTTGTGGTTGTGGAGCCGGCTGAGGAGCCGGCTGAGGTGGTTGGGTGGGAGCCGGTGCAGCTGGGGTGGTTTGGGCACGGTGCAAGCATTCATTCTCGCGGAGTAGCTGCTCCATTTGGTCTTATAGCCGAGCTACTCGGTCAGTTAAGTCCCGGTTTTGGCTCCGCAAAAGGTGCATGTCGTCACCAACTCTTCCCGTGCGTCTGGATCGGCTGACTCGTAGGTTGGTAACCCAGTGGGATCCATCATCATACAGATCTTCCTCGTCAGAGTAGTCCGATTCTGGCAGATGTTCTGCAAGGCGCCGTGCGCGTTGCGTGGTGCGAGAATGATGCAAGCTGGAGAAAACGTGGACCCAAATGAGAATCCAAATCCTTCAGTGTCTTTAGGACGCACGGCCGCATCTACCTGCGCTCGATTGGCGGCCAATTGTTGCTCCTTCTCCTTGTCGGCCTGAGCCTTGGCCGCCGCCGCATCCGCTGCTCGCAACTGTTCCTCGGCCTTCTTTTGGTCTGCGAGTGCTTGGTCAGCTTCGAGCTTCAAGGCGGCGGTTGTGGTGACGATCGGAAGGGGTTGTACTTGGACAGCTAGTGCAGCTGCACCATCTCCGAACGTCGGGGTTAACAGTTGCATTAAATCGGCCACAGTGGTTGTGGTCGGGGGCAGTCCCTCAAATAGCAGCGCTGTCTGGACAGTGACCTTTTGTGCCTCCACTAGGCACTTGTTAGGATCCGGTACGAGTGACAGCGGGGTTCCCCCGCCTGTGCCCCCGCCATGGATCGGGGCGAGTCGGGGCGGATAGGGACCACTGCCGAGTCTGGTTGTGTCTCTTGCAATGTCAATCTCCCTAACAAGTGAGTCAAAGTTGCCAAGTCCTCTTGTGCTACACGCACTTCGTCCAATAGTCCGTCCAGGGCCAGGAGTTCGTGATGGGCACTGCGATCTGTGTCCTCAGACTTCCAGGGCCTCACTTCAGCGAGACAGTGCCACTGAACCCGAACAAGTTCCACTAGGCGGTTGATTTCGGCATCAGTCCGCACTGCTTCGATGAGCACATCACGCAGTAGAGTAGGGTCGTCAGGGATGGTAGATGTTCCCAAGCGGAGGGCCCAGTGGCTTAAGTCCTCCAGGATTCCAAGTGAGGAACCCGTACTTGAGATGCAGGCGAACCCTCCAGGGCTCTAGCCAGGCAGGTGAAAGAAGAGAGAGCGATTCCTGCCTTAATGTAAGCACTTGTCCCCGTAGTGCTCCCTAAAGCAACGTCCGCAGACAGGTAGTCCAAAAGAAAGTTGACTTTATTGGAAAGCATACAGGTATTCAGAGCTTGCAGAAGTAAAAAGGCAGAAATGGGGGGGCAAGGACATACAGCAGAATATATGGAGGAATAGTGGTCATACAGGTCGTATCAGATAGTACAGGTTGGCACGGCAACCCCAGGCCAACGGGGCCAGGCTCCCCCGGGCATCAAAGGCTAGAGAGGAATGCAACAGTTAGATAAACAATCCTTGAGCAAAGCATCTGCGAGAAGACAAAACACTCCCAAACGCAAAGAGGAGAGAGCAGGCCTGACACTAAGTCTTCTTCTTCTTTGTGTGCTATGCCTTGTCTTGGCATCATATTTGCCTAGACCCCTGATTAAGTGGGTTGCTAAGAAAGGTTAACAGTACTAGTGTGTTCCCTGACACTTGGCAGCAGGGTGACCTTCTGTCCCCCTGCAGCTCTGCCTGCCACCACACAGCTGGGCGATGGGGGGGAGATACTAGGGGCGAGCAGCAGTGTGCTGGCACCATGATGTCACTTCCGGCATGACCCGGAAGTGATGTCATCACATCAGGCAATGCTGTAGCATGCCACTCCAAATGGTAGAGTTGGGGGTGAATGCTAGAGCATTGTCCCACATGGACGTAGCTTCCAGGTTGTGCTGGAAGGGACATCACCACGTTGCCGGCTGGCGACATCACGTCTCCTGCAAGTTGTCAACCTCAGGCTAGCAACCCTACTTCGCAGCCATTTTGAAAGTCCAACACAAGATGGCGACCTGGTGTGTGCACTCTTGCCAATACAGGAGACATGGTTTAAAGGAGAAATTCATGTAGGGTGAGGTCAATGAGGAACGGTTGAAGATGGACAAGAAACAGTGCAGTCTGCTTCCCCCTTGTGTGCACACATGACCTGCTCTGGCCAGTCCCAACAAGCTTATATGATATTGTCACAGCCCTATTTTTGTGCCTCCTACAACCGCTGGGCGTTTCACACATCTCTTTAGAAAGAGAGAGATCTTTTTGTCGTGTTTTTTTTTTAACAGTGGCTGTTTTTAATGTACTATCCATGCATACACAATACCTCATCACAGGCAATTTTAGAAATATATATGACAACCAAAGTAGCACCCTTCTTCTGACCCTGTTTTGCCCTTGCTATCACATGCCTCTAATGAAGCTTATTGTAAATTGTTAGCGGGGGTGGGGGGGATTTAGTTGTCATGGTAGAGATAAGAGAAACCAAGAAAGTTATAGGAGGCAGGCAGCTGTGTGCAGAATCAGGGAAACAGGGGCTGTTTATGCATGGGTACTTTCACTCAAGTTCACCCACAGTCTATCTCGGTTGTTCCTTGGAGTTTTGCACGAGTTTTCCCTCCATTAGAGATGACCTCTCTGCCAGTCCTCACAAATCCTGGACCTCCCTTTTCCTCTGTTAACCCAATTATTCCCTCTCCCCAGAGCTCAGCCTGGGTGAAATCCCCGTGCATAAGGCAAAGCACGGGACACATAAGCTTGGTTTGTCTCACAGCCGATTACAAAGCAGCGTATAAAGAGGCAGGGATTCAAATGCTTCCTGGGAGCTCTTTCTGAGCAGAAGAAAGGCTTTTTAAAACCGAGGCTTGGATTTCTCCCACCACCCTTTCAGATTGCTCCATTATCTGTTCTTAAAATTGCTTTTTTATGCAGCAATTCGATTTTGGGGGGGATTTTCTCTCACAGTAAGCTCTACAAAGTAAACCAGTTACAAAGCAGCATTTAAAGGGACAGGGACTCAATTGGAGCTTGGAGACTGCTGCTGCATAGGTTCCCAATGGGAAAGTGTGGGTCTAGCGAGCAATGAACCTCAGATAAAACTCCCATGCACAAACCACCAGGGAGTCTCTTCACTGCCTAAGCTTCCAAATCTGGATCCTAACCTGAATTTTTCCTCATGGTGAGGGTGTTAGTCAGTTTCTCAGGTGTCTGTGGGAAGGTGTGTCATGGTGTCATGGGAAGGGGCCAGCATCAAAGGGCGTGGCTATTTCTGCTGGGCTTGATAAGAGGTTTTGCTATTGGCCCCACCCTATGTCCATCAAGCTGTACCTAGAAGTTCCATTCATACCTAGGCTTGTTTCATTTCCTACTAGGTGCCAACTCTACCAGTACCAACCTCTAACACACAGACTACAGTCCCTGATTCCAGGGTCTTAGCATCTGTTTTATGGCAACCCAGTAGGGTTTTCAAGGCAAGAGGCTAACAGAAGTGGTTTGCCATTGCCTTCTTCTGCATAACAACCCAGTATTCCTTGGTATTCCTTGGTGGTCTCCCATCCAAGAACTAACCAGGGCCGACCCTGCTTAGCTTCTGTGATATGATGAGATCAGGCCAACCTGGGCCATCTAGGTCAGGGTGGCATCCATATACACAGCCCTAATTTTTGTACATTCTTGGTGGTATGAAACAATTGTTGAAAAAAAAAATCGGTATAGTTCAGATTCAGTCGAATTCGGCCCGTCTGGATTCAGGATATGCCGAAGTCCGAACTCCCCCGCTTCGGGTCTGTGCAATTCGGCGCAAATTCAAAGTTCGGGAAAAAAAATCGGCCAAATAAAGCCATTAAAAACACAACCGCGCCTTTCCGCAGCTCCAGGGGGGGCATTTTGGGGGTAGAGGTCCCAAACTTTCAGTGGAGCTTCAAAGGACCCTTTTTGCAAGACCCCACAAGTTTTGTAAAGATTGGGTCGGGGGGGCTGAGATATGGGCCCCGAAAGGGGTCCCCCCACCCTTAATGTGCATCTCTGAGCAGAGCTTGCAGCCCACGCACAAAGCTCCCAGCCCCGACAAACAGCTGAGAGCAAGGGCAGGGCAGGTACTAAGAAGTTTGCAAAGCAACAGAACTGCAAAGCAACACTGCAAAGCAACACAACTGCAAAGCAACACCCACAACTGCAAAGCAACACCTTTGCAACCATGCAAAGCAACACCTGACACCTGGGAGTTTGCAAACCATGGAAAGGGACAGAGGCAGCTAGCTGTGCATAATGAGCAGGAGGGGGTGGAATTTCCCCGTTTGCATCGGACCCGGGACCAGGCAAATGCATTCTTTAAGTAACCATTTGAAAACCAGTTTTGAGCAAGCAGCAAACTAGACCTAACCAATCTTATGAATGAGGGAAAACCTGAGGACACACAACTGAAGCCCCCCCTCAAACCAGGGAGAGAGAGACTCGAGGGGGCACACGCACCCCAGGCAGAATGGGCGAAAGCCCCCTTTGGCTTCCCCACCCACCCACAGAAACTGCTCCCTCCCCACACACACACAGACTCTGCTTCCCCCCCCTACACACACACACACAGGAGAAAAATTATAGATTAAAGCCCCCAAAGGGGTCTTACTGTGGCTGTCTTCTGTTCCATCAGGAGGGGCTGGGAGGACTGGGTAATCCAGTATGATTCCATTTAAGCACGGAAGGTTTTGCCGCTCTGGAGATGCACACAGTATCGGGTGATCCATTCATCCCAATAGGAAAAAGGGGAAAGCCCATATCTCGGGACCCCCTGACCCAATGTTTACAAAACTTGGGGGGTCTCTTACGAAGGCTCGTCTGAAGCTATGCTGAATGTTTGGGGGCTGCACCCCCCAAATGCACCCCCTGCAGCCACGGAAAGAGAAAAGGGGGGAGCCCATATTTCTGCCCCCACTGAACCCATCTTTACAAAACTTGGGGGGTTTCTTAAGAAGGCTCGTCTGAAGCTATGCTGAAAGTTTGGGGGCAGCACCCCCAAAAAAGCGCCCCCTGCAGCCACGGAAATGGAAAAGGGGGAGGGAAAAGGGGTGGAGCCCATATCTCGGGACCCCCTGACCCAATGTTTACAAAATTTGGGGGGTCTCTTAAGGCTCGTCTGAAGCTCCGCTGAAAGTTTGGGGTCTCTACCCCCAAAAATGTGCCCCCTGCAGCCACGGAAAGGAGCGAATGTGCACAAGCACCCCCCCACGAGGATTTCTCTCTTACTCTCTCCCCGACCCGGCCGCTCAGCAGCTGATTCCTCCAGTACTCAATCCTGACTGATTGGACAGAAGACCCAGCTTGGCCACCGATTGGCCAGGGGAGGAGAATGCTGCTTACTGACGGTTATGCTGCTTACTGACGCCCCGAATTTGCCAAATTTATTCATGAACTCCTGAACTCGCTGAATTCGGCTCCCCCGGTTTCCCGCCATTTTTGAGTTTGGTTCGTCCCGAACTAAAAACCGCCGAATCAGGGGAAATTCAGCTGTTTTTCAGTTCGGGCCAAACCGAATCGACAGCCCTAGAAACAAGAGTAACTGTCCAGTTTAATATGGTGGCAAAATGAAAGAGCTAGGAAGTCTCCCATTCAAATTACATGTAAGCCATGAGTGCATTGGGTGACAAGCTAATGAGGTAAATCATGATGGGTAGCCGTGTTAGTCTGTTAAGAGCAGTAGAAAAGAGCAAGAGTCCAGTAGCACCTTAAAGACTAATTAAATCTGAAGAAGTGAGCTGTAGCTCACAAAAGCTAAGGGGGGGGGGCTGTGGCTCAATGATAGAGCCTCTCCTTGGCATTCAGAAGGTCTCAGGTTCAATCGCCAGCATCTCGACTTAAATGGACCGGCTAGCACGTGCCATGATGGACCTCTACCTAAGACCCTGGAGAGCTGCTGCCAGTCTGAGTAGACAATACTGACTTTGATGTACCCACGGTCTGATTCAGTATAAGGCAGCTTCATGTGTTCCTGGGTACTGGGTAGAGTGCTAGGATAGGAGCCAGTGACTTGGATTAGGCATAACATAGAGTTCATTTTAACTTTGGTTTGTGAAATCAGGATTAAATTAGCAGGTGATAACTCACATCCTGGTTTGCCTTAGCAACATCATGTGTGCTCTGTAGAAGAAGAAGAGAGGTTTTTTTTATATATATATGCCGATTTTCTTTACCTTTTTAAAGGAGAATCAAACTGGTTTACAATCTCCTTCCCTTCCTCTCCCCACAACAGACACCTTGTGAGGTAGGTGGGGCTGAGAGAGTTCAGAGAGAACTGTGACTAGCCCAAGGTCACCCAGTTGACTTCATGTGTAGTCATGTGTAGAGGGCATTTGTAGGAGTGGGGAAACCAACCCAGTTCACCAGATTAGAGTCCACAGCAAATGTGGAGGAGTGGGGAATCAACAACAACACAACAACACCTTTATTGGCATGCAAAATATGTTCACAATATGTAAAAAACTAAGTAACACAGAAACTAAGACTGAACAGAGTGAGAGTGTAGAATCTTAGAGCCTCATAGCCAGTTGCAAAAATTTTGCTACCCTGTCTATTGTGGTGGAATTTTGTCCGGTAAGAAAAAGCTGTATCTTACACTTGTCTGAGCCTCCATTCCATTTGTCTAGGAGTGAATTAAGAAATTTGGCCCGAATAGCGACATAAAAAGGGCAATACCGAAAAACATGTTGTAACAATTCTACACATCTCAGTCTGCAAGGGCAGAGTGCGTTTATATACTGGGTTTTCTGAAACCTCCCAAATAGCACAGCTGTAGGTAAAACATTAAACCGTGCAAGCATAAAGGCTCTACGATGCTGTAGGTTAGTCAGGAGGTAAAAATAGAATGCTGGGCCATCCAAAGGTGGTAATCCCCAGAAATAATGGGGAACAGGTTTTCCTGGCAGCACAATTAAGTTCTTGGAGTTCTATGTCTAGGATTCGGCATTTTATGGTTTTATATGCAGATGCTTCAGAAACCAGTGCCAGCGAGTCTAGAGAAATTTTTAAAGTTTTGATTTTTTGCTCAGTATGGCCTAACCATTTAGAAGTCTGATATTCAGTGAGCATTAAATAGGTAAGACTGGTGGAGTCGGTGCTAAAAAGTAAATGCAGTCAGAATTTGATTGTTAGCTGCCATGCTCTGGTTTCCAGCAGTTTTTGATTGCTTTCTAGACAGATTGCAGTGTATGGTACACAGTTAGGGATTCCAAGAATCCTACGTAAAAAGGAGGATTGAAGGCTTTCAGCTGCTTGATTTGAAAGCATTGATCCATATTGGGATGCCATAGAGCAGTTGAGAACACGATTTGGCATTAAAAACTTTGAGTGCTGTGGGCAAGTATTGGCTACCCCTTGTATTAAAAAAGCAAGCCACAGCTCACATGCTATTTCCCACTAAGTTTATAACATACTTGCGATGTGTGACCCATTGTGGACTCACGGGCAAGTGGCTCCAAGGAAAGGGGAAGGAGAAGTAACCTTAAATAAACACACATACACGTACTTTTTGGGAAGTAAATGGCCACAGTTTTTATTGATCACAACAGAATGGAGCATTGGCGGAAAACCATGGGGGCGGATCCAAGATATCGGGTCACCACCCTGTAACCCGATATATATCGAAAGCATCGATAAACAGCCCAACCACCTGTGGGCACAGCACCGGAGTAGCACTTAGGTGGCCCCACCGGACGCACATCTCTGTGTGGAGCCAGCGCCACCTGGGATTGGAGCACCCAATACAGGCCCCCGAGCTGGGCATCGCTGTTGTACTCCATCCCAAGACCCCTTATGGGGGTCCCCACAAACGGGAAGGAAAAGCACATCTTCCCTTCTTGGATCAGACCCCATGCAAAAACCCGCCAAAGAGCAGGGACTACCGCCCTGCTCCCGCCAACGCTCCTACTGCTGTGACCAACAAAGTAGCGAGCCCCGAATATCGTGCAGCCACAGATCCTGACCCCAGTCAAACAGGTGCACTCCATCAGGGCGACACAGCTCCTGTGACCTGAATGACATCTCCGTGTGGCGAATCATGACACCCCCAAGTGTCTCGATAAAATGGCCCATAGCACGGCACATCTTCTTCCTGGCAAAGTCCACCCTGTCAGGCTCAGGCAGCTCCAACTCCAAAACCCATTCCCAGGTTTTTTACCAAGTGACACCTGCCCACTGCCCAGAGGAAGGCAAAAACCCACAGGGCCAATGGCCAATCTGGCCTGTAGGAAAAATTCCTTCCTGACCCCAAAACGGCGGTCGGTGTTACCCTGGGCATATGAAACAGGAGCACTGCGCGATCAGTATGTCACTGGGAGCCACCTGTAAAGCTGCAACCATACAGTTCTGGGACCCGAGGCTGCACACAAAGGGTCTAGCCCTTCTCCAATGTAGAGCTGAAACGAGAGGACATGTTAGCGGGTGCTTCCTGCAATAGACACATCCCATAAACAGTGAGCACAGAGGCTCCCACCATGGCAGCAGTATTCACCCTGGCAGAATGGAGCACCATCCACGGTCCAGGAAGGAAATCAGAAGGGTACATGACAGGAAAGGGTGCATGAGTGCTTGTCTGAAAAACCATCCAGGAAAATTGTCAAAAAGGCCTAAGGTGGCACAAGATACCGAGGCCCATATGTAACACCTTATCACACCACAATCTGTTGAGCCCAAAGCTCAAGGCCAATGAACCCACAGGTTCCCAACAGAACTGGTGGTCAGATCCATGCCACATGTGCCGAAAAGGGGACCCACCCCCACAGGCCCATAGGTCGCTAACTGTGTGGTGGAAGGAGGCATAACACACCGAACCAAATTAGCAGGAATGGCATAGGTGACTGAGGAACCCCAGGGGTAAGACAGTAGGGCATATGTCTATAATCCACAGGAGCCTTAGGGTACCACACCCTGAGGGATACGCAAAGTTAGGCCATGCAGGGGGAGGTGAACCCAATAAGTTACGTTGCCATGTCATCTACCATCGAAGCCACCCCATAAGAGGCGGTGCCAACACTTGGGAACTCAGGACTTGAAAGCTGTAATGTGTCCACCACTATCATAGGTGCCTGAGGTATGCCGAACTATAGAAGATAGGCTGTGAATAAGCCAAGCAATATTGACTGGCACTGAGGAGCATGACCCATGTGTTGCATCCCCTTCATAGAACATGTTAAAGGCCTTCAAGGCAGCCTGTAAAATGGAGATGCCCACAGGCATAGTCTTATGAACATACCACAATCCATTGAGTTTAAAACAAGGGTGGGGGGGTCAGTCCAAGATGCACTGGGGAGAGGAATAGGGAACAAACCAGCTGCGGCTACAACAGAATTATGTAGTGAAACTGGTGATGCCAGATGCAGTGGGACAACCCAAAGCAACAGGGGGGGTATGGGCTCAGAAACAGGAGGGCTTAGGGTGGAGGCCGCAACAATTATTACCAGCATGCCCTTACCTGTCACAAGTGTGGTGACACCTGCCCTGGTTATATTCCAGCAAAAACTCTCTATCACCTGTTCTGCCCCCCGCGTCACCCTTGCCAGGCCTGCCGGTATACACATTGCCCTTGAACCATGAGCCAACCCACAAAAGCCATAGCTCATCTCATTAAAAGTCCCACCAAGTGCACTCCTCGTGTGAAACCCTTGAACTAAAATGCTTCATCCTAGTCCATAGTCCCGAGTCACTTGCAGCTCTCTTGCCCGTAGTCATTGCTCATGTGAATAGTGAGGTGCAATGCCCTTTACGGGCATGAGCCTTAAACCAGCCCCATAAAGACAGTGTAGCCTGACAACCAACTAACAAGGTACAGTCTGCAGCATAACCTTACCCTTGTTCTTACTTGGGCAAGAATTGGTTTCAATCGGGGTAAAATTATACCTAGTCCCTTCTGGGTGAGGTGAATGCCAGGTGGATCAGCAGCCATATAGGCCACCGCCTCTATCCTCAGGTGGAGGCTCGACTAGGAACCACGCTGCCCTATGCCCTAGCCCCACATGTCCCCCCCTTCGCTGCCCATGCCGGTAAACCAGGCACACAGGCCGCCTCTACCCAATGTCACCCCGATGTATGAGGGGGCATTACCTGACTCCCTAGTGGTAGATGGGGGCTTGGCCTGCCAGGTCTCTAATGTATTCACCCTGGCGACTAGGCATGCCAGAGTTTGGGCAAGCCCCTAAACACAGCTGCTGTGTGATGCTCGGCTAAGGAAGTCCTTAATGGTTCATGGCACGGGCACGCGCTTCCCAGACTCATGTGCTAGCAGGTTTGCCTGAAGTAGCTGCCTCTGCAGATCAGGCCTTTTGCCTAGCGTGTGTGTGTGGGTCCTTCCCTTTCTGTCCTGCTGCAGCAAGAGGGGGGGGGCGCAGCACCCTTTCATATGGGCATTCAGCACAGATTTGGAGGCATGGCCCATAGCCGAAATTGCAAAGGACTAGAGACGACAATGAACTGTTCCTATCAAGCCAAATTACCCCATTAAGGAAATGTGACTGGCCAAAAAAGGTAACAGAAAAGTAGCTCACCCCCTTTTTAGTGTATCAATTCCCAGGTCAGCAACTGGGCACAGCAAAATGAAACAAACCAGCGCTCTTTCCCTTTTAGTTTATCAATCCCAGTTCAATTAGTAGATCTGCAGCAAAATAAACCACTTATAATTCTACTGCGATGAAAGGGGCCCCCGAGTGAAATAATGAAGTGAAGCAGAGGGTTCCTTTTATTTTCTTTCATGTTTCACAATCATCCTCCCCTCCCCGCAACAGACACCACACGAGGCCGGTGGGGCCAAGAGGGTGTAATCCGATCAAGGTCACCCAGTTGGCGTTAGCTGCTCTTGTGGAGGATATAGAAATGTGGAGTTGGAAGGGACCACCAAGATCATCTAGTCCAACCCTTGCACAATGCAGGAAAATCACCTAGTCACCCAGTTGGCGTTAGCTGCTCTTGTGGAGGATATAGAAATGTGGAGTTGGAAGGGACCACCAAGATCATCTAGTCCAACCCCTGCACAATGCAGGAAAATCACCCCAATATCCCTAGTGACCCCCACGCCATGACTAGATGATGGCCAAAATACCTGTCCTCACAGCATCTGCTGAAGGTCACCGAAGCAGCATTGCTGACAGATGGCCATCCAACCTCTGCTTCAAAACCTCCAGGGAAGGAGAGCTTACCACCTCCCACAGAAACCTGTCCCACGAGGAACCTTCCACTGATAGAAAATCCAACTTAATGTCTAGACAGAAAGTCTTTTGATTTAATTTCAACCCATTTGGTCTGGTCCAAGTGTGTGGGAATCAAACCCGGTACTTCACCGATTCAAACACCACTCTCAACCACTAGACCATGTTGGCAATACACTTAAGCGGCAAGAGTGAGCCATAGTACACGGAGTACTACTCCCCTAGGTTCTCCGTATATTTCTGATGCTGCCATTTAATGCTTAGCACAATAATTCCCTTCTCATGTTGGCCCCCAGTGGGAACAGACAACAGGGCCAAATAGAGCTCCCTGGGGCTGAGAATCATGCATAGAGAAAAACAAAACAAAACACAAAAACCGCATAGCAATGTTAAAGGCTCACACAGTAGTACTGAGAACTGCAGCCTACACTACAGAGAAAATAGTGCCTCTAACTCACAGCTGGGGGGAGGGATAGGGCTGCTGCCAGCAGCAGAGCCAGTTAATGCTCCTAGTATTAATGAAAATGCTGAGCCAACCGGATGGAGGAATGTATTAACCCATTTCTTACCATGTATCTGCAAAGGAGAACTGTAACATCACATAATCCAGTTTCAACCTCTGTCCGGTCTCTACATACTCCCAAGGGCTCAATTTAATGCTCAGCACAAAATGAATTTAATCAACAATTAATTTAGTTAATACAACTAATCAGTACACCATTGATTTATTAATAAGTTATCCAAGGTGGACAAAAACAGCAGAGCCAAGAAAAGTTAACTAAAATTAGGCTCTTAAATCCAAATAGGAGTGCTGAGAAGCTACACAGCACAATCAAGCCGAAGGTAAAAGAAGGGAGCAAGAGCCCGCAAACTTAATTACTACTCCCCGTATCCAGAACACCAATCTCAGTTTTTGTTTGTTTGTTCTGTTAAAAGGAGGGGGGGAAAGGGGGGGAAAGGGGGGGGTCTCAGAAAGCTATAGCTTGTGTATCTGCCTCAGCCAATGCAACACAGTCCCCCAAATGGGACGGAAAAGGTCAGTGCCTGCTGGATGTGCCACAGTCAGGTAAGGACAACTGGGATCCTGAAACTCAAGATGGGGCAGAAGGGGGGAGGCGGATAGACCCCTCTCCCCAAGCCACATGATATTTACTCGCCTAGGCCGTAAAAACCAGCCAAATGTCTTAAAGTAAGCCCTAGCAACAACACAAGGGGGGGATACTACTCTCTAGTATTAAGAATTAAGCAGAGAGAACCATGTGGCAAGGCAAAATGAATGGCCCCAACCACTGTTTAATAGCAAGAACCGACTTAACAAAGCAAATAAACCAGCAGCAATGCAATAGAGAAAACACAGCCAAAATCAAGGCATGGGAACTAAGCATCCCAGAAGCAATAATTAAGCCCCCAGGCGAAGGCTACTGCCCTGTTAACAGACCCCACTGTCCTCCAGTACAGAAAATGGAGGGGAGGGGGATTAAGACCCCCCCAAGAAAGCCAAGCTCCCTCTTATACAGAGAGAATAGAAGGCAAGATCCCCTTTAAAAGAACTCAGTTCCTCCTTTTGTCTTTTAAAGTTGTTCTTGTTTTGCATGCGGGTGGGAGAGATTTTGCTGGAGGCAAAGGAATAATGCTGCTGCGTTTTAAAAAGCCCTCCACGGGGCTCGAGAGGCGAGGGGATCGGGGAGCGTGTGGAAGCAAGATACTTGCGATAGAGATCAGCTGTCCACCTCCAAAATCTCCGTTGCCTCCTCCGGCCCCAGGAAAAACGCAAGCCCAGCACAGGAAGAAAAACAACAACAACAACAACACCAGCCTCTTAAGGGGCCAGGCGCCGCAATAGAAAAGGAGCGAGGAGTCCGTCGAAAAATGCAACTGCTGCCGCTCTCAGCCACGTGCCAGACTCGCTCCTCTGCGCCATCGCGCGCTTTGCCTTGGCCCCGCATGGAAAACCTCGCCGTCCTGCAGCAAAACAGGATGGCTGCTGGTCTACGCCGGCTTTAAATTGCCGCGGGAAAGGGTGACGTCAGGACGCCTCGCCCAACCGCTGGGAAGGGCGGGGGAGGGGGAGAAACCCCCAGGCAAGCGTAGCCTCGCGAGACGGCGACGGGCTACAGTCCAGCCTGGTGGAGACCTTTTCCCCTTTCTTGCATCCTGTCCGGTAAGTCCACAATGGGGGGACCTGATTAGTCAGGTCCCCCTTTTATTTGCATTATGTTGAAAATATAGTCAAGCGGGGAATCAAACTTGGTTCTCCAAATCAGAGTCCACCGTTCCTGACCACTACACCACACTGTCTCTCCACACCAGGGAGGACGGTGCCAGAGAAGAAGCCAGTATTAAGCCAGGATGTCTGTGTCCACACCTCACGCAGAACCATAGATGAAGCAAACTGTAGTTAATAATTCAACTTCAAACCGTGGTTTTTTCTATATCTTAGTTTGACGTGCCTTAATTAGCCATAGTTAGCAGAGGGCAGGGAGAGGGCAGAGGCTACTTATGAGAGACCCTTAAACAAAGGTAGGTGTGTGGGTGGGAGAGAAAGAAAGTAGGCAGGCTGCAGGCATTACACCAACAACAAAGGGGGAAAATTAACCCAGAATTAAGTACCCAAAGGTCAAGAAAAAAATCAACATCCAAGGCCAAAGGTTATACAATATAAAGGTCATGTCAATACAAAACATGTATATATTTATTACAAGCTAAAATCAATAACATATATAAGGCCCTGTGAGAGCCTACCAAACCAACATGCTCATGTAAACATAGAACACAAATAGACATAAAATCACAAAATTAGACTTTGACCAGACCAAACATGTTTCGGCCAAATGACCTTCTTCAGTGGTCAAAACAATCACAGTTCCAGACTACAAATATGTGTAACTGTCTAAAAATCTTCATGACTGTAGGTACATTGTTTTTGCAGGATAAAAATTAATATATATAACTGCAAGACTTTCTCATCTGTTATAGGCTTCCATACCAATGGGAAACTAATCCCCGTCTGTGTTTCCCTCTTAAATGGGGAGATGTTATATTTCAGCCATGAATGAAATGGTCAAAGTCTCATAGCCATAAAGATGTCTCAAAGTCTGGAGTAGTTATAAAATATTAAGGGGGTACCAGAACTGATGTCACATCACACATGATGGTAATTTCCCACAATTTTTCTCCCAGTACCCAAAGAAGAAGCAGCGGGAAGCATGGGTTGCTAGTGGGAGGTCTTCCACCAGAGCTGGAGACCTGGCAACCCTACCTGCGAGTTCTCGTGCTCCCCCCCACACACACTTGTCGTGTTATGTTTTCCAGCACTGGAGTCTCAGTCAATCTGGACAGAGGCAGCCAAGATGAATCAATTCCGCTTTTGATAGATTAGTTGTGAGACCCCTTGGGACAGGGCCGATCTGAAATCATTGCCTGCAAACTGTTAAGTACAATCTCATATCCTTTAGGGCTGCGAGTAGAGATACTTCTACAAAATGAAGAATAGCAAACAAAACATGATTATCCTGAAGATTTAATCTTGCTTGTAGAGGCTTGTTTATTATTTATTGCCAAATAATGAAAAACCAGTGAGATGGCATATTAGGAATAGTAAAAGGAATCATAGCCAGTCTGCCTAGATCAGGCAAAATTTATTACTCTGAATTATCTTCCCTAAATATTTTATACTATGGTCCCCATATTCTCTGTTAACACTGGTCCCCTGAATTCTCTGTTAACATTGCAGCAAGGAATTATTTGTTTTTGAGACAGTGTTGGTTGAACATAATTTGGGTTGTCATCTTGAATACCTCCATTGCTATCAGCAAAAACCTAACCAGTGAATTTATCCTTAGGACTCTTGTCTGTGTTGGAGGCTGGGTGGATAAAACCTGAAAAGTGCTTTGATAACTAACAGTGTGATCCTATGCTGAGTTATTCCAGTCTAACCCCATTTGTTTCAGGTGGGCTTGGCCTGGAGTAGCTCTTCATAGGCTATAATGGGTAGCCGTGTTAGTCTGTCTGTACCTGTAGAAAAGAGCAAGACTCCAGTACCACCTTAAACACTAACAAGAGTTCTGGTAGGGTATGAGCTTTTGTGAGTCACACAGCTCACTTCTTCAGATACTTCTTCGATATCTGAAGATATCTGATATCTGACAGATATCTGAAGAAATGAACTGCGAGTCAGGAAAGAAGAAGAGTTGGTTTTTATATGCCAACTTTCTCTGCCACTTAAGGGAGACTCAAACCGGGTTACAGTCACCTTCCCCTCCCTACAACAGATACCCTGTGAGGTAGATGGGGCTGAGAGAGCTCTAACAGAGCTGTAACTTGCCCACGGTCACCCAGCTGGCTTCAGGTGTAGGAGTGGGGAAACAAATCCAGTTCTCCAGATTAGCTTCCGCTGCTCATGTGGAGGAGTGGGGAATCAAACCCCGTTCTCCAGATCAGAATCTACCGTTCCAATCCTATCAGAAATGTTGTTAGTCTTTAAGGTGCTACTAGACTTTTGCTCTTTTTCTCCAGGTGAACTGATCTCTGTTGGCTGGCGATCACTTGTAATAGCAGGAGATCTCCAGCTAGTATCTGGAGGTTGGCATCCCTAATTGTATAGTATCTTTAGGTTCACAAATGTAATGCAGCACAAGCTTCTATGTGCTAGTGGTCACTTTATAGGGTGAAAGTAGATTTGCCAAACTCCAGGTGGGCCCTGGAGGTCTCCCAGAATTGCACCTGATCTCTGGTCTAAAGAGATGAGTTGCCCAGGAGAAAATGGCTGCATTGAAGAATGGACTCTATTGCATTATGGCACGCTGAGCTCGCTCCCCTCCCCAAACACTGCCCTCCCCAGGCTCCACCTCCTGGAGTTGGCAGCTCTACGCGAAAAAAATGCCATGAGGATGCAGTAGAAGGCCAGGGTGTTGCATCTATCTCCCCGTCTGCCCATTTCACTGTCCTTATGCCCTGCTGCCAATCAAACATACTTGGTGGTGGTGGAAAGTGTTGTCAAGTAGCAGCTGACTTATGGCGACCCCATAGGGTTTTCAGGGCCAGAGCTCTTTGGAGGTGTTTTGCCATTGCCTGCCTCTGCGTGGGCTAGGGTTGCCAGTAAGGTTGCCAGCTTTGAACTGGGAAATACCTAGAGATTTTGGGAGGTGGAGCCGGAGGAGGGAGGGGATTGGGAGGGGAGAGACTTAAATGCCCTAGAGCAGGGGTGAGGAACCTCAGGCCCGGGGGCCGTATGCGGCCCCCGAGGACATTTTTTGTGGCCCTCGGGAGCTCCGGGAACCCTGCCGCGGAGGCGGGGCGCAGGGTGGCCCTCCCTGAGGGTGTTCCTGGGGCCACGGCTTACAGCGCCCTTGTAGCGCCCTTTGGACCTCCTCTCACCGACTGTCGGTTGTTGGTCGGCGAGAGGGGAGGGGGAGGGATGCTTCCCCCAAGGCTGCCCCCTACAGCTGTGGCGTGCAGGAACGCTGCGGCACATTGTAAGCCCCTCTCGCTGCCTGTTGACTGTTGAGCAGTGGGGGGCGGGAAGAGGCCGGCGGCTCCCGGCGGCAGAACATGCATGCGGGAGCTGATTTGGCTGGGGGGGGGCTTTTATGGACTCTGGGGGGGAGTGCATGGAGACTGGGGCCCAGTTGCTTGGTGCTCTGTGCGCCGCCGGGTGTGTGTGTGTGGGCGGGGGAGGTGGGGTGGTTGGGGCCCGGTCGCGCAGGCCGGCATGCGCGGGTGTGTGTGTGGGTGGGTGGGGACGCTTTTCTCTCTTTTCTTCCTCTTTTTCTGTCACTCTTTCTCCTTTCTCTCCCTCTCTTCCTCCCTCTTTTTGTCTCTTTCTTTGTCTACCTCCGTCCTTTTTTTCTTTTCCTCCGTCCTTTTCTTTCTTTCTCCCCCTCTCTCCATTTCTTTCTCCCTCCCTTTTCCTCTTTCTCTGTTTTCCTTCCTCCCTTGCCAATTGACTGTGGGCTGCGCCCGCCTGGCACCTCGTTTTCTGGGGCCCACTGCTGGCTGCCCTCCCACCTGGGAGGGGGCGCCCTGCAGGCCCTCTCTGGCTAGCCTCCCCTGGGGTTGCCAACCTCCAGGTGGTGGCTGGAGACCTGGCAACCCTAGCCTCTCCCCCCCACCGGGAGATCTACACCTGGTGTGGCCCCCGAAAGATGTTATTAATGTGCGAATGGGCCTTGGCAGGAAAAAGGTTCCCCACTCCTGCCCTAGAGTCCAATTGCCAAAGTGGCCATTTTCTCCAGGTGAACTGATCTCCATCGGCTGGAGATCAGTTGTAATAGCAGGAGATCTCCAGCCACCACTTGGAAGTTGGCAACCCTAGTGTGGGCTGAGAAGGTTTGGAGAGAGCTGTGACTGGCCCAAGGTCACCCCGCAGGCTTCAGGTGGAGGAGCGGGGAATCAAACCCGCTTCTCCAGATTAGAGTTTGCCGCTCATGTGGAGGAGTGGGGGAACAAACCTGCTTCTCCAGATTAGAGTCTGCCGCTCTTAACCACCACACCAAGCTGGCTCTTGTACTTGCTGAACTGGTATTTATAACTGGCTTTTTGGTGCTTTTGCCCTGCTCCTTTGTTATGTTTGCAGCAGAATAATCGAGAACACACAGGCTGCTCTCTTTGCAAACCTACATTTTACTTATGGCATGGAAATTGCCAGCTTAAAGGGAGAACGCACCCTCAGGTTTCTAAAGGGTTACACCAAAAATAAACCCCTTTGCTGCCAAAGACGTTGAAACCCAGATGCTGTGTCAACCTCCTTTGTGGTTGTGTGTGCGTGCGTATGTCTGAGTGTTGGATTTTGTTGATGTAAGTGCCTTTCGCTTTTTAAAAAAAAACAACCTCCACCTCCATTATTTTTCATTCTTTTACACTTTTTAACACTCTGCAATTTGTGCATAAAATGTTTTCCCCTGTGCTGTGCTGCATATGTGGCTTATGATTTATGGTATGACTTGGAGTCTGCTGCGTGTCTTATTGGTATGAAATCCCTCACTGGGCTTTGCTATTGTAACTCATCCTCCAACTGAGTACAGAAGAGGGATGCTCATCGCCATCTTCAACAGAGATATATTTCTGGCATCATACTCGATGGGGATTTTTTTTTTTAATTGTGTCAGGTTCTTGGGAAAAGCAGCTCTATATTTCTAAAAGAGGCTGGATGAATGCCGCTGAAGCGATTTCCTACCTGTGCAATTATCCTACTGGAAACATAGAAACTGTTTTTTAAAAAAGCCTGTTCGCTTGCTAGAGTGCTCCACCACAACAAAAATAACTTGTTCACAGTATACCATCTTTACTTAAAAACACACACACACACTCACAAAACTAAGTAAGGGATTAATTAGTTGCTATTAGGCCCTATCTACATTGAAATCAAAACTCTCTCTGCATTCATCTTTGTAAGATTTTGACCATCTCGCAAGAGGAAAAGAGCTTTCTTCATTCCATCTAGCTCTTATATATAAACTTATATATAAATTCTTATATATGTAAAATTTAGCTCTGCATCTGAAAAACTGATCTTCTTATTATCAGACACTGATTTATATGTTACCTACCTACAGAATGTCACTATTTGCCCTGGCTGCAAAGAAAAGAAGAGCCAAAGAGATTTTAAAGAGAGTAACTGTTGAGAGATTTTTAGAGAGAACATTTTTTTTTAATTTAAAATAGTTTATATTGTATGGTAAATTTCTGTCAACTGTTGTTGTTTTACCAATTCCGTTACTAATTTTTACCTTCTAACCTTTAATGCATTCATTCCATAAAATTTTGGAAAACTATACGGTTATTTTGTAACGGCCTGTGGCTATACAAATAAATTTACTCCTACTTACTATTTAAATCTCACATATCCTGCAAGTATTTCAGCGGCATACATGGTTATCCTTTCCTCATTTTATCCTCACAACAACTCCACAAGGTAGGTAAGACTGAGAGAGCTACATGGTTTTTTTTGGGGGGGGGGGCATCAAGTCACAGCCGATTGATGGCGAATCCGTAGGGTTTTCAAGGAAAGAGACATTCAGAGGTGGTTTGCCATTCCCTGCCTCCGCATCATGACCCTAGTATTCCTTGGTGGTCTCCCATCCAAATACTGACCAGGGCCAACCCTGCTTAGTTTCCAAGATCTGACGAGATCAGGCTAGCCTGGGCCATCCAGGTCGGAGCAAATAATTAAGTACCATGAAGTCACAGCCGACTTCTGTCACCCGCACCCCCGTGGAGTTTTCAAGGCAAAAGATGCTCACAGGTGGTTCAGGGTGCTTCACAGTGTAGCAAGTGATTTGAACTCTGGTCTCCTGGATCCTAGTTTAACACTCTGACCAATACAACACACCGGCAGATCAGATAGAGATCAATGGGTTTCCCAGACTGAAGAGAGGAGGAGGAGGAGAAGAAGAGTTGGTTTTTATATGCTGACCTTCTCTACCACTTAAGGAAGAATCAAACCAGCTTACAATCACCTTCCCTTCCCCTTCCTGTGAGGTAGGTGGGCCTGAAAGGCCTCTCAGAGAGCTGTGACTAGCCCAAGGTCACCCAGCTGGCTTCATGTGTAGGAGTGGGGAAACCAGATTAGCCTCCATCGCTCATGTGGAGGAATGGGGAATCAAACCCAGTTCTCCAGATTAGAGTCCTCTGCTCCTGACCACCATAAGAACATAAGAAAAGCCCTGCTGGATCAGACCAAGGCCCATCAAGTCCAGCAGTGGGATACAGTCATCCCTGGTTACAAACTGTATAGAAATGACAGGGAAGGACGTATTGGAGGGGGTGTTGCTATGTATATCAAGGAAGGCATAGTGTCTAGTAAGCTAGAGACCATAAAAAGGGCAGACTCATCCACAGAATCCTTATGGGTGACAATTCTGGGCCCCAAAGGAGATTTAGTACTGGGGACGATCTATCGGCCCCCAGACCAAATGGCTCAGGGTGATCTTGAGATGGAGAATGAAATTAGGGAAGCATGTAAAGGTAATGAAGTAGTAATAATGGGAGACTTCAACTTCCCTCATATTGATTGGATAAATTTATGCTCCAGTCAAGACAAAGAGATAAAAATTTTAGACATCCTAAATGACTGTGCCCTCGAACAGTTGGTCATAGACCCAACCAGAGGGGAGGCAATCCTGGATTCAATACTCTGTGGTGCTGCGGGATGTGATGTAGTTGAGCCAGTTGGCAATAGTGATCACAATGGCATCAAATTTAATTTATATGCAAGTGGGAAAGTGACTGGGGAATCTCACACAATTATCTTTGACTTTAAAAGAGGGAACTTCTCTAAAATGAGAAAACTGGTAAAGAGGAAGTTGAAAGGAACAGTTAGGAGGGTTAAATGTCTTGAAAAGGCTTGGGAGTTACTCAAGTCCTCATTACTAGAGGCTCAGCTACCTTGTATACCGCAGGTCAGGAAAGGTAGTAATAAGTCCAAGAGGTCACCGCCATGGCTAACGGGTAAGGTGATGGAAGCAATTAGAGAAAAAAAGTCTTCCTTCAGAGACTGGAAGGTTTGCCCAAACGTGGCGAACAGAAGCAAACACAAACTTGCACAAAGGAAATGCAAGCAGATAATTAGAGATGCAAAAAAGGATTTTGAGGGGCATATTGCTAAACACATCAAAACAAACAATAAGAATTCTTTAAGTATATTAGGAGTAGGAAACCAGCTAGGGAAGCGGTTGGACCATTGGATGACAATGGGAGTAAAGGAACTGTAAGGGAGGATAAAGCTATTGCTGAAAAACTAAATGAATTCTTCTCATCTGTCTTCACTGTTGAAGATACAGGGCAGATTCCTTCTCCTGAACAGATATTTTGGAGAGGGGAAAATGAGGAACAGGCAAATAGTGGCAACAAGGCAGGAAGTCCTAGAACGTCTAGACAAACTGCAAACTAACAAGTCACAGGGACCAGACAGTATTCATCCTAGAGTTCTTCAAGAACTCAAATGGGAAATTGCTGAACTTCTAACAAAGATATGTAATATGTCCCTTCGAATAGCCTCTGTACCAGAGGACTGGAGAATGGCCAATGTAACACCCATTTATAAAAAAGGTTCCGGGGGGACCCAGGAAATTACAGGCCAGTTAGCTTAACTTCCGGGTAAATTGGTGGAAAGCATTATTAAAGATAGAATTGTCAAGCATATAGAAGGGGAAGGTCTGCTAGGCAGAACCCAACATGGCTTCTGTAAGGGTAGGTCCTGTCTCACTAACCTATTAGAGTTTTTTGAAAGCGTCAATAAGCATGTGGACAGGAATGAGCCTGTGGATATTGTGTATTTAGATTTCCAAAAAGCTTTTGACAAAGCCCCCCACCAAAGACTGCTAAGCAAACTTCATAGTCATGGGATAAGAGGACAAGTCCTCTTATGGATTGAGAGCTGGCTGAAAAATAGGAAGCAGAGAGTAGGAATCAATGGTCAGTTCTCCCAATGGCGGGATGTGAGCAGTGGGGTGCCTCAGGGAACTGTGTTGGGACCGGTGCTTTTCAACCTATTCATCAATGACCTGGAGTTGGGTTTAAACAGTGTAGTAGCCAAGTTTGCAGATGACACCAAATTATTTAGGGTGGTTAAAACAAAATCGGACTGTGAAGAGCTCCAAAAGGATCTCTACATACTGGAAGAATGGGCATTAAAATGGCAAATGAAATTCAATGTGAGTAAGTGTAAAGTGATGCATATTGGGGCAAAAAATCCCAACTTCACATATACACTGATGGGATCTGTGCTGGCAGCGACAGACCAAGAAAGGGATCTTGGGGTGGTAGTGGATAGCTCAATGAAGATGTCAACCCAGTGTGCAGCTGCTGTAAAAAAGGCAAATTCCATGCTGGCCATAATTAGAAGAGGAATAGAAAATAAAACTGCTGATATCATACTGCCCTTGTACAAATCTATGGTGAGACCACACTTGGAATACTATGTACAGTTCTGGTTACCACACCTAAAAAAGAATATTACAGAGCCACTATGTGAACATACTGCTGGACTTGATGGGCCTTGGTCTGATCCAGCAGGGCCTTTGTTATGTTCTTATGTTTAGTCTGCTCACGCAGTGGTCAACCAGTGCCTCTAGGAAGCCCCCAAAGAAGACGAATGCAGCAGCACCATCCTGCCTGTGATCCACAGCACCCAAGATAATAGGCATGCTCCTCTGATCCTGGAGAGAATTGGTACACATCATGACCAGTATTCATTTGAACTACTAGCCATGAATACCCCTTTCTTACATGAACATGTCCCCTCTTAAAGCTCTTAAGCACTACACTGCTCTTAACCAGTACATCAAGGGCTCTGCATTACTCTGGCATTTCTATCTCCAGGCTTGCTCTGTGTGGAAGCCCTGCCCTGAACCCAGAAACTATCTCTTTGGTTGCAGCCAAACCAGTATCTATGGACACCAACACCTCTTCCTAAGAAACAATAGGTCTTTCTTTTGTTGTTGATTTTGAGCCGGGATGCAGGTATGACCTTTGGAGTCAGCCTATAACCACGCTCATCACTCAACCACAGTCCCATCAAGAACTTGACTGGGCATTCTAAGCTTTTAAAAGGAGTGAGTAAATGATCCACCAAGCCCTTTTCTAAGTTCATTAAAA
The DNA here is from genome assembly GCF_029931775.1 of Euleptes europaea. Taxonomy (NCBI): domain Eukaryota; kingdom Metazoa; phylum Chordata; class Lepidosauria; order Squamata; family Sphaerodactylidae; genus Euleptes; species Euleptes europaea. The sequence continues at coordinate 104,505,023 of NC_079316.1, read as the reverse complement.
AAAATGACTTGGGGCTGTCTCTTTGGCAACTATGACAAATTGCACCCTTGGTCATTCACTTACTGAAGTGGGAATGTTTTAAGGACTGAAATAAATAAAAAAGAAACCAGGCCCTCCAACTAGGATTGCCAGCTCCAGGTTGGGAAATGCCTGGAGATTTTTGGGGCAGAGCCTGAGGAGGGTGGGGTTTGCAGAGGGAAGGGACTTCAATGCCATAGAGTCCAATTGCCGAAGTGGCTGTTTTCTCCAGGTGAACTGATCTCTATCGGCTGGAGATCAGTTGTAATAGCAGGAGATCTCCAGCTACTACCTGGAGGTTGGCAACCCTAATAATCAGCTCTGTATTTGCTGCCAAAACTGCTAAACCTGCCCTCGTTTATGATACATACATGCATGCCTTTATTTTGTAATAAATACATTTCATTGTTTAATTTGACCCAACCTTTTGGGTACCCAGTTTTGTTTTGAGGTTGGGTCATTTCCCCCTCTTTTCTGTCTGTTGTACAAGGTGTATCTTGATATATACATTTCCAAGTGCATATCCCTTTGCTTGGCAGAGATGTATACCCTTTTTTCCCACCACCAGATTTTCACTAATCTTATTAAACATTTTTCCTCTTTCACAGTGAGATGTATTGCCCGAGCAGGGTTTTCCAAATGGCCATAGCAATTTGCTAGAAATGAAATTCGGTAGCATCATTCTTACGGGATATCTGTTTGGGTGGTGGCTTTATAAACTGGCTTGGCTGAAAGACACCAGTCAGATAACCGCATTATGGATGTTAAAAAGCAGCTTTGGCAAGCAATGTACAGTAGAATATAATTTCTTTCCTCTTAAAAAAAGGCAGTTCCTAAACTTGTGAATCCAGACATTTTAATGCAATGCAATAGTTTGAATGTATCAGGTGGTTAGCTAGCTTTTTTGCTACAGCCCGGTTTCACTTTGTCTATCCAAATTCTATGATCCTCGGCATAGCTTGTTTGGTAGTCAGGGTTCATAGGGTTGCCAACCTCCAGGTGGGGCCTGGGCAATCTCCTAGGGTTGCTAACCTCCACTTGCTGGCTGGAGATCTCCTGCTATTACAACTGATCTCCAGTCGATAGAGATCACCTGGCGAAAATGGCCGCTTTGGCAAATGGACTCTATGACATTGAAGTTAGGGTTGCCAGGTCCCTCCTTGCTATCGGCAAGAGGTTTTGGGGGTAGACCCTGAGGAGGGCGGGGTTTGGGGAGGCGAGGGACTTCAATGCCACAGAGTCCAATTGCCAAAGTGGCCATTTTCTCCAGGTGAACTATATCGGCTGGAGATCAGTTGTAATAGCAGGTTGGCAACCCTAAATGAAATACTCCCCCCCAAACCCTGCCCTCCTCAGGCTCCACCCCAAAAATCTCCAGGTATTTCCCAACCTAGAGCTGGCAACCCTAAGTCCACCCTCCACATAGGGTTGCCAACTGCCAGGTAGTAGCAGGAGATCTCCTGCTAATATAACTGATCTCCAGCCGATGGAGATCAGATCACCTGGAGAAAATGGCCACTTTGGCCATTGGACTCTATGGGATTGAAGTCCCTCCCCTCCTCAAACTCCGCCCTCCTCAGGCTTCGCCCCAAAAATCTCCCTCCGGTGGCGAAGAGGGACCTGGCAACCCTACCTCCACAGCATCCATTTTCTCCAGGGAACTGATCTCTGTAGTCTTGAAATCAACTGTAATTCCAGAAGATCCTATGGTTGCCAGGTCCTTCTTCACCACCTGCGGGAGGTTTTTGGGGCAGAGCCTGAGGAGGGAGGGGTTTGAGGAGGGGAAGGACTTCAATGCCATAGAGTTCAATTGCCACAGCGGCCATTTTCTGCAGATGAGCTGATCTCTATTGGCTGGAGATCGGTTGTAATAGCAGGAGATCTCCAGGTAATACCTGGAGGTTGGCAACCTTAGGTGGGCTCTATGGCATTGTATCTTGCTGAGGTCCCTCCCCAATCTCCACCCTTCCCAGGCTCTACCCCCAAATCTCCAGGAATTTCCCAATCCTGAGCTGGCAGGCCTACGTGGGGACTTCCTGCTTTTCTTTCAACAGCAGCAAAGCTGGTTGGATCTCACCCAGTTTGCTCCCCGGTTCTTTTCAGAGAATGAATGTTTATTCGTCCTCCTCATCACCCCTGATACTTTAGCCCTGATACTATTACGTAATACTGTCAGCAGAGAAATGAAATGGCTCACCACAGTGTCCTTCCAGAAATGCTTTCCAGCAGCCCAATTGTGAAATAATACTGATCATTCTGATTGTTAGAGGTAACCAAAGGTTAAATATCATCCAGAGCTGTTTTGCAATAAACCACATCAATGTTTAATGTGTCACAATAATCAAAATGTCAAGCTAACAAAGCTGGTGATGAAAAGAATTCCCCAAGGAATTATCTTCAGTTGTTTACTCCACCCCTCCCCTTCCATTAAATATTTTTGAGTGTATCACTTTGGCACATGGAATAAAAATAACCCTTTTGCCTGCTTCTTCAGATACCATTTCAGCATTGGAAGCGAATCACCCCTTATCTTTTGAAGAATGTAATATCTATGCATGCCCTGGCAAGGGAAGGAAAAGGAAATTCATTTCTTTGTGCTCTGTGTGTAGGGTTGCCAGGTCCCTTTCCCCCACCGGCGGGAGGTTTTTGGGGCAGAGCCTGAGGAGGAGAGGGATTTCAATGCCATAGAGTCCAATCACCAAAACAGCTATTTTCGCCAGAGGAACTGATCTCTATCGCCTGGAGATCAGTTGTAATAGCAGGAGATCTCCAGCTAGTACCTAGAGGTTAGGAAAAACAGCATCGGAGACCAAGTGTACAAAAGTAGCAAAATTCTTATTAGTGCTTAAACATGGAACATCAATGACAAAACAAAGTGGAATACTTAAACAAGAACATATCAGAAATATATACAATATATACAACACGAGTTTGGTGCAGTCTCTGTGCAACAGAATAATACCATCTTCTTGGTATATATTCCTTGAATATATGTCATTGATATTCCATGTTTAAGCACTAATAAGAATTTTGCTACTTTTGTACACTTGGTCTCCGATGCTGTTTTTCCTAACTATATTGGTATAAGCACGGAGGTGCCTCTAGCTTCGGATAGTACCTAGAGGTTGGCAACCCTATCTGTGTGGCTGATTTAACCAAAGATCCCATGAGTTGACCTCCATCTCTCACCACACTAGAATTCCTGGGTGCACAACACAAGTGATGGGGAGTAGATTTGGACAAGACCAAAGGGAACACTTCATCACTGAAAGAGTAATTCTTGTGTAGAATTCAGTGCCATGGGATGCACTGTGATGGTTTATTTATTTAAGGTATTTATATATCCGCCTTTCTCCTAAGCATCCCAGGACCCAAGGTGCTAGTGTTGGCTTTCAAGAAGGATTAGATAAAGTCATGGAGGACTAAATTTAATTCCCATTTTCAGAGTCAGGAACTGTTTGGCTCCTGTGCCCTTCTTGTAGGCCTTCTGTCCAGACATCTGGTTGGCCACTGTGTGTACCCGGATGCTGGACTACATAAACGGTCGGTCTGATCCAGCAAGGCTGCTCGTACATTCTTACATCTAGCCTAAGAAGTTGTGTTGAACTGGCTCCAAAGTACCACACTGCTGCTTGGTAAATACCTAGGGTTGCCAGGTCTCTCTTCACCACCAGCGGGAGGTTTTTGGGGTGGAGCCTGAGGAGGGAAGGGTTTGGGGAGGGGAGGGACTTCAATGCCATAGAGTCCAATTGCCAAAGTGGCCATTTTCTCCAGGGGAACTGATCTCTATCGGCTGATTAAGTATAAGGCAGCTTCATGTGTATGTGTTTGGAAACTTCATCTTTATGTCCTGAGTTACTTGCACAGGATATCTGTTGCAGCCAGAGAGCATGAATACTGTAGTTGCCAATATGTCTCGGTGATGTGTACCAGGAGACATAAGGATGCTTCTCTGTTAAGGGAAAGGAGGCACTTAGGTGTCTTTTCAATATGTCTGAAATGATGAGGAACTGAGTCCTTTTTCCAAATGACATTTTCCCAGTTAACCGGAACGGTCCCCCTACAATCTGCATCAGGTCGCAGATAAACCGGACTCATTATTTCTGCTCCCTCTTAAACTTGGGTTTACACTCCTTTCTCATTTGAAGAGAGCTAAATCATATTGTCAACAAACCGCTTTTGTGCTATCACCTTAAAAAGATTTTTATGGCTTTGCTGTACCCATTAAGCCGCTTCCAATATGCATGTAATTTGGTGGGGGGGGAGGGGGGCGAGGGATCTTGCTAAGGTGTTGGTAAAGCATGAATATAAAGATGTCATTTGATGGGTCTGTCTGACATTGGGAACTAGCAGTCGCCTTGTCAAGACCAAGATCTTGAAAGCTGCTGTCTGGGTCTGGGACTGGGAAGAAGAAGAAGAGTTGGTTTTAATATGCCAACTTTCTCTACCTTTTAAGGAGTCTGAAACCGGTTTACAATCACAATCCCTTCTTCTCCCCACAACAGACACCTTGTGAGGGAGGTAGGGCTGAGAGAGTTCAGAGAGAACTGTGACTGGCCCAGGGTTACCCAGCAGGCTTCATGTGTAGGAGTGGGGAAACAAACCCGGTTCACCAGATTACAGTCCATGGCTCATGTGGAGGAGTGGGGAATCAAACCTGGTTCTCCAGATTGGAGTCCACCACTCCAAACCACTACTTTAACCATTACACCATGCTGGGAGGGAGATGGTAAGGCAATTTTGAATGTGTGCTACATGTGCATGCTATGGATGGCAACTAATGGCAACTAACTAATGGCTGTTTAGTAGTTTGTTTATTTTTACTCTTATCCCTTCCCTTATTGTAGGTATCCTGTTGTTGTCCCTTCCCTTATTTTTTCCTGTCTGATTGGTTCTCACTACTGTTTTAAGGGTGCCCTGGCATTTTTTTAATATATTTTGATTAGTTTTAAATTGAAACTGATGTATTTTTACAGTGCTGCTGAAACCAATGTAAGCTGCCCTGAACCTGACTGGGTCGGGAAAGGACGGCATTGAAATTGAAGGTATACATACATACAAACTCCATAGAGTTTTCAAGGCAAGAGACATTCATAGCTGATTTGCCATTGGCTGTCTCTGCGTACAACCCTGTAATTCCTATGTGGTCTCCCATCCTAACCAGGGCTAACCCTGCTTAGCTTCTGAGATGTGATGAGATCGAAGCAGAATTACTCTTCTGGAGAACTGGGTTGGTTTCCCCACTCCTCTACATGAAACCTACATGAAGGGTGACCTTGGGCCAGTCACATTTCTCTCCGAACTCTCTCAGCCCACGTGGAGGCAGGCAATGGCAAACCACCTCTGAATGTCTCTTGCCTTGAAAACATTACAGGGTTGCCATAAGTCGTGTGTGACTTGATGGCACTTTCCACCACCAAGTCCATTGGTCAAGTGGCTTAGCAGGCTGAGACTCTGTTTAGGATTGCACTGTGAGCCTTTAGAGAAGCCAACCTCTTGCCAGCATGCAAGGAAAAGTTTTGTTTTGCTAGATTTCTGTTAAGAAGAAGAAGAGTTGGGTTTTTTTACCCTGCTTTTCTCTACCGAAAGGAGTCTCAAAGTGGCTGACAATCACCTTCCCTTCCCCTTCCCACAACAGACACCCTGTGAGGTAGGTGGGGCTGAGAGAGTGTGACTAGTCCAAGGTCACTCAGTCCATCACTCCAAACCACCTGTCTTAACCACTACACCACGCTGGCTCCCACTCCCTCCCGGTTGCCGGGGGGGGGCTGCCCCCCCCGGTACTGACACTTCTGAACTGATATTCTCTGTGCTTGGAAATGTGAAATTTGGCATCTTGTAACACTCACCTTCCAATCCAAAGGTGAGCCAGGGGAGAACTTCGGTCACCTTCAGCTATACATATTGTGTTTTCCCTTGCGAAAGAGAGAAGGCCCCATCAGTACAAATTATGAAGAGAAACTTTGGAGCTGCGGCAGTAAAAGTGCAGCTCTCATCTTTAAAACGTGGGTTAGACACACCCTTGGAATCTGTTGCAGCTGAGTAGCAGGGATGATGAAGAAGAAGAGTTGGTTTTTATATGCCAACTTTCTCTACCACTTAAGGCACAATCAAACCGGATTCCTTTTCCTTCCCCTCCCCACAACAGACACCCTTTGAGATAGGTGGGGCTGAGAGAGTTGTGAGAGAACTGTGACTAGACCAAGGTCACTCAGCTGGCTTCATATGTAGGAGTGGGGAAACAAATCCAGTTCACCAGATTAGGCTCCACCGTTCATGTGGAAGAGAGGAGAATCAAACCCGATTCTCCAGATCAGAATCCAACGCTCCAAACCACCGCTCTTAACCACTACACCATGCTGCCATCAGTCTTCCCCCTCGCAAAGCTGAATTTGGGGAAATAAGTGACGGATGGTCAGGAGGACTAGCTGATGGCAAGGAAAAGCTGATCACTGGCAGGTTCATTGTGAGCGAGTCTCAAATTATGGAGAGGGGGGTTGGGCTCAGCTCCCAATGGACCTCGTTTTGTCTTTAGACACAGCTTTCCAAAGCAGGGTCTTGATGTGAAAACTAAAGTGGATCCCCATTGGCTTCCTGAACGATGCGGGTATAAAGTACCAAATCACATAGCACTTACGAAGACTGCTGGCAGAAAGTGCCTTCAAGTCACAGCCATTTTGTGGCGACCCTGTAGGGTTTTCAAGGCAAGAGACACACAGTGGTGGTTTGCCATTGCCTGTCTGAGCGTAGCAACCCTGGACTTCCCTGGTGGTAACCCAACCAAGTACTAACCAGAACCAACCCTGCTTAGCTTCCACGATCTTACAAGATCAGGCTAGTCTTGGCCATCCCTGGTCAGGGTTGTTCATACCTGACTCCCTCCAATTCTGAGGTCGAGCACTATCACTAGAAAGAGCACATGAGTCTTTCCACAGCGGTAGAGCCAGTGGGAGAGCCCGCGTGGTGTAGTGGTTAAGAGCAGTGGTTTGGAGCAGTGTACTTTAATCTGGAGAACTGGGTTTGATTTCCCACTCCTCCACATGAAGCCAGCTGGTCACAGCTCTCTTAGAGCTCTCTCAACCCCACCTACCTCACAGGGGGTCTGTTGTGGGGAGGGGAAGGGAAGGGGATTGTAAACCGGTTTGATACTCCCTTAAGTGGTAGAGAAAGTCAGCATATAAATACCAACTCTTCTTTTTTCACATCCAAGTTTGCTTTGCAAAGTGCACATAAGGAGCCAAAGGTGACTTCCTTACTTGGGTCAACACTCCTGAGCACAATGCAGCCAAGCTAGATCATCTTGCCAATAATCCAGATCTTTACAGGCTCCATGTAGGGTTTGCCACCGGCGGGAGATTTTGGGGGCGGAGCCTGAAGAGGGCGGGGTTTGGGGAGGGGAGGGACTTCAATGCCATAGAGTCCAATTGCCAAAGCGCCCATTTTTCTCCAGGTGATCTGATCTCTATCGGCTGGAGATCAGTTGAATTAGCAGGAGATCTCCTGCTACTACCTAGCAGTTGGCAACCCTAGCTCCATGATACTTCCTGAAGACGAACACAGCAGTCAAAACGCTCATGCTTTAAAAAAAAAAAAGAGAGAGAGAGAGATTCGAGGGTTTTGTTTTGTTCCTTTCTGCCTGTTAAGGTAGTATCCTGCTTTTGGAACATTGGCTTCTGTGCCGGACTTAGTCATAGGCGCCGGTAACAAAATGAACAAAGTCGTCGGAGGCCCCTCTTGCTCAAAATGGGGGGGGGGCTGTGTGACTGATTCCCATTTATTAAGGAAGGAGATCAAACAACACCTTTCTCCTTCAGTCATTGCCGGGACCAGTTGCCATAGCAACCCTCTGAGGAGTGACCTCCTTTACCGCTTAAATAAGCTAGCTGCGAATGGGTGTGTATCCGTCTCAATATAATAGTTCTCGTTTTCTTTAAGACAATGAGGTCACGGATTGATCTACCATCAATCCATAGTTTTTTTTTTTAGGGGGAATAGATTAAACAAAAATTCATCTGTTCAGTTTGAAATTTTTGATATGGCAATTTCACATCTCGTTCAAAAGCATAGATTAGGGCAGGCCTCCGCTGGCATCTTTTTCTCTGGGCAGCTATAGATTTAATTGCAGGCGTGAGGAACAGCTTTGTAGAAGGAAACTTCAGATATTGTCTTGAATAATTAGTTTTGTAACGGAAAGCAACAAATCAAATGGTCATATGGTGGCAGGGTTGTTTCCCCCCTCCCATCTGTGTATAGGCAGAATGTGTGTGTGTTTGTGCGGGTCCATCCAGGAATTTTAGGGCACACATGACTTTTACAAAATATATTATAGCAACTTGCTTTGTTCAGTAATCAGCCAGTGGTTCTGAATAGATGTCTTTAGTTGGGGGCTGGGGAGTTACCATGATGATGAATAAGCTACACGGCATGGTCCCATCCAGGTAAAAGCCACTGAAATATTGACATTGTCAAAGATTCATCCCCAGGTGAAGTGCTTGTTAATCTTGCTGTCTGCATTGGGACCCTTTTCAGATTCCCGTAATGGAGAATGTAGCGGATCACGTATCACAAGACGGGAGCAGTGCTTGTGTATTTCAGCTTCTGTTGGCATTGAAAACCACATACATTGTGCATGGGTGGAAAGGAGCAGGATTATGCCTGCTGGCCTGCCTCCCAGTGTACAGGGCCCCTTTCAGATGACCGTTCGAAACCAGATGTCTCTCGTTGTTGGCCCATTTCTGAGTAAAGCAATGGGCATTCATACAGCTCATTTCGATCTATGAGCCATCTCTAAAGTGCTCTGGCCAGTTTGAACAGTGCCACTGTTCCCCCCCCCCCACACCTTTTTTGGTGGCACATTCTTTTTGGCTTTTTAAAAATGTTCTATGGTGAGTACTATAGCGCTATAGCACCACAGCAATCCAACACATCCAAATGCTGGTGATATAGCACTGAATTGCTATATCACCAGAATTGAGAAAGTTCAAAAAAAGAAAAAACCCAAAATCCCCTGCTGCCAAAAAAGGCATGGGGGGGGGGGATAGCGGTCTATTCGTAAGCACTCCAGACAGTTCAAACATCACACTGGAGTGATTCAGAAGTGCAAGAACTGAAATAGGAGAAAGAAGTTTTCATAAAAAGCGGTAGAGCTCTACTATGTTGACAGGACATAAGAGGCTTTGTCTGAACAGGTTAAAAATATATATATGTTAACAGCCGGGAGCCAAACCAGTTGTGCCTAAATTGACACAAAAAATTCATTAGCGACCCGCTGCTCAACTGGATTATAAGGGCAGTTTGAAAGGGGCCTCTGTGTTCTGTCAGCCATGAACAGTGGCTGGTAGGCTGATCCATGGGATCAGGAGTTCCCAACCTCCTGGTGGGACCTGGGGTTATTCCAGAAGTAGAAATGATCCCTAGACTAAAGAACTTCGATCCCCTGGAAGAAATGGCAGCTTTGGAGGGCATTATATCTCTGTTCAGCTGCCTCCCTAGATTTTTCCCTCTCTAGGCACTGCCCCCAAATCCTCAGGAATTTCCCTAGTCACAGCTGGCAACCTTAGGGGGGCGGAGGAACTTAACAGCAGTGGGGGGAGGCCTAGGCCAGTGTTGGAGTGACGTTGCCACAATGCTGGCCTAGGCCATGCCCTGCTGCTGGTAAGTTTCCCCCCCCCCCCCGCACTGGCCAGCAGATAAGTGGTGAGGGTGGTGGCTGGCAGTGGGGGATCCCCTTTCCCCAGCAGGAATCTGGTAGCCCTAGTTCTTGATCATATGGAGGAGCCTACCTGGCTCTCTGTTAAAGTTGCCAGGTGGCTTGGAATGGCGGACAATTCCGGAAGTCCCACAGCGCAATGGGACGATTTACCACTTAAATGGGGGATTGAGTGGTAAATCATCCCCTTGTGTTTGCGGAGCTTCTGGAAGTAAACCGGAGGGGACGGAATCGTGTCACTCATCCCCGCGTGTGTGCGACGTGGCAACCCTACTCTCTGTAGAGTTTCAGCAGATGCTGGGGGCGGGGGTGAGGCCACTAGGGACAACCCAGCTGTCTGCTACCCATGTCAGCGTGGTGTAGTGGTTAAGAGTGATGGTTTGGAGTGGTGGACTCTGATCTGGAGAACCGGGTTCGATTCCCCACTCCTCCACATGAGCGGCGGAGGCTAATCTGGTGAAATGGATTTGTTTCCCCGCATGAAGCCAGCTGGGTGACCTTGGGCTAGTCACAGCTCTGTTAGAGCTCTCTCAGCCCCACCTACCTCACATGGTGTCTGTTGTGGGGACTTCATATGCAGTTTTTGACATCTGTGGTAGCTCAATGAGGTGAAAATACTTCAGACAATTTCAAGGATAGCCCAAGATGGAAATTAAGATAGTTAAGGGGTAGTTCCACTTCTGGTAAACTCCTGGGAATTACCCCTTTAGCTTGCCGATGGGGGTTCATGTGACAGAATGCGTACAAAACATTCCCTCTGCATGGTAATCTAGATGTCAGCTAGAAACTAGGCTAGAATTTTTTTGCACTTCAGTAACAAAGCCCTCGTTAAAATCTCTTTGAATTGTTTGTGAATGAATGAATTTAACCTGTGATTATCTGAAATGGCATATTGATCAGCTTGGGGGGGGGGGAGGCTTACAGCTTTCCCAATACACTCCAGGAGATAATTGCTTAGGTTGGGAAGTATGTTTGCTTCCTCTAATCACCTCCGTCTTCCAAAGCACCTGTTAGAATCCTGGGAGGAAAAATAAAAATAAAGCCACTACTTCACTTTGCATCCATATCCGGACATGCACAGTATGTTTTACCACCAAGTGCCAAGCAGTTCCTAGAGCTACCCTTTGTTACACGAGACTGCATTTTTAACGTTTTGTCCAACAATACCCTCCCCCCCCCACAATTCTCCTGGGGGATGTGATTATCAGGTTTCTGTGTTTTGTTGACCAGTTTATTCTTTTACTGATTCTGCCAGTACAGGTTGAGTATCTCTTATCCGGACAGCCGATACCCAGAACTGATTGAAAATCCAAACGTTTTTAGCCAGTATTCAGGCATTACTCACAGGCTGTCAGCAGCATGCCAGTTTGCTTTCTGATGGTTCAATGAACATAAAATTATTTAAAATATTGTTTAAAATTACATTCAGGATATGTGTATAAAGTGTATATAAAACATAAATGAATGTCATGTTCAAACTTGGGTTCCATCCCCAAGATATCTCATTATTTATATTCAAATATTCCAAAATATGGAAAGATCTGAAATACGGACCACTTCTGGTCCCAAGCTGACTGGATAAGGGATACTCAACCTGTAATTGTTTTTGCCGTAACCAAAATTAGTTGACTGAAGATGGAACATCATTCCTTCATCTGTGTTGTCTTGCTGAGCTCTGGACCACCGTCAGGATGGGGCTAGTCAGCCCAAGATGGAGCTGACTTAAAATATATTTATTTTAACTTCTTTTATTTATAGCCCCTCCCCTTTCTCACTGAGATTCAAGGCGGGTCACACAGTGTGAGTCAATACTACTAAAGCACCACCCTGTGATGTGTCATATAGATGGCCATCTGTCAGCAAGGCTGATTCTATGACCTTAGGCAGATCATGAGAGGGAAGGCATCTTGGCCATCTTCTGGGCATGGAGTATGGGTCACTGGGGGTGTGGGGGGGAGGTAGTTGTGAATTTCCGGCATTGTGCAGGGGGTTGGACTAGATGACCCTGATGGTCCCTTCCAACTTTATTATTCCATGAGTCTATGATATAATAGCTGCAAGGACTGAAGTTACAAAAGGGTACATTGAATTTTTAGGGAGAGGAAGGGAAGGCAGTGGTAAGCAGGTTTGAGTCTCCTTAAAAGGTAGAGAAAATCAGGGTATGAAAACCAACTCTTTGTTGTGCTTTGACTGTCATGGGAGCCCCACTGAGTCAGGGAGGCTGAGAACAGTCCTGGCTGAGCCTCACCAAAGAGTTGCTTGGTTGGTTGGTCTTTTTTTATATATGCCGAATTTCTCTACCACTTAAGGACCAATCAAACTGGCTTACCATCACCTTCCCTTCCCGTCCCCACAACAGACACCCTGTGAGGTAGGTGGGGGGAACTGTGACTAGCCCAAGGTCACCCAGCTGACTTCACATGGAGGAGTGGAGAAACAAATCCAGTGCACCAGGTTAGTGTCTGCCGCTCATGTGGAAGAGTGGGGAATCAAACCTGGTTCTCCAGATCAGAGTCCACCTCTCCAAACCACCACTCTTAATCACTATAGCACGCTGGGCTCAGCAGGAACAGCTATAGAATGGGGCCAGCTGAGGAAATTCCCTCAGGTATTGGTAGAGTTTCCAACTGCCAGGGGCGGCGGGGGGAGAGAACTGTTTGTGTGTGTATATTAAGTGCTGTCAAGTTGCTTCCTAGTCATGGCGACCCTATGAATGAAAGTCCTCCAAAATGTCCTATCTTTGACAGCCTTGCTCAGATCTTCTGTTAAAATCTCTTTAATAGAAGGTTAATGGGATATTATTTTGCAGGTGGCGTTATTCACCTCCTCACCACGAAAAGCGTCAACTGCCCATTTCCACACATCAAGTCTCGATTAAAGGGAGAAGGCTTTTTTCTCCAAGCGGGTTGGCAACCCAAGGTAGTGAGTTTGTTGGGGGAGAGGCGATGCCCTGCCCTGCTGATTATGAGGGTTACTTTGGCAATGAAAAATGGTGGCTGAAACTCTCGCAAGAGAAAGAGTATCTTGCTGCGGTTTGGAGCTCCCTGTAGCTAGGGTTGCCGACTCTGGGTTAGGAAATTCCTGGGGATTTGTAGCTGGAGCCTGGGAGGGTGGGTTTTGGTAGGGTTGCCAGCTCCGGGTTGGGAAATACCTGGAGATTTTGGGGATGGAGCTTGAGGAGGGCAGGGTGTGGAGAGAGGAGGGACTTCAATGACATAGAATCAAATTGTCAAAGCGGCTTTTTTCTCCAGGGGAGCTGACCTCTGTTGCCTGGACATCAGTTGTAATAGCGGGAGCTCTCCAGCCACCACCTGGACGTTGGCAACCATAGGTTTTGGGGATGAGAGGGACAGCAGGCTATAATGTCATAGGCCCCTTTCAAACAGCCTTTGTAATCTGTTTTAGCTACTGGTTGCTATTGAGTGTCATTTCAGACACAACTGTTTTGGCTCTGGGCTGCTAGCGGATTTTTTTTTTTTAACTTTTCATGCAAAGCCGAAAACTGCTTTCTTCTGTTTTCAGGTGTTCTTTTCACTTCTGAATTACTGCAATTTGGCATTTGAAATGTCTGCGGCACTTCTAAAAGGCGCTGCCTTTTCCCCGCCCTTTTTGCAGAGAGTTCTATTTAGGCTTTTTAAATTTTATTTTCAGCATTCTAACTTTTGCACTATAGCGCTGGACCACTATAGCATTTCAATGCTGTATTGCCAGTATTCAGTTAGAACATAAGAGCGCCGAAATTAATTTTTTAAAAAATAGAATGCGCTGCAAAAAGGGCGGAGGGAAAAGGCAGCGTGGTTTGAAATGGGTGGGTTGCTACAGATAAGGCTCATCAACAAATTTAAAAAATGCTGTCTGAGACCTCTGTCACCATGTCGCTTTACATGGAATCAGGCCAGCAACTGATAGCAACTGGTTTAAATAGGGTTGCCAGCTCCAGATTGGGAAATACCTGGAGATTTTGGGGGCGGAGCCTGAGGAGGGCGGGGTTTGGGAGGGGGAGTGACTTCAATGCTACAGAGTCCAATTGCCAAAGCGGCCATTTTCTCCAGGGGGACTGATTTCTATCGGCTGGAGGTCAGGTGTAATCTCCAGCCACCTCGGTTTAAAACAACAATGTGAAAGAGGCCAAAGAGGCCATCCTGACTTCAGAGGAACAGATCTCTGTAGCCTGGACATCAGCTGTAACTCTGGGAGAGCTGAGGCCCCCATCTGGATGTTGGCAACCATACCTATAGGACACCCATCGCTTGATGCAGTGTTTTTAAAGGCACTCTGAGGGGAAATGGTTGCAAGGGTCCGCAAACATGGGACGTTGCTCGATTCTTCAGGCTAGGTAGATCTCTTCATGTTCAGTGCTTGGATGGGAGGTTGATCATCCCCAAGTGACCATCGGTAACAAAATTGGCAAAAAAGTGAGTCCCTCAGCATTACAACATGGCTTCTAGCGTTGCATGGGCCAATAACCCTTCAACTGTAAAGTGTGTATGGAATATTGGAAGAGGAAGAAGGGCTAACAAGTTGGAATTGCGGCCATTTACACGAGTTATTTGTGAAAGATTGAACTCGGTTGTTTTCGGGAAAGGCCAAGGTGTCCTTAGATCTCAGCTTCTGTGTGACATAAATGTTTAATGTGTTCTTCTTTTGCGGAGAGCTGAGATGGTGGGGGACAGGCCCGTCTCTATTTCCCAGCTTTTTTCCTTTATTGGTTGTCATTTTAAAAAAATATACATATTGGATGTTTCCCAACTATCCTTTAACCCTCAGGGGATGCTCATATCTCAGAAAGCCTCCAAATAACATTTTAAAACTTGCTGCCCAGTCATAACTATTGACTCCACACTTCTTTGACAACCTCCTTTCTCTGGACATAAAAGCTACTGAAGCAGGGCTCCTATTTTCACCTCACTCCCTTCTCTTATGGAGGATGTAAGGAAGATGCATAATAAAGGCAAGGAACAGGCCCTTAAATAACCATTTCCAGCGAACTGTTCAGAATTGAATTAACCCTTCAGTGGAGTCCCGTTGCCTTAGTTGAAAAGACAGACAAACAGAGTTTCTTCCGTTATCTGCACGAGTGCTGCTTTCGAAAACACAGAAGTATTTGCCATCTGCCGTTTTGCGCATATGATAAAAAATGTCTCTTTGTGGTACTTAAGTAGGACTGTCAGGTCCCTCTTTGCCACCGGTGGGAGGTTTTTGGGGTGGAGCCTGAGGAGAGCGGGGTTTGGGGAGGCGAGGGACTTCAGTGCCATAGAGTCCAATTGACAAAGTGGCCATTTTCTCAGGGTGATCCGAGCTCTATCAGCAGGAGATCAGTTGTAATCCGCAAAACAAACTCACAGGCTATTCCTGTCTGCAGGTGGGGGCGGATCGCCAGTCTTAGATCCTTCTGAGCTAGAGATCTGCCAGGACGCACGAAGGGCCAGACCAAATGAGAGAGAGGCACTGTGGTTCAGTGGCAGAGCATGTGCTTGGCGTACAGAAGGTCCCGGGTTCAATCCTCAGCATCTCCAGTAAAAGGATCTGACAGCAGGCAATGTGAAAGACCTCTGCCTGAGATCGGGGGGAGCCCCTACTAGTCCAAGTAGACAATACTGATTCTGATGGAATAGTGGTCTGATTCAGTATAAGGCAGCTTCATGTGTGCTACCCATCCTTTGGTTCTCCTCATCTTCTCTCTCCCCAACTACACAATGGTTCTGTTACCCCCCACTCATATATTCACATGAACACATGAAGCTGCCTTATACTGAGTCAGAAGTCAGTATTGTCTACTCAGACCAGCAGTGGCTCTCCAGGGTCTCAGGCAGAGGTCTTTCACATCACCTACTTGCCTAGTCCCTTTAAGTGGAGATGCCAGGGATTGTACCTGGGACCTTCTGCATGCCAAGAAGATGCTCTACCACTGAACCACGACCCCTCTCCTCTATTCAGTCTCCCTACCCCCTGCCCAGTAGTTTGCCAAAGAGGGGAGAAAGAGGCAGACAGGGGAAGCATGCTAGAACCAGCTCCAGCTTTCCCTTCTTACCTGCTCCAAAAGGTCCTCACCATCTCATTTGCTATGGAGTATTTTGGGTTACTACAGTAACTCAAAATGCTTCCCAAACATCAGCTTTTATTTTGGCCACGCCTGCACGGATGCAACATTGTGTGGCTCTTGGTGTGTGTGTGTGTGTGTGTGTGTGTGTTTTAAAAATCCTATCCCAGTTTTAAACAGATTTTGATGCATACTAGGGAGTCTGCCCCAGGGTTTGCAGAGCGAATTCTAGCTTTGGTTGGCCCCATTGTGTGGATTTTTTAATCTGCATGGTAGCCACCTTTTGGCTGTTAGAGAAAAGAATACTCTGGGGCCTTGTTGGGATTGGGGCAAAACCATCCCCTCTTCAATATCTTTTTTTGAAGTAAAGTGACCAGAGCTATACATAGTATTCCAAATACCACCACATCTTAGATCTATACAAGGATGTGACTATATTGGTGGTTTGATTTTCAACCCCTTTCCTAATAATCCTTGCATGGAGTTTGCATTTTTCACCGCCTCTGCACTAAATCCACATGCTCACTGTGTTATCCGGTACAGCCCCCATGGCTGTCTGTTCACTTTTCCCCGTAGAACATTGGTCTTCAGCCCATAGATTGAGACCTTCCAGTGGATTACAGAGACTCACCTGCTGGGTTGCAAGCTTCTATAGAGCCACCATTTTTGCGACCAAGAGGAAAACCAGGAACTGTTCTTTTACACAAATAAGTCAAGAACCAGCTTAAAGAATCAGCGCCTTGGTTTGAATCCACAGTGAAATTTGTTGTTACCACTGTGCCCTCTCTGCCCCTTTAGATTGCCAGATCCCAATGTTGCAATGAGGATACTATCAAGAGCTGGTGGAATTTTCCCATCTGAAAGGCACAGAAAAGGAACCTTTTTATAGCTTGGTAACTAGTGTTGCCAGCTCTAGGTTGGGAAATACCTGGATGTTTTGAGGGTGGAGCCTGGGGAGGCTGGGGTTTGGGGAGGGTCCTCAGCAGGGTATAATGCCATAGAGTCCACCCTCCAAGGCAGCCATTTTCTCCGGGTGAACTGATCTTG
This sequence comes from Euleptes europaea, assembly GCF_029931775.1. Taxonomy (NCBI): domain Eukaryota; kingdom Metazoa; phylum Chordata; class Lepidosauria; order Squamata; family Sphaerodactylidae; genus Euleptes; species Euleptes europaea. The sequence goes on along the minus strand of NC_079316.1, from coordinate 104,488,209 downwards.
CTCATCTGGAGTTCAACTGTAATAGCGGGAGATGTACAGGTGCCACCTTGTAGTTGGCAACCCTTCTGGCAACCCTTCTTGGCTTCTTCTTCACAGCCGCCAAAATGCTCTGCCTTTCTCCTCTACAAGACCAAATTCTAGGGAAAGCATAAGCACTGCTGAGCCACATTCCCCTCTACCTCCAGGTACTAACTGGAGATCTCCTGCAATTATAACCGATCTCCAGCCGACAGAGATCAGTTCCCCTGGAGAAAACGCCCCTTTGGCAATTGGACTCTATGGCATTGAAGTCCCTCCGCAAACTCTGCCCTCAGGCTCCGCCCCCAAAATCTCCCGCCAGTGGCAAAGTGAGACCTGGCAATCCTACCCCCTACCATTGTCCAATGTCGCATAGATGCCCAAACAGTTTGACTGATGCCATATTATGTGAAAAATAAATGTCCCTGCATTTTAAAGACAGACCTTCAGCGTATGCTGTAGGCTCGGGGGGGGGGGGCTCTTTGGGGGCTCGGTTTGATAAGTATGCTCGGGCATCACCGGCCTGGGATAAGTTCCAAGTGCAGAAGTCTCGTAAAGTAGTTAGCACGTTTATCCGCTAAGCCACTACGCCATGTCAAAGGCACTCGATGGTAAATCAGTGGTTATAAGGTGACAGGCTTAGTACATGGTTATTGTTCCCAAGGCAAGTGATATTGCTTCCTTTCATATCTGGTGGCAGCATTCATCAAAGGCTATTTACTTGGACGGCTGCGGAACGGCATCACGGTCAAAAGAGAAGGAAGTTGCTTGCCTTCTCGCAGTGGACGTGGAATCCAATTTACTTAGGTAGGCAGATGAATGACTGGGGTGAGTAACTGAGGCTGGGTACCCATTTGGTGACTATGAAATGAACAAGCCTCTTACTGACCTTGAACCACGTCTATTTCAGGCTCCGTTTCATCCTTCCAGTTCACCACTAGCAGGAGGTTTTTGGGGTGGAGCCTGAGGAGGGCGGGGTTTAGAAGGGGAGGGACTTCAATGCCATAGAGTCCAATGACCAAAGCGGCCATTTTCTCCAGGTGAACTGATCTCTATCAGCCCCACTCCCAAATCTTTCCAACCCAGAGCTGCCAACACTACCTCCTTCTCTATGAGCTATTTTTTAAAGTGCAGTTATTCTATTCTGTTTATTTATTTATTAACAAGATTTGTATGCTATGTTTTTGTCCAAACAGGCCCACTAAGGGGGCCAGCAGTTTAAACAAAGCATTCTGAAAAACACATAATAAAAACAATTAAGACTAAAACTAATGCACACATGTAAAAGCGCATAAACCAGAGGCATCAAATTATTTTTTTATGAGGGCCGGATAGGACATAAATGCCGCTTGGCCGGACCGAGCCATGCCTTGCCAGGCCTGATCGGGGGTGGGGGAGCTGCCTCGGCTGGCTCGCAGGATAAGCGCTCTCAAGGGGCCGGATCCAGCCCATGGGCTAGATGTTTTACACCCTTGGTATAAACCACTGATTTAAAACATAGGGCAGGAAGGAATGCCAGATGAAACAAAATGGCAGATGAAAAAAAAAAGTTGTCACCTGCTGGTGTATGACAATGACAGAGGTTATGAAGTGTGCTAAAGCTAGGGTTGCCAGCTCCCTCTTTGCCACTGGCAGGAGGTTTTTGGGGTGGAGCCTGAGGAGGGTGGGTTTGGGGAGGGGAGGGACTTCAATGCCGTAGAGTCCAATTGGCAAAGTGGCCATTTTCTCCAGGGGAACTGATCTCTATTCCCTGGAGATCATTTGTCATAGCAAATCTCCAGCTAGTACCTGGAGGTTTGCAACCCTATTTATACATGTTGGTTTAAGTGGACAGATATTATATGTATGAGTTTAGCACAATGGAGAGTGAATTCTGGAGATGTGGAAGAATCACTTTAATTACAGTGGACATCATCTCAGATATGCTGGAGACGCTTCTGAATTTGTGAGGATGGTGTTCACTGTTCTAGACTTTTTTTCAAGACATCCTCTTTCCATACAATGAGATGTTTCTGCCTCTTAACATGTCTGTAACCAGCCTGAAGTAAGTTGAGCCACCTTTACCTCTTTGCGGGCCTGTCCAGTATGTCATTAAATGTTTTCTTCTTGCCAGTTTGTTCACGTTCAGTGCGTAGCCATATTACCAAGCCCAACTTGGAGAAGGATGTAATTCCTGGAAAGATTTCAAAGCTAAAGTCAGTCTCTCTCTCTCTCTGGACATGAAAGGTGTGGATTTTTCCGCAGGGTATCAGTTTGCTCTTAATTAGCAGCTAGGCATTGTCTTTTTAGACAGCTCCGACTTTGCTTGTCTTGTTGCTGAAGGAAGGTGCCCTTGCCGGAAACAAACAAAAAAGGAACATGTATGTGGATGACTTTTAAAAGCCAGCAAATGAGAGGAATCTGGTTGTGAACCAATTCGTTCCTGATTCAGACCCTGTCTCTGCCTAGGGTTGCCTACTGGACTGGGAAATTCCCGGAGATTTGCGGCTGGATTTGGAGAGGGAGGGTTTGAGGAGGGGAGGGACTTTAATACCATAGAATCCAATTGCCAAAGCGGCCATTTTCTTCAGGGGAACTGATCTCTATCGGCTGGAGATCAGTTGTAATAGCAGGAGATCTCCTGCTACTCCCTGGAGTTTGGCAACCCTAATTACAACTGATATCCAGGTGAAAGAGATCCGTTCACCTGGGGAAAATAATATCAAGGGGCATGGGACCAGAGATAAAGTTCAAGGCTTACCATTCATTCAAGAAAATAGACCAATATGGTTCTCCTACCCTCCAAGAAGGTTGTGATGTTAAAAATTCTTAGTAGTTATCAGCTGTGCCTTGTTATTTTGTACATCATATTGTATATTAGATATATAGTGATTGTATTTTAATATTTTGCAGAGGCTTTTGCCCTAAGAATTGAAATTAATTTTGGAAGGAACCCTAGTGGTCTCTCATGTATGGCAGTGGTAAGATACTTACTGTTCAGTCCTTTTTATATCCTTGGTAAATTGTTAGCATATCAAATATTCCTGTGTATTGTTACAGAAGCCTTGTGCTCAATATATGAGAAGAATAACTGAAGAAGCAAATTGCGAAACGACTACCAAACTAGAGGAGTCTTCTGTTGCTGTTGAAGAATTTTTGCTTATTGTATCAATATCAGAGGTGTAGCAACCTATATTTTTTGTTGGATTTATATTCAGGATATTTTGTGTTGCTGTGGAAGAATTTTAATTATTGTATCAATATCAGAGGTGTAGTAACCCTTGTTTTCTGTTGGATTTATACTTAGGATATTTTGGTTAATTGTTAATTGATAATTGGGGTCTGTGTATGTGAGCATCATTTCCTTTGGAAAGAATATTGTTCAATATACCTGCTCTATCTACTTGGTGCATATAATTGGTATTACATAGCAGAAATCCTGTTTCAGTAAAGCAGGGGTGGGGAACCTTTTTTCTGCCAAGGGCCATTTGGATATTTATGACATCATTCGCGGGCCATACAAAATTATAAACTTAAAAATTAGCCTGCTATATTTGGTCAAACATTTAGCCAAGAGGCACCACCGGAGATGGCTTGAAGTGTCTGCCACGTAGAGCGACTTGCTTTTGAGGTCTGACGTCCCCAGCTGGGCCCAAGAGATTCAGGCAGGGCAGCATCCTTCTGAGCTGGAGATAAGCCAGGACCCATGAAGGGCCAGACCAAATGATTTCGCGGGCCTTATACGGCCCCCGGGCCTGACGTTCCCCACCCCTGCAGTAAAATGTATTTTTCATGTGAGCCACGTGCTGTTATTATTCCTTTCCTTTTACCTTTTATCCCTTAAAAGCTCCTTGATCAATTGATCTTGAGCAGCATATATCTTGTGTTGGAGGGATATAAGGACTGAGACAAATCTTGCCACTGACAATGTAGCCTTGGGGTCCCTATCGCTTAGTAAAAAAGCCATTATGTCAGTCACAGAGGCATTGGATTTGTATATTAAAAGGGGGGAAATATAGTGCTATCGAAGTTCCTCGTAAAAGCGGCACTCCAAAAGGGCATGGGCTAATGAGTCAATAGAGCCAGAAGAGCAAGGGCAGATCCTGTCTGAGTATGGTATATTCAGAATTCTGCCCTGCATTACCATAGAAGGGTTAGCATTCAATCTAGCCAAGCAAAAAGCTTGTTAAACCTCCAGGTAGTAGCTGGAGATCTCCTGCTATTACAACTGATCTCCAGCTGATAGAGATCAGTTCCCCTGGACAAAAATGGCCACTTTGGCTATTGGACTCTATGGCATTGAAGTCCCTCCCCTCCCCAAACCCCTCCTCAGGCTTTGTGTCCAAAAACCTCCCGCCAGTGGCGAAGAGGGACCTGACAACCCTACTCAGGGGCAAGATGGCAACTGTTACTGCTGGGAGAAAGGGTTTCTCAAAGTTTGATGAATGTAGGAACAAAAGAGCCAGAAGTTCCAGGAGGAAGTAAGCAAAAAAAAAAAAAAAAGTAAAACAATCCCCAAATTAAAACAAACAAACAGTAAATGGTATCTGACTCTCGGGGATAAAAGCAGTATGAAAGAAAGGGCACTTTCATGCATTTATTCCGGGAGGTTTATAGAGCATATAGGCTTTTAGACAAAAGTATATAACAATAACTAAAATATATTAGAGAAGGAACCTCTATCACTTTGGGGGGAAATTATTAAAGACATATTTTAAGGTGGCAAATTAAAATTACAGTTAAAATAAGCCACATAATCACAGGATGTTTAAATAGAGCACTGAAACATCAGCAGGTTGATCGTAAGTCGGGGTCCTCTCGCTGTAAACAAATTAGGTTTGATTATTTGATATGTGCTACTCCTTCCCCCCCAATATATGTTCTAATACATCTTTGTTTACCCACTTATGATACTCCAGCCTGAGTATCCCCAGTCCCTCCTGTGGATCCCAGCACTGTGAATAAGGCCCTTGGATAGGGTTGCCAGCTCTAGGGTGGGAAATACCTGGACATTTTAGGCGTGTGCCTGAGGAGGGCAGGGTTCACGGAGGGGAGGGACTTCAATGGGGTGTAAAGCCATAGAGTCCACCTTCCAAATCAACCATTTTCTCCAGGTGAATGAATCTCTATTGCCTGGAGATCAGTTGTAATAGCGGGAGGTCTCCCGCTACCGCCTGGAGGTTGGCAACCCAACCCATGAACTTTCTGGGGGGAGGACCAAAATAAGGATTCTCTCAATCGCTGTAATTTTCAGCTTTTGCCTTCACTATTGTTTTTAATTGCTGAAACCCTCCAGAAGATTTATGGTAAAACTAAACAACTGGGCCAGGGGAAAAAATTCTGATCTAAACTCCTGCCATAGTAAACTGCATTTGCCAGCAGAAATGGTGCCAGATGCAACCTTTCACTTTTAAGTGAATAAATGGCAGGTGGGAAAGAGATTAAGCAGCCCTCTCCGATCACTGTTCTGCTCCTACTGGAGTCTCTGAGGCTGCTTTTCAGTATTCTTCATTGTTGAAAGCATGAGAACTTCATGAGGGTGTGTAGCATGTAGTATGTCCTTTATGCTACCTGCTTTCTAAATGGCTTTGTGGTCACCACACCTAAAAAAGGATCCTGCAGAGCCTGAGAAGGTGCAGAAAAGAGCAACCAAAATGATCAGAGGGCTAAAGCACCTGCCCTATGAGGAGCTGCCGTATTAGGGCTGTTTAGCTTGGAAAAGAGGTGGTTAAGGGGAGACATGATAGGGGTCTATAAAATTATGCATGGTATGGAGAGAGTGGACAGGGAGAAGCTTTTCTCCCTATCTCATAATAAAAGAACACAGGGTCATCTGCTGAAGCTGGAGGGTGAGAGATTCAGAACAGATAAAAGGAAGTATTTCTTCATATAACACATAGTTGTGGAAATTAAATTGTGGCCCAAGGATATGGTGATGGCTGCCAACTTGAAAGTCTTTAAGAGGGAAGTGGACATGTTCATGGAGGATAGATAGGGTTGCCAACCTCCAGGTACTAGCTGGAGATCTCCCACTATTACAACTGATCTCCAGCTTATATTGATCAATTCACCTGGAGAAAATGGCTGCTTTGGCAATTGAACTCTATGGCTTTGGTCCTTCACCTCCCCAAACCCCACCCTCCTCAGGCTCTGCCCCAAAAACCTCCTGCCGGTGGCAAAGAGGGACCTGGCAACCCTAAGGATAGGGCTATCCATGGCTGCTGGTCAAAATGGATACTAGTCACGATGCATACCTATTCTCTCCAGGATCAGAGGAACACGCCTATTATATTAGGTGCTGTGAAACACAGGCATGATAATTGTCTTGTTTGTGGGCTTCCTAGAGGTACCTGGTTGGCCACTGTAAGAACACACTGCTGGACTTTTCGGACCTTGGTCTGATCCAAGAGGTTCTGGTCTCCCGTACACATGCCTCTTGGCTAAAGTTCTTTTGTTGTCCAAAAATGCATTGCAAATTTGCTTTTTAGCCTGTGCTCTGTAGTAATCCTCATATAATGTCTCCCTCATCATCCTGTTTAGAATTGCAAACCACGGCGAACTGATGTTGCTGCCGTTTCCCAGATCTAATGATTTACCATGGAAACCCGGATATTACCATCTTCTTATTGAGGGTTTTTGATAATTTAATGATTCCATGAATGATTCATCTTCAAGAGACCATTGTGACAATTAATCCTTTGCAGGGAAGATGACAATTGAAAAAAAAATATCAGCCGTCTCTTTGGCTGTATTGGAATTGTCATTTTTTTCTTTGACGGAAGAGCCAAGTCTCCCTCGAAAACTAATCCCAAATAATTGCAAGGGCTGGGAATAAGTAGGGTGCAAATCATAATTATCAAGTCATCACACTTTGTACTGCAGGCTTGAAGTAATGGAAGTTCTTGGTTTAAGAATGAATTATGGATCTATTTGCTGAGCTGACACCAGAAGAGATGGATCATGATGGGTAGCCGTGTTAGTCTGTCTGTAGCAGTAGATTAGAGCAAGAGTCCAGTAGCACCTTAAAGACTAACAATATTTCTGGCAGGGTATGAGCTTTCGTGAGCCACAGCTCACTTCTTCAGTTACAGCTAGAATGTGAGTCCATCTATCCTTAAGTAGAGAAGAGTGAGTCCTTAAGTAGAGAAGAGTGAATTCACACACCCAATGGCAATAGCATGTAGATGCCAATAGCAGGTAAATGGCATTAGCAGATATAATTGGATTAGCTGTGATATGCAGAGAGGTAATAAGGTAAAGGTCCCCTGTGCAAGCACATTGCCATTCCTGACCCATGGGGTGACGTCACATCCCGACGTTTACTAGGCAGACTTTGTTTACGGGGTGGTTTGCCATTGCCTTCCCCAGTCATCTACACTTTACCCCCAGCAACCTGGGTACTCGTTTTACTGACCTCATAAGGATGGAAGGCTGAGTCGACCTTGAGCCAGCTACCTGAAACCAACTTCTGTTGGGATCGAACTCAGGTTGTGAGCAGAGCTTGGACTGCAGTACTGCAGAATACCACTCTGCGCTCCTAAGAGAGGTAGTAGGAATAGACAAATCAGCATTGGTAATCGGATATGAATCTCATGCCTCTATTCAATCCAGGAGGATGCATTATCTTGAGCTTCATTATTAGTTGTAATTCAGCAGTCTCTCTTTCTAATCTCCTGTTGAAATAATAACACTGAAGCTCAAGACAGTGCATTCTCCTGGACTGAATAGAGACCTGGGATTCATGTCTCATTACCAATACCAACTTCTCCACGCCTACTACCCCTCTGCATATCAAACCTGATCCAATCACGCCTAGTATTGTCATTTACCTGCTACTGACACATAATTCCTGTCAGTAGCATACCGGAGTCAGTGTCTTCTTCATGATAGTCACACAAGGGTCAATGGGAATCCATAGGAGGAGAGGACTCTTACTTAACAGTGCAGAATTAACACGTGGGAGCTTCCCTGAAATTGTCAGGTAGACTATTCCGCCGATTGGGAACTACCACCAAAGCCATTCGAGTTCAAACAGATGCTGGTTATGCCTATTTGCGGGATGGCACTTTTGAAAAATGTTACTCAGACAAAGGGAGCTGATACAGTGAAGCAAGAAGTTTTCTATATGATAAAAGGTAAAGGTCCCCTGTGCAAGCACCGGGTCATTCCTGACCCATGGGGTGAAGTCACATCCTGACGTTTCCTAGGCAGACTTTGTTTACGGGGTGGTTTGCCAGTGCCTTCCCCAGTCATCTTCCCTTTACCGCCAGGAAACTGGGTACTCATTTTACCGACCTCGGAAGGATGGGAGGCTGAGTCAACCTTGAGCCGGCTACTTGGAACCAACTTCCGTCAGGATTGAACTCAGGTCGTGAGCAGAGCTTGGATTGCAGTACTGCAGCTTACCACTCTGCACCACGAGGCTCTTTTTCTATATAATACTTATGAAAATGTTGTTTTATAAGTATAATATAGAAAAAGTCTGCTTTATTACACGATGAATATTAGCAATATAAAGAAATATTATGGTTTCAATGACATATAATGTATTACTATGTATTACATAGAAGATAATTGGTTGGCTAACTCTGTTTAATTGGTTAAACTATTACATGTTTTAATGAATGTTATGACTTCAAGATTTTTAGATCGGACCTTACTAATCTATTTTTCTTTTCTGTATTTGCATTTCTTTATCTTGTGTGTGTGTATTCAATTGTGTGTGTGTGTGTAGTCAATATACCACACTGAAAGCTAGTGGGATGTAGTGGTTATGAGCAGTGGTTTGGAGCGGTGGAATCTGATCTGGAGAACCGGGTTTGATTCTCCACTCCTCTACATGAGCGACAGAGGCTAATCCAGTTTCCCCACTCTTCCACATGAAGCCTTGGGCTAGTCACACTCTCTCAACCCCACCTACCTCACAGGGTGTCTATTGTGGGGAGTGGAAGTAGGCTTGCCAACCTCCAGGTAGTAGCAGGAGATCTCCTCCTATGACAACTGATTTCCAGGCAATAGAGATCAGTTCACCTGGAGGAAATGGCCGCTTTAGCAATCAGACTCTATGACATTGAAATCCCTCCCCTCCCCAAGCCCTGCCCTCCTCAGGCTCTACCCCAAAAATCTCCCGCCGGTGGTGAAGAGGAGCCTGGCAACCCTAAGGGGAAGGGAAGGTGACTATACACCAGTTTGATTCTTCCTTAAGTGGTAGCGAAAGTCAACATATAAAAACCAACTCTTCTTCAATAAAAATGTATCTAAAAGAATATTTTTGAACTGATAAATGGCACACCAAAAAGAGCGTGGCTGTCACCCTTTCGAGGAACAACTATAAAATAAAATTTCTAAGAGAGAGAGAGAAACCCAAAGGAGAGGAGCTTTGATTGGCAGCAGCTCTCCACAGTCTTGGGCAATGTTGACAATACTCAGTTCAATGGAGCAATGCTCTGATTTGGTCGAAGGCAGCTTCATGTGTTGAGCATATGATGGATTGTTTCCCAGGCTGGGTAAATATATCCCCTTTCCTGCTTTTTTTTTTAAAACAAACAGTGCACAAAAATAAAATCTCTCCTGGAGAGTGAAGATAATATCCCTTCTGAACATCTCTAACCTGTTTAGCATGCAATAGATCACTCTAATTATCAAACAGACAGAAGTGAATGCCATAAACACCTATCTTTGGTGCCCCATGCTTCACTGCATCTCATAAGCTTGTCTTGTAAACTCTAATTAAAAATATATTGCAATACAGAGTGACATAACTCAAGGCCTAACAAGCGCCTGTTAATTTGACTTCCTATTTATGATGTAGCTGCTTGAAAGATGCTGCGACCCGTAAGCACACTCCCAGCTTTGCAGCTCGGTGTGATTTGAAAATGAGCATGGACCCATGAGAAGGATTACTGAGAAGTAGCAACAAAAATCTCCATCAGTATGGCTGCCTGTGCCCTGCCCTGGATGGCCCAGGCTAGGCCAAGCTCATTAAACCTCAGAAGCTAAGCAGGGTCAGCCCTGGTTAGTACCTGGAGACCACCAAGGAAATCTAGGTTTGCTACCCAGAGGCAGGCAATGAGGACCCACCTCTGTTCGTCTCTTCCCTTGAAAACCCTACAAGGTCGTCATATGTTGGTTGTGACTTGATGGCGCTATCCACTACCACCACCATTAGGGTTGCCAAGGTCATGATCGTCTATTCAGACTGCCAGCAGCTCTCCAGGGTCTCAGGATGAGGCTTTTTACTTACTACTTGGTTCTTCTAACTGGAAATGCTGACAACTGAACCTGGGACCTTCTGCATGCCAAGCAGTTGCTCTGCCACGGAGCCACGGGCCATTCATGCAGGGCTGTTTCCCCGCGGTCACCCCCGCCGACTGCTTCGGTGCTTTGTTTCGATTATACATTCCTTTCCTGACTATCAGAGGTCATCTCTCTCTCCCTGTGCATTTCAGCATGTTTTGCCCGAGTTTTCCAGTGGCTGTTTTAGCAAGGATCCAGAAAACATGGGCAAAATGCACAGAAATGCTCGGGGCGAATGTGGCAACCTCTGATGGTCGGGAAAGGCATGCATAATCAAAACGAAGCACCGGAGCAGTCAGCTGTAGAGTTGCCAGGCTCCTCTTCACCACCAGCGGGAGGTTTTTGGGGCGGAGCCTGATGAGGGCGGGGTTTGGGAGGGGAGGGACTTCAATGCCATAGAGTCCAATTGCCACAGCAGCAATTTTCTCTATTGGATGGAGATCCGTTGTAATATCAGGAAATCTCCAGACACTACCTGGAGGTTGGCAACCCTAGTTGGCAGGGTGACTGCAAGGGAAACAGCCCTGCAAGAAAGGCCACATTCTCACTTTATCTGTAGAAGAGAGCAGACAATTGGATGTTGGCACCCGTGTGCTCAGAGGGTTAAGTCATTTAGTTTGCAAATTAAACATTCAAATTCCAGGGCTACTATATCTATTTGTAACTTGACCTTGGATTCCACAAGCACATAACAGTGAAGGCCGTTTGAATGGCTGTGATATCTTGTATTCCAGAACGAGCTGGCTGTAAACACAATCTTGCTGTTAAATCTCTCCTGCTTAAAAATACCATACTTGAAGAATCAGAGTCCTGCCTGAGCTAAATAAGACAGATGTCTCGTCCAAATTGTGCAGTTAAAAATAACAGTGGTAGTAATCCAATAGAGCTCGATTCCCTGGCCCACGATGATAGATAAAGATCCCACTAAGTACTGGTCCTCTTCAGAGAGCCTTATGCCGCCAGATTCCTGTCATCCGCAGTCCAACAGCAAAATCTAGATTTGCAATACTAATGGCCACATCTTACTGTAGACTTACTTCTAAGGCGTGCTTTTTTCCCCCTTTTGTGCTGCTGCCTCTGCAAATTTAAGTTTTTCATGTCTCCATTATTCTAGGTGACAATGATGAAACACGAGCAGCATCTTTGCCAAAACTGGGCTGTGATTATATCCATTTTCAAGATGCATTTAGGAGGAAGGTGCCCCATGGGTGCCCCACGGGCTCAACTCAATGTGTATCCTTCCCGTTTGCAGGAAAGGCCCCGCGCCTATTCCAAATGGCCCTTTTTGGGTTATGTTTTATTACCCGTTTGGTGTGCTAATAATTGGAATGCTTCTGGGTGGCTGCTTGGGATGATTATTTCAATTGCCATCGCTGTCATAGTTGAAGCGCTCACATAATGAAGCTATTGCTGTGGGTTCCGCTTGCTGTCTGTGAAAGCGCTAATGAAGACAGAAGGACTTGGGCATTGCGTTGGATAACTTGGGACTCTCTGCTCCATTTCTCATCTCTTGCATTTTGAGATGAAAAGGTGGCGAACAGTGAGTTTGCAAAGTCGATGCAATGCTACATTTCCGGTCTGGCAGGCTTTCAATTGTGATCATCAGTAATTGGGGTTGCCAGATTCCAGGTAATGGCAGGCAGTCTCCCGCCAATTAAGGGGGCTGCCTGCCAAATGTCAGCTGGCCGGCAGAAGGAAGCAGGCCAGCTGGAGAGGAGGTGATTAATGTCACTTCCAGTTTTACCCCGGAAGTAACGGGGACGCTCTAGCACATCCCTCCTAAAAACTCTATGGAAACGCTCTAGCTCATCCCTCCTAAAAACTCTATGGAAACCATAGAGTTTTTTGGAGGAATGTGCTAGAGCATCCCCATTATTGCACCAATCACCCCCTCCCCAGCCCCACCATAATGACACTTCTGCCAGTGGGGGACCTGGCAACCTTATCAGTAATCGACACTGGGTGCATTTTCTGAACTTTTAGTATATAGCCTGTTGGCATATGTAGGTAGTCATGGCAATGGCTGAATCCTGTCCTTTTGAATTTTTTTCCTCCTCCCCTTTTAATTTTCCACTAAACTCAGGCTGGCCGGTCTGTCTGCAGGAGTAGCTACTTGAGAATGTCTCGACAGCTTTGATCTGCACTTCAGTTTGAGATGCTTCAGGTCTTTAGGAAGGAAACCTATTACCTTTCCTCTGTCGCTTGCTGTTCACTGGTGTTTGATCAAGCAGCGTTTAGAGTTAGGAAAGGGATTTGTAAGGACGGAGATATTTCCTTATTAGGCCTCTTGCATAATAATATTATCAAAAACTTCCCATGTATCAACAGGTTAGAATGAGATCGTGAAATAGCCTTTGGCTTCTTCATAATTGTGCCAAAATTAGACCACACATCTTTTAAAAAAAAACCCAACAACTTTGCAAGAACCGTTGGAGAACTCTGCTTGTATACTTTGCCATGGGCAGATTTTTGAGATGGCTATCTATAACATTATGGAATGCATGTCATCAAAGTACAATTTCTCCCTCACACCAATTTCAGGTATAAATCTAAGCAAACAGAGATAAAATAGGATAAAAAAGAACTTTGATAGCATAGTCATGTATCACCAGTATAATTAGTGGCATTTATGTTGAAGAGATTGTGTATGCATTTATTAAAAAATTTCTCCTGAGCATTTCAGGACCCAAGGTGGCGAAAACCAAGGGAGAGGCAATGTTATAAAACAAACGATAACAACAGATCTATAAAATAACAACATGATTTTACACCCAGGTTTGTTATTTTCTTTTGGTTTTAAACCCCCCCCCCCCATCCCAATTAAAACTATCATTGTAAGCCTCCTTGAACCACGAGGAAAGGCAGAGTATAAATGTTTTAATAAATAAATAAACATTAAAAGCAGACTAAAAGCACCATAGGCTGCCCACCCATAGGCTGCCCACCTCCTATGCCCAAGCTCAGATCGCTGTAAGTTTTATTTTTTGGCAACATTGCAAAAGTGGTTACATAAGAACATAAGAGAAGCCCTGCTGGATCAGACTGAGGCCCATCAAGTCCAGCAGTCTTTTCACACAGTGGCCAACCAGGTGCCTCTGGGAAACCCACAAACAAGACGACTGCAGCAGCACCATCCTGCCTGTGTTCCACATCACCTAATGTAATAAGCATGCTCCTCTGATAATAGAGAGAATAGGTACTTTCTTAGGGTCTACCCTTCCTGGGGTGGGCCAGAGGTTTGGGAATGAGGTAGTTAGTGCTACAGCATGAGGTGTGAAGGGCCACCAGGTTAAAATGAATGGGCTGTGATAGAGCACGTAGAGACCTTGGCATGGCTGTGTTGGTTTCTAATGGCGCCACTCTGCACAATACTTGGAGGCTATTTTTTTTTACTATTTCCCTCTAGGAATTGCCTGTTAACCTACATGCATTAACAATTGCCACTGAGGTTTTGGTGACGTCAATTAAAATATCAATAAGGGCGTCGCGTGATAATGAATGATGTGGTGTGTTAAGAGGTATAGTAGCAATGTACAAATGTTAGTAATATACATGATTTTATTTTGAGGGGTTTACAGCCTGTGTTGTTTCGTTCAATTGACTGCAGGGCAAAATGCATTTGCTGCCATAACATTCCCCTTTCTAATTGGAATGCGGTTCTTTGGGGTGGCACGCCCCTCGGCCAGGGGATCCTCCAGGCCGACTTCCAGTGGAGAAAATATCCACAATGTTTTAAGCAGTTAAAAAAATCTGTCTGGCAGACTGGAGCTAGGGTTGCCAGCCTCTAAGTGGGGCCTGGAGATCTCCTGGAATTACGACTCATCTCCACATTGCCGAGCCCAGTTCCTTGGAGAAAAAGGTGGACTCTATGGCATTATACCCTGCTGAGGTCCCTCCCCTCCCCAAACCCCGCCGTGTCCATGATCCACCCCCAAAACTTCCAGGTATTTCCCAACCCAGAGCTGGCAACTCTTCTGCCTATAGGGCATTGTCTGCAATCACAAAATTTGTCCCTGTGACTAGCATGCACCGCATCAGAGAGAACCAAACAGGAAATAAACAGAAACAATTGTGGTCATATAGATTCAAATTAATGCCACCCCCAAGCCAGAGATCTGGCAACGTGCTTGTTGCAATCATGTCTCAATGCACTCCTCTTTGCTGGCAAGACCTGTGGGCAACAATGCTGATCGGCAAACCTCCCTGCCAGTTACATGTCATATGAGTCACTTTCTTCTCACTCGCTCTTTCTGTCTTATTGCCAGACTCTAAAGCTGGACAACACACCACCAGAATAGTGACCACAGCCAAATATTATCAATGTCATTTCGCCCCAATGCGGATTATTTATAGTACCAAAATTTATAAATATGGCACATTTGGTTCACGGTTGTATTTATTATCCGAATGCACACCCCTACTCCCAGGATCAGCTGGCTAGGGTCTTCTGCCTGTATGATACTCTTTGCTACCAAGTTATCCTGGGAGCATGAAACTATGTGCATGTTTAGCCCTCTGCACTAACATTTTGGGGGGGGGGGGTTCCTGGTGACCCTCCCATATTTTCTGCAGTGTTGTCTAGTCCCTCAACCCATTTAGGTTTCTGGGCTGCCTCCCTTTCAAATAGAGGGAGTGAACACATGAACACAGGGAGCTGCCTTATACTGAATTAGACCCTTGGTCCATCGAGGTCAGTATTGTCTACTCAGACTAGCCGCGGTTCTCCAGAGTCTCAGGCAGAGGTCTTTCATATCACCTACTGCCTGGTCCTTTTAACTGGAGATGCCAGGGATTGAACCTGAGACCTTTGGCATGTCAAGCAGAGGCTCTTCCACTGAGCCACAGCCCTCCCCTGATATGAATGAGGCTCCCAGTTACCACCCATCCAGTGCTCATTCTGTCGATACCCTATCAGCTGCACAACGATATAGCATCCAGCATGTTCTGATCACACCAAACAAGACCATTCACTGGGTCTTGAGAGAGAGAGAGAGAGAGAGAGATGGTTTTATTCTTGAGGAGAGAATCCTTTGCTCCCCCCCCACAAAAAAATAGTATCTGCTGAAATCCCTAAGGAACATAACATCATAAAAGTACCTTGATACATTTTCATTTTAGTGAGATATAATGCAGACTGATGCAAATGTTAGCTGTACCCCCAGGACAGAACATACCACTGCCAAGAAGGTCAGCCTTTCTCAGTGCTTTGACCCATTGTTCCAGGCCTGGTTCCCCCCAAACCCCCCCGCCCCCCCAAAAAGAACATTGATCACTACGTGAGCCAAAAAACTTAGCTGCTGTTCAGATTTGTTGGCATTCATTTTGAATAAATAGATTACTATACATTCCTACTTTTCTCGCACAAGAGGGTTTTGTCCCTTAGTTGGTTTCAGATAATCCACAGCCTGAGGTTTCAGATAATCCTCACTCTGGGGTTTGGTCCAAGTCATAAATGGCAAAGTAGTACATGTGTTGTTCTTTGAGGCTGTCGTACGTTCAGCCACACATGTTATCTAAAAGAGAAAGAATTCCTATTCATTCCTTGAATGAATGGGCTTCTAGACAAATGCAGGTTTGCACAGACCAAAATCTAGGTCAGCATGCCAACTTCGAACAGGCAAGTCAAGTGAATTTAAGTTGGGTCCTTCCAAACTAGATAAGGTGCCAGAAGCTGAGAGCGAGAACTGACATTGTATGTGCCATGTGGCTGGTGCCCCAAACTACATCCCTAAGGTGAATTCCCGGACATGTTCAGGATGGTCCACCATATGATGTTGTAGCATCACCTTGTGAATTTCCCTGACCCAACTCCACATCTTTGGCTGGTTTGGGGAGGGCATCATGCCCACTTGCTTTCACAGTGTATTTTCCATCAGTGTACAGCTAGAACATAAGAAAAGCCCTGCTGGATCAGACGCAGGCCCATCAAATCCAGAAGTCTGTTCACACAGTGGCCAACCAGGTGCCTCTAGGAAGCCCACAAACAAGATGACTGCAGCAGCGTTATCCGGCCACAGGAACTAATATCATAGGCATGCTCCTCTGTCACTGGAGAGAATAGGTATGCATCATGTCTAGTATTGATTTTGACTAGTAGCCAAGGATAGCCCTCTACTCCATGAACATGTCCACTCCCCTCTTAAAGCCTTCCAAGTTGGCAGCTGCCTCCACATCCTGGGGCAGGGAGTTCCACAGTTTAATGATGTGTTGTGTGATGAAATGCTTCCTTTTATCTGTTTTGAATCTCTCACCCTCCAGCTTCAGCATATGACCCCACGTTCTGGTATTATGAGAGAGGGAGAGAAACCTCTCCCTGTCCACTCACTCCTTACCATGCATAATTGTATAGACTATCATGTCTCCCCTTAACTGCCTTCTTTCAAGGCTAAATAGCCCTAAGCTAGTATAGGATAGTGGCTACCAATTTATTTTATTTATGTATTTTATTCAATCAGTACCCTGCCCTCAATTCCTGGCCAAAACTGGGCTCAGGGCGGCTTACAATATATAAAAACATATCATTTTATTCAAATGTGACCTGTTAAGCAGGAAGCTAAGTGCTGTTCACATGGCATATATTGTGCCCTAGCAGGTAATTGACTGTCCAATTTCTACAGTCCCAGGTTACATTGAACCCTTGGTGAGATACAGTTGCAGATCTTGAAGATTACCTTTGGTTTGATGAGTCACAGCCAGTATAGGCCTGGTTTATTATTTTTAAAAAAATATGTTTTATTGTTTTTCTAAGTCAAATAAACATATACATTTCTACAGTTGCTAACAATCATAAAAAAACGTTATATTGTTGTTGAAAGTATATCCTATATTAAAAGAAAAAGAAAAAAGAAGAAAAAAGAAGGCTTCCCCTACATCTTCCTCCATTCATTAATAAGCCTATGTACTCTTTAGTATAGATAATTCCAATCCTAATATTTTTAATTTTATTCATTAAACTAAATTGCATACAATTTTAAAGATAAAGCATTGAGTATATTCGTTAAAAATTAATTGATACTAACACACACAAAAAATTAATAAATCTCATTAATAGTAAATTGATTAGAACAATAGGTAACATTTATTACCTCCTTTAAAAGTCAATTTCTCTGTAAACCCTCCATGTCTCCCAGTCACCCATAACTGCAAATTATCTTTCTAGTATATTTCTAGTATATTTCTATACTAGTTTTAGTATAGTAGAGTGTTCCATTTTCACCAAAGCTAAGCCTTTTAACCAGTTCCTTTTTTGTTCCAGAAAATCTAAACTCTTTTAACCAGTCCCTTTGTCCAGAATTTCCAGCGTCTTCCGCTTTTCCTCTTTAACACTGAGTCGAAGAGCATCCTTGGAGATTGTTGGTAAAATTCCCTCTGCAGACATAGTGTTCTCATAGTAAATCAGCATTGTAATTTCTTCCATCCCAAAGTCGTAGAGAGAGATCCCAGTAACTCCAGCCTTTCCACCCTTCAAATCCTCCAAGCTAGCATTAAAGAGTTCTTCAGGCAGATTGCAAAGACAGAAATCAAAGTCTCTCACATTCAGATCCATTGTAGCCAGATGATCTATTGCAGTTTCTTCTTTAAAGTATGCAGCCTCTGGTTGTTTATCATGGCTTTCCAGTTCCTTTATAGGATTTTTCTGTTCTTCAGCCGTCTTCTCAGTTAGAAAGTCCACTGCTCCCACATCTGGCTTCATTGTAGTAGCTTTATTTGTATCTTTAAATTCATCTAAGATGATGTCCAATTTTTGGTTGATAGATTGATATCGAGAGTTTACCATAGCAAGTAGGTGATCCAGCTGATTATTCGCACATTCCATGGTTGCTGCTTTTAAAAATTCTGTTAAAGCTTAGTTGGTAAAATCCAGACAGATACACCAAAAAAAGAAAGTTTGTAAATAGTTTGGCAGGATTCTTGTATTATGGGTGGTACTTTAATATTAGAATACCATTGAGTTGAAGACACTCTAGCACAGATATGGTGCAGGAAACAGGATATACACAGGAAGTTGCAGGATCGTGGACCTTCCGTTACCTCCTCTTGATATCCAGGAACTTGGGAGATATTTGCCAGTTGCACAAGGGAGACACACTTCCGGTCACACGATCGATGATACTATGATGGTATTAAATGCCTTAGAAAACAACAAGTTTCTTACTGTCTTCCGGTTCTCCAAAATAAGTCGCCTCCAGGGAAATCGTGGCTGGAGGACCTACTTAAGTCGGAAAGATGTCACCACTGGGGTGGGGTGGGGTTCTCCTCCTCCCTCCCCTTTCTGCGTCGTAGTGTCTGATTGGTTGTTGTAGAGTCTTTCAAAAGATCCTGTTTGTTATGTTTACCCACTGATCAAATTGATAAGGTTCCTGCCGGTTTATCAGATATTTTCTTGTTTTCAAAGAGTCATTTATACATTAGGTAGGGCGACGCGGATTTAATAGATGTATTTAACAATCCTTCAGAGCTTCCAAATTCAGGTAAAATGAAAGAGTTCTTGTAACTTACTCAAATTTTAGAAGAGTAGGTATTCTTGCTTCCATGTAGTTGCTTAGATGGTAATAGATAGAGGAGATCTAAGCCTAATGCCAACAAGATGTTCGTGGCGTTGTATTTCCCCTCGATGCTGGTGGGACCTCACCCAATGTTTCCGAGAGACTTCCTGAAGTTCTCTCAGAGAGAATGGGGTTCAAACTACTCTTCTCGGCTGCAGGGGTATTCCTGCTTCCCAGTCCACTGTTTAGGAACCTGGGGTGTGTGTGTGCAGGGTTGCACCCCAAATTCAAATGTTTCTTGGGTCCCTCGGGAGCTCCCGAGGAACGTGGCTCTCAGATCAGCGTCTCTACCGGAAGTCCCCTAAGGGCCTGGTTTATGACTACTTGATATACTAACTAATTTAGGGCTGCTCATTCCAGGTTGGGAAATTTCTGGAGATTTTGGAGGTGGGGCCTTGGGAGGGTGGGGTTTATGGGAGGGGATGGATCTCGACAGGGTACAATGCCATAGAGTCAATCCTCCAAAGCAACCATTTTCTCCAGGGGAAGTCATTTATGTAATTTGGAGATCAGTTGTAATTCTCCAGGCCCCACCTGGAGATTGGCAATCTTAAACTAATTATGTGCTTACAAGAATCTCTGTGTCTGATTCCTGGAAATTTCTCATTGCAAATAAACCATATGGTAGAATCTCTTGTAGATCGGGGAGGGGCTGTGGCTCAGTGGTAGAGCATCTGCTTGGCATGCCCAAGGTCCCAGGTTCAATCCCCTCAATCTCCAGTTAAAGGGACTAGGTAAGTAGGTGATGTGAAAGACCTCAGCCTGAGACCCTGGAGAGCCGCTGCTGGTCTGATTGGACAATACTGACTTTGATGGATCTAGGGTCTGATTCAGCATAAGGCAGCTTCATGTGTTCAAATCAATTAAATGTGTACTTAGCATAGTGAATGTACATCTAACAAAGGCTTCAGTTTGAAAGGTTCCTTTTTAACCAAATGTGTGAGAAACTACAGAAACCCATCCGGTGCTATTCTGTTATGATTCCGATAAGCCTGACGGGACTGTCACATTTTTCACTTTTCCACTCCAGTGGTCATAAATTTGTGGTCACTGATCCATTGAAGTAAGCTGTACAAGGACATTTTAATTCTTCTCTCGTCCTTTGGGCTCTCCTTTGCTCGGTTAAAATGTCCTTCTAAATACTACTGCCTTTTCCTTTACCTGACCACCATTATTGGGCAGGTGGGGGGGGGGAAATGAAGGCTTCTGAAATCTCAATAGTAAGAAGCAGCTTGGGTTTAGACAAGGTATTTCCACCACCAACAACATCCATGTGTTGAAAGCTAATGTCGTTATTGGTCTGATTGCACGGCAATGATATGCTGGGCACTGCGCCAGTATCAACCAATAATATGTGTGTGTACAGTTGACAAGAAGAATAAAGCACTCCAGGGCTTCATTCCACAGTCACAATGAATCATGGTTTGTATAAACAGTGGGTTGCCCTAAGAACTCTAGTTACAGTTCAATCCTAAACAGAGTTACACCCTTCCATTGAAATCCATGGGCTTACAAGTGCATATCAATAAACTCAAACCGAAAATAAACCCGAAAAAGGCATTTTTGGCTTCTTTCGAGTTTAATTTAACCCGAATAGTAAAACTGGGAATAAAGCTGAAGCAGGATAGCCAATCGCTGAATCAGCTGAATAGATATTTGGCTTTTTTCAGCTTTGGCTTTCTCCAGGCTTTTCCCTTTTGGTTTTTTTTAATTAGCTCTGGAAGAGGCATTTTTGGAGGTAGAGTTCCCAAATTTTCAGAGTAGCTTCAAGGGACTCTCCTTGCAGGAACCCCGAAGTTTGGTGAAATTGGGTCGGGGGGTCCAATTTTATGGGGGCCCAAAGGGTAAAGTTTACAATGCTTTTCTATGGAGGAGGGGGTTGACCCCTTCAGAACCGCATAAAATTGGACCCCCTGACCCAAACTTCCCCAAACTTTGGAGTTCTTGCAAGGAGAGTCCCTTGAAGCTGTGCTGTGAATGTGGTGACTCTACCTTGAAAAATGCCCCTTCCTCTGGATAATTTTAAATGTACTTACTTTTCATAATCTGTAATGGCCGCTTCCTTACCAAAGAATCGTGGGAAAACTTAGTTTCCCATGAATGCTTGCAATGGGCCTGCACAAAGCTAAGATTCTTGCCTGCCCATTTTTGAGTTTGAGTGGAGAAACCTTAAACAGTTATGCCATTCACATTTCATTTTCATTTCCTCTTCAAGCTCAAAAAGACAGTATGGCATGGACCTAGAGTTGCCAACCTCCAGGTACTAGCTGGAGATCTCCCACTATTACAACTGATCTCCAGCTGATAGAGATCAGTTCCCCTGAAGAAAATGGCCGCTTGGCAATTGGACCCTATGGCATTGAAATCCCTCCCCTCCTCACACCCCGCCCCAAAAATCTCCAGGTATTTCCCAACCCAGAGCTGGCAACCCTACAAGGACTGCATTGCAAGATGAGGTCTGCCTGCCAATATTCTACATGGGCTTTAGATTGCCTGCTTGAGAACATGGTTTCTCTTCCACCGTATATGCCCATTAGAGAGACAAGCATGTTTACCTTTTGGAGGAATCATGCATTTTTGTGTGAATGGAGTAGTCTAAAGTGTGGTACCTACATCTGGATTATTCATGAGTAGCATTTCTGGGGCTCTTGGAGTCATTTCCTTGATTCACTGTGAAATAATTCAAAATTTGTTCAAGTCATGGGTTTCTTCACCATGTGAACTTGGATTTGTGTTATGTGTTAAGTCTTGTCAAGTTGCTTCCAACTCATGGCGACCCTATGAATCAATATCCTCCAAAACATCCTATCTTTAACAGCCTTGCTCAGGTCTTGCAAATTGAGGGCAGTAGCTTCCTTTTAGAGTCAATCCATCTCTTGGTGGGTCTTCCTCTTTTCCTGCTGCCTTCAACTTTTCTTAGCATGAATGTCTTTTCCAGTGATTCTTGTCTTCTCATCATGTGACCAAAGTACGACAGCCTCAGTTTAGTCATTTTAGCTTCTAGGGTCAGTTCAGGCTTGATTTGATCTATAACCCAATGGGGTTGTTGTGGTTGTTTTTTGGCAGTCCAACACCACATTTCAAAGGAATCTACTTTCTTCCTATCAGCTTTTTTCATTGTCCAGCTTTCATAACCATACATAGTAATAGGGAATGCAATGGCATGAATTAACTTGATCTTGGTTGCCCAAGCTTGCATTTAGGGATGTGCAAAATCCGTGTGGGAAATGTATGCAAATAAAGGGCCATTTGCTTAACTTTCCTTCAAATCTCTCCTGATTTACACAGTTTCTCCCATTTAAACAGCAAACTGGAACACTGACAAGTGGATCAGCTTTCTGCTTCCAATGGCAGCCTCTTCATGCAAGTAGGAAACACGGTCAACTTTTTCAAGCTGCAATCTGGGGATAGGATTGCCAACCTCCAGATACTAGCTGGAGATCTCCTACTATTACAACACATCTCCAGCTGATAGTCATCAGTTCCCCTGGAGAAAATGGCTGCTTTGCCAATTGGACTTTACGGCATTGAAGTCCCTCCACTACCCAAACACCGCCCTCCTCAGGCTCCACCCCTAAAACCACATGCCGGTGGTGAGGAGGGACCTGGCAAACCTAGCTGAGGTGGACGGGGGAGAGGCAATGTAGTGATGTGATCCAGTGTGGTATAGTGGTTAGACTGCCAGACTAAGACCTGGAAGAGCCAGTTTCAAATCCTTAGTGGGCAGGGATGCTCGCTTGGTGACATAGGACTAGTCACACACCCTCAGCCTACCCTACCTCACAGGGTGGTTGTGAGGATTGAATGGAGGAGAGGCGAATGATGGCAGCTGCTCTGAATCTTCACTGGGGAGAAAGGCGGGATATAAATGGAGTAAATAAATAAAACATGTCAATCTAAAAAGATAGTCGTATGAATATTCTGGATCACAGATGTATGGATTTCTGTCGTCCTGAGCTATACTGCTAGTCTTGTCTAAACTTTGTTTCCTTTGAAACACCTCAAATATTATTTTTATGAGGGGGAGCCCTTAAATTTGCTTCACGTTTCATTTTCTATGAAGGTTCAGTGGTAACTCTAGAGGAGGAAGAAGAAAAGCTGGTTTTCATATGCTGACTTTCTCTGCCTTTTTAAAGAGAATCAAACTGGCTTACAATCACCTTCCCTTCCTCTCCCCACAACAGACACCCTGTGAGGTAAGCGGGGCTGAGAGAGTTCAGATAGAACTGTGGCTAGCCCAAGGTCACCCAGCAGACTTCATATGGAGGAGTGGGGAATCGAACTCGGTTCTCCAGATTAAAGTCCACCAGTCCTAACCACCACACCGCACTGGAAGAAAAAAACATTCTGACACTCTTACTCTGTTTGCATGAAGGCTGAATAGAATTGGGGGTGGGGGATATCCGCTTTCTCTGTGTACTTTATTAGTTCTCTTGAAGCGTCATTACCCTTTAGCCCTGTTAATATTGGGGCTTATCTCTTTCCCAGTACCCAAAACACATAAGATCTATTGCTGTCTCACATGCTGCTAAAACTTTATTGCATCTCCAGCCCAAGGACTAGTGAATATATAGCGGAAATAAGGTCCCTTAAGATCTGTCATGCTGTTTTTAGCATCAGTGTATATTACTGGAAATGCATCTTGCACACACAATATATAGAAGGATTGTTTTATTTAAAAAGAAGAGTCCATGCAGATGATGCTGTACCCAATAAGGTGTGGTTTCACAACCTATCTTTCATCTGGTTTGCCATTGTTTGATGAAAGAAATGCTGTTTCATTGGGAGAGGCAGGAAACTATTCCCATTACAGACTTTGGATCATGGTTGATAGGATTGGGGAGTAAAATAGAACACATATTCCAGAGGGATCTCTGAGCTCCTCTATGGCTGTTCATTCCTTCATTGCTTCGAGAGAGGCGCTCTGAGATCCCTAAACATTTAACTTTGGCAAATTTAATATTGAATCCAATAGCCTGAAGTTTAAAAACCAAGCTGGAACTTTGGCTGAAGAAACCACTTTACAGTGGTGAAAGCGTGATTGTTAATCCGGACAACATTTCCATGTCATAGAGTCCTTTTGGACAGATATTGATGTTACCATACGATATTGTGATTACCTGGAGATACCTATAACAAGAAGAAATAAGAAACAATAGTAGAAAGAAATACTTGTAAAAAATACTTACAATTACTCAGCATCTCCACCTGGACTTTGTGTTTTGTCTTACCTGTTTTGTCTAAGTATTTATAATATTGATGTTTTGCACTTTTCAAAGTTTATGTTGGTTGATGTCACGTTAAGTAAACTGTGCATTTAATATATTTTGAACTTGTGTCATTATACCAGAGCCTAATACTATTACCTTGCTTAAACTTCCAGGTGGTAGCTGGAGATCTCCTGGGATTACAACTGATTTCCAGGGGATAGAGATCAGTTCACCTGGAGAAAATGGCCACTTTGGAAGGGGGGGACTATGGCCTTATACCCCATTGAAGTCCTTCCCCTCCCCAAACCTTGCCCTCCTCAGGCTCCACCCCCAAATCCTCCAGGTATTTCCTAACTTGGAGCTGGCAACCTTGCCACCAAGGAAGACTCTTCAGAGGAAGGCAATGGCAAACCTCCTCTGTTTCTCACTTGCCTTGAAAGCCCATTGCTGGGGTTACCATAACTCAGTTGTGACTTGACAGCATGTACATACCTAACCAGTGCAGAAAAACAGTGTTCCAATTCAGTACCACGTGATGAAGAAGATGAAGAAGAGTTGGCTTTTATACCTCGCTTTTCTCTATCTTTTAAGGAGTCTCAAAACGGCTTACAATCGCCTTCCTTTCCTCTCCCCACAACAGACACCTTGTGAAGTAGGCGGGACTGAGAGAGCTCTAAGAGAGCCATGACTAGCCCAAGGTCACCCAGCTGGCTTCATGTGAAGGAGTGGGGAAACCAACCTAGTTCTCCAGATTAGAGTCCACTGCTCTTAACCACTATGCCGTGCTGTCTTTTATGATGGTAATAAAGCAGCAGATTCAACTCAACAGAGGCAGCTATGAGCCCATTGCAGGCAATCAGTGTTAAAACATAGGTTCTGCTATAGTCAGGATTGCATTTGGTATTTCCCTGTACTCTCTTCTGCTTTATATTAATATTTCCTATCAGTGTGAAAGAGCATTATTTTCCACGCTGTCTGTGACATCTGTTGAAACCAACTAGGTGTAAATTATTTGTCTAATGCTTTAATTTGCTTTTTAAAAAACACACAGCATCCCAGTGCATAAATGAGAGCATTTAGAAGCTAATCTGCTCTGGTTTGGTGAATTAATTTTTTAAAAAGAAAGAAAGAAACTAAAACAGGCTTGTGCAACATGCTTGAAGATGCAACAGGTGTTTTTAAATTACTGTTTTCAATTGACAAAAACCGCCTTTCTCCTTAGAGCTTGTGAGGAAATACAGACTAAATTCCAGGATGAGCGCAGCGGATCCTGTTCGTCTTCTGTGATTTTGTGCCTGTTTTATTCAAATCAGTGGTGGATGCCGCCCTGCAAAAAATCATTGCAGTACATGTGCATTTTACTGAGCCAGACCTTCTCAGATTCCACCCCCAAATCTCTAGGCATTTCCCAAACAAGAGGTGGCAACTCTATTAAGTACACCAAAATATTTGCTGTGTGGTATGTTATTGATGCTCAGGCATGCTTCTGTTCTTTGGTAAAGCACCACACACAAAAGAATCTTATAACAGCTGTACACATAAATACATGAAGATTGCTCTTCTGCAGGGTTTTATCAACCCAAGCTTCTGTAGGTCCAGCATGGTGTAGTGGTTAAGAGCGGTGGTTAGGAGCGATGGACTCTAATCTGGAGAACCAGGTTTGATTCCCCACTCCTTCACATGAGCAGCGGACTCTAATCTGGAGAACCGGGTTGGTTTCCCCACTCCTACACATGACGTCTGCTGTTGTGGTGAGAGGAAGGGAAGGAGATTGTAAGCTGTTTTGATTCTCCTTAAAGGTAGAAAAAATTGGGGTATAAAAACCAACTCCTCCTCCTCCTTCTTCTGTGACTTTGTGCCTATGTTGTTCAAGTCAGTGGTGGATGTCACCCTGCAAAAAATAATTGCAGTACATATACAATTTACTAGGTCAGACCTTTTATTTTACTTCAAAATTTGTATCTGGTTTTATAGCTGAAGCTCACAAAGCAGGTCAAATCAGATACCAAAAAGCTGTAACTCTTGCCTCAAAAGAACATCAAACCATCCTTGGTATCTATGGTTATAAGGGTTGCCCGGTCACAGCTAGCAACCTCCCAGGAAGAAATGTGAGGCAGATCTGACATGGTGGCATTGGGCACCGCGCTTTCATCATTTCTGGTTTTACCACAGAGTTTTGGCAAAATACTAGAGTATCTGCCATGTCGCTCCCAGTTTTTACAACTAGGTAGGATTGCTAGGCCCCCACCAGAGGGTGGCAGGGGATTCCCCACTTTGGGCCTCCTCCCCCTGGTGCTGTTCAGCCGGCCGATGGGGGACTTACCAGTGGTAAATTTAGGCCTTGGCCTGGTTGCCCAGCGATGCAGTGATGTCACTTCGGGAACTGACATCACCATATTGCCAATGTTGTGGGAGATGTTCTGGTACTTGGGCAAAACTCTATGGTAAAAATGGCTTCTATCATAGAGTTTTGGCCCAAATGCCAGAGCATCTCCCATGACATAGGTAGGGTTGCCAGGTCCCTCTTCACCACCAGTGGAGGTTTTCGGGGCGGAGGCTAAGGAGGGCGGAATTTGGGGAGGGAAGGGACTTCAATGCCATAGAGTCCAATGGCCAAAGGTAGAGATCAGTTCACTTGGAGAAAATGGCCACTTTGGCAATTGGACTCTATGGCATTGAAGTCCCTCTCCTCTCCAAACCCTGCCCTCCTCAGGCTCTGCCCCAAAAAACTCTTGCCGGTGGCGAAGAGGGACCTGGCAACCCTAGCTTACTAGCAGCAATCTGAGGCCTAGGTCTCTGTTGCTGGCAATGTGTTGACATCACTTCCGGCACTTACTGTTATCACGTCGCCAGTGACATGGGGACGCTCTGATATTTGGGCAAAAAGTTCTCTGTGGTAAAAATGGCTTCTCAATGGAGCAACGGTGCACACAAAGCCACCCTTGCTATGCCATGGCCACCAGCTGGTCAATCTCCTTCCCACTGAGTGGCGGGCATCTTTCCAAACCCCTAGAGTGCACACCTTACCACTTCATTGTAGCAAGATACTTACGCATATATTTTTTTTAAAAAAAATCCTTATCAAAACGTCCTATGACATTTCTCATAAAGTGATAATTTCTTTTAATAAGCAAGTAATTAAAGGGCTTTGATGTAGTAAAACAGGTGTCAACCAATACAAGCGGATCATTACACTCGTTACATTTTAATTTTATGAGTGTGAAATAAGTGCTCGTTGCTGTGTATGCGAGGCAGAGTCTGATTATTAAGGTATTAGTGCCAATCAAAAAGGTCTCAATTCACCCAATACTTTCATAAGATGATGTTGGATGAGCCCAGGGAGGAGTGAATTTACCTTCATTCTATGCCTCTGCCATTCCATAATTTCTACTTCTCTTCAATTCTGATTTCACTTGTACGATTTCTAAATTAACTCTCGGGAATTGGATAGTGCACTGTTTTCCCTTAGGTTTTACTTTCTTTGTGTCTCTTCTCCCTTCAACATTATGGGTTCACACTTGGATACTGATAAAATGCTGGAAAAAAGCACTCTTTAAATAACTGGACCTATAATTACTAGGGTTGCCAGTCTCCAAGTGGTAGCTGGAAATCTTCTGGAAGTACAAATGGTCTCCAATTACAGAGATCAGTTTCCCTGGATTACAGTACCTATAATTACTAGAGTTTCCAGTCTCCTGGTGCTGGCTGAAGATCTTCCAGAATTACAACTGGTCTCCAGATTACAGAGATCAGTTCCCCTGGAGAAAATGGCTGTTTTGGAAGATAGACTCTATGGCATTATATCCCACTGAGGTCCGTCCCTTTCTCAAATCCCACCCTCCTCAGGCTTCGCCTCCAAATCTCCAGGTATTTCCCAAACCAGAGTTGGCAACTCTAATAGGTACAGCAAAATGATTGCTCTTTGGTGTGTTACTGATGCTCAGATGTGCTTCTGTTCTTTGGTAAAACACCACACACAAAAGAATCTTGTTACAGCTGTACGCATAAGCACATGAAAAATTCTCTTTTGCAGTGGTTTATCAACCTAAGGTTATGTAGAGACAGGGTAGTGTAGTGGTTAAGAGTGGTGGGCTCTAATCTGAAGAACTGAGTTTGATTCCCCACTGCTCCACATGAGCAGTGGACTCTAATCTGGAGAACCGGGTTCTCCACTCCATGAAGCCCGCTGGGTGACCTTGGGCTTGTCACAGTTCTCTCCCTACTCTCTCAGCCCTGCCTACATCACAAGATGTCTGTTGTGGGGAGAGGAAGGGAAGGTGATTTTAAGTCAGTTTGATTCTCCTTAAAAGGTAGAGAAAATTGGCATATAAAAACCAACTCTTCTTCTTCTACATCAGCAAGACAGAGTGAGAGGGAGATACAAATGAACTGAAGAAACGAAAAGCTTCTATGCCCCCAATCCTGCACTTCTATTATGTGAAATCCATTATTTTTAAGGGGGTGGGGGAAAGTTCTAATGCATTTGTTATCCTCCAGAAACAAGATTTAGCAATTCAGAACTTCAAAACTGGGGGGCGGGGGAGTCAGATGAGGAGAATTCTGGAAGCATCTCTAGATTTTTTTAAAAAAATCTAACCTTTGTGTGGCGTTGCCTCTTCCATGTCTAAAACACCCATAGTCCAACTGTGGTGAGGGAATCTGAAACATGAGATGACAGTAATTCTGTCAATCTTGCTTTGAATGCACGGGAAGATTTTAAATGCAGCATTCAAACATACAGCCTCCCTTTCCCGTTTCCAGAGTAAGGTCAAAAACCTAGCACAGAGTTCAGAACCATTTCCAAGTTCAGCATGGCGCCTTCGAATGCGAGTTGGCAGAGAACAGCCCCGTAAGCATAAAAGGCTGACATTTTGGTGTCAGGTTACGAAGCCCTAAAGTGCAGAAGTGTGAAATCAAAGCCCCCTTAATCAGTGGTATAAGAATATGAGTAAGTGTTGTTGCAATTTCAATAAGTATGGTATGCTTTTTGTAAAAGGGAGGGGGAGACTGAGAAAGAAAGAAAAATCATCCTCCAGATGGGTTTCAGTAGACAGCTGACGATTTACTCCCAGGCAATGACAAATCTGTTTATGTAAATGTCATTGTGAGTCAGGAAGTAAGGAAAAATGTGTATCTGTGTGTGAGAGAGAGCATGAGAGAAGTTGTCGTCACTCATGAGCTGTTATTTTTCCAGTATTGACAGCCACTTTTGGATTGGGAGCTAGAAGTGTGTATCATTGTGTTATACTTGCTGACCTGCTATCCTTAGAGATGGACATGCTTTGTGTTTGCTTACATATCAGGGCTGGTACAGAACTGGTGTGGTTGTTGGACTGCAACTGAATATCCAAGTTTAGGTTCCATGGTTTAGAGACATGGGGGGCAGTGGCCATGTTTTCTGTCTTGAGCTCCATGGAGAAAGAAAATCTGCTGGCCAAAAAAGCGCTGGGCTAGCATCAACCATTTATGCAGGGGAAATTTGTGCTAGGTTTGCCGCTGAGCAGATGGACAGTTTTCTGATCTGAATTCTCAAAAATGTATAAGGTAAAGGTCCCCTGTAAAAGCACCGGGTCACCCACTTACTAGGCAGACTTTGTTTTTCGAGGTGGTTTGCCAGTGCCTTCCCCAGTCATCTTCCCTTTACCCCCAGCAAGCTGGGTACTCATTTTACCAACCTTGGAAGGTTGGAAGGCTGAGTCAATCTTGAGCCGGCTACCTGAAACCAACTTCCGTTGGGATCGAACTCAATGGGAGGTTCTCCAGCCAACCTCGGCAATCCCAAAAAGTCACTCGCTCAGACAGGCAAGTCTAAAGCTGGTAAACGTTTATTCAGGAGCTGCAGGTACAGCATAAGCAGTCCACAAGTTCAAAGCTGCTAATGACGAACCAAACTACAAAGCATAACTTTAAGCACAAAGCAACCCCAGGTGCAAAACCAAGCAGGCCTGGGAATTAGGAGATAACGGTGCCTGGTAGGAAGTAGGGAGTGAGCAAGCCATAATACTGAAGTTGCCTGCTTAAGACTCAAGGTCAGAGCAGGGGGGGAGGAGGAAAGGAGCGGGGACAGCATGAACAGCTCAGAGAAACAAAACCAAAAGATGCACTTGAACAGAAATGGGCCTAACTCATGGCAAGAGCCTGCCTGGACAGCATGACTTCTGACACTCAGGTCGTGAGCAGAGCTTGGACTGCAATATTGCAGCTTACCACTCTGTGCCACGGGGCTCTTCAAAACTGTACACATGGGGGCTTTTTGCCCTGGAGATTTTTGATTTTGTTTTAAAGTGTTGTTTTGGTTAAAAAATGTTAAAATAGTGAATAGAAATGAAACCGGGGGGCAGGGCGGGGGACAGCCAGAGGAAAACAGCCGGCTCCGCTCCTAAAATCCTTATACCCGCTGCTGAGACTGACTAGAGAGGATGCCTATGAGGTGCATGGGGGGGTGCTTGCCAGGTCCCTCTTCACCACTGGTGGGAGGTTTGGGGATTGAGCCTGAGGAAGGTGGGGTTTTGGGAGGGGAGGGACTTCAATGCCATAGAGTCCAATTGCCAAAGTGGCCATTTTCTCCAGGGAAACAGATCTCTATCGGCTGGAGAGCAGATGTAATAGCAGGAGATCTCCACCTAGTACCTGGAGGGGGTGGGGGAAGGACAGACGGCTCCATTCCTGAGATCTTTACAATCCCTCCTGAAAGTGACCAAAATGGGAGAGGTTGGATGAGGGAGGGACAAATGAGGATGGGTGGGGGAAGAAAAAACTGAAGTTATATTCATCAAAATTGGCTCGATTAGCTTTCCTTTGGGATCAAGGCAAAATTAAAACTTGTGATAAAACAGGTTTATTGAAAATGTGGGACAAGAGCGCGGTGGCTGCAAAGTGACTTCTGAAGGTCTAGAAAAATCAAGGGTAATCTAAAGGAAGCCCTGAAGCTGTCCCATGGAGAATCGCGAGGCTAAGTAACCAAGCATAAATGGCCATCCTGTTACACATAATCAGAGGGCATCTCAGTTTTCACTTGCATATCGAGTAGCTGAGACTGCAGAGCCAGGCCACAGTTGAAAGCTTTTATAGAGCTTGGAGGAACCTTGTTTGTTAGTTTTTGTCTTGAACCTTGGTGAACTTAAAGCTGCAGTCCTTCCAGCCTTCCTTTCTCTGCCAAGCCACCAAAATATGACATGGGCCAGGTTGTTCGAGTCCCCAATTTGATATCCTCACCCTATAGTGTATTCCCTCAACACTGCTTTTCATGACTGATTGAAATGGTATCGAACATCTTTAGAGAAATTTGGTGTGGCAGTTGGAAGGGGAAAAGATAAAATTGCTTTGGAGGTCAAGTTAAGGTTGTCATCCTCCTGGTGGTGGCTAGAGATCTCCTGGGAATACAACTGGTCTCCAGGCGACAGAGATCAGTTCACCTGGAGAAAATGGCTGGTGGACTCTATGGCCTTATACCTCGGGTTGCCCACCTCCAGGTACTAGCTGGAGATCTACTGCTATTACAAGAGATCAGCTCACCTGGAGAAAATGGCCACTTTGGCAATTGGACTCAGTGGCATTGAAGTCCCTCCCCAAACCCCACCCTCCTCAGGCTCCACCCCAAAAATCTCTCGCTGGTGGCCATGAGGGACCTGGCAACCCTTCTTATACTCCATTGAAGTCCCTTTCCTCCCCAAACCCCACCCTTCTCAGACTCCACCTCAAAATCTCCAGTTATTTCCCCACCCGGAGCTGACAATCCTAGGTAGAGTCTTTCCCAAAGACAACCATCTGTCCATTCCCCTTCTAACTAGTATAGCTCTTCCAGCATCAATTGGGTTACTTCCCATCTGACAACACTTCAATATCCAATTCAAGCACACGCCTCTTCCAGTTAAAAAAAATGAAATAAGTAATGCACCTGTCCGAAATTAATATCCCCAAGTTGTCTCCACTCCATTTCAGTTTGGTAATGATTTCCTTGCTACTGATTTCCTTGCTACTCTTATGTGCTGTGCTCAGCACTTAAATTCAGGCTGGTATGGGAGGGGGATCTCTATTTTCCTGAGCTGCTCTTTTGTTAAATTCACTGCCAGAAATGTCAATAGGTGTTGGCTTTCATTCACTGCAGTAAATTTGGCTGCAGGCAAAAAGCATTGATTTTTATCTGGACCACCTTTCCTTCAAGCACCATTTGAATAGAGGTGCCTCGAGAGGTGAGCTGTGCGGAGGTTGTTTCTGTGTGTAATGTGCCAAATAAAAGCGGCATTGTATGTGTTTGAGCCTTGAAATCGTAGCAGAGGGCTTGACAAAGGAGGCTTTCCCTGCTTCCAGATGCATCCAAAACGGAAGCATGCTGAGGTATATGAACCACTCAGAAAAGGGTAGCTTGGGGTGGGGGAGATATTTATTTATTTATCTATCATTCTTATAGCCCACTTTACGCCAGCATGCCAGGCTCAGAGCAGCTCACATAAACCACAAAAATACAATAAAACTATAAAATCACATAAAACCATAGGTTAAAACAGCCCTAGCAGATTAAAATCCCATTTTTAATGGTGCATAGATAGGGTTGCCAGGTCCCTCTTCGCCATTGGCGGGAGGTTTTTGGGGCAGAGTTTGAGGAGGACGGGGTTTGGGGAGGGGAGGGACTTCAATCCTATAGAGTCCAATGGCCAAAGTGGCCATTTTCTCCAGGGAAACAGATCTCTATCGGCTGGAGATCAGTTGTAATAGCAGAAGAGCTCCAGCTAGTATCATCTGCGAATTTGGCCACCTCACTGTTTACCCCCTTGTACTAGGATGAGATGTACTTGGACGAGAGACCACCAAGGAAGACCTGAGCTTGCTCTGCAGAGGCAGGCAATGGCAAATCACCTCAGAATATCTCTTGCCTTGAAAACCCTATGGGGTTGCCGCCAGCAGGCTGTGATTTGACAGCACTTTCCACTCCTCCCCTATGTATGT
The DNA here is from genome assembly GCF_029931775.1 of Euleptes europaea. NCBI lineage: Eukaryota > Metazoa > Chordata > Lepidosauria > Squamata > Sphaerodactylidae > Euleptes > Euleptes europaea. Next base: position 104,455,214 of record NC_079316.1, on the reverse strand, counting down.
ATATATTTAAAGATTTAATGTGCTAATAAAACTTGAAGTTCAGCTGAGAGTTCCTCTTGTGTGTCGATGAGGATAAGACTTAGTTACTTTGTAAAGATTTAATGAAAATTAATTTAAAATGTATAAAGATAGTTAGAGATATTAGAAGTAAGCATTCATATTGTAAGGTTCTTAGCCTGTAAAGAAGCATTGTGACTCCTTTAAAATGGTTTGGGGGGAGGGTTGCAGTGTATCTGGTATTTATCATTTTAGTTGTGGTGAAATATTTATATAATCCTTTATACGCTCTAATTACATCTCAAAGAAATAAGCTCCACTGTACTGGAAGTCATTTAGTGTCATTTTCATTGGTTTTCGATGTTTTTCCCCTCTGATGACCATAATAATGCTTTTTAACTAGGAGGAAAATCTGTATTTTTTTCAAAGAGGAAAAGAAAAGAGGCCACAGAGATGTGTGGGAAGTGAAATGCTCACAGATGATAAAATTATCTCCATACCAGCTTGCAAATTCAGGTCCCAATTTATTCTTTGTGAGCATCTCTCTATTATTCCTGTTTTTTTAAAAAAAGATTCATCATGCAATCCACAAGGTGGGGGGCGTAGCCACAAAGGAGCTGCCGTGACCCCTAAGCTGGGGCCCATGCCACAGGTGCCGTGTAAAGGAAATGGACACTATCATATGGTGACTTACGCCAGCCCCTGGGGAGCTGTGCAGCAGTGCAGGGCTCAGGTGCCAGCGCTACTTCCCAGCAGCGTTCCTATAGTACAACTCCTTGTGCTGGTATCAAGGGGTGGTTAGAGATGCCAGGTCCCTCTTTGCCACTGGCGAGAGGTTTTGGGGGCAGAGCCTGAGGAGGGTAGAGTTTGGGGAGGGACTTCAATGCCATAGAATCCAATGGCCAAAGTGGCCATTTTCTCCAGGGGAACTGATGTCTATCGGCTGGAGATCAGTTGTAATAGCAGGAGATCTCCAGCTAGTACCTGGAGGTTGGGAGCCCTAAGAGTGGTGTTCTTGGGGTGTTCCCAGGGGCAGAGCTGCCTATACGCTGCTTCTTAAGCTCTTTCAGGCCAGGGATGTCCTCTCTGTCAGTACTCTGGTTTATGCCACCAAAAATAGTGGTGTAGCCCCGTGAAACACTATGGAGTAGTTCCATGGGGCTTTGAAAAAAGGGGAGGTTTTTGGCTTCAGCTTGGGGCTGAAATGTTCACCAAGGGACTGACCAGAAGGCAGGGAAGTGTTGAGATGTCCCTTCTCAGGTTCAGAAAGAGGGGGCCATTGTGATAAGAGGGAATATCATGAATTCAGCATTGCTGACAGATGGCCATCTAACCTCCAGGGAAGGAGAGCTCACCACCTCCCGAGGAAGCCTGTTCCACTGAGGAACCGCTCTAACTGTTAGAAAGTTTTTCCTAATGTTTAGACGGAAACTCTTTTGATTTAATTTCAACTCGTTGGTTCTGGTCCGACCTTCTGGGGCAACAGAAAACAACTCGGCACCATCCTCTATATGACTGCCCTTCAAACACTTGAAGAGGGTACTTCGTGGCTAGCTGGATTATGAGGCAGTATCTGAGTATCAGATGCTGAACACGGAGATGAGAGGAGAAAGTAGCAGGCAGTGGCTGGAAAGCAATATATTCATTGACAATTGACTCTCTGCAGCTGCTCTAGTAAATATTAAGATCAGTAAATTTCCTTTTGCCACTAGAAAAGTTTGTATTCTCTATGCTGTCATGGCTTCCGAGGGATACTGTGCAGAAATTGGTTCCAATTTACATTAATGAGCATCATTTGGTCTACTTTTGAATATAATTGTGTGTGTGCATTGTACGTATCTCCAGTATCAAAATCCATCGCATTAACGTGCAATTAGTTTCCAATTACTTGGATGTAACTGGGTGGAAACTTGGTTCGCCAATACCAGTGAAAGCATCTGCCGCAACTTCTCTTTTCTCATTATCACATAGCCTCATCAGGCATTTCTGTGAAGAAAACTGCCTTTAACAAGCTGCTTTTTTCTGTGCGCCATTTCTTGTTTGTTAATTTTTATTTAGTATCTTATGAACTCAATTGCCAAACAGCTGGGAATGTCCAGGTAAAATCTAGCAATGCTTGCTCTCTATGGATGCCCGTGAACCTGGCAATGAGCTTTTGAAGACTTACCTGTGGCGATATACCATCTGTCCCACTGGACCATTCTATAACTGTCAGTCAAATCCCAAGAAGTAGTTTTTTTCTGTTCTGCATTGTTGATTTACTTGCTCCCTTTAGTCAAAGCAGGCGTGTCTGAGGTTGAGATGGGTCAGCAGCAAACATTTCTGCAGATGGTGGAGTATTTTAATTGTTGATGCAATACGAGTGCTGTTTGCAGGTGGGCTTCTCGGAGGTGGAAGATGTCTCTTTTGCAAATTCAAAGACAGAAGGTTAATAAGGGTATGTCCGGTGCTGCTTGTTCAGTATAATCTTTGCATAATCTGTGGCAGGAATTTGTGAGCCCCAGAAATTATGCAGATGGACCTAATTCCTCCTGGTATTCAGGGAACGGTTACAAAGAGGTTATGAAGTGTGCTAAAGTTAGGGTTGCCAGGTCCCTGTTTGCCACCGGCGGGAGGTTTTTGGGGTGGAGCCTGAGCAGGGTGTGGTTTGGGGAGGGGAGGGACTTCAATGCCATAGAGCCTAATTGCCAAAGCGGTCATTTTCTCCAGGAGAACTGATCTCTATTGGCTGGAGATCAGTTGTAATAGCAGGAGATCTCCACCTAGTACCTGGTGGTTGGCAACCTTAGCTAAAGCTCTACATTTGCTCATGGGATATGTATGTGTGTGTGTATACACACACACACATATATAAGGAGAAGCCACTAAGACTGGGGTTGCTGTGCAGAGGCAGATAATGGCAAACCACCTCTGCTCATCTCTTGTCTTGAAAACCTCATGAGGAGCCACCATGAGTCAGTTGAGAGCTGACAGTATACTATCATCATCATCATCATCGTCATTGTTATTGTTATCGTTATCGTTATTGTTATCATTATACATTCAGTGCCCCCTGTAGTTTGAGAGCTCATCCATCAGAGGAGCCCTCGAGTGTCTCCCCTCCAAAGTGTCTCCTGAAAAAACGGTGTCCGAATGTCCAGTCCTCTGTTTTTGCAGACACAGGAGGACCTGTTGAAACGTGCAGCTCTCGTAAATGTTTTGGGAAACCGACCTTGGGGAGGGGGACTTTTGCAGCAACGAACAATGCAAATGAGGAAATTATGAGATGCTTGTGCCGAGCAACAAAGCCATCTATCTTCCCGCCATCCATTCATCATTCCGGAGGTAAAGGCGAGCCACACCGTGGCTCGTAACAATTTAATAAATATTGCTCAAATATGGCAACTGCCACGATGGACCGTTAGCAATCTGCTAATGTAATTTGGAGACGTCTGATGAGGCTTTCAGAAACTGCTCTGTAAATGTAACATACAGCAGTGTCAGAAGAAATTGAGAAGCATATGGTGAGCTCTTGTCAGCTAGCCTCAGGGGACTGCACCAAAATCGCTCTTCTTACAACTACATGACATTGAGAGGAGAAAGAGGATTTCCCCCTCTGCTTAGACAATGAAAGGCAAATTAAAAAATAACTACATGTTAGACAGCATTGCCATTCAAAGGCACAAGGTGTTTGAAGGAACCTATCCTGAAGCTCAGCCCAGTGGTCTAGAACAGTGGTCCCCACCGTAGTGCCCGTGGGTGCCATGGCGCCAGCCAAAATAAGAATGTAAGGACATAAGAAAAGCCATGTTGGATCAAACCAAGGTCCATCAAGTCCAGCAGTCTGTTCACACAGTGGCCAACCAGGTGCCTCTAAGAAGCCCACAAACAAGATGACTGCAGCAGCATTGTCCTGCCTGTGTTCCACAGCACCTAATATAATAGGCATGCTCCTCTGATTCTAGAGAGTAGATATGTATTATGACTAGTATTTATTTTGACTTGCAGCCCCTCCCCTCCACTCTCCTCTTAAAGCCTTCCAAGTTGGCAGCCATCACCACATCCTGGGGCAGGGAGTTCCACAATTTAGCTATAGTGTTGCGTGAAGAAATACTTCCTTTAAACTGTTTTTAATCTCTCACCCTCCAGCTTCATCAGATGACCCCATTTTCTAGTATTATGAGAGAGTTTGGGGAGGGTTTGGGGAGGGGTGGGACTTTAATGTCCACTCTCTCCATACCATGCATAATTTTATAGAGCTCTATCATGTCTCCTCTTAACCCCGCTCTCCTCAGACTCTGGCCCAAAAACCTCCTGCTGGTGGCAAAGGGGGACCTGGCAACCCTAGGCTCCCCAGGTATTTATGATAGGAGCATCGGAAAAATAACAGCTGGCCAAGGTGTGGGTGCGCATGCACACATGCGTCACACAGACACAGGAGTAAAGTAGAGAAGACTGTCTGCCTCTGAATGCAGATGTGGGAAATGTATCCATGAGAGTAAAAATAACAACAGAAGCAGCACATTTCTAGCCCAGCAACTGGACACAATTCCCTTATAACAACATAGGTCCAAATGCAAGCTTATTCTCTTTTTGTTAGTCCTGGGGTTGTGAACTCGGGGTGAACTCGCAGAGAGCACAGAGGGATTTGAAGACGCCCCGCGCGCCTCCAGGGGGCTTCCCTGGAGGCGCGCGGGGTGCCCTTTAAATAGATCTGCGCCTCCCAGCCTGGAGGTGCGGGGGGGGGGGGGGAAGCAGATCTGCGCCTTCTAGCTGGAAGGCGCAGATCTGTTTAAAGGGCCCGAATTGGCCGAATTCATTCGGGAACACCCCAAACTCGGCCAATTCGGCTCCCCAGTCCCCCCCTTTTTGGGGTTCGGTTCGTCCGAACCAAAAACCGCCGAATCGGGAGGAATTCGGCTGTTTTTCGGTTCAGGCCGAACCGAATCAACAGCCCTAACCCCAAGTAGAGGCTGCATTTCCCCGCACCGTGACGATCTCTTGAAATCAGATATTTGATGACTATAATAAAGGACTGTTCACAGGATGCCATTTGTCACCAAAAATGTTTTCCATGCCTTATTGCATTTAAGCCATTTTCCTCAGTTTGGAAGCTAATTTGCATGGGCATCATGCTGTGTGCCCCAGATATGAAGGGAGCCCCCAGAATTTGAGGCACCATCCTGCCAGTCGGCTCTTTCCGCCAGTCCTCAGCAACGCTGAGCTTCTGAACCTGAAAACCAATGGATAGCTAGCTCGCAAATGCCTGGAGGATGGGGGTGACCCATTTGTGCGCCCATAAAATTGGACCCCTTGTCCCAACATTCACCAAACTCCGGTGTCCATCTTAGGAGAGTACCTTGCAGCTATGCTGCAAATTTGGTGTCTCTGCCCCCAAAAATGCCCCTATGGGAGCTTAACAATATCCTCATAAACTATAATGGACCCAATTTTTTTCGGTAAATCCGGAAATAAAGTTTAAATACCCCTTTACTGGTATGGGTATTCAGCTTTTTCCAGGTTTAATGAAAAGTATTAATGAAAAGTAATAAACCCGAACTCGAAATTTACTGAATTTGTTTGCACAACCCAACAATTAGCGTCCTTTGTATACGTTGCAAGACCCCTTCCACATTTTCCAATATCTCAAAATGGCACCTGTCTTGTACACCTTTATTTAAGTGTAATGGTGGGAAGGAAAACAGAGACCTGTGCTTTCTGACACAATTTACTTTTGCAGATCCAAAAGACATGTTCCTATGCATATAGCTAGTGTGTTAGTTCAGGAAGCTTGTCGATCAAGTTGTATGAGGACATCAGAGCCGATCGGAGGGTTCGGTGGCAGAATACTGAGCTAACATATGGGAGAAACTAGGGCACTCTGCAAGGGAATGCTTGCAGCTTTTTTTGGGGGGGGAGAAAGTCTATAGTGCATAACCAGGCAGCTTCTGTGATGGAATAATTCATCATGCGACACTAATTCTGACTCTGGAGAAAATTGCTTTCTCGCTATGCGACTAGTTTCAGTGTGGGACAAAAGGGGGGGAAGAATCAACGGATAAGTCTGGGGAGATAAAAATAGAACAGAAAACCAGCAAGCCCTTGAAAAGTACCATCCAATCTAAAAAGAAAGAAATTTGGAAAGTTGCCTGCCCAGTGTGGGATCTCGGCTATGTTAAGAAGGTTGACAAGGTGGAGAGACTGATTCTCATGGAGAATCGTAGAATCACAGAGTTGGAAGGGCCTATACCAGCCATCTAGTCCAACCCCCTCCTCAATGTGGGATAAACCTAAAGCATCCCCAACAACTGCTTGTCCAGCTGCTGCTTGAAGACTTCCCGTAAGGGAGAGTTTACCACCTCCCCAGGCAGCCGATTCCACTGTTGAACAACTCTCTCCACCTGTAATTTATACCCATTATTGACAGTCCTACATCTGCTGCCAACAGGAACAGTTCCCTGCCCTCCTCTAAGTGACAGCCTTTTAAATACTTAGAGCAATCAAGTCCCCCCTCAACCTCCTGTTCTCCAAACCAAACATTTCCAAGTCCCTAGGCCTTTCCTCCTAGGGCTCAGTCTCCAGGCCCCTGATCATCCTCGTCACTCTCCTCTGCACCCGCTCCATTCTGTCCACATCTTTTTTTAAGTGAGGCCTCCAGAACTGCACACAGTACTCCGGGTGTGGCCTGACCAATGCGGTGTACAGCGGGACTATGACACTTTGTGATTTGGATATGAAATCTGTTAATGTTTCTTGTGCCTTTGATGGAGTGGGATTTAACCCTCCAAATCCTCTGTTTCAGTAAATGTGCTGGTCTTTAAGGTGTCATGATGCTCTTTGTTGTGGCTACCCCACTAGGGTTGCCAGCTCCAGGTTGGGGCTGGAGATTTTTGGGGTGGAGCCTGAGGAGGGAGGCATTTAGAGAAGGGAAGGGACTTCAATGGAGTATAATGCCATAGAGTCCACCTTCCAAATTGGCCACTTTCTCCAGCTAAACTGATCTCTGCTGCCTGGAGATCAGTTGTAATAGCGGGAGATCTCCAGCCACCACCTGGAGGTTGACAACCCTATACCCCACTGAAATTTGTGACATGGGGGGTGTCTTATAGCCTTATTGATGACTGAAGGCCTGGCCTACACATATGCCAGAGAATGAAGTGATGGTAGAATGGACTGCACAAATGCAGACTGCAGAAACAGAGTGGCATGCTTAATTTTTCCTTATCTTAATAAAACTCCCTTCAAGTAAGAAACAAAATCAAACCAATCCCAGTTTAACATATTGGGATAAGGGCTGTGGGAATGGGCTGTGGCTCAGTGGTAGAGCATCTGCTTGGCAAGCAGAAGGTCCCAGATTCAATCCCTGGCATCTCCAATGAAAAGAAACAGACAGTAGGTGATGTGAAGACCTCTACCTGAGGCCCTGGAGAACCACATCCAGTCTGAGTAGACAATACCTACCTGAATGGCCGGATGGCCTGATTCATAGAATCATAGAATTGTAAGGGACCACCAGGGTCATCTGGTCCAAACCCTTGCATAATGCAGGAAATTCACAACTAACTCCCCCCCCCCCGCACCCCCAGTGACCCCTACTCCATGCTCAGAAGATGGCCAAGATGCCCTCCCTCTCAAGATCTGCCCAAGGTCATAGAATCAGCATTGCTGGCAGATGGCCATCTAGCCTCTGCTTAAAAACTTCCAGACAAGGAGAGCTCACCACCTCCCGAGGAAGCCTGTTCCACTGAGGAACTGCTCTAACTATTACAAAGTTCTTCCTAATGTCTACACGGAAATTCAGTACAAGGCAGCTTCATGTGTGGTCATGTGTGGCTTTTGTCCAGTACCATTGTATTTGCCATGGGCCTTTGTTTTTACATGGGAGAACACTGAAAAAAAAAGTAGGGTGGAGAAAGGCGAGGACTTGTAAGCTTCATATACAAGGCCTCGATGCACCTGACAGTCCTCAGGATCATAATTTCTCTGCAGGAACTGTGGGTCTTGTAGTTTGCCTCCCAGCTCAATTTACTGACCATTCTCCGTTTCTGAAATCTGCTATCGCTGTAGGGGTCATGTTTGTCTTCAGCTTCCTGGCCGGATAGGTTTGATGTCGACAGTTCAATGCTGGTCAAAGGACCCAAATACATTATTTCTCTCATCCCTGGCACACTGGCATTTCCTCAGACCGTGTGGTGCAGTCTGTGATTGGGAAACCCATTAAAGACCACTGTGGTTATCAAAGGACAAGTAACATGTGTACTGCCAGAAGGCAAACTCCGTTGATGGTTGTACTGCAATAAACAATGGCATAATAGAGTGATCTGCTGCGCAGTGATGGAAATCAGATAGATCCCCTGGAGCAAATGGAACTGTTTGTTGGGAAGAGTCAGTCAAAGAGGCACAAAGGGATTGTTTAAGGACATGTGAAAGTGGAGGTTGTCCTCTGAGTCAAAGACAACTTGTGTTGAGGTATAGGGTTGCCGACCTCCAGGTACTGGAAATCAAATTGCAAACTAGTGCCTCTAGTAGGAAGTTAGCAAAAGAAACGGCACTTATGGCTAAATGCAGAGAACTACTTAAGACATAACCATCAATATAAATGCATATAATATAAAAACAAGTGTTCAAGAGCAAAACATAGAAACAGTGTCCCTGTTATAACAACATTGGAATGGTAAAGTCCAAGAATGCCAAGAATAAAGATAGGTTTCCGGTAATAAGTCCTATTTCGCATAGACTCACCATCCACTTGTATTGTATGGCTACATGCCTCCTTCTTAGAACACATGTTCTGAGGAATATACGTTGATCGTCGCAGCATTGCTGGAATTGAAAAAGCCTGTGCGAAATAGGACTTATTATCGCTGGTGGTGGGTTAGTGGGTTAGCAGCAGTTCCTCTATGCTTTTGTATATTAGAAGGAATCTGAGTTGGAATAGGGATGACCCAAAAGCCCTTTTCCATCACACATTCTAAGAGCTTACTAACCGCACATAGCATGCTGATATGTACTGTTGCCATGCTGGGTGAAGAATGGACATGTTTCCCAAGTGTGTACAGCTCTGCTTTGTGCAAACCGACCCCTGGATTTTTCAGGGATCATGTTCACACATCCCAAAGCAGTAGGTGTATGTTAAATCCCTATGTTGCCCCTGTTCACACAACATGGCGACTGCACATAGTGAGAGGAATGCAGATAGAGCACACATCTCATATGTGCAGTTGGTAGTCTCTTGGTCTGCATGAACATAACGTCTGAAAAGGGATAAAGCAAAGCAAGTGTTTGTGGGAAAACATTTTGTTTTTGGAGGAACAAAATGGTAAAAATATGGGAAGGGTGAAATCAGAGGGCTTAATCTGAAGTATTTTATTTACTTCCTTTATACCCCACCTTTCTTTCCAATGGGCCTAGGGTTGCAAGCTCCTGGTTGGGAAATGCCTGGAGATTTTGGGGTAGAGTCTGAGGAGAGCTATACAAGTAAACAGCAATCCTTAGGGTTGTCAGGTCCCTTTGTTCCACTGGTGGGAGCTTTGTGGGGGCGTGGCTGGAGCATGTGACATGTGTGCGCACCTCACATGGTGTGCATGTGCACCCCACACAATGTGGCAATGTCACTTCTGGCGAAACTCTATAGTTTCTAGCCATCTCCAGTGAAACTCTGCCGAAACTCTGTGGTTTTTATAGAGTTTCGGCAGAGGTTGCTAGAGCATCAACATTGCTTTCAGGTAAACCCGGAAGTGACTTTGGTGCGGTGCGTCGGTCGCGCATGCTTGCACTGCGAGTCTCCCCCTCTACCTAGCTCTCTTTTGCCCACTGACCCTCAGCTGGTTGGTGGGCAGTGGATTGGCGGGCTTTTGCCTGCTCCCACTGGGCATTTGGCAAGCCTAGCAATCCTTTCTGCAATACTTAACATATAGCAATGCATAGATATCAATAAAGCATTTCTGATCCTTACCAACCCTAATATCAATATTTTAAAAGGTAAAGGTAGTCCCCTGTGCAAGTACCAGGTCATTCCTGACTCATGGGGTGATGTCAAATCCCAACGTTTACTAGGCAGACTACGTTTACCAGGTGGTTTGCCATTGCCTTACCCAGTCACTTTACCCCCAGCAAGCTGGATACTCATTTTACCGAACTCAGAAGGATGGAAGGCTGAGTCAACCTTGAGCCGGCTACCTGAAACAGACTTCCATCAGGATCGAACTCTGGTCGTGAGCACAGCTTGGACTTAGTGTTGCCAGGTCCCTCTTCACCACCAGCGGGAGGTTTTTGGGATGGAGCCTGAGGAGAGTGGGGTTTGGGGAGGGGAGGAACTTCAATTCCATAGATTCCAATGGCCAAGGCAGCCATTTTCTCCAGGGGAACTGATCTCTGTTGGCTGGAGATCAGTTGTAATAGCAAGAGATCTCCAGCTAATACCTGGAGGTCGGCAACCCTAGATCTCCAGCTGATAGAGATCTGTTCCCCTGGAGAAAATGGCCACTTTGGCAATTGGACTCTATGGCATTGAAGCCCCTCCCCTCTCCAAACCCCACCCTCATCAGGCTCCACCCCAAAAACCTCCCACCGGTGGCGAAGAGGGACCTGGCAACCCTACTGGAGGCACCGGACCTGCGTGAAAAGTGCTGGGCCCCAAAAGCCATTCGGACAACCCAAGTAGTGAGCTGCTGATAGGAGACATCGTCCTCCCTGACAGAAAGGAGAATTTTATCACACGTCAGCTGCCATTGTGCGGGATGTAAGCACTTGTCTCATCGACAACCAAAAGCCACACCAGGAGACTTAGTAGTCCAAAAGAGTTGGTTTAATGGTATCACAGAGCTTAGAAATCCAAAGACAGCAATGGGGGGAAATGGCATGCACTTGATAATATAAGAACAGTAGAAAAAGCGGCAGCAATACAGTCTCATGAGATAACCTCACACAGTCTAGAGGCACCACGGCTCCCCCGGGCACCTGCTAGCTACAAAGGGAATAGGAATACAGCTTTGGGGAAACAGTCCTTGAACGAAAGTCTGTGAGAAAACGAAACTATCTGAGACACAGCGAGTAGGTCTGACACGGGAAACACTGTGGGGAAATGGTTGTCTGTGCAAGGCCTCTGTTTCCCTTAAATACCGACACATTCTATTGGTTTGCACCAAAGTGCTGTCAAGTCGCAGCCGACTTATGGCGACCCCTTTTTGGGGTTTTTATGGCAAGAGACTAACAGAGGTGGTTTGCCAGTGCCTTCCTCTGCACAGCAACCGTGGTATTCCTTGGTGGTCTCCCATCCAAATACTAACCAGGGCTGACCCTGCTTAGCTTCTGAGATCTGACGAGATCAGGCTAGCCTACGCGCCAGTAACCAGCATGCATGAGGTTCGTCATCTGTGGCTGTTGGTTACAGCAATCATTTCATTGAAAAGGATGTGGGAAGGGGGGCGCCGAAAATTATCCTGCGATAACTGGCTTCTAATTCAGAGAAGCCATTATTAAAGGATTTCACTATGGGAACCGATTCAGCAGCACAAAATCCTTTCAGTTCCCTGGGAGTATTGGAGTAGATAATTTAATGGAAGCAGGATTATGTTTGTAAAATGTGAAATGCATTATTATTATTAGTAGTAGTAGTAGCAGAAGTAGTAGCAGTAGTAGTACTATGTGTTAAGTGCCGTCAAGTTGCTTCTGACTCATGGTGACCCTATGAATCAATATCCTCCGAAACGTCCTATCTTTAACAGCCTTGCTCAGATCTTGCAAACTGAGGGCTGTGGCTTCCTTTATTAAGTCAATCCATCTCATGTCGGGTCTTCCTCTTTTCCTGCTGCCCTCAACTTTTCCTAGCATGACTGTCTTTTCCAGTGAGTCTTGTCTTCTCATAATGTGACCAAAGTACGACAGCTTCAGTTTAGTCATTGTAGCTTCTAGGGTCAGTTCAGGCTTGATTTGATCTATAACCCACTGATTTGTTTTTTTGGCAGTCCACGATATCTGTAACACTCTCCTCCAACACCACATTTCAAAGGAATCTACTTTCTTCCTATCTGATTTATTATTATTACTTTATTAGCTATTTCCTATCAGCTTTATTATTATTACTTTCCTTTTAATTCCTTTCCTTTCAAGCTGCCATGACCCACAGGTCTTGAACAGTTAATGGGGAGGTTTTTTGTTTTTTTTTTTCTATTTCTTTAAGGAAAATATGTTGGAGAGATACTTGGCCACTGCGTGTGTTATACTTGGATCTCTATCCACCATCAACAAAGGGACTGTTTTATCACCTGTTACGGTGGCAGGTAGTTTCCTTAAAATAGGAGTGATCCATTGGTGACGTTGGAGTTTTAAATGGGGGCACTCCAGCATCATGTGAGAAAGTGTATCGATTTTCTTCACATTACATGAGCAGAGTCTTTCTGGGTAGGGTAAATGGCCATATTTTCCATTTAGCACTGCTGAAGGCACGACGTTCAGACGAGCAAGCATAAAGGCTCTTCACTAACCCGGGACTGTTAAATTACTGAAATGTGGTGGAGTTCACAGAGGAGGAAGGATACCTAAGAACTGAGTAGAGCATACCCTTCGAGCATGCATTGTTGTTGTTGTAGTAGTAGTATTCCTATTGTAACATTCAAGGCAAGCGAATGGATAGTTGGTTCCAGCAATGGAACTTTAGAGATGGCATAGAGAGTTGTCATTTTCTCCATGTTTAATTTCTTGGTCTCGTACTGTTGGGGGTGGGGGAGGTAAAGTAGAAAAATCTTGCATCGCCTAAGACATTCTTTGGGACAAACCATTGCATTATTTTTTTCTGAATTTCCTTGATGTTCCCAGGCAAATGTCATCTTGATCACAGTTCTATGCCAAGCAGCATTGTGCCTGAGCAGTAATGCCTTAGTTGTTGCAGCTTGCATTTGCTTTTGTTCCATCCAAGGACCAAATTATTTAATTTACTGGAGAAGAAGCCATGTCTACCAGTATCATAGCTGTTTGGGTCATTCATCTGGCCAGCTTGCTTAAAGGATGTGATTGCTTTCTGTTCATCTTCTCCTTGCCAGCAGAGCAGTCCAAATGCATCCTTTAAATGATCAGCACTGGATAGATTTTGTTACAATGTGTAAGTCTGGGCATTGCCCTTGGGGTCCTTCTCTCCCACCCCAGTCTGGACAGCCTTAGAATCCCTGGCTTGAGCCCTCCTCAGAATGGGTGCAGACCTTGGAGATGCAGCTTCTCCCATCTTACAGCCCAGGACCTCTGCCTATCGTTCTCTCTGGGTGAGCCTTCAGTCCACTCTCCTCCCCAGCATGGCTCAGTCTGCTGCCTTTCATCCGTACTTCCCCCTTCAGTCCCAGCCCCCACCCCTTTCTCTCAGGTACTTCCCTTTTCCCCTGCCCCTTTGTTAACCCATGATAGTCTGAGCCTAGGTCTGGCTCTCCCTGTCCTCCCAGGGCTCCTAGTGAGCCATCTTTCCCAGCTCTGCTGGCCTTCCCTCACTTCCTCCACTAGGGACCTGTCAAACTCCAGGACCTCGTTGCATCTCAGGAATAATAAACTTCGCTCCAGATGTTGCAGAGAGTTTTTAAAAGTTTTATTTAGAAAGCAAACGAGTTCAATGGTCTATACAACTTAAGGTTAGAATGGCTACGGAGATTTTACAGATCTGCTTTATAGGATGCACACACTAGAATTGTTTACATGTAATGGCTTTGAAATGCAAAACATCAGAGTTCTCTCAAACTTCAAGAGAGAGAGGGTTCCGGCAAAATCACACCTTGAGATCAGAGCAGATTTACAATAGGAAGGCCACTTTGAAATGGAGACATCAGACCCTCTGACCATGGCACCTCTCTCCCAAACTGAAGAGACTTTCCCATGGGACCAAAAGGTGGGGAAACACGGAGCTTGCTATCCGGGGCTTGACTGCGTGCCCTCGCTGACAGGACCTTACTTCCCAGGTGAAGGCCTTCGGCAGCTTCTCCTCCCTGCTTGGCAGCCAGTAATTTTGCAGGGGTGCTGGCCTTTGGAAGGTGGGTTCTGCTGCTACACCTTCCATTGAGACGGCGAGTGGGCAGGGCCAATACCCTCCTGGACTGTGGGGGCTCACAGGTAAATGGGGCTGGGAGTTTCTGGTAGGGGCTGGTAGAGGAAGCCAGGGAGGCCTCCATGCCTGGGCCATTAGCTTTGAAAGCCAGAACGGACTCCGCTGCCGTGGCAGAGACCACAGCGTCTGAGTCCATTCTCAGACACAATGCTTTTTGCAGTCAGCGGTACTGCTTGCTAGCTGTGTTCGTGGGCAGGCACTGAAGACACAAAAACATACTAAGTAGTAAGTCTCAACTCAACAATCTGAAATTGACCACCCCCACAATTTTACTATGCACCCTTTTAAAAATTCGAATGGGTGGCAGCAGTAGAGATAGAATGAGAAAACAGTCAGAAATGCAAACAGATGCATTGGAATTAATTCAAACACATCCAAGTAGCTTGCCAAACAAACTGGTGGGTGTTCTAGCATAAATATATCTGAAGTGGGTAAGACCTGCTGATGCAAAAATATGTCACCCTTTAATTCTAGCATAATGCTGTTGTCAAAGACATTTTGAATTATTTACAGGGATCTTGAATGGGCAGCATCCTTATGGATATGGTGCATCACCCTGTTTAGTTCAGTTTTTGGAGGGATATACAGACTGTTACATGTTGCTTTGAGATTTTGTGCAATGGTACATTTTTGGTAATTTCTAAAGTGCCTAACTTTTTTATATATTGGATTGATGTGGGTTATGCAACAGTCATTACAGACAAGTTGGGTGTGGTTTTAGTGAGATGCTTATTCTTTCTTGTGTGCTAATTTCTGCATTGCCTTTTTGGGTGTGAAAATATATGAAGTGTTTAGGAAGATCCCTTTAAATTGTTCTAAAGCATCAGGTGTGGGTTAAGCATCAGTTTTGCAGTGTGTGTATGAAGCGCCATCAACTCGCAGCCGACGTACAGTGACCCCTGGCGGGGTTTTCAAGGCAGTGATTAAGCAGAGGTGGTTTGCCATTGTCTTCCTCTGCAGAGTCTTCCTCAGAAATCTCCCTTCCAAGTACCGACCCAGCTTAGCTTCTGAGAACTGACGAGATCAGGCTAAGCTATACCATTCCACACCCTCAGTTTTGTACGACAAAGCTATTAATAGAAAAGAGCAAGAGCCCAGTAGCACCTTAAAGACTAACAAAATTTCTGACAGCATGTGAGCTTTTGTGAGTCACAGCTCACTTCTTCAGATACAGCTAAAATTCAGATACATATAGACATTCTAGCTGTGTCTGAAGAAGTGAGCTGTGACTCAAAAAAGCTCACACCCTGTCAGATATCTGAAGAAGTGGAGCTGTGGCTCATGAAAGCTCATACCCTGCCAGAAATTTTGTTAGTCTTTAAGGTGCTACTGGACTCTTGCTCTTTTCTACTGCTACAGACAGACTAACGCGGTGACCCATGACGATCTAAAGCTATTATTAATAGTCAACCACCAGTAAAGATGCTGGTGTTGAAATGTGCCCATTCTCCCGCTGGAGGTATATTTATCAATTGTTTTATACTAGTTATAACATTTTTAATCATTTTGGGTTTTATTTGAGTGTGTTTGTGTGTACACCCAGACAATTTATTCGGTTAGGACTATTTCAGGCATATCAGTTTCAAAGGGGTATTCTTCACGGACATTTGCTGCTGTTTCGATGCTGATTTGCATCAGAGTCAAATTTTGGTTATTCACTGCCGATCCGTGGTTTCCTCCCCTTAGCCAAATAAGCCGGGTTAAAAGAGAGGCAATCCAAACCACTTTTGAAACGATCTTTCCTGTGAACATGTGTTTTCTTGCACGGATGCCCATGAAAAAATGTTTGCTTCGCTCCCCGGGATGTCTCCTTTCTCCTCCCCCAAGAACGGTGATTGGCTGGGTGAGTTTTGCGCTCGGACAAGAATACCGCCCCTTTGGCTGCCTGCCTGCCTGTCTAGAATCCTGGCACTTCTCTCCCTCCGTCCCCGCACGCCTTCCCCGCCCCTCGCCCGGGATGGGTCTTGGAGCTGGGCCCACACCTACAAGGCGAGGGGGACGTTGGACGGACGGCTCTAGGGGGAGACTGACGGGGCCACGCCATGTGCTCCTCGTGCGCTGGGGGTGGTGGTGGTGGCAGCTCAGTCTAGGGCAGTGGGGGGGATCTTCAAGAGAAGGGGCTGTTGGCCCTTCTGCCCCAAAGGGGAGGGGGGATTTTTGAGAAATTGGATGGGGGAAATGTGCATCCTGAGAGCGGAAAACCCAAGTCAAAACTCCCTCCCATCACTTTTCTGAAGAGGGGCGGCCAGCCTCCTCTTATCTCCCTCCTCTCTCTCGATGCACTGTGGCCGGATCATGGCCAGCGCGCAATCCAGGGGCCTTTCCTCTCCCCCCCCTCGCCATGCACACTGGCTGGATCGGGGCTGGCATGCAAGCTAGGAGCCCTCCTGTCTCTCACGATGCAATGTGGCCAGATCATGGCCAGCGCGCAATCCAGGGGCCTTCTTTCCTCTCCCCCCCTCGCCATGCACACTGGCTGGATCAGGGCTGGCACGCAAGCTAGGAGCCCTCCTGTCGTTCACGATGCAATGTGGCTGGATCATGGCCAGCGCGCAATCCAGCGGCCTTTCCTCTCCCCCCCTCGCCATGCACACTGGCTGGATCGGGGCTGGCACGCAAGCTAGGAGCCCTCCTGTCTTTCACGATGCAATGTGGCTGGATCATGGCCAGCGCGCAATCCAGGGGCCTTCTTTCCTCTCCCCCCACCCCCCATTCCCACTTTCAGCTAAACACTTCTCTGGGCACATGGATTCCCTGCCCCCCCCCCCAATCCTGTCTATCATTAAAGGGCAATGGGTTCCACACCTATAGAAAATAGAGGGAAGCTTTGAAGAAAGCGCTGCCTCCCCCCCCCCAATTTGGAATCTGACTGTTCCCAAAGCAGAACAGAGCGAGGGTGGAAGAAAAATGGAGGAGACCAGAGGGACTGGTGCTTGTTTTTTGCGCTGGGGCTGGTGAACCGCACGAGGTATTCTGCTGGGCGGAGTTGGGGCGGAGCTGGGGGCAGGCATAAACAATGAGCCTGTTGGAAGGGGAGGGCTCCTGCAAAAGGGACAGACCAAACCGTTGTCAAATACAGCGTGCTTTGTTCCCATGAAAAACCAAAACTACAGATAATTGATGGGGATAAATCGCGGCCATGAAAAAAAACATTTAAATCGTGTTTTTTTTAGTCCGTGGCAAAACAGAAGCAAAATCTACCGTGAAGAATGCCCCAAACAGATCTGTTTCAGTATATCTGTTTCAAAATCTGCTGTTTAAGGGGCATCTGTTGCAAACCATGTTTTTCCACCTCATATAATTAGGGTTGGCAAGTCCCTCTTCACCACCAGCAGGAGGTTTTTGGTGTGGAGCCTGAGGAGGGCGGGGTTTGGGGAGGGGAGGGACTTCAATGCCATAGAGTTCAATTGTCAAAGCAGCCATTTTTCTCCAGGTGATCTGATCTCTATCGGCTGCAGATCAGTTGAATTAGCAGGAGATCTCCTGCTACTACCTGGCAGTTGGCAACCCTAGGCGGAAATCAGTCGTAACAGCAGGAGATCTCCAGCTACTACCTGGAGGTTGGCAACCCTACATATAATGTATATTAGATAATTTCAAGATTTCCCCCTCAACCATTTTTGGGGGGAGAGGGAGATGTTGGCTTCTCAATGCTATGTTTGCCTTCCACATTCATAGTGTGTTAGGACTGTCGATCTGGTTCCATCCGAACTGAAAATCAGCCGAATTTGCCCTGATTCAGCAGTTTCTAGTTCAAATAGAACCCAAGTAAAAAAAGGTGGGAAAACGATGAGCCGAACTCGGTGAGTTCGGGCAGATGCCGGATAAATTCATACAAATTCGGTGCCCCCGAATCAGCATTCGCCCGCGGCCAATAGGTGGCCAAGCTGGGTCTTCTTCTGGCCAATCAGTCACAGATGAGTGTATGAGCCCGGCCGCTGCACGGCCCAGGGAGAGAGAGAGTATCTGTGTGTGTGTGTGAGACAGATCCTCTTGGGGGGGTGCATGTGTGTGGTCCCAGGTTGCTGTGCAGCCTGGGGAGGAGAGTGTGTCTCCCTGTGTGAGAGAGATCCCCGTGTGTGGGGGTGTGTGTGTGCGTGGTCCCAGGTTGCTGTGCAGCCCGGGGGGGGGGGGGAGAGAGAAGCAATTTATGCACAGGAGGTTTTGCCTTGGATTTGCCGCTCTCTAGATGCACATTTTCCCCATCCAAATTCTCAGAACTCAACAATAAGCTCCCATGCAGACTTCTGAGAATCTGGACGGGGAAAATGTGCATCTAGAGAGCGGCAAATTCAAGGCAAATCCTCCCGTGCATAAATGGCCAGAGAGTCTGTGTGTGTGAGTCTGTATTCCTTCCATTGCTGCTGCTCCTGTGCTGATACTGTGCTGATCGTGAGAGATCCTGAGCTGAGGTGACCTGCTGCTCCTTGCTGGAATCAGATTGGATTACTCCTCCTGACCCCTGGAAGAGAAGACACCCACAGTTTGACCCATTTTGGGGCTTTTCTCTATAACTTTGTTCCTGTGTGTGTGTGTGTATGTGGGGAGAGATTCTGTGTGTGGGGGGGAAGCCAAAGGGGGGTGTTCTGTTGGGGGGGTTGAGTGCCTCTGCGCTAGTGTTTTTTTGCTGTTTTCACTGGTTGCCACCTCCTTCTGGAGGTCAGTGTGGGTCGGTGAGTCTCTCTCTCTCTCTGGCTGCCCCGTTGTTCTCCTTTGTTTGGAATTTGCGTCTTCTTGACACGGGGGGGGGGCTGTTCTGCTTGGGGGGGGGTTGATTATCTCTGTGAGCCATGTCCATAGAATCCGAGCTTTTGGCTTCTTTTGCGCGATGGGGGGGAGGGAATGGCGTGTAGTGGGTGTGCATGTGTGTATGTGCCAGTGGTGTTGTGTGCCGTACAATGCAGTATCCTGCTTATTCCCCCCTCCCCGGCCCCCCGTAGGTGTCCCTGCTCAGGATTTCTCCTTTCTCCTGACAGTGACAGCTCAGCCATGTTGTCTCTTCCCTCAACTCCCCCCCCATCCCGGTCTTCATTGTTTTTGCGTGCCCCCGGGGCTGAGG
Organism: Euleptes europaea; assembly: GCF_029931775.1. Classification (NCBI taxonomy): domain Eukaryota; kingdom Metazoa; phylum Chordata; class Lepidosauria; order Squamata; family Sphaerodactylidae; genus Euleptes; species Euleptes europaea. The sequence continues at coordinate 104,436,096 of NC_079316.1, read as the reverse complement.
AAGCAGTGACAGGAGGAAGCAAAATGTAGAGGAAAGGGCGGGCAGTCCTGATCCTCTGGCCTGCTTACTCAGAAGTAAGAGCCGCGGTGGGGCTTTGCTCCCAAGGTAAAGCGGAGCGAATTGTAAACAACACATTTTATCAGTCCGCAACAATGGGAGGTTTTGCCTTGGATTTTCCGCTCTCTAGATGCACATTTTCCCCATCCAAATTCTCAAATCTCAACAATAAGCCCCCCCTGCAGAGTTTTGAGAATTTGTCTGGGGGAAATGTGCATCTAGAAAGTGGAAAATCCAAAGCAAAACGTCCCGTGCATGAATAACCAACAAGAAACAATGGGAGGTTTTGCCTTGGATTTGCCACTCTCTAGATGCACATTTTCCCCATCCACATTTCCAAATCTCAACAATAAACCTCCCTGTAGAGTTTTGAGAATTCAGATGGGGGAAATGTGCATCTAGAGAGCGTCAAATCCAAAGCAAAATAGCCAACGAGAAACAATGGGAGGTTTTGCCTTGGATTTGACGCTCTCTAGATGCACATTAAGGATTGCCTGCTCCCATTCATTCCAATGGGCGGATGGGGGGACCCCTTCCAGACCCCATAACTCAGGACCCCCTGACCCAATTTTCACCAAACTTGGGAATTCTTGCAAGTAGGGTTCCTCCAAACTACCCTGAAAGTTTGGGACCTCTACCTCCAAAAATGCCCCCCCCCGGAGCAGCGGAAAGCCACAAATGTGCTTTAAATGGCTTTATTCGGCCGAATTTATTTGGGAACGCCAAATTTCATGGCAAATTCCAAAGATCTGAATAGGGGGAGTTCGGACTTCGGCATTTCCCGAATAAAAACAGGCTGAATTTTGCCAAATCAAAATTTTAACGAATTTATTTTTTTCGACAGCCCTATAGTGTGTTTGTTTGTTTGTGTGTGTGTGTGTATGGGTGGGTGGGTGCTTAACCCCTTCTCTGTCCTCTTCCTTTCCCTTCCAACCCTCCATCCCACTAAAACCATGGTCAAGAAATGCTGCAGCCCCCTATTTATTGAACATTACTTATGCCAAATATAGATGGGCTTTTCCCAGAGCCTGCTTTGGCACCCTACCTTCTGCCATTTTAGATGGAAGGGTTCAACATCTGCCTACAGAGCAACCATGTTGCCCCTGTTTGGCCACTGCAGTTGACTCAATCACACATACAGTGCTGCACTGTGAATTTTATGATGAAATCAGAACAAATACTATTTCCTCTCTGCTGTCTAGTTGTAAGCATCTGAATTTTTTTGTGGGGTGCACGGAGTTGTGTGTGTGTGTAAAGTGCTGTCAAGTCACAGCTGACTTATGGTGACCCCTTTTGGGGTTTTCATGGCAAGAGACTAACAGAGGTGGTTTTCCAGTGCCTTCCTCTGCACAGCAACCCTTGTATTCCTGGGTGGTCTCCTATCCAAATACTAACCAGGACTGACCCTGCTTAGCTTCTGAGGTCTGACGAGATCAGGCTAGCCCTGGTCAAACTATTATTTGAGGATAAGGAGGCTGCCATATCCCATGCATTGGCAACAATTCTGCTTTTTAGCTATTAAGAAGAGAAATGCACTCACAAGAGGTGGATTAATGGCCGTAGATACCCAGTACTAACCTATATTGTAGCTGAGTGTGAGGGCCATCTGGTTCTGGCTCGTATCTGTTGTCATCTCTACCCCTTTGAACTCGTACAAGCAGTTCACACCTCCATGTATCTTCCTGAGTCCCCCGCCTCGTCCATGGCGCCCAGGTGCCACCTCTCCTCCCCTGCTGTGCTCTCTGCCTTCACTCCCTCGGGCCGAGTCCGGCCTTGAAATGCTGATAGCCCTCACTGTCTCTTCGGGTCTGTTTGATGTTTTGTGCTGCACCGCTTTGCCTTGTACCCTCCCATGCCTTGCGTGTGAACCTTCATGCCCTGTAGTAGATAAATGCTGTAACCCCGATAAGCTAGTCACTCGCAACTTTGAATCCATGAGACTGTCTTCTCTATCTGAAGCCTTCAATAAATCTTTTGTTTCTGCATGCAAGTCTGAGCAATTGATTTGGCGAGGTTTGCCCAGCTAGGTTGGGGACTCTCACATTAAGTTGCGAGTCAGTGCCTCTTTGTTCTGCACCTGTACCCTACGGGACAGCAATGCCAGGCGACGAGGATAAGACTACTCCTCCGGCCTCGCCGGACGGAAGCGGCGTACCGGAGAAGCCGGACCCGAAGGAGGAGGAAGCCAAGCGGAAGGTACCAGGCATGCCGCACCCGGGACCGGGTCCGGGCACAAGACCCAAGAACACCTTTAACACTTGGCTGGATTCCCCGAAAGGTTGGTCACTCTCCCGGACCGAGGCAAAGCACCGCCGCTTGGCCTTGACGGGTACGGGATTCGAGGACGACCCCGCTCGTAGGGACGCGCTGATGGATGAGGAGCGGAGACAGTGGCAGGAAGAACGCCAAGCCATGGTGGAACGCATAGATGCCATGCAGATTGTAATGCAGGAGATGGCTGCTGCCATGGACGCGCTGAAGGTTCAGCCTCCGCCCGGTAACCCCCCGGATGGGACACCGGCGGCTCCCCCCGCGCCTCCTCCCAGCACTCCGGCCCGCCGGGACCTGAAAATCACGTATGATGGGTCGGGGGACCAGTTGACCTTTTTCATGGTCCAAGTGGACATTTTTATGCGGGAGCAGGGCGGGACCTTTACCTCCGAAGAGTCCCAGGTCCAGTATGTGGCCTCCCTCCTGCAAGGCGAAGCGGCCGCGTGGATGGTGTTACAGTACGAGCTCCGCTCCCCTGTGCTATGGAGTTTGGATGACTTTATGATCGCACTCCGAAACCGGTTCGAGGACCCGAACCTAGGGGAGCGGGCCAAAGCCGCTCTGATGCAACTGCGCCAAGGGACTAAGTCGGTGGCGCAGTATGCGAGCGAGTTCCAGTCCTTATCGAGTCGGATTCTGGACTGGAGTGAGGCTACCCATGTGCAGCTGTTTAGGGAGGGCCTGAACCCGGACCTGCAGCATTGGGCCTTTATGCAAGGTAACCCCCCTGATGTGGAGGGTTGGGTGCGCCATGCCGCCGACATCGAAAATAGGAAGCAGCTCCTGACCTTGTCTAAGCAATGTTCCGGCCGCGACTTTAAACCGAAAGGAGACAGACCTAGTGGGGTCCGTGACCCTCGTACCCCAGGCGGTAGCGGCCCCACGCCAGCGGAGCGCCGCAAACGCTTCGAGGCAGGGGTGTGCTTGGTCTGTGGAGGAAAAGGTCACTTCGCCTCCCAATGCCCGTCCCGCTCCGGACGCCCTGCTTCCATTCGTCCCGTCCCGAATGAATCGGAGAAGGCTCCCGCAGAGGGTCAACCTCGATGCCGCAGCAACGCTCCGGGACGACGGAGCACTCCCTCGGCGCTACACGCGCACGCCTTGAATGGGGCTGCCAGCTCGACGGGTCCATCGGGACCCCGGATTACCGATGCAACCTCCGACTCTGCTGAGTCACGGATTACAAATACCTCGTCCCCCTCGTCCAGCCAGGAGGAAGAGTGGGAAACGCCGGCAAAAAACGCCGTCGGTCTGCTGTAAAGGGGGCTCCTCAGCAGACCGCTCCGCCCGTTGTGCAAGGAGCTCCACCGATGGTAAGCGCCCAAGAGGATAATGTTTATATCCGGGTCCACCTCTCTTTACCAAAAGGGGGTCCAGTTTTAGAGTTCCCCGCACTAGTGGACTCGGGATGCGCCCGCACCTTGATTAGTGAGGAGGCGGCCCGGAAGTTGCAGGTCCGCCGCAAACGTCTCCCGGGTCCTCTCCGCTTTTCCCAGATGGACGGGAGTGACTTTAAGAAGGGGCCCGTCACTCACCGAACTACCGCGGTAGTCATGACTGTGGGGGAGCATTGGGAACAATTGTACTTTACCATCGCCCCCATAGTTGCCCCCGTAGTTTTGGGGATGAACTGGCTGCGGGGCCACAACCCCTCCATCGACTGGGTCAAACGACTCCTGACTTTCCCAGAGAATCCCTGCGCCATGCATGACAGGGATCGTATGCCCGGTACCCCGGCGGCTGCTCTAGTGGGTTCCCCGGGGCCCGTTCCCAATACCCCTAACTTGCCCTCGGAATACTCCCAGTACTCTGACGTTTTTGATGTGCGGGAGTGTGACGAACTACCCCCGCACCGGGAGACTGACTGTGCGATTGAAATTGTTGGAGACGGCAAGTTATCCAAGGGGAAGGTGTACCCCATGAGCCCCAGTGAAAAGGCGGTGTTGCGGGACTATTTGAACACCAACCTGGCGAGGGGTTTCATCCGTCCCTCCAAAGCTCCGTACTCCGCCCCAGCCTTTTTTGTCAAAAAGAAAACGGGTGACTTAAGACTGTGTATAGACTTTCGAAGACTCAACGCTGTCACGCAGTCTAACGCATACCCCCTCCCTCTCATTCCAGACCTGCTAGCACAATTGAAGGAGGGCCGGATTTTCACCAAACTGGATTTAGTGGAAGCCTATCACCGCATCCGCATAAAAGAGGGGGACGAACCCAAAACGGCTTTTTCGAGCTGTTTTGGCATGTTTGAGTATTTGGTGATGCCGTTCGGACTTTCTGGGGCTCCGAGTGTGTTTATGCAATTAATCAATGAAGTGTTACATGATTTGCTATTTAGGGGGGTGGTGGTATTTTTGGATGATATACTCATTTATTCTGAAACCATGGAAGAGCATGTCCGGCTGGTGCGTGAGGTCCTCCAGCGGTTGCGGGACCACAAGTTATATGCTAAGGTGTCTAAATGTGAATTCCACCAGCCCTCCATTACCTTTTTAGGCTATGTAATCTCCCACCAGGGGTTAGAGATGGATCCCGGGAAGGTTCAGGCAGTACGGGATTGGGAACCCCCTACCACGCGCAAACAACTGCAACAGTTCTTGGGGTTTGCCAACTTCTACCGCAATTTCATCCCCAACTTTGCACGGGTGGCCCTACCCCTCACTTCCCTCTTGCGCACCAAGGGAAAGGGTGCCAATGCCGCTTTGCCTTCGGCCCGCTTGCAGTGGTCCCCTCCCTGCCAACAGGCTTTTGAGGACCTGAAGCTACTCTTCTCGTCCGAGCCGGTCCTGGCGCACCCGGACTGTACTAAACCGTTTGTGGTCCAGGTGGACGCCTCTGATGTGGCTATGGGAGGGGCACTTCTGCAGCGGGACGAAAACGGCGCCTTAAGGCCATGCGCCTATTTCTCCAAGAAGTTTACCCAGTCCGAGATCAACTGGGCCATCTGGGAGAAAGAAGCCGCGGCAGTCAAGCATGCTCTCACGGTGGGGAGGCATTTCCTAGAGGGGGCGGAATTCCCGTTTGAAGTGTGCACCGATCACAAGAATCTGGAAGCCCTCAAAGGGGCTAGAAAGCTTAACGCCAAACAAATCCGTTGGGCTCAATTCTTTGCCAAATTCCGGTTCACCCTCAAACACGTACCCGGCAAAGAAAACGCCCTAGCGGATGCCCTGTCCCGACTCCCCCAGTACCGCAACGATTTTGATCGTCCAGTGGACTCGCTATTCACTCCAGAGCAAAGAGGAGAGATCCTTGGTTTGGCGGTCTCCACCCGGTCACAAACCCGCCACCCCCGTGATCCCTCGCTCAAGGGAATTCCGGAGGCTTTTCAGCAACGCCTCCGAGAGGCGTCCCTACAGGAAGCGGAGCAGCAGATGCTCCCATCCGGTATAGAGCAACAGGAATCCTGGTGGGTGCAGGGAGGGAAACTCTATGTCCCAGCCTCCCTTCGAAAGGAGGTGTTGGGACTGGTCCACGGAGCCAAGCTGGCCGGTCACTTTGGGTATGTCAAGACGTTACATTTAGTGAGACGGCAGTTCTGGTGGCCGGGCATGAGGGCGGATGTGGAACTGTACGTGCGCAGTTGTCCCATATGCGCCACCGCCAAGAACAGGGGGGGTAAAACCCCCGGGCTTCTGAAACCCCTGGAGACCCCCACCCGGCCATGGGAGGTAATCGCCATGGATTTCATCACCGATCTACCTCCCAGCAGGGGCAAAACCGTACTGTGGGTTATTACCGACCTCTTTTCCAAGCAGGTCCACTTTGTCCCCTGCGCAGGACTCCCGTCGGCACAGGGGTTGGCCAAAATGTTTGTCACCCATGTCCTCAGGCTTCACTCGATCCCTAGGAAGGTCCTCTCCGACAGGGGGGTTCAGTTTGTCGCCAAATTCTGGCGGGCCTTCTTAAAACTCATGGGAGTGGGGGAACAGGGTCTCTCGTCTGCCTACCACCCTCAAACTGATGGTCAGACCGAACGGGTGAATGCCGTGGTCGAGTGCTACCTCCGATGCTATGTCAATTACCATCAGGATGACTGGGTGGACCTGTTACCGTTCGCCGAATATGCGTACAACAATGCCCCACACTCCTCCACAGGGTTTAGTCCCTTTCGAGTGGTATACGGGACTGATTTCGGCCCTTTCGGTGCCGCCCCTGTCACCCCCGAACTCGAGGCAGTGCCTGAGATGCAGGAATGGGTACGGGCGGTCAGTTCCACTTGGCCCTGGCTACAAAAGAACCTTGAACGGGCCAAGCGGAAGTACAAGGAACAGGCCGACAAACACCGAACGCAGGGATGGGAACTCCGGGTGGGAGAACAGGTTTACCTTTCTACGAAAAATCTGCGTTCCCTCCGACCCTGTAAAAAACTCAATGACCGCTACGTAGGTGCCTTTCCCATTACCCGGGTGATCAACGAGGTGACTGTGGAGCTGGATCTACCCAAGACTCTGCGGGGCGTGCACCCCGTTTTCCACATTAGTCTACTCAAACCTTTCGTTTCCGCTCCCCAGTTCCACCCCCCTTCCAAACCTGAAGTGCCCACTGTTGTGGGAGGGGATACCCACATGGAAGTGTCCAAGGTCTTGGATTCCAAGTGGAAAAAGGGAAAATTGTTTTACTTTGTGCGGTGGAAACATCTGGGCGCTGCACACGATGAATGGGTCGCAGCCCCTCATATGGCAGCCCCCCGACTCGTACACGAATTCCATTGCGCCTACCCCGAGAAGCCTCGACCTCCCGAACTCGCGGGAGGGAGGCCTTAAGGGGGGCAGAATGTGAGGGCCATCTGGTTCTGGCTCGTATCTGTTGTCATCTCTACCCCTTTGAACTCGTACAAGCAGTTCACACCTCCATGTATCTTCCTGAGTCCCCCGCCTCGTCCATGGCGCCCAGGTGCCACCTCTCCTCCCCTGCTGTGCTCTCTGCCTTCACTCCCTCGGGCTGAGTCCGGCCTTGAAATGCTGATAGCCCTCACTGTCTCTTCGGGTCTGTTTGATGTTTTGTGCTGCACCGCTTTGCCTTGTACCCTCCCATGCCTTGCGTGTGAACCTTCATGCCCTGTAGTAGATAAATGCTGTAACCCCGATAAGCTAGTCACTCGCAACTTTGAATCCATGAGACTGTCTTCTCTATCTGAAGCCTTCAATAAATCTTTTGTTTCTGCATGCAAGTCTGAGCAATTGATTTGGCGAGGTTTGCCCAGCTAGGTTGGGGACTCTCACACTGAGGTTCACAGCATTTACTTATGATAGCCATATAACTACCCTTAGCTTATATATTCAATCAGGGTTTTTAGTTTCTGATTTTATACAGCCCCCCCCCCTCTTTTTCTAACTAATGACTATAATTTGTATGTGTGCTGGTCTTTGACCGTAACAATAAAGAACTTGAACTTGTAGTCTTAAGATTACCACACTTGTATGATAGTGGTCTCTAGGAAAGGGCACATCTGGCATGCAAGCAAAGCTGGAAAAAGACCCTCTTGACTGCAGCTGCCACCTGTCTACCAGGTAACCAAATGTAGCTTGGGGGAGTCATGATTAGATCTTTCAAGAGGCATGCAAGAGAAGGCTACATTTCTATAGCTCTCGGTGACATATTTTATCTGGTCTGTTTCTTCCCTTTTCTGTGTTGTGCAACAAATTACAGCGGTGGTATCATCAGAGTTGTTTACACCTCCAAAATAATCAGGGAAATGCAGCTGTCTTGCTTCCCCTAATGCATCTTTTGAATTCAAATGTTCTCTAATGATGTGTTTCCCCACCCCTGCGGTGCCAGAAGCAGGAATGCCGCTATGAAACATTCACCATTGAGAAGAGAGCTAAGAGTGCTTGGAGATGCCCACCTGGCGAGCTGGCGCACATTTTTTTTTTTATTGAATGGGGGGGGGGAAATACTCGAGACAAGCCGAGTGGGCTTAATTAAAGTGCATGGAAGAATACAAATGAACTGCAAATTAAAGCATCGAAAGACAAAGCAGGGGGAACTGCCCCTGGAATATAATGCTCCGAAACAGAAGAGAACTGGAGGGGGAAATGTGCCTTTCAAGCAGAGCTTGTGTTGGGCAGCTGCATTGTAAGTACAGACCAAATGGACCCCAGGATCCTTCTTGGACTAGCAAGACTTCCTTTGTCTGGAAGGCGACAGACTGGAGATGGCAGAGGTGCGTGTGTGTGGATCTGTGCCTCTAGCCAGCACCTGCACCTGTCGTCAGGAGTCTGGGAGTGATCTAGGGTTGCCAGGTCCCTCTTCGCCACCGGCAGGAGGTTTTGGTGGTGTGAGCCTGAGGAGGGCGGGGTTTGGGGAGGGGAGGGACTTCAATAACATAGATTCCACCTTCCAAAGTGGCCATTTTCTCAGGTGAACTGATCTGTATTGGCTAGAGATCAGTTGCAATAGCAGGAGATCTCCAGCTTGTACCTGGAGGTTGGCAACCCTAGTGTGATCCTGGACGCCTCATCTATGGAGGCCCAGTTCGCAGCAGTCGTCAAGGTGGCTTTTTTCCATCTCCGCCGGGCCTTGCAGCTGGTGGCCTGATTTAGCCATGGTGATCCATGCAACAGTCATGGCAGCCTCCTTATTCCAGTTTAACCCGAAAGTGATGGTTTCCATAGAGTTTTAGCCGAGGGTGCTAGAGCATCCGCGTCACTTTCGGGTTAGGATTTTTGCATTTTAGGATGCAATTTTATTGTTGATTTTATTGTTGCCACCATGTTGTGGTACTGTTTTAAATGATGTTACCCACCCTGAGCCGGCTTGCTGGTCTACAAATTTGAAAAATAAACAAACAAACAAACAACTAGTGAACAGTGAGTAAGGCAAGGAAGAGGAAGAAGAAGTAATAGTAGTAGTAGTAGCTTTCCTCTACCTTTCAGGAGTCTCAAGGCGCCTTAAAATCCCCTTCCCTTCCTATCCCCCAAACAGGCACCTTAAGAACATAAGAAAAGGCCCTGCTGGATCAGACCAAGGCCCATCAAGTCCAGCAGTCTGTTTACACAGTGGCCAACCAGGGGCCTCTAGAAAGCCCACAAACATCAGCAGCATCTTGCTTGTCTTCCACAGCACTTCATTTCACAGGCATGCTCCCCTGATCCTGGAGAGAACAGGTATGCACCATGGCTAGTATCCATTTTTACTAGTAGCCATGAATAGCCCTCTCCTCCATGAACATGTCCACTCCCCTCTTAAAACCCTCCAAGTTGGCAGCCATCACCACATCCTGGGGCAGGGAGTTCCACAATTTAACTATATATTGTGTGAGGAAATACTTCCTTTTATCTGTTTTGAATCTCTCACCCTCCTACCTTGTGAGGTAGGTGGTCACCGAGCAGGCTGCATGTTGCTCTTTAGGCAACATAGCCCCAACATCCACTTCTAGTGCTCAAGTTACTCATTCCCAAGACCTCTGTGATCCCAGCTGTGTTCTGTCCCATTGCTAGAAACTGCAGCTCCAGGAGACGAATTGTGTTTTATTCATCATTCACTGTTCCTTTTGCTCGCAGGGCCATAGATCCTTCTGTAATGGAAAAGCTTAAGATAAATCTATCCAGGTGAATTTTGTGAAATGCTGACAAAGAAATCTTACTGATGAACAAATAAATTTGGCTTACTGTTATCAGATGTGCAAAAGGTCGGACTGCTCCCGCTGCATTGAAGTAGGACAAATATTTGCCACAGGAGTTCTGGTGCTGCCTTTTCAATTGCTCTGCTCATATCTGTACAGTCTACTGTTCTGTATTAGATCTTTTCGAAGGGTGCCATGATTCTCCAGTTTTCTGTCAACCCCTGTCCATGGGTGGAAGCTCAACCAATCCAAATTCTGATAAGTTGCTAAAAGATCATGTGAGGGACTGCTCAAAATACCCCTTTTCCTCCTCTTTCCCCCAAATGCATTCAGTCTGATCCTGAGCATATTAGGCTAGGTAAGGTTCAGGTTTATTGCACATTGTGAGATCTCTAGCTCAAGTGGAACTTGTGTGCTTTGTCCAACTGACTGCCCTAAAGTGTTCTTGTTGACTTTTAGCTAGAAATTTACAAAACCATATAAATTTAGTTTTGTGGATACTTCTGCTCACTGTCACATTACTATTGCATGTTTGGGAATTTTCTCTGCAAAAGGGGGGTTTAAAGTATGATTTAAAGTAGTATCTCTTGGCCCGGCATATAAGGGATTATGCTAGTTTACCTGGAGAACCAGCGTGGTGTAGTAGTTAGGAGCAGTGGACTCTAATCTGGAGAACTGGGTTTGATTTGCCGCTCCTCCACTTGAGCGGCGGACTCTAATCTGGTGAACCAGGTTGGTTTCCCCACTCCTACACACAAAGCCTGCTGGGTCACCTTGGGCTACTCACAGTTCTCGGAACTCTCTCAGCCCCATCTACGTCACAGGGTGTCTGTTGTGGGGAGAGGAAGGGAAGGAGATTGTAAGCTGTTTGATTCTCCTTAAAAGGTAGAGAAAGTCGACATATAAAAACCAACTCTTCTGCTTCTGCTTCACCAGAGCACTGTGAGATAGGTGAGGCATCTCTTTGCAGCCCAACACTAACCACCCAACAATAGTGGCTCTCACACATCAGCTTGTACATCTGGTTCTCACCTGTGAGTGCCTGAAGATATTTACAAACCTGCTTCTTTCCAAACTTCATTGCAACTTCCCTACCTTTTTTTTTTTAAAGATCATTTATTAGATTTGTATCCTACCCTCTATGCCGGGCAGGATACAAATCTAATAAATAATTAGATTTATTAGATAAAGGCTCAGGGAGGGTAACAACACAATGTAACTTACATAATGAAAACAGCAATACGTATAAATAATTAAAACCAGCAGTCTAAGATAATTTAATTTAAACTAAGACAGATAACACTTAATTCCGCCCCCCTTGGACACAGGATCTTGGCAGACTCAGTGACACAACTCAAATAGTAACCAGTCATGGGGGACAGAGATAGGGGAGGCCAGGACTGATGCTGCCCTCAACCATAGGCCTGGCGGAATGGCCTTACAAGCCCTGTGGAATTGTGTAAGATCCCGAAGGGCCCTAGTCTCCTCTAGGGTTGCCAGGTTCCTCTTCACCACCGGCGGGAGGTTTTTGGGGTGGAGCCTGAAGAGGGCGGGGTTTGGGAAGGGGAGGGACTTCAAAGCCAATTACCAAAGCGGCCATTTTGTCCAGGTGAACTGATCTCTATCGGCTGAAGATCCGTTGTAACAGCGGGAGATCTCCAGCTAGTACCTGGAGGCTGAGAAAATTAGTACAGGAATATAGCTGTTAACAAAGCCAAATATATTGTAGCTGTATTTTTTCACAGTATGTGGCAATACTACCACCCTCAACAATTATATATACTACAACAAAAAGATGTATAATTATACATGGTGAAATATCCAAGCAGGTAAGTCACAACAATTTCCTCTAACAGGTAAGTATTGAAGTACAGTTCACTAAAAGTGTTCTTTTAAGATGCTCTTTCCTCATACAGCAGCGAGATGTGCATTGAAGGAGAAAACGATCGTTTCGGGGCATGAAGCTCAATTCTTCCTCAGTTCTTCAAAAATACAATGCTTGCCGTTATACATCATCATCCACAGTATCTGGTTTCAAACGAATAACCATTTCTGGAATAAAGTGCATTAGGCTTCCCCCATAGGGGTAAGACGCTGAGTTCCTTCCACTCTAGGTAAGGACTCAAGTGGCGTTCAAGTGGGAGGGACTTCAATGCCAATTACCAAAGCGGCCATTTTGTCCAGGTGAACTGATCTCTATCGGCTGAAGATCCGTTGTAACAGTGGGAGATCTCCAGCTAGTACCTGGAGGCTGGCAACACTAGTTTCCTCAAAGAGAGAGTTCCACCAGGCTGGGGCCAGGGCTGAAAAGCCCTAGCCCTGGTTGAGGTCAGCTGGACACACTTTGGGCCAGGGACCACTAGTAGGTTAGAATCTGCAGAGTGTAACTTGTTGCAAGACTCACCTGAACTACAAGAAGTACATGTCAGGATATGTTTTTCTCTCTCCAAAAGGTCATTCATTACCTGCAGAAGGTAGTTGATCAATTAAAATGAGCCAGCGTGGTGTAGTGGTTAAGAGTGGTGGTTTAGAGCGGTAGACTCTAGTCTGGAGAACTGAGTTTGATTCCCCACTCCTCCACATGAGTGGTGGACGCTAATCTGGTGAACCAGGTTGATTTCCCCACTCCTCCACATGAAGCCAGCTGGGTGACCTTGGGCTAGTCACAGGTCTCTTAGAGCTCTCTTAGCCCCACCTTCCTCACAGGGTGTCTGTTGTGGGGAGGGGAAGGGAAGGTGATAGTAAGCCAGTTTGATCCTTCCTTTAGTGGTAGAGAAAGTCGGCATATAAAAAACAACTCTTCTTCTTCTAAAATTAGACAATCCTCGCATGGATTTCTTATATTTCCAAATGCCAAAGACCCAACTCCCCATGTAACTTAAATGTTTGTGCTAATACCTGTGATTGTTTGTTGTGATTTTGCAATCTTTGCTCAGTGTGTCATGCTGGCTAATTATATTCAGTAGTGTCAACTAATTAGCTTAAGTGATGATCATTAATTGCCTCGAGTGACTTTACAACATGGATTGTATATTCATATTAGAATGAGAGAAGTCTGGAGTAACCTTTTGGTACATGAGACATCGCTTGTGAATGTCAGAATATCTGCTGTAGTGTTAGACGCCTCTCTTAACCCAGCCACTAGAAATAGCAAATCAATCTTCGGGAGATAAAGAGGAATTCAGTCTAGTTGGTCAGTTTTTATTGTCAGTTCAAAGAGGGCTTTTCTAAGGAGGGGGGATAAAACTCAGTGCTCAGGATAAAACTCAGAGTATTTTTCTTTGTGTGCCGATTCACACATGAATGTTGACTGCGGCATCATAGTGGCTCGCAGCTGTGGATGAACCATTGAGTATCACAGAACTTTCATATCACCTCCAACAATTCTTTTCAACTAAATCAACTCATACCTCTGGGTAAGGTCTAGATCTCCTGACCTGGATGGCGCAGGCTAGCCCAATCTCATCAGATCTCAGAAGCTAAGCAGGGTTGGCCCTAGTTAGTATTTGGATGCGAGACCACCAAGGAAGTCCAGGGTCGCTATGCAGAGGCAGGCAATGGCAAACCACCTCCGAACATCTCTTCCCTTGATAACCCCATAAGGGATCACTCTAAGTCAGCTGCAACTTGATGGCACTTTCCACCAAGGTCTACGTGTGCAGCAGAGTGAGATGATCCAATGGATGACACCACTTGTGCCGTGCACCCCTTTTGAGCCCTCCCCCATGTAAAAAGTATTCCTGTCAGTAGACAATGTGTGGATCCAGAAGAGGGGTTCTTATTCACCGCTTTGCCTGCTGTCATGGGTTTTATACATTTTATATTGGGGGCCGGTGTTCAGAAGCAGTGTGCTCCATCTTATCTGAATTGGTGCTGTCCAATTTGCCATTTCCATGTGTCATATGGGTAGATTTCACCTGATTTTGTTCAGCAGTACTCTTCTTTCCTTCTCTGCGCCTATGACCATAGGTCCTGAGCAGTTATTTCTTAGAAGCAAATATGATGGAGAGATATTTGGCCACAGCCAATGTTATATTTGGATGTCTATCCGTCAGCAAAAAGGGAACTATTTTGTCTCTTGTCATGGGGGCAGGAATTCTCACCAATATGGGGGCAATCCATTTTTCTCAGTGGTGTTTAAAGAGGGGGCATTCCATCATCTTATGAGATAATGTGTCAATTTTCTTTGTATTGCATGGACAAAGTCTGTCAGAATATGGTAGATTTCTGTATCTTCCGTTTAATACTGCTGAGGGTGCAGCATTTGAACAGGCGAGCATAAAGGCTCTTTGGAAGGAAGGGACTGCCATGTTGTAAAAGTAGTTCAGCAGTACTGAACAACTGCCATTGCTGTATAAGATAGACAATAAAAAGGTCTACTTGAGAGATATGATAGAGATAGAGAGCAAATTACTCCAAAGATCCCTGTAGTCAGACCTAGTTCCCTTCCATCCATTTGTCAGATGATATCTTGTTTCCTTCATCCAACAGAGATGCACAGGAGAGGCTGAGAACATTGTTCATTCCTGGATTCCATTTCTTGGTTATGATTCTGATGTTAGTATGACAAGACTTTGGGGGGAGGTAGCTTTTAAATACATGCAAATTCTGAACATTCAGCTGTGTTGTTGTGATAAATGAGTTTGTGCTGCATTCTTATTTAGGTATTATTAGTCCTCTGTGTTTAAATTGTTAGAAAGCACCTTTCCTTGGTGGAACCAAGTTGCCAGTATTTCAGCTGGGAAAGGAACCGGTGTTGCTATTCCTTGTGGTTTTGCTTTTAGCAGCATGCACATTGGTTAAGGTAAGGTACCCAAAGGTAAGGAATCAACATGAAATCATGGGCTAATATTGATACAAGTGAATTTGTGAATAATATATAATAAATGTAATACAACACAAAATTAATATAAATATAAATTTGTATGTTGCCCTGTTCTAGCCTCTATATATCTGTGTTGAACATGCCAAATAAACATAAAAACACAAAACTACAACAGTGTAATTCCTTTCACAGTACTCAGTCATCAAGATATATTGAAAAATGGTGTTTACCCATTTTTTCAATATATCTTGATGACTATTGTTAAAGGTATACTTCTATAGGAGCCTAAGATTATAAAGGCAACTCTGGATGAAATATACATAAACAAATTTTAGACTTTACAATTTACAAATTCCAGCTTACTCAGTCTAAGGATTGCAATTTGCATTTTAAAAATGGCATAGATTTGTATTATTCGAACCACTGAAGAAGGCTTCACAGCCGAAACACATATGGTCTGAGCTGTGATATTGCCCTGACCTGGATGGGCCAGGCTAGCCTGATCTCGTCAGATCTCAGAAGCTAAGCAGGGTCAGCCCTGGTTAGTATTTGGATGGGAGACCACCAAGGAAGTCCAGGGTTGCTGTGCAGAGGAAGGCACTGGCAAACCACCTCTTCTAGTCTCTTGCCTTGAAAACCTCCAAAAGGGGTCGCCATAAGTCGGCTGCGACTTGACGGCACTTTACACACACACATTGTCACACTGTTGTAATTTTGTGTTTTTATGTTTATTTGGCATGTTCAGCACAGATACATAGAGGCTAGAACAGGGCTACATACAAGTTGTTTATATTTATATTAATTTTGTGTTTGTATTAAATTCACTATATATTATTCACAAAATCACTTGCATCAATATTAGCCCACGATTTAATGTTGACTCCTTACCTTTTGGGTATCTTACCTTAACCAATACACCACGCTGGCTGTTTTAGGATTATGTCGGTTGTTTGAAATATCTGTTGATGGGCTGTATCTTTCTTTCTTTCTTTGTTTCCCCCTTTTCTTAGACCAAGGTATTGAACAATAAAACCATAAAACTTAAATAAGACCCATCTCTAAAAACACCTCCCTTCGTCTCTTCTCTGCATCCTCCAAAAAATGAGCAACAAAATAAGTACACTTACAGCACATTCCTGAGATCTAAGGGCGAAAGCCCTTAGGAGGTCAAGAAGGCGCTGCGCCGGCATCCGGGCCCCCCACACTGGCCCCCCACTAACGCCAGTGTTAGTGGCCCCAACACTGGCGGGAATGTTTGCAGTGCGTTGCCATGGAAGCCCGGGCCTGGGACGCCGACGGGGTCTTTTGCCAGCATCTGAACACTGTCACAGCCTGTGCCGGCGTTCCGGGAGGTGTTCCCGGGGTGTCCCAGCATCCCGGGAGGCGTTCCCGGGGTGTTCCAGCGCTGGGCTGGGGGTGGGGCCACCTTTAGGTGGCCTCCAAAGCCCTTTCAGCCCAAGAACACCCCTTTTTATTTTTGGCAATATATGCCATCTTTTAGGTGTCATATGCAACCCTATGAGGGTTGCACGGATTTTTGGCTCCGGGAGGAGGTTTTGGCGGGGCCGAAACCTCCTTTGGAGGCAGCACAGCTGCTTTGCCTCCTAAGCCTGGTGCAGACATTCCTCTCAGGAATGCACTGTGAAGGTCAGAGTCCTCTAAGAGGAACTGAACCTTTTGCTCCAAAGCTGCTTAAATGCAGACCATTTATTAAAATATGGTATAATCCATTTTAGTCTAAGTTGGTACATGTAAGGACAATGCAAAAGGATATGTACCAAGGAGTCCACTGACTGAAGAGGGCAGGGACACAGCCGGTCTGAAAAAGGGATCCTTAGCATACGGCCCAGCAAAACCATTGAAAAAGGGCAATTAAATCTTGAATGCATAAAGATTCTACATAACTTTGGACTAACCAGAGAATCCAGATAGGAAGGAAGATTACCCTTAGATAAGAGGCCCAGGGCACGAGGAGAATATGTCCTCCGAGCATCAAAATATCTTTAATATTCTGCTTTTTAATTTTAAAGAGAGTATTTTTTTTTTAACATGGGAGAGAAGGTGGCATGGTATAGCCCAATCTCATCAGATCTCAGACACCAGGCAAGGTCGATACTTGGATGGGAGACCACCAAGGAAGACTCTGAAGAGGAAGGCAATGGCAAACCTACTCTGCCTCTCACTTGCCTTGAAAGCCCTTTAGTGGGGTCGCTGTAAGTTGGTTGTGATTTCACATCACTTACGTATGTAGTTTTCACACTGTGCACGCTCCCCTGACTCTATCTAACCAATATACAACAATACCATTCACAATCAACGTATGGCTATTGATTAGGGTTGCCAGGTCTCCCCGGGTCATCTATGTGTGAGGGGTGGGGTGGGGTGGGACTTTTGAGCGGCAAATGGAGGGAAAATGCAAGAAAAAAATATTGCATCCACTTGTGCTCATAGAGCCTTATTACTCCAAGGTCACACGAGCAGCTTATTCTCCCGAGTCTGAGCCTCACATCCAGAGCCCCACATGCTCTGGTGTTTCTTCATTACACCTTGACAATAGAGTAATCACAATAAAGTAAGTCATTGCAACAGCTTTAGAGGGAAGATATGGTTTCCACCCCTCCCCCCACAAAATTTTATGAGTGACTTTGATGAATCAACCTGTCACCGACACCGAATTTGATAAGGTCAACCGTTGCTATTCTCTCTGAAATTACCTTTTGATAGTGCTTGTTAAATTCTTATAGGCAGTAGGCAGGTTGGCTAGGAAAGCTGCCTACTGCTTTGCACGGCCAGAGAATGATCTTGAGGGTTTCTGGAGCCAACTGGAGAAGGAACTCGTGGGGAATAGGGCTGCCAGCTCCAGGTTGAGAAATACCTGGAGGTTTTTTGGTCAGAGCCTGAGGAGGGTTGGGTTTGGGGAGGGGAGGGACTTCAATGGTATAGAGTCCATTGCCAAGGCAGCCATTTTCTCCAGGGGAACTGATCTCTATCAGCTGGAGATTAGTTGTAATAGCAGGAGATCCCAGCTAGTGCCTGGAGGTTATGTAATTTCAAGCAAATGCAATTAGCGAAACAAGGATAAGTTTCGTGAAACCTTGTAAACTTGCATTGTTTTGTTGCAAATTGTATAGATTGTTTTGTGCCATAACTTGAATTATTTGGTGGAAATCACGGTTTTGAAATTACATAACCATTATATTCAGTGTATCAGTGGTACTTTTTGCATATATGTGTGTTCCAGGTACCACTCCCCTTCTGGTATTGTATACTTGATACCTGGAGGTTGGCAACCCTATATGCTATTGATTTTAACTGCATAAGCAAATTATTGGGAAATGTTGTGCAGTGAAAATCCATTTAATTCTCTTTGCAAAATACACAGGGGCTTGTTTCTAATAACGTGGTTCTTTCCATAAAAGGCCATTTATATTGTAGATATGTGACATATCTATGAGCATCTCATCTGCTAGTATGTTATTTTATTATAGTTATAGTCTTGTTACAGCTATCAGAATGAGAATGAGATAATTCAAACCATAGGGCCTGAAATATTTCCTGTTGGTTACCATCTGAAAGAGAGCAGGCGTTCCCTAACAGAAGGTAGCCAAACGGCAAGATTTCTTGACCCAAGAGAACCAATTAATTCTGAATCTTAAATTAGTTGGCCGTGCTTTTGAAAGACAATACAAAATCTGGGCAGGTTTGCCTGGATGCTGAAAAACTAAGCAGGGGACATTTGATGTGGAAGAACCCTTAAATCTCCTGATAATATGATGGACACTGTTGCAGAGAGAGAAACATGCATCATGGGACTGAGTTATTGTCAGCCAGTGGGTAGTGATATGTAATACATTCCAGTTGTCTGAACCAAATATTGTAACAAATGCATTTCAGCTAATAATGGAAACAAGCAGAAAGTGCTAAAATGGGGTCGGTACGAGGAAAAATAGACATAATAGGACCTGGACAAACAAAGATAGGGTTGCCAACCTCCAGGTGGTAGCTGGAGATCTCCTGCTATGACAACTGATCTTCAGCCGACAGAGATCAGTTCCCCTGGAGAAAATGGCCGCATTGGCAATTGGACTCTACAACATTGAAGTACCTCCCCTCCCCAGACCTGCCCTCCTCAGGCTCCACCCCCAAAATCTACAGGTAATTCCCAACCTGGAGCTGGCAACCTTAAACAAAGAGCTTTGTTGTAATGTTGTAAAAGCAGTATCCGCACACGGCAGAACATGGCCCAGTTGTTGGTATGGGGTTCAGGGGCATCCATTCCTCTGCCCTCAACCGCTTCTTGTCTGTCATGCCCTTTCTGCTCCACTTGGTGGCTTGCGGAGCCTTTGAACTAGAGAGGGGAGGGGTTTGCGGCGCCTGATTCCTCCCCCCCCCCCGTGCAGCCTGCAGAGAGAGCCCCACCACCTCCTTGCTGGCTTGCTTCTAATCCCCATATGAGGCTAGTGCATAGGGCTGCCAACCTCCAGGTACTAGATGGGGATCTCCTGCTAGGACAACTGATCTCCAGCCGATAGAGATCAGTTCACCTGGAGAAAATGGGCACTTTGGCAATTGGACTCTATGACATTGAAGTCCCTCCCCTCCCCAAACCCCACCCTCCTCAGGCTCCACCCCCAAAATCACCAGATATTTCCCAACCCGGAGCTGGCAACCCTACTAGTGCATCAGGGTACCCATGCCCCAGCCAATTCCCCTGGTGTCTCAGGAGAATCAGCAGTCTCGCAAGTCCGTAGTTGTGATTCTGGGAGATCTTCAGCCACCACCTGGAGACTGGAAACCCCAGATATAACTGGTATTATGGATTTCCATGAGCATCTTGTTTCAGTTTGGAAGTTCCAGTTTCTATCAGACTTTGGTCTCACTTGGTCCGAAACATGATTCAAATGTTATCATTAAAACCGATGCCTACTTTTGCATCAGTTTCATTAGAGTAGCATAGAAGAAACAAAGGAGCTAGGAACACTAGCACCCCCCCCCAAAAAAAGTGCAATTTTAAAATAAAAAGCTTCATGGCAACATATGAAAAGGATAAATAAGTGTTGTATACAAAGATGCAAAAATCAAACAACAACACTATGCAAACTAACTTTCTATATTAACAAAAGTACTCATAGCCACAATCAGTGTCAGACATACCAATAGAAAGTAATACAGATTAAACGCAGATGCGCTAACCCAACCCCATCAAAGAGGTAGAAGTCCAACAGGTACATGATGAAATCCATGGTAGAATCTCTTCTGCAGAAAGTAATAGCCAAAATGGTCAGGCAAGTGTTTTCTTCAGCAAGCAAGTGTGAGCACTTGTCCCCGTGGTAATCCCATAAACAACATCCACAGACGAGTAGTCCAAAAGAGAGTTGATTTATTAGAAAACCTACAGGTATACAGAGCTAACAGGTAAATTGGCACGAATGAGAACTACAGGCACGGCCTAAGGCCTACATGGAAGAGCATTGGTCATATCAGATAGTGGTGGCAGCCATGGCAACCACCCTCCCTACGAGAGCAGTTCCCACAAAGTTAGCGAAAGGAATTTGACAGTTAACAAGCCTGGCCTTGGGACGCACCTGGTGGAGCCAAAACATACATAGTCTGGCTGTCTCAGCAGAGAGCAGGCCTGACAGCAAGCGGCAATGACAAAGGTAGATCAAGGGAGACTGACGTTCCGGATAGAAGACTGAGCTCCATTTACCCCAATAGCTTCATCAGTCGCTTGACCCCTTGTAAAGCCATAATGTGTCATAGTCTCTTCATTTACACTTCTTTCACTAGTCTTCCAAACTCTCACTGAGTCAGCTTCTGTTACATCGCTCTCAGTGTAAGGAACCTAGCAAAAGAAATGCTTCTTTTGGACATATCATATTTTAAACAGGTTATCATCTGAGTTTCTTCAGTTGTAGTGTTGGTGTAAATCTACTGTAAACAAAGCAAGTGAGCAGAACTAGGCAGATCACAGTTCTTTGGGCTAGTCACAATTCTTTTCAAGCTCTCTCAGCCCCACCTGCCTTACAGGGTGTCTGTTGTGGGGAGGAAAAGAGAAGGGAAGGTGATTGGAAGCCGGTTTGATTCTCCTTTAAGTGGTAGAGAAAGTCAGCATATAAAAACCAACTCTTCTTTTTCTTCATCATGAGAGGGAGGGCAGGAAGGTTTGTGTCAGTGTTTGGCTCTCGTGGCCCTTTCTTACATGCCCAGGGAAATGCCGATTACCCCTTGGGGGTTAGGAAGCAATTCTCCTCCAGGCCATAGTGGCCAGGGATCCTGGAAGGTTTTTCCCCCATTTTCTGGGCATGGAGTAGGGGTCACTGGGGGTGTGGAGGTGGGGAGGTAGTTGTGAATTTCCTGCATTGTGCAGGGGGTTTGATCAGATGGCCCTGGTGGTCCTTTTCAACTCTATGATTCTGTTCTAGAATAGGTGATATTAATGGTTTCCCCTTGTCTCATTTTCTTTAATTGCAAAAATCTTGCTGATGATAGGAGGGGATTTATAATTAACTGCAGCAAGGTTTGATTTTGTTCTGGTTTACTTCTTGAACTAACAGTTTACTTAATTTGCCATATTTAACGAATTAGCCTTTATGTGGTTCCTAAGAGCATTTCAGTCTAATGTATAGTTGTCTGTTGGTCGTCAGATGTTAGAAATCTGTGGGAACCAGTTATGACTACATAAAAGGAGGGAAGGGAAAAGAGGAACGAAAGAGCTGAAGTAGTGTGCTAGGAGAATTCTATATTTAAATTTAGGGACAATGTGAATTTTGACATTAATGTGATTGACATTAGAACTTGCTGGGGTTGAACCACTTGTATTCATCAGGTTGGTTTTTCTAAGCTTGGCATTTTCACTTTCCCTAATCTATTGCAGTCTCTGTGGTTTGGGGAAGGATTTCTGACCCTTTAAAAGCAAGAGTCATATTTGCAATAGGTATTCCTTTGTCTGTGGCTATATATCTGTGGCGGAAAATGTTGTCAGGTCACAGCCAACTTATGGTGACCCTGTAGTGTTTCCAAGGCAAGAGAGAAGCAGAGCTGGTTGTTGTTATCGTTGTTGTTTATTTGAACAGGGTTTTTTGTTTGTGACTTGTGAGAACCCTGAAATAATCACAAAGTAGCTGCTTATTTGGTCAGTTTCACAGCAACTGTTGGTCAGTTTCAGACCTCAGCCTGATCAAACAGGTGTTTTTTTTTTTGTTTTTTTTTTGGTGACTAGCGAGAACGCTGAAATAATCACAAACTACCTATGCGGCTTCTTATTTGGTCAGTTTCACAGTGAGTGTTGGTCAGTTTCAGGCCTCTGAGCAGATGAGAATTCCACTGCAAATACTGTGCATTGAGAGAGCAGCATATCCAATGGAAACAACCCATACATAAAAGGCCCATCTCTCTCAATGGAAAACAAATACATACTATACTGGACATCCAGATTCAAGGCCTCTGTGATGAGGGGTAATCAGGTCACTTAATGAGAGTGAGAACTTTTTGCTTCTTGGGGTTGGGGAAGAAAAGGGGGGGACACACTGATTCACATCTTCTTGTGACTGCTGTCCAAACAAGAACATGAATTGCCTCGATAGTTCAAAGCTGCTTACTCCTGTGCGCTTGAAACATCAGAAGGGAAGGTCCATGCATATATTATCCCAAAGGGGGGAGAATAAAAGAAATACATTACAGGGAAAACATAGCTCCTACTGAAACCAGAAGAAATCAGGTGTAATTACTTTAATAAAGAAAAACTGTCAGCTCTTGACCCAAAGAACCAGAAATCACCACAGAGACCGTTAGAATCCAAGCAGATGGCTTTTACTGGTCAAATAGGTAATACAGTGCATATAGGATAAGATGACAGCTATGAGGGCCTTGCTCGTTAGTTGGCAATATAAAGCTTGAAAACGGCGGGAGATTACAGAGCACACAAAGCATAAACAGAGCATACTTTCCCAGGGATAGTGTTCCCAGGCTTTGGTATGTGGAGTCGTCCTTGAAGTCTGGACAGTTCAGCACAGGAACAGAGGCAACAGAGAAACCGAGATAACAGCCTGACATCCTGCTCCCCTTAAGGCCCCCTCCCATCCTGCAAGGGGGCTGGTTTGTCTGGGTAGGCAATGTGAAAGGCGTTGACGAGCTTGGGGGCGGAGACATCTCGTGCGCGAACCCACTCGTCATAGGCAGGGGGGAAGTGTTTCCAGCGAACTAGGTATTGTAAAACTCCATGGTGAATACGGGAGTCTAGGACCTTGGAAACTTCGAAATGTTCTTCCCCCCCCCCCACCATTATGGGCTGTTCAGGAGGCAGTTCTGGATGCCATTGCGGAGAAGCAATATGGGGTTTCAGGAGGCTGATGTGGAAAACGGGGTGCACACGCCTTAAGGTTTTTGGGAGAGATAGTTCCACCGTAACAGGATTTATGATCCGAGTGATGGGAAATGGGCCAATGTACTTAGCGTTGAGCTTATGGCACGGGCGGGTGGAACACAGGTTTTTGGTGGATAGGTACACCAGGTTACCTACTTGTAGGTCCCCACCGGGGGACCGATGCTTATCGGCTTGTGCTTTGTATATGCGCTTGGCTCGGGCAAGATTGCTAATCAGCCAGGGCCATGTGGTGCGGAGGGTGTGTGCCCAAGAGGCAATGTCGGCATCCCCCTCCCCTTCCACATCCTCCACAGGGGGGATAGGACCGAAGTCCTGTCCATATATTGCATAAAACGGGCTGAAACCAGTGGACTGATGTACAGCATTATTGTAAGCATATTCTGCAAAAGGTAACAGTTCTACCCAGTTATCTTGGTGGTAATTGACATAACAGCGCAAATAACATTCAAGTACAGCATTAACACGTTCGGTCTGGCCATCCGTTTGGGGATGGTATGCAGTAGACAATCCCTGTTCCACCCCCACCAATTTGAGAAAAGCTTTCCAAAACTTTGCAACAAAGCTACTGCCGCGGTCGCAGATTATTTTGCGCGGAAACGAATGTAGTCTAAAGACATGTGACACAAAGAGGCGGGCCAATTTTTGAGCGGAGGGGATCCCTGCGCATGGAACCAAATGTATTTGCTTAGAAAATAAGTCAGTGATAACCCATAGTACAGTTTTTCCCCCGCTGAGAGGGAGATCCGTCATAAAATCCATAGCAATCACTTCCCAGGGTTTGGAGGGTATTTCAAGCGGTTGCAGTAGTCCTGGGGGTTTGCCTTGAGATCGTTTGACTGTGGCGCAAATAGGACAGCTGCGAATAAAAGAGTCAATATCAGAACGCATTCCCCCCCACCAAAACTGTCTGCGCAACAGGTGAAGGGTCTTTAGGAACCCAAAGTGTCCTGCGGTTTTTATTCCATGGGCTAAGTGTAAGACGTCTTTCCGGAGCGCCTTGGGTACATACAATTTCGAGTCTTTGAACCAAGAGCCCCCTTGTTCAATAACACCAGGAGGCAGGGTTTGATTAGAATGTTCCATAAGGCAGTGTTCCCGCAGGGACCTTAAGAAAGAATCGGAGACGGGAACCCCCCCCCCTCGTTCAAAGTAGTAGTAGGAGCAGGTAGGGGGGCTGGCAAGGGGGAAACGCTTACGTGTTGCGGTGCGCAGACTTCAGGCGGCTGAGCGGCTGGTTGGGTTGGAGGAGCCGGAGCTGGAGCCATCGTGGTGTTCCGTTGAGGAGGCAGCGGGGCAGCCGGTAGGGTTGGAGGAGTTTGCCCGCTGGTGACAGTGTGCTGTCGCTGGGGCAGCGTTTGGGATCGGGTTTGTACAGCCAATACGGGTAGGGCTTCTCTTTGTGCGGGCGTAAATAAAGAGTCTGTTGGCCGATCGAGTTTTGCCGGGTATTGCGGCAATCGGGAGAGAGCATCCGCGAGAACGTTTTGTTTTCCTGGGACATGCTTCAGGACAAAACGAAACTGAGCAAAGAATTCCGCCCAACGTTGTTTTGCGGATAACTTATGGGTTCCTGTGAGGGCGGCCAGATTCTTGTGATCGGTCCAAACTTCGAAGGGGACTTTGGACCCTTCTAGGAATTGTCGCCAAAGAGTAAGAGCATGGTGAACAGCTGAGGCTTCTTTCTCCCAAATAGGCTAGTTCAATTGGGAGTGTGCAAATTTTTTAGAGAAATAAGCGCACGGATGAAGGAGACCATTAGGTCCTTTTTGCAGCAGCCCCCCCCCATGGCTACGTCGGAGGCATCGACTTGTACAATAAACATTCGATTAGGGTCTGGGTGCCGTAGCACCGGTTCCGAAGTGAAAAGGCGTTTGAGAGCTACAAAGGCGGCTTGGCATTGATCAGTCCACAGTATTTTAGCGGAGGGCAATGTGGCAGAGTTTTCTTTCCCTTTGGTTTTTAGAAGGTCGGTGATGGGCAGTGCTATTTGGGCAAAGTTTGGAATAAATCCGCAGTAGAAATTAGCAAAGCCCAGGAATTGTTGTACTTGCTTGCGGTTGGAGGGAGGTGCCCATTCAAGGACGGAACGGACCTTGGTCGGGTCCATGCTAAGGCCATGGTGGGAGATTATGTATCCCAAGAAAGTTATTTTGCTTTGGTGAAATTCGCATTTAGCCAGCTTTGTGAAGAGTTGGTGGTTGCGTAGGCGGCGTAGAACTTCTCGGACCAATGCAACATGCTCGTCCATGGTTTTTGAATAAATGAGAATGTCGTCTAAATAAACCACTACTCCGCGGTATAGTAAATCATGAAGGATTTCATTGATGAGTTGCATGAAGACCCCCGGGGCCCCTTTCAACCCGAAGGGCATCACAAGGAATTCAAACATTCCAAAGCAGCTAGAGAAGGCAGTGAGGGGTTCGTCCCCCTCTCGGATGCGGACGCGGTAGTAGGCTTCTACTAGGTCTAATTTAGAAAAAATACGTCCTTCTTGTAGTTGTCCCAGGATATCTGAAATTAGTGGTATAGGATAGGCGTTGGTTTGAGTAACTGCATTGAGTTTTCGGAAGTCAATGCAGAGGCGTAGGTCGCCCTCCTTTTTCCGGACAAAAAACGCGGGAGCTGAGTTGGGAGCATTCGATGGGCGAATGAACCCTCTGGCAAGGTTTTTGTCCAAAAAGTCCCGAAGCACAGTGCGCTCGGAAGTGCTCATTGGGTAGATTTTACTTTTGGATAATGTGCAGTCCTTCACCACTTCAATTGCACAGTCAGTAGCCCGGTGAGGGGGTAAGGCATCACATTCTTTAATGTTAAAGACATCCGCGAAGTCTTGGTATATTTCAGGGAGGGCTGGTGTTGCCGGGACCTCGGAGAGTAAAGCAGAGGTGGGTGGAGACAGCACCGCAATTTGCTGTCGGTGCTGATCGCATTTAGGGTTGTCAAAGGAGATTGTGTTCGTGTCCCAATCGTTACTGGGACAATGACCTTTAATCCAGTTAATTCCCAGGACCACCTCGAATCGAATAGGGGCTATGGTAAAGTCGATTTGTTCCCAGTGGGAGCCAATTCCCATCGCTACCCCTATAGTGCAATGATCAACTGGACCCCCTTTGAAATGGCTCCCATCCATTTGGGCAAACTGGACGGGGGCTGGTAAAGCCTCGGATTCGACTTTGAGTGCTGCAAATGTGGCAGCGCTTATGAGAGTGCGACTGCAACCAGAGTCAATAAGTGCTTTAACGGGTAATTGGGAGCCACCTTCGTGATGTTGTAGAACGGCGTCTACATAAACGGTGGTTTCTACTTCTTTTATTTTGGTGGGAGCTGTCGGTTTAGCAGGAGAATCTGCAGAGGTCTGTGGAGACGCTCCACTCACCACAGACCGGAGCCGTTTTTTGACAGATCAAGGGGAGATTCCAGGTTTAAAGCCGGAGAAGTCCATGGGTTTTCTTCGTCCGAAGAGGGAAAGTTGTCCCCCAATGGGGCACTTGTAATCTGGGACCCGGCTGGGTCAGTTGATGCAGGCAGAACGGATGAGTCTCCGGCGTGAAGTGCAGAGGGTGTGGGTCTTCCCGGCGCTGCGCTGCGGGTGGCCGCGGTGCCTCTGCGTTGCGGTCGTCCCCTAGCTCGAGTTGTCGTGCTGGGACGAAAGGGTTCAGGGCGGTATGGGCAGACCGCTGCAAAGTGGCCCTGTTCCCCACAAATGAGGCAGGCACCCCTTTGAAATCGGGTTTCGCGATCCTGGGGTGGAAGCGTCGGCTTCCATATAACGGGGGGTGGTGCCTTGGGCTGGGGCTTTTGGGCGCTTTTCTCCTTGTGTTTTTGGCGGACAAGGGAAATAAAGCGCCGGCGGCTTTCCACTTCTTCTGCTAATAGAATCCAATCCTCGAGAGTGTCGGGATCGCCCCGCATGTACGACCAGTTCAGGACATCGGGGTGTAAGGCTTCCCTGAAATGGTGAATTAGGGTGGCCTCGGGCCAGCCTACAATTTTGCTCGCCAGTCTTTGAAATTCATCGGCAAATTCTCAGACTGGAGTAGAGCCCTGTCTTAGTTGTAGCAGCTCTGCTTTGGCCCGTTCCCCCAGAAAGGGGTCCTCAAACCTCCTACGTAAAGCAGTCATGAAATTGTTGAGGGAACGGATAGAGCGGGATCGGGTGTCAAATTGGAGGACCATCCAGTCGGCCGCTTTGCCTGTCAAAAGGGAAGCTACGTAGCGCACCCGGCTGTCCTCGGTAGGGAACAATTGTCCCTGTTCTCGCATATAACTGTCCACCTGATGCAAGAAACAGGGTAGGGCTTCAAGAGATCCATCATACGTAGTTTTTAACTTGAGCTGTTTCCAAGGACCGGGTATGGGTTGACCCGGTTGCACAGGCTGGCCCGGTTGCACAGGTGCTCCGGGTACAGGCAAAACGGGACCTCCGGGAGGTGGAGGTGGTGCAGGAGGTTGGACTGGTCCCCCCTGACCCGGTATTGGGACGGGCTGTGCCTGGGCCATCAGGGCTTGCTGCAACTGCCTGTTGTCCTGAAGCATTTGTTCCATTAGCTCTTGGAGTTGATCGACACGGTCAGATAACTCTCGATTCTGGGCTCGTAACAGGTGAACATCCTCTCCTGGGCCACCGGTACGATGAGGTTTACTTGTCCGGAAACTCGTGGCCCATTGAGAACTGTCCCCATATAGATCCTCGTCTGCAGACTCTCCGGAGTCTTGACGTCGGTCTGCAAGGCGGCATGCTCGTTGGGTCGTGCGCGACGGGACAAACACCGGGGAAAAAGACAGACCTAACGGAGGGCCGCTCTTTACAGTGTCCTTAGGGCGACCGCCGGTCCGCGCACGATCCGCAGCCAATTGTAACTCCTTATCCCTGGCGGCTTGGGCTTCGGCCGCCGCCTTAGCCGCATCAGCAGCTTCTTTATCCTCGAGAACTTTTCGGGCTTCAAGTTTCAGAGCTTCAGCTGCGGTAACGTGCGGTAAAAGTTCCCTTTCCAGGAGTGAGAGTATGGGGTCGGGTTCCCCGCCCAGCAATGGTTGTATCCGAACCGCGATAGCGGGTGCGTCGGCCCCAAACGTTGAGGTCAAACGTTGGGCCAAGGTGGCTATCGGAGTATCCTTTGTACAATCCGCAAAGAGGAGGGCCGTATGGACAGCGACCCGCTTGGCTTCAGCTTGACAGTCAGCTGCATCAGGTATCAGGGAAAGACCTGAGGCTCCTGCCATGGTACCTTTTCCCAGGGTAGTAGGGGCCGTGAATGGGAGAGACTCACGGGCAATAAGCTCGTCCAATAATCCAGTTAGTACTTGTAAATCCTCAGTTGCCAGCCGGGCATCATCCAGCAACTGATCAAAGTCCTGGAGATCTAATCGAGTATTAGTATCATCCGAGGTTAACATCCAGAGAACTTTCACTAGAGATTGCCACTGTGTCTGTACCAGTCCCTCCAAGCGGCAAGTCTCTAGAGTGGTTCTAAAAAGTTCAGCGACTATGTCCTGTAGAAGGGTAGGGTCCCCACTTGAGGACTCCAGGGTTCCAGGAAGTAGTAGTCCCGGTTCACTCGGAGAGCGACCTCTTAGCTCCTATCCGAGTGGCAGGCGAACCCTCCAGGGCTCTAGCCTGACTAGGGGATCGTTGAAGAAGAGTTGTAGTGATAGCTGTCATAATGTCAGCTCTTGACCCAAAGAACCAGAAATCACCACAGAGACGTTTGAATCCAAGCAGATGGCTTTTACTGGTCAAATAGGTAATACAGTGCATATAGGATAAGATGACAGCTATGAGGGCCTTGCTCGTTAGTTGGCAATATAAAGCTTGAAAACGGCGGGAGATTACAGAGCACACAAAGCATAAACAGAGCATACTTTCCCAGGGGTAGTGTTCCCAGGCTTTGGTATGTGGAGTCGTCCTTGAAGTCTGGACAGTTCAGCACAGGAACAGAGGCAACAGAGAAACCGAGATAACAGCCTGACAAAAACAAATGAAATAGTAAAGAAAGAAAGAAATGAACCAAAAATAGCCTGAATAAAATTTCAATGGAAAAAAAAAATTCTTGTCTGTGAGTCACCTTAACGCGATTGTCTGCACTCACCAGGATATATTCCATAAGTGATGACACATATCAGTGAATGCTGACATTCGTGTTAGTCTTGTCAATGATTGCATTTGAATGCTGACATTCATCACATTTTAGGCATTTTATATATATGGGGAGGGAAGCTAAAATGTTAACCATTACCAGATAAGTTGGGCGGTGATTGCTAAAAGCCAGCCTTCCATATTCCTAGACGGTGTTTCGGTTTGCCACAGACCATCATGAAAACAGGGATACATTATGGGTGTGAAATAAAAAAATCTGATTCACATTTTGGAGGGCATACAGGAGGGAGATCAACCCTGCCTCCCACCACACACTCATTTTAGCTTTCTGTGCTGTTATTAAAAAAATTGTAGTTCTTTCCCACCCAGCTGATTTCCCATATCAGAGCCCAGCTTGGAGAAAATACATTTCAAACAATGGAGTGCAGAAAGCTTGGGGCCAGTGTGGTTAAGTGGTTAAGCCAGCTGGGTGACCTTGGGCCAGTCACAGCTCTCTCCAAACTCTCTCAGCCCCACCTACCTCACAAGAGGTTTGTTGTGGGGAGAGGAAGGGAAAGAGATTATAAACTGCTTTGATTCTCCTTAAAAGGTAGAGAAAGTCGGCAAATAAAAACCAACTCTTCTTCTTCCCCTCACCCACATGCTCCAATATATATTTTTAATCTATCCTTCCACTTTGTTCGTGAATAGGGTTTCCAACCTCCAGGTGGTGGCTGGAGATCTTGTGCTATTACAACTGATCTCCAGCTGATAGAGATCAGTCCACCTGGAGAAAATGGCCACTCTGTCAATTAGACTCCATGGCATTGAAGTCCCTCCCCTCTCCAAACCCGCCCACCTCAGGCTCCACCCCCAAAATCTCCAGGTTTTTCCCAACACGGGGCTGGCAACCCTATTCATGAACAGGCACAGGCTTGCATATCAGGACCCCCCTCCCCCCCACACACACAGAGGGCAGCTGTGTTGTTTTCAAGTACAATAGAGATGTCTACGAGATCTCAAGTCAGCACTTCTGGCTTATGTGGAAATCCTTCACCATCTCTGATCCCTTAAGTCTTCCTAGTCTTTTCTATATGTGTGTTTGTTTGTTTTCTTTTGGCATAGTGATGCCCAAAATCTTCTTCTATCAGCCCCAGTGTGTGGAAGAAGTAAACTGGCCTGCCAAAAACCACTATGGACTTCAGACAAAGCTTCCCTCTGAACTAGGGTTGACAACCTCCAGGTAGTAGCTAAAGATCGCCTGGGATTACAACTGATCTCCAGGCAACAGTGATCAGTTCACCTGGAGAAAATGGCTATGACATTATATCCCATTGAAGCCCCTCCCCTCCCCAAACTCCACCTTCCTCAGGCTCCACCCCCCAAATCTCCAGTTATTTCTCTACCTAGAGCTGGAAGCCCAACTCTGAACCTCCCACACACACAATTCAGACCCAAGTCAACCTTTATATGAAAAAAATTGCATGTCCTCCCCAGCTCCATGCACCTTTGGAGTGACCACGGCCCCTGCAGTCTCCTCCTTCCCCTTAGCAGCCATCATGCACATTGACATGATATGGAGCAAGTGTCCCTGTCCTCCTCCAGAATATTTAGCTCTGTCTGCCTGCCAGCATATATATGCAAATCATTTGTCTGTGTCCTCTGCAGAGCAGGTGGGCTAGCTACAGTCCAGGAAGCCCAGGAATCTTTCTACTCTTCCCAGTCTTTACAGCTCTGCCTACTCACCAGCATTGACAAGAATAGTCTCTGTTACCACACCCTTCAGATTAGTGGGCTAGCTGCTTTTTGTCAAATGGGAATCTTGGGACTCTGCCCCTCAATCTGCCTTGCCAGCAAGTACAAGAAACACTTCACTCTTGCCTGCCATGTGCAGAGTGTGAAATAACTCACACAAACACAGGATTCATGTTCATGTAGAATGAAAGGCTGCTCACAAAGCTAATAAAGTAGTGGGATGGTTGATCAGAAATAGGACTGTTGCATGGAAACATCTATCTGAATGAAACTGTCTGTGTACCTTGGCAACATTTTCTGGTTGGACAATATCCCTTTCTCCTCTGAGATCTGGAAACAATTCTATTTGGTTTCTGAGCATCTAAGATATTTACAGGTTGACTTTGCTTGGGTAGCATCTTGATTAGTACATTTCAGACCGAACCTAAATTCAATGTCTTGAAGATGGGGTAGTAATCCTTCTCCCACCCCACCCCCAGAAATCAAAGATGATATAGTTAAGGATTTAAAGTTGGTTTTAATAAATGGAGAACATATCAGTCAGTCTTTCTTTATTGCATCAGCAAATAAGTTATAGCAACAACAATGGACTCTTCCACATTCTCAGTTTCCTTACTCGTAAGTTCCTGTTTCTTGTGTTTCTTTCTTTCTTCTTCTGCATGTGTTTTGCTCCCTCTAGTGGTTGATTCAATTTTATATTTGTTTACGTCCAGCATGAACACTTGCAGTTTAAATCTGCAAGAAGATATGCTGGACATAAACTGATGTAATATAGAATCTGCCACTAGAGGGAGCAAAACTCATGTGGAACAGAACACAAACACCCTGAAAAAACAGGAAGTCACAAGTTAGGAAAATGGGAATATGGAAAACCCCAATGGTTCTTTCAAAATAAAAACAAGAAATGTCCAGACATTTTCAGAAGAATATCTTTATCTTTATGACAGCAGTAACAAACCTTGCCTTTCGGAAAGTAATAAATGTATCCCTGTCTGTCAGTGTGAGCCCCGTGGCGCAGAGTGGTAAGCTGCAGTACTGCAGTCCAAACTCTGCTCACAACCTGCGTTCGATCCTGACAGAAGTTGGTTTCAGGTAGTTGGCTCAAGGTTGACTCAGCCTTCCATCCTTCCGAGATTGGTAAAACGAGTACCCAGCTTGCTGTGGGTAAAGGGACGACGAGTGGGGAAGGAATGGGCAAACCACCCCGTAAACAAAGTCTGCCTAGTAAACATCGGGATGTGACATCACCCCATGGGTCAGGAATGACCCAGTGCTTGCACAGGGGACCTTTACCTTTAACTTTTTTTAAATCTGCCAGTAGCGATACTAATTTATCCTGATCTGGCCTTCCTGGGAAACAAGATATAATAGTCCTCAAAAAAACTCTTACCCTCCACTTCAGATCTCGGACACTGGAATGTGACTTAGGACAGATCCTCAAAAGGCCCACAGGAGAACCTATCAGTTAATTGAGAGGTCTGGAGTAATGTTGTTGTTATTGTCGAAGGCTTTCACTGTCAGAGTTCATTGGTTCTTGTAGGTTATCCGGGCTGTGTGACCGTGGTCTTGGTATTTTCTTTCCTGACGTTTTGCCAGCAGCTGTGGCAGGCATCTTCAGAGGAGTAACACTGAAGGACAGTGTCTCTCAGTGTCAAGTGTGTAGGAAGAGTAATATATAGTCAGAAAGGGGTAGGGTTTGAGCTGAATCGTTGTCCTGCAAAAAGTATCAAAGGTAATGTGCTAATCATTGTCCTGTAAGTATCAAGATAATGTGCTAATGAGGGTGTGGTAGATTTATGATTCAGAGCCTGACTAGAAGGTAGGGCAAAACAAGTGCTAAAGTCATGTATTTTAGCAGCTTGATCTCAGAGACAGCACTTCCCAAACTTCTGACCAATGGAGCTAAGACTTTTTTCTGTGTAGAAATGGGAAGACCTGCTTTTATTGACACACTAAGAAGTCTACCTTTTCAGTCCCCCCATCCAACAAGTCACTGTTCTAAGCATGTATCTGAAAAGGCAGCTAACTTGGCGTTCCCTCTGATTTAATCAACCAGGCTTCAGATATTAGTTCAACAGATGTTGACTGATCTTTTGATTGTAATAAATGCTGCTTGGTTGATTTTTATCAAAGCTAGCACACCGATTGGAGGGCCATTGGAAGAAGGCAAAGCCAGATCAGTGAATCATTCAGAGAAGCAGTGGGCAGCCTCATCTGTGAGGGGGGATTGTGAGCTTACAGGAGTCTTTCTCAGAGCAAAGAGTTTCAGAAATACCACTCCAAGGGATGCCTTCACGTTGTATTTGAATTATTCTGTATGACACCTATGGGGGGGGAAAACCCTTTTCAAGTCCACTTTGGATAAAGCAAGCCAGAAACCCATAATAGTAGACTCCAGCAAACTGAGAAACCGCAGGTATGCATTTGTCCTGGAGAGCGACAGGCTATTGAATGCAGTCAGGGATTTTTTGTTGCATATAAAGACAGGCGGTCTTTGAGGTTTTTGATTTGGAATTTTAATGCATTTTGCTTTGATTGATTAAAAATGCTTTCTGCACTTTCAGATTGAATCTCCTCTTCTGGGTAGAAAGGAGATAAAGGCAGACAGATGGGGGAAAACAGCTTTCTGTTATTTTTAAAGAAAGAAAGAAGGAAAGGAAAAGTCCTAGACATCCAAGTAAATGCACTGTCATCAATTTTGATGTCGGTGCAGAACAATTGATATAGATTTGTCTGCTAGTTCTTTCATAATGTGGCATCTGGAACTAGCAGACTACAATTGCTTTAATATATCTGAAGACATGGGGCCCACATGACATACAGATGTAGATATAAATATAGGTTTGGGGTGACTGCATGCACCCCACTTCCTTGATTGCTACGAAATTTCAGGGGCAGGCAGGTTTCCTTCGCAGTCAGAGGCATTTTAAAACTTTATATTTGCACATACTGGGGGCCTGTCAACCAATTTTTCAGGATTTGGAGTAGCCAGTACTGAAGCAGAAAGTGTGTGTCGTACCCATTTCAGCCAAAAATTGTGACTGTGGGTATCATAAGGACATAAGAACATAAGAAAAGCCCTGCTGGATCTGACCAATGCCCATCACGTTTATCAGTCTGTTCACACAGTGGCCCACCAGGTGCCTCTAGGAAGCCCACAAACAATATGACTGCAGCATTACCCTGCCTGTGTTTCACAGCACCTAATATCATAGGCATGCTCCCCGATACTGGAGAGAATAGGTATATATCATGACTAGTAGCCATTTTGACTTGTAGCCATGGATAGCCCTATCCTTCATGAACTTGTCTACTCCCCTCTTAAAGCCTACCAAGTTGGCAGCCATCACCACATCCTGAGGCAGGGAGTCCCACAATTTAACTATGTGTTGTATGAAGAATTACTTCCTTTTATCTGTTTGGAATCTCTCATCCTCCAGGTTCATTCATTTGTGTGTAGCACACATACCCAGTACACATGGTTGGATCCCAAAATATGGCCAGGGCCAATTGGAGGGGGGGGGGAGAGAGAGGAGGACCATTTGTGTAGGGTTGCCAACCTTCAAGCAGGGACTGGAGCTCTCCCAGAATTACAACTGATCTCCAGACTATAGAGAGCAATTCCCCTGAAGAAAATGCCCCCTTCAGAGAGTGGACTCTGGGAATCCCTTCCCTCCCCAAATCCTGCCCTTCCCAAGCTCCACCCTCAAATATCTGGGAATTTTCATACCCAGAGTCCGCAACCCTACATTTGTCCTGGGCCCCAATCTTAATGAGGACTTCAGATTCAGACACTTGTTGATTTTTTGGCTTTTGATAAGCTTCAAAACTTGTCTTACTTTTTAATGCTTTATTTAGTTTTCATGCGTCACCATCAAATATATATATGACTTGCCATTCTCCAGGTGGTGGCTGGAGATCTCCCACTATTACAATTGCTCTCCGGGTGACAGAGATCAGTTCTCCAGGAGAGAATGGCCACTTTGGAAAGTGGACACTATGTTATTATACCCCATTGAAGTCATAAGAACATAAGAAAGGCCATGCTGGATCAGACCAAGGTCCAGCAGTCAGTTCACACAGTGGCCAACCAGTTGCCTCCAGGAAGCCCCCAAACAAGACAACTGCAGCAGCGTTATCCTGCCTGTGTTCCACAGCGCCTAATATAATGGGCATGCTCCTCTAATCCTGGAGAGAATAGTTATGCAACATGACTAGTATCTGTTTTGAGCCATGGACACCGCTCTCCTCCAGGAACATGTCCACTCCCCTCTTAAAGCCTTCCAATTTGGCAACCATCACCACATCCTGGGGCAGGGAGTTCCACAATTTAACAATGCATTGTGTGAAGAAATACTTCCTTTTATCTGTTTTGAATCTCTCACCCTCCAACTTCAGCAGATGACCCTGCATTCTAGTATTAAGAGAGAGGGAGAAGCTTTTCTACTCTCTCCATACCATGCATAATTTTATAGACCTCTATCACGTCTCCCCTTAGCTGTCTTCTTTTTCCATTCCATTCCATAAACCTTTAATGGCATAGACATTATGACAAATATCACAAACAGAAAGCATACATCTTAAAATCGGTACGATAAGATCAAAACTGAGAACCATAAATATCAAAGATTTTAAGATTTTGGATTTTCATCACTTCAACCAAAAACTTGGCTACGTCCACAGTGATCTCTGGAGTTACATCATTCATTAAGAATTGGCATTTTACTTTATTAGGCAAGTGAGACCTGGCATGTAGCCTATTTCCTAACCATTTCTCACATGGTGATACATATAAAGAGCAGTCAAGTAATATGTGTTCAAGCGTATCCAGGGAGTTAGAGTCACATGGGCAAATTCGATCCTGAATTGGAATTTGGAGAAACCTTCCATACAAAATTCGAGATGGGAAGGCATTAATCCTGGCAAGAGAAAATGCTCTCCGAAGGGAAGGAGTATCCAAATTATAAAAATAATGGGGGATACCTTCGGTTTTAATCGAAAGACCCAGCATTGCTGATGAACAGTCAAAAGGTTGAGTGGGATGTAACCACTGAAATTCCATATCCAAAAGTCGTTGTTTGATAATTTAAAGATGTGGGCCTCAGAAGATAGATCTAGATGGTGAAGAGAGACTCCAGTTGATCCTATTTTGGTCAGAATCATGTTGTCCCAGGAAGTATTGTGGAGTTCCTTTAACAGTAAAGATAAAAGGGAGCCCTGCTCTGTTCTAAAATGTAATTTGATCCAGTAGCGAATAGTTGATAACCAAGCCTTGGTTTCGCACAGATTTTGGCCAAGTTCAGAGGTGGTTGCAAAATAAGATACACAACAAGGAAAACCCAAAATTTGCCTAAAAAAATTAACTTGGAGCGCTTCTAGGTCACGATTAAAGGCATTTATCCAAATAGGGATGCCATACAGAATCTGGGGTAAGATTTTAGAGTTAAAAACCTTAACTGCGGCAGGGACGTATTAGTTGCCCATACAGAAAAAAAGGACTTCAGTTGGCTTAAAGATATTTTCCCAAGTTTGATGTTCTAATTCTATGCACCGCCCATTTAAGGTTATAATTAAAGGTCATACCCAGGTATTTGAAACTCTTTACTTGTTGGATTTTGGCCTTTCCAATACCCCAGCTAGAGGGTGACCACTTCTTTGAGCAAACAAGAACATTGGACTTTGAGTAATTTATTTTGAGAAGGTTCACCTGGCAGTATTTCTCAGATGCTATTAAATAGCGCTTGAGTCCAATTTTAGAGTAAGATAGGATGATAGCTGTCTTCCTTCCAAGCTAAACAGCCCTAAGTGTTTTAACCGCTCCTCATAGGGCAGTTGCTCTAGTCCCCTGATCATTTTGGTTGCTCTTTTCTGTACCTTCTCAAGCTCTGCAATATCCTTTTTTAGGTGTGGTGACCAGAACTGTATACTATTCCAAGTGTAGTCTCACCATAGATTTGTACAAGGGCAGTATGATAGCAGCAGTTTTATTATCTATTCCTTGTCTAATTATGGCCAGCATGGAATTTGCCTTTTTCACTGCAGCCGCACACTGGGTGGACATCTTCATTGAGCTATCCACTACCACCCCAAGATCCCTTTCTGTACTGTCACTACCAGTACAGATCCCATCAGTGTACACGTGAAGCTAGGATTTTTTGCCCCAATATGCATCATTATGTCCCTCCCCAAACCTCATCCTCCTGAGGCTCCACCCAGAAAATCTCCAGGTATTTCCCAACTCGGAGCTGGGAACCCTGTGCATTAACATTGCATTTCTGGGTTTTAAAAGTCTTCGTAGGTTGGTCTCATTTTAAACTTCATCTCAAATGACTGGCATATTTCAGACGTTCCCTTTTGCAAACTTCACATTCTTGTTTATATCTACCTTCTTCGTAGGGTTGCCAACTTCCAGGTAGTAGCTGGAGATCTCCTGCTATTAAACTGATCTCCAAGCCGATAGAGATCAGTTTCCCTGGAGGAAATGGCCGCTTTGGCAATTGGACTCTATGGCATTGAAGTCCCTCTCTTCCCCAGACCCTGCCCTCCTCAGGCTCCACTCCAAAAATCTCCCGCCTATGGTGAAGAGGGACCTGGCAACCCTACTTCCCCCCTCCCTTATGTGGTGGCAGCTGATTAAATGTTAGGAACCAGAGGCAACTGCCCTGAAACAGCTCAGAGTCCGATGTCTATATTTCTTTAAATTCCTCGTGCTTTTCATTTAAATGAACTGTCTCTTTCCCCAGATTTGCACGACTTTTTTGAAAGAGCATGCTAAATGTTTCCGTTTACAGGCTGGACACAGCAAAAGGCTCCTGTTGGTGTTTTTGGAAGCTGTCTCAGAGCATTTCACTTAGAGTTTTAGGTGCTCTATGAAATCTAAAGGCATTTTCATAACGTAAGAGCCACTGATTTTTTATAAGCAGTTAGAGGTGTGTTGCTGGTTGAATCAACAATGCAGAAGGAGATGGATAGAAATATGCCATTGTCACTTACAATGGGAGAATATTAGTGTTGTCAGGTCCATCTTCACCACCGGCGGGAGGTTTTTGGGGTGGGGCCTGAGGAGGGTGGGGTTTGGGGAGGGGAGGGACTTCAATGCCATAGAGTCCAATTGCCATAGTGGCCATTTTCTCCAGGTGAATTGATCTCTAACGACTGGAGATCAGTTGTAATAGCAGGAGATCTCCATCTAGTACCTGGTGGTTGGCAACCTTAGAGAATATTGGGGGGCGAACGCAGATTAAAGGAAGAACAAGCATCAAGATGAAAGCTGATTTCTCTGGTTCTCTTTTAAGTACTCCAGTTGGTGCATGTTCACACGACAGCTTTAATCTGTTTTAGTGGTTATTCTCTCCCAAGGGTTTTGGGCGGGGCTCTGTCAGATTCCAGAGAGACCCGGGGTGATTTCAATACAAATAGCAATGCCCCTTAGCGTTGAGCTGTACGCTCTCTCCAAGTATCATTGAAGCAAGGTTGTCCTGAAGTCACTCACGGTAGGACTGCTTATTGTTGTGGGAGAACAACTTGAAGGTTTGCAACCTAGAGAGATCCCCAAGCCAAAGGTTGACGGCCTTTTCCTTCTCACTGCTCCCTACGTCCTTTTCTTCCTCAAATAGGGGAAAACAAACAAACAAACAAAAAACCTCAGATGTGCATCTGAACTTTCAAAAACTATCTCCATTTGGCATCAGCCTCTGTTTAATACATAGAGGGGTCACATTTATGGTTGCTAAATTGTCCCAGGAGCTCCACTCAATTTTATTGCCAGAGAAAGCTGTAA
This sequence comes from Euleptes europaea, assembly GCF_029931775.1. Classification (NCBI taxonomy): domain Eukaryota; kingdom Metazoa; phylum Chordata; class Lepidosauria; order Squamata; family Sphaerodactylidae; genus Euleptes; species Euleptes europaea. Next base: position 104,397,379 of record NC_079316.1, on the reverse strand, counting down.
GCAGGTTTGTTGACTGCAGCTAAACATTTCCATAGCTGGGCTAAGGAAGACTTCCCAATAGCCTATAAGGAAACAGTAATTTTTAAATGTGTGGGACATGGCTGTAGCGCAGAAGCTGATGGCAAGGCAGTCTGATATGAAATATAAATAAGGACCCATCTAAATAAGGACTTTGCAAACCCTCTTTGATCTTACTTATGGTTGTCTCTGTGCGAGGTCTTCTATGCATGGGTGCTTTGACTTACTTTCTCCACCTGTCTGACTTGGTTTTTCTTTGGGATTATGCATGAGTTTTCCATCATTTAAAGATGACCTCACACACAGCCTGCGCAGTGTTCGTGTCTTTCCGATCCTGTTGTAACATGATTCTTTGGTCTCCCCTGAGATCAGTCCAGGTCCAATAGTCCCCATTTCCATGCTTAAGCCAAAGCCCTGGAGAGGGGAGCTGGGGGTGGTGGTGTGAGTGTGACATTTTTCTCACAGTAAGCAATACAGCCTGTTACAAAGCTGCATTTTCAAGAGGCGGGGAATCAGATACGTCCAGATTTCTGCTGGTGATTCTGCAGTACTCCGGAAACCCCAGGTCTTTCTCTGGGGGAAACCACAACATGCATAGCATTTTTACTATTCAGAACAGAAAAGTATGGGTCAAGAGAGCCTCAAACCCCAGGTAAATTTCCCTTGCATAAAAGACCTTATTTATACTGATTTTCCTTGAGATTTACAGTGACCTTTGTCATTCATAATTATTATTTTTTGTGCTAATTTCTGTTGCGGTGCATTCTTTTAATGTAGCACCTTTAAAAATGTTCAATTAAAAAGTCCAACAAGATGCTTGGATTCCCATAAATGAAAGAACGCATTTCGGTCTTGATGGTTGAGCTGGTGAAATTTTGTGTTTGTCTATTAAAGGTACATAGGGTGGGGTTGGCCAACCTCCAAGTGGGGCCTGGGGAGATCTCCCAGAATTGCAACTTCTCTGGTTTCATTCGTATTTTATTGGCTAGAGATCAGCCGCCCCAGACTCATTTTAGACCATCCAAAGATGTTATTTAGTAGATGTTGCTCAGCAGCAGACTGCTTCCTTTGTATCACTGGATAACGTTAAGCAAAATAACACCAATTAGCAAATGGATTGGCATGGTCTCTAATTGCATTCCACTAATTTCCCTTGCCTGTTTACAAACTAGAGTTCGCATGCTTGGGATGTGGCATTTGTCAATTAAGATTATTCTCAAGCAGCTACATTCTTATTCCCCCCCCCCCATACACACGTTTTAGTATTTCTGTTTTCTCTCAGACAAGAGTGAAACATTTTCAGCCTTAAGGAGATGCTAATTTTAGTAAGCAGAGTTTGATTGCATGGACAGGGGTCTGTTTACCAGCTAGGGTTGCCTACCTCCAGGTTGTGGCTGGAGACCTCCTGCTATTACAACTGACCTACAGCCGATAGAGATCAATTCACCTGGAGAAAATAGTCACTTTGGAAGGTGGACTCCATGGAGAGGGGAGGGACTTCAATGCCATAGAGCCCAATTGCCAAAGTGGCCATTTTCTCCAAGAGAACTGATGTTTGTCACCTGGAGATCAGTTGTACATACATACATTTGTTTATTACGGTCAAAGTCCAGCTTGCAGAAAAAGAAATATCATAAGTAATTAAAAACAAAATGTCTGAAATTTGCTCAATAAAACATAAATTTAGATACATCAACTCTTGGTAAAATAGTATGTTTAACATGAAAAGTCATTATAACAGCTTCTTCTGCCTTATAGCGCATGCCTTGGCACAGAATCTCGCAACCTGATAGGTAATATCTTTAACAGAATCATCTAATAATAAAGTAGTATAGCTAACTCTGTCTCTATCTGGGAAGCTAGACAAAATTGGATCAATGAGCGTTTTACATATGTCTTGATAAAATGGGCAGTTGCTGTAGTGTTTTAACCGCTCCTCATAGGGCAGTTGCTGTAGTCCCCTGATCATTTTTTCGGTTGCTCTTTTCTGCACCTTCTCAAGCTCTGCAATACCCCTTTTTAGGTCTGGTGACCAGAACTGCATACAGTATTCCAAGTGTGGTCTCACCATAGATTTGTACAAGGGCAGTATGATAAATATGAATCAGGCCAGTTTGAATATAAGGAACCTGTCCATGCCTCATAAAGATATTGCTTCAATATCAAGGTTTATTTTGAGGAGAAATAGTAGACAAGTTTATGATGAGCTGGTAAAGTATTATTATTTTAGAGAATAGATAAATAAACACTACACTGAATATTCAAGGACAAAAGTTAGAAAAATATTACAGTGGCAGGACACTAGTAATTGTTTTTACCCAGGAACAGATTGCTTTTTCTTATTATTTTTGTCCTTTTTCTTTGTGTTGTGTTTAATTAAGTAAGCCTGTAGTGTATTTGTTTAGATATTTGTGTTTCTGGAAAATCAAAATAAAATACCGGTACTTAAAAAAAACACATATTTTTAGAAATGCCTGACAGGTGAAAAATGTCACTTATAGAGAATGGGGAAGAAAATAAATTGGCTTATATGATAGGCCATAGTTCCTGTTCAAGTAAAGTTGCCAGGTTCTTCTTTGCCACCAGTGGGAGGTTTTTGGGGCAAAGCCTGAGGAGGGCAGGCTTTGGGGAGGGGAAGGACTTCAATGCCATAGAATCCAATTGCCAAAGCAGCCATTTTCTCCAGGCAAACTGATCTCTATTGGCTGGACATCAGTTGTAATAGCAGGAGATCTCCAGCTAGTACCTTGCGGTTGGCAACCCTATGTTCAAGAAACATTTTTAATCTCCTAACTCTATTACTCAAGGCATCCATAAAAATGTAACTCACCTGCAGGGGTGGGGGTGGGGAACCAGAAAATAGAAACAATATTTAGATCCTCGTGCACGACACAGTGCAAAACATCTTTGGGATGTTCACTCACCATGAAAATAATTTCGCGTCCAGTCCATGATCTGATTTTGTTTCTCTTCAGCCTCACTGCACAAATGGATATTCTGACAGAAAGCTAACTTGTATGAAAGGAGCGGGCTCGCCTTTAAGAGGCATCTGTTTGCTTTTAGGTTTTGTTTGAGAGAGGCAAGGGGTCATGGCTGCTGACAACACTGGGCCTGTTAACATCTGTCAATCAGGTAGGAAGGGACTGAAGTGTGCTGGGAAAACCAAATCCTTCTGCTGGCCTAATTTTTAGAGTGCCACTGCTGCTTTTAGATTTTCCAAAAATGAGCTTATACTTTGGGGTGTGTATCATTTCACAGTGGTGCTCAAAGTCTCAGGTTGCCATGCCCCCCCCCGATCGGTGGAAGGTTTTAGGGGGCCGGGCTGGAGCGGCTGCATATGTGTACATGTGCATGCACGTGATGACAGGTTTGAGTGCAAAAGCAGCCACAGCGATGCGACGCTTCTGGAAGTGCTGTTATTGCATGCACGCGCACATGCGCACATGCAGTCGTGGCTCTGGAGCGGCTGGGTGGATTGGTGGGCAATTGCCTGCCAATACCACCCACCTGGCAACCCTATCAAAGTCTTCCCAATTTGGCTAATAAATTATTTCCCAAGCAGGTGGGGAAATACTTGGTCCCGCCCCCACCATGGTTTTTCCTATATTTGAAATTGTTATATCCTCTGTGGGGTATAATGCCATAGAGTCCACCCTCCAAATCAGCCAATCCTGGGAAATAAAGTTGGCATGGCAGATGGCACAACATAGATTGTGAGGGCAAGTAATGCTTATAGGAAAAATTGGCAATTATGCCAGACTTGAAAAAACTGCAAGGGCAAATTATGCCTATATATTCAGATTTGTAAATCTGTATTTATATGTATGTGAGAAGTCCAATGATTGTGAGTAAAAGGAAAATAAGGTTTATTTGTAATTTTGTTTATTATTTCAGTATTTTTCGATACGGAATACAGCAATAACCCCCAGGTTCTAGCTGGAGATCTCCTGCTATTACAACTGATCTCCAGCTGATAGAGATCAGTTCACCTGAAGAAAATGGCTACTTTGGCAATTGGACTTTATGGCATTGAAGTCCCTCCCCTCTCCAAATCCCACCCTCCTCAGGCTCCACCCCAAAAACCTGCCACTGTTGGCGAAGAGGGACCTGGCAACCATAGCTCTGATAGAGGCCTTGAAGCAAGAAAGTGCAAGGTAGGGTAGCCTACCAGGTAGAGCCTGAAGATATCCCAGAATTACAATCCCAGATGACAGAAATCGTTTGATCTCCAGACCACAGAAATCAGTTTCCCTAGAGAAAATGGCTGCTTTGGAGGGTGGACTGTATGGCATGATAATCTGCTGAGGTCGCTCTCCTCCTCAAACCCTGCCCTGCTCAGGCACCACCCACATAATCTCCAGGTATTTCCCAAGCTGGAGTCAGCAACCCTAGTGGTTATGGTGGATGATCTTCAATCCCAACCTTCTGGATCTGGGACTTGGCCAGTGTTAGGAAGAGATATGTCTATACTTATGTGAATCCCCAAAGGTTCAGAATAGGGCCGTTAAAAAAAAAACCAATAGTTTATGAATCCAAATTTTTGGGGGGAACCCGAAATAAGCTGAATACCCATACCGGTCAATGGGTACTTTGGCGTTATTTCCAGGTTTTCCCCTAAAAAAATCTGGGTCCATTATAGTATATATGGAATTATTTTTTAGCAGCTGGGAGTGGGGGTTCAAGATAGAGTCAACAAATTTTCCGTGTAGCTGCAAGGGACTCTCCTTGTATAAACCCCAAAGGTTTGTAAAGTTTGGGACAGGGCCCCCCAAAGGGTCTCACCTATCCTCCACAAGAAAGCATTGTAAACTTTACTATGCATTCCTATGGAGAATGGGGCGATCCCTTCGGGGCCCCATAAAATTAGACCCCCTGTCCCAAACTTTACCATACTTTAGAGTTCATGCAAGGAGAGACCCTTGCAGCTACGCTGCAAATATGGTGACTCTACTTTGAAAAATGCTCCCCCAGAGCTCATAAAAAATTTCCATAGGGAAAAGCCTGGGGAAAGCCAAAACTGAAAAAAGCCGAATATCTATTCGGCTTTTTCGGCAATTGGCTATCCAGTTTAGGTTTGGTTCCCAGTGTTAATATTCGGCTGAAATTAAGACCGAAAGAAGCTGAAAAGGCCTTTTCTGGATTTATTTTCAGTTCGATATACCCGACATGCACAGCCCTAGTCCAGAATTAGTTGGGTGCCCTCTGCAGAGGTTTCAGACTCTATGGCATTATCCCCTCCCCAAACCCTGCCCTTCTCAGGCTCCACCTCCAAAATCTCCAGGTATTTCCAAACCTGGAGCTGGTAACCCTAGCGATCAATGTTTTTACTTCCAGCTCCTTTCTCTTCATATATTTCTTGAGCTAGCTTGCTGGGGAGGGTGGGTTATAAGTCTAACAAACAAATAAATAAACACTCCCCCCTTCCTTTGAGGAAGGAAAAATGAAGATAGCAACAGTGTGGATTTAGAGAGACTGAAAGGGAGACTTATTTTGATGAACTGGGGAGGAGGAAGACCAAAAGCTTAGAGAGGCCTTGTGAGGACATAGAAGGAAAATCAGGAAACAGAAGAGAGATGGATCTTGAGAAGGCACCAGAAGAAAGGCTAGGAAATTTAGCAAGTAACTTCCACTGGAACATTGCCTTCTGAGAATCTAAGAACATTGTGAGCAATTTTATCACACTCATGCTGCCTAGGGGTGTGTTTTGTTTCCATCATAGCTGCTGTATTATTTTGCTGTGAATCGTATGGGGAGAAGGGGAAAGGGCTACCTGTGTCCATTAGGAGTAAAGGTGACCTTTGCTTAACACTGCAAGGTGAAAACTTAATGCTTTCAATTACTGAACTTCTGCCGAAATTGGGATCTATGAAATCTGTGATCTAGCTTACAATTCCCCTCCCCTCTGCATGTACACTCCTGTCATTCTTTGTGCCATGCGCTTCAGTGGACAAAAGTAGCTTGCGAGTTGAGCAATTGTAGATATGTCCAGTGACAATTTGCTGGGCCGGATATGGCCCACGAGCTCATTTTATCCTGCCCCTGGCCCAACTGCCAAGGCCGGGAGCTCCACTGAGCTAGCTGTTGCTAGCCGGAGCCTACTCTTGACACTTCGGGTTTTACTGGGAGGCAGGAGTGCATGCTGGCCCCAAACCTTCTTCCCCTTCCCAGCTTGCCTTTGTCTGTGGGGCGTGGTAATCCCCCGGCCACACCCCCATGCTGCGAGCTTTAGTGCTGCCGGGGCCTTGCCAGCCTGCTCACTGGCCGCGCTGCCGCCTTGGGGCCCCTGTTCAGCCATCTCCCTGCTTGACCCCACCGCCCAGGTGCACCCCCTCGCTGCGGTCTAACGCTGAGGGGGGGTTGAGACTCGGGCATCCGGGGCCTGGCCAGCCTGCATGCTGGCCGTGCCGCCAACTTAGTGGGCCCCTGTGTGTGTGGCCGGGTGCATGCAGGAAGGCACCTGGGACCTTCTGCAAGCAGGTGGGTGCCTTTGTGTGTGTGCAGGGGAGGGGGGGACTAGGAAGGCACCTGGGACCTTTTGCAAGCCGGTGCATGCCTTTGTGTGTATGCAGGGGAGGGGGGGACCTGGAAGGAACCTGGGACCTTTTGCAAGCTGGTGAGTGCCTTTGTGTGTGTGCATGGGGGAGGGGGGACCGGGAAGGAACCTGGGACCTTCTGCAAATAGTGCATGCCTTTTTGTATGTGCGCGAGGGAGGGGGGGACCGGGAAGGAATTTGGGACCTTCTGCAAGCTGGTGCGTGCCTTTGTGTTTGGGGGGGGGAGCCGGGAAGGAACCTGGGACCTTCTGCAAGTGGGTGTGTGCCTGTGTGTCTGTGTGCACGTGGGGGAACCGGAAAGGAACCTGGGACCTTCTGCAAGCAGGTGCATGGCTTTGTGTCTGTGTGCATGCGCGAGGGAGAGGGGGGAACCGGGAAGGAACCTGGGACTTTCTGCAAGAGGGTGCGTGCCCGTGTGTGTGTGTGTGGGAGGGAGAACCGGGAAGGCTTCTCTCTCTTTCTTTCTCTCTCTTTTTCTTTCTCTCCCCTTCCCTTCCTTTCCTTCCTTCCCTCCCCTTACTCTTCTGCATAGCCTCTCCTAGGACCGTTTTTAAGCCGGTGGTGGCTGGAGACCTGGCAACCCTAGCCTCTCCCCCACCCGCGGGAGATCTACTCCTGGTATGGCCCCCGAATGGTGTTATAAATATTTAAATGGTCCTTGGCAGGAAAAAGGTTCCCCACCCCTGCCTTAAAAAATGGTCCTATGGTTAGCTTTGCTCAGGTCTTGCAGACTGAGGGCCATGGTCTCCTTGACTGAGTCAATCCATCTCATGTTGGGTAGTTCTCTTTCCCTGCTTCCTTCAACTTTTGTCTTTATGTGCAGTTATTAGCTATTTAAGTACCTAGAGGAAGGGCAGTTTCCTCCACAACCCTATACTCTCAAAGTCTATGCATATAGGAATTGGTTTTTGGCATTCCTGCTGAAAAGCTGCCAACTTCACAGGAGGAACAGGTGAACTTTTCTTAGGAAAAACATTATTGCAAAATAGCCATAAATGGCATTTCGTTGGATGACTCTCATTACTGATCCATACAAATAAAAATCTCTCTCTCTCTCATTTAATGTTTATGTACTCCACATGGCATATTGCTTATTTATGACATGTCATTCCAGCAAGTGTTTTGAAGTTTAACAATGCATGTTGCTTCTGTTTCTCTGCAGCCTCTTTTAATGTGTGGATGTTAGAGACTCCTTTCTGTCCTCAAGATGGCTACTGTCCGCCCCCCATTTGCATATACTTAACTGCTTTAATTACAAACTGGATACTTAACTCTGGCCATTGGCCTTTATTAATGCATCCCTGAACAGATGCTTGAATTGTATTGTAAGGAGGTGGCACTACCATTGGTAGGGTTGCCAGGTCAATCTTCACCATTGGTGGAAGGTTTTTGGGGTGGAGCCTGAGGGTAGGGTTTGGGGAGGGGAGGGACTTCAATGCCCTAGAGTCCAATTGCCAAAGCAGCCATTTTCTCCAGGGAAACTGATCTCTAGCAGCTGGAAATCAGTTGCAATAGCAGGAGATCTCCAGCTAGTACCTATAGGTAGGCAACCCTATGGCAATAACATGGCACATGTTTCCCCAATCAGCCAGGATGAGCCTGGGAGTGTGCCCAGGGTTGCCAACCTCCAGGTATTAGCTGGAGATCTGCTATTACAACTGATCTCCAACCGATAGAGATCAGTTCACCTGGAGAAAATGGCCGCACTGGCAATTGGACTCTATGACATTGAACTCCCTCCTCTCCCCAAACTTTGCCCTCCTCAGGCTCCACCCTAAAAACCTCCCTCCAGTGGTGAAGAGGAACCTGGCAACCCCAAGTGTGCCTCTCCCCTTAGCGGCAGGGCCACTGATGAGAACAGCGTGGTGTGATCTGTGTTGGAGATTTAGTGTTTTGTTCATCGCTATTGAAGAAGAGCTTCCTGGTGCTCACTGCAAATCAAATGCACTGCGAGAGCTGGTGATGCATAATGCCTACTGAGCACCCATGGAAGAATCTAATCTGCTTGTCCAGATTTCTGTTCTGCTTGGGGCTTGCGGGAAATCTTAATTACTCTCTATAGAAATGGAGGAGCTGCTGCTCAGGGCATTTGCGTCCACTGAAAAAGGTTGTGCAAGCCAAGGGAAGGGAAATGAGCTTGTAGTTCAGGGGACTATATCCACAGAGGTCCCATGTCCTAGGATTTCTTGCATGGTTTACCCTGGGGGAGGCAGCATGTTACCAACCATCCTGCATTTTAGCGGCGCTAGCCTTTTAGTCTTAAAGGCCAAGTCAGTCTTCACAGCCTTCCAGTTCAGTTTAAAGTAGGGTTGCCAAACTCCTGGGATGATTAGTGATCTCTAGACTACAGAGATCAGTTCCTCTTGAAGACAATGGTCGTTTATGCATGGGAGTGTGCTCCAGCGTAACACTGGTACACTTATGTTTTTACACTTATGGTTTTTACCAGAAGTGATGTCGTGGATGCTCTAGAATTTACAAAAACTCGATGGCAAAACCATACCGCTTTTTAAAAACAAATTCTAGAGTGCCTAATTCCATCATTTCTGGGTTTTTACCGGAAGTGGCATTGGCGTGGCACTCCAGGCTCCACGCCTCAGTTTTTCAGGAGTTGCCAGCCACAGTCTAGCAACCCTAATTACTACTTGAGTATGTTCGTGTTTTTATCTGGTTACATTTTGGTGGTTTTAATATGTTTTAGAGTTGTATTTTGTTTGTTGGCCATGAAGAGAACCCCACATGAGGTTGATTGAATGGACGATATATTTCAATATAAATAAATGTTATCACTGTTCTGTGAGTCTCCTGGTCAAACCAAAGACCCCAAGGAATGGCAAAACTGGGGCTACCTCTCTTTTATTTGGTTTCCTCTAGGGTTGCCAGGTCCCTCTTCGCCACCAGTTGGAGGTTTTTGGGGTATAGCCTGAGGAGGACAGGGGTTGTGGAGGGGAGGGACTTCAATGCCATAGAGTCCAATTGCCAAAGTGACCATTTTCTCCAGGTGAACAGATCTCTATTGGCTGGAGATCAGTTGTAATAGCAGCAGCTAATACCTGGAGGTTGGCAACCCTAGTTTCCTCCCACAAATACAATTGAGGAGCTTGAATCTGTGCCCATGGGTTCATGACAGACAGTGTAACATAAGGCGTGTGGAATTTCTGCCAGGAACTGAAATCATTCTCTCATTTGTAAACAGCTATTTTTAAGTAATTTGAACTCAACAGTGCCATTATCCTCCTTGTTAGCTGAAATGAGAATTCGGTCTAAATATAGAAAATCCAGGAAGCAACTATGTAAAATAAAGGGGAGGGAAGGAGGCAAGACCCCCTTGCTCCCAACTTTCCTTTCTCTGTCTCAGAGCTTGGAAGCAATGAGAATAAATGAATAATAAGTCATTTCAAGGAGACTGTGCAAGAGATAGAGGGGAGAAAAAAAAAGGTTTCCAAATTATTAACACCGAGGAGCTGATATGAATCAGCTCCAAGTTAGAGCTCTCTAGCTCTGCGCCAGATGGACAAGGGGGATTGTTTGTTTAAAGTCCTCATAATCTATTTTCCTAGCTAGCCAGGAAAACTCCACTGGATGATCTGTCTGATTTCGTTCTTAAGCACAACATTGGAGTGGCTTCCCTCAGAGTACCTGAAAGACGAGCTTCCCCCAGGGCTGCGCCCTGCCGATCTTTAGAGACCGAATTGCTAAGCAAAGAGAGATCAAGATAAGCAAAGTTAGCTGAGCTGAGGCTGTAATGTCTTCTCTATTGTACATGACATATGATTGATGCAGAATACATGGTCAAACCTTTAAAAAAGGGTCATCATGGTAGAATAGGGTTGCCAGTAGGGTTGCCAGGTCCCTCTTCGCTACAGGTGGGAGGTTTTGGGGTGGAGCCTGAGGAGGGCAGGGCTTGGAGAGGGGAGGGAGAGGGGAGGGACATAGAGTCCAATGGCCAAAGCAGCCATTTTCTCTGGGTGAACTGATCTCTATTGGCTGGAGATCAGTTGTAATAGCGGGAGATCTCCAGCTAGTACCTGGAGGTTGAGCAACCAAAAAATTAGCACCTCTGTACTAATATCTAAAATTAGGAAGAAAGTAAAGAACACAGGCAATGCTATAACAAAGTGACAAAAGTGTAATTCATATATATGTTATACAAGTGTATAAAAACATATACAGTAACTTTCAATCCAAGGTTGAGGTCTTGAAAAAGAAGGGGTGAAAAGGGATACGATCGTTTCAAGTCTCAAATCTTCCTCAGTCCCGTTCAATCAAAACAGTAAAATGCACACTTGTCTTTGAGAAGAGGCTTCTAGAGCCATAGATTTCTGTTTCCCATAGGGATTAGCAAAAGCAACCCATGTATTCTTTTTCATATATCAATTCTTCCAACAGGATAATAATTCACCGATACATGGTTGCACAGACTATTTCAGCTACTTACAATTTCCCAAACAGGATACAATCAGTAGCAGCTGATTTTCTCCAGGCGAACTGATCCCTATCGGCTGGAGATCAGTTGTAATAGCGGTAGTGTGAAGATAGACGGGGATATAGACAGCTCTGCACTAGAGTGGCCACCTCCATCTTGGAAATTCCTGCAGATTGGGGTGGTGCTTGGGGAGGACAGAGTTTGAGATAGGGAGATGGGGGCAGGGAAATGGGGCACCAAAAGCTGCCAACCTTCAGGTAGGACATGGAGATCTCCCAGAATTACAACTGATCTCCAGTTGACAGAGATCAGTCTCCCTGGAGAAAAATTGGTACTTTGGAGCAGGGCTGAATCTAGGGGGGTGAGGGGGAGCAACTGCCCTGGGCGGCGGCAGCCAGATCAGAGGCTGCAGCTGCCTGCCCGGCTGCTGCTGCTCACTGGAATCCCAGGCCACTCAGTGACGGGGGTGGGCCGGCTCTGGGGCTTACGCATCCGTATTGTATGTGCCCACTTCCAGGGGCTCCTAGTGGCATCATGGGAACACAGAGGGAAAGCTGGCAAAAAGGCTTCTGGTAAGCACTTGGCTCAGGACAGGGTCAGATTGTCTGTTCTTAGCAGCTGGGGTGCTTTCGAGGCAGGATGCTGCAGTTGGACTGGCTGCAGCACAGAGGAGGCGGTGTCTTCCTCAGTTCTGCTCAGCCAGCCAGTGCGCAGATTGCAAATCTCCAATTTGTGGAGCCTGGGTTGCAGGCAGGCGCCATAGAGGGTCTTTTCCCTCATAGGGAACAGGAGACCATCCACCAGGGGAGGGGAATCTCAGCAGTGCCCTTCCAGGTGGAGGGGGACTAAGTTGGCGACTGTTGCAGGTTACCTGCAACCTTACTCCTTTTAACTTTTTAACTGTGTTAGTGGTATGTTTTTCTCCTTGAGTGGCGAACGAGTTCGAGTCAAGTTGTGAAGTCTGGAAGTTTAGCAGTGCAATCCTAAGAACACTTTCCTGGGAGGAAGCCCAGTTGAGTCAACCTGATTAAGGTTCGGAGTAGATCCGCTTAGGATTTCTCTCTAGTCTCTAGGTAGAGGAAACATGGGCAAGATTCGAGTCTGGCAGTACTTTACAGACCAGCAGAATTTGGCATTATTGGTAGGATGTTTTTTGGCTGCATTACAGGGCAGCTGCCTTGAGGCACCTCTGGGAGAGTTGGGGATATGGAACTGGATATTAACACGTAACTGGTGTGAGTCAGTCTGGTGCAGCAGCTAGTGTTGGGTGAAACCCAGGTTCAAGTCGCTCTTCCATGGAAACTCTCTGAGTGACCTTGGGCCAGTCATTCTCTCTCAGCCTAACCTACCATAGAGGGCTGTTAGGTAAAATGGAGGATGGGGAGAACCATGTAGCCTGCCCTGCTCTCCTTGGAGGACTGGTGGAATTTGCAAAAAAACAAATGTGGTGTTGGAGGAGAGTGTTAAGGATACCGCGGACTACCAAAAAACAAATCAGTGGGTTCTAGATTCTAGACCAAATCAAGCCTGAACTGACCCTAGAAGCTAAAATGACTAAACTGAGGCTGTTGTACTTTGGTCATATTATGAGAAGACAAGAGTCACTGGAAAAGACAGACATGCTAGGTAAAGTTGAAGGCAGCAGGAAAAGAGGAAGACCCAACAAGAGATGGATTGACTCTATAAAGGAAGCCATAGCCCTCAGTTTTGGAGGACATTGATTCATAGGGTCGCCATGAGTCAGAAGGGACTTGACGGCACTTAACATACACACATTCCTCAATATAGTTATTGGACCAAAAGTGAATTTAAAAAAATAGTGATCTTTGGAAATAACCAGGGAAAGTCTGTGATCCTTGGTATTGTGGTGCCTTGCTGAGACTATTTAAGTTAGATGAGGGAAATGCTAAGTCCATGGATGATAGGCACATTAACCTACCAGCAGAGTATATACCGATCTCGCCACTAAGGAGATGCATATAGATTTCTGTACACTGTGTAATGTTTGGTGGAAATACCATCCCACTACTCTGGGTATGGGAAGGACCTTTTGGCTTCTGTTAGAGCAGGGGTATCTTTAACAGTTCTGTGGCTTCCTTTGCTATTGCAATCGCTACTGACAGGGCTGAGTGTACCAGCGTTTGGAGTCCCAGTTGCCAGCCAGCCCCACCCTCTCTATAATACTGGCCTCCTTAGGGTGTCAAATGCATATGTGAATTGGCTACATGTGCTTTGTGCAGACTTCACCATTAGTGGCATAGATGTCCTTCCGAGCAGTTGCCTGTGTGTTAGGGTTGCCAGCCTCCAGGTGGCAACTGGAGATCTCTTGCTATTACAGTTGATCTCCAGGTGACAGAGATCAGTCCTCTGGGAGAAAGTGGCCGCTTTGGCAATTGGATTCTATGGCATTGAAGTCCCTCCCCTCCCCAAACCCCACCCTCCTCAGGCTTCACCCCCAAAATCTCCAGGTGTTTCCCAACCCGGAGCTGGCAACCCTAGAGTGTGTAAAAGTTTATGTTGGACACTTAGGGTTGCCAACCTCCACATACTAGCTGGAGATCTCCTGCTGTTATAACTGATCTCCAGCTGATAGAGATCAGTTCCCCTGGAGAAAATGGCTGCTTTGGCAATTGGACTCCATGGCATTGAAGTCCCCTCCCCAAACCCCGCCCTCCACCCCAAAAACCTCCCGCCAGTGGTGACGAGGGACCTGGCAACCCTATGGACACTGAATGGTTCTCATTTCTTTCTAAGGCGAGCTGTCTTGCTTACCATCTGTTTTGCAAGAGTGATAAAGAGTGGGCGTAATAAATAGCCATCTATGTATCTAATGAATGTGAGTGCCGGCTAGGAGAATTTAGGCCTGACTTCAGTAAGGCCTGTGCCAATTTACATCTACTAAGGACTCAGCCAGTGCATTTTATATCCTGGAGGGCCTGTTTGGCCAATGAAAGGGTCCATACATCTTGTTGTTTCTGCATATGCTGTAATGGAGGAGAAATGAAGCCTCTATTTGAGCTCTGATTCTGCAAATCAGATTCATATACTATGATATTTAGAGCCAGCTGGAGCATAGCTTTTTCCAGACATTATATTCTTGTGAACTTGTCATGTAAATGTGCTTTGTCTGCAAGCTGTTGAGACACAGGAAGCCTGCTGGGCTATAGAAGGGTTTGAATTGGCAGGACTGGTAGAAAACAAGATAAGGCCTCTTCAGGCATGTTGGTGATGCTGCTCCCACAAGCATTAAAAAGACCAAATCGGTGGGTAGGGTTGCCAGATCTCATTCAGGGAAACTCTTGCAGTACCACTGGGAACATTTTATTTATTTTTGTCAAAGGATTGATATTCTACTTTTCCCTCCAGATAAAGAGGTTAAAGGCTATGTGCCGAAACCCTAATGGAGCATACTGTAGAAACATCGGCCACCTTAAAATGACTTTTCTTTTCTCTTTTTACAATCATATAGTTGGAAGGGACCACCAGGATCAACTAGTCCAACCACCTGCACAATGCAGGAAATTCACAACTGCCTCCCCCCCACACCCCCAGTGACCCCTACTCCATGCCCAGAAGATGGGGTGGGGGGGACACCCTCCAGGATGCCTGGCCAATCTGGCCTGGAGGGAAACTGGTTCCCTACCCCAAAGCGGCAATCACCATTACTCTGTGCTGGTAAGAAAGGGCCACGAGAGGCAACCCTTGACACAAATCTTCCTGCCCTCCCTCTCATTGATCTGCCTAAATTCACAGAATCAGCATTGCTGACAGGTGATCATACTTTCAACTTTTCCCCTGTTGTCTTTTTTCCTCTCTGGTTGGCCGTCTTTCTGACCTTGGCAGTCTGTGAAGGAGTCCTAGGTAAAACCTCTGTTTCCTGCAGCAGATTGATTGCATTCCCTACTTTTTTTGTGTGTGGCTTTGTAGACGCCAGATTTTTTTTTTACTCATACATAATTTGTGTAGAGCTTTTGCTATACCCTGTTTCATTCCTGGATAGTGTTGCCAACTCCAGGTTGGGAGATATTTGGATATTTTGGAGGCATAGCCTGAGGAGGGCCATATTTGGGGAAGGAAGGGACTTTAATGGGGTATAATACCATACCATCTGCCTCCCAAAGCGGCCATTTTCTCCAGGTGAACTGATCTCTGTCCCCTGGAGATCAGTTGTAATCCCAGGAGATCTCCAGCCACCACCTGGATGTTACCAGAAAAAGAAGGCTCTGTGCTGTATAGTATGAAGAAGACAAAAACATCACAAATTTCCAATGCAATTAAATATATTCATGCATTTTCACATTGACTTGATATTAATCCCTTCAGGCAGCTGAATACTGCACCGATTATGGTGATGATATATTTGTATTATATTTGTTGAGAAATTGTTCAGCTGATGAAGCCTTGGCAAAACATGGACAACGATCTAGACAACACGTCCATCATCTTTCGGCTGTTTTTCACTGTGGAACTCTTCTTAATTTATGTCTGAAATATTATACTATACTTACCTGGAACTCTGTGAAAAGGAAAAGGAAAATATTATTATTAATAATAACATTTATTAGTAGTTACCTTGATTGATAGTTATAATTTGTTAGTCTTGAATTTGTATTGTGTATTGTTTGTCTTTTATGTATTCACATTACACCTTTTGCACTTAATATATGTTTTTGCATTGAGAAAATTGTGCAGTTGTTGTTTGGTTGCTATACTTCACAGCAAAGAGCCTCCCTTTTTCTGGTCTTACCACCTGGATGTTGGCTATCCTATTCTTGGATAAATTAGCTTATCCTTTAAGAATCATGAATACCTTATAACATGATTGGTGTGTCCATACCATGTATGGATCCCACAGAGAATTTCCATGCGTAGAAGAAGGAACAATTTTCACTATTTGCCCCCTCCAGATACCCACGATGCTGTTGTTGGAGGTCCCCTGCCCCGAAGGAGCAACATTTGGGGGGAATTTCAAGCTATTGTGGGAGAGAGGAGACAAGAAGGTAATGGTCCATGGATGGAAATCTCTTCTGTCTGCAGAAATCCTCTGTGGGACCCAAACCCGTTACTGAGAGTTGGATAGATGATGAACATGATGCCACAAGTTACCAAAGCAGCAGAGAAGTTTGACTTTTGGGGTCAGGTTCAGCAGACTAACAAGATGAAGAAGAAGAGTTGGTTTTTATATGACGACTTTCTCTACCACTTAAGGAAGAATCAAACCAGCTTACAATCACCTTCCCTTCCCCTCCCCACAACAGACACCATGTGAGGAAGGTGAGGCTGAGAGAGTGTGACTAGCCCAAGGTCATCCAGCTGGCTTCATGGGTAGGAGTGAGGAAACCAATCTAGTTCACCAGATTAGCCTCGGCCGGTCATGTGGAGGAGTGGGGACTCAAACTGAGTTGTCCAGATCAGACTCCACTACTCCAAACCACCACTCTCAACCACTACACCATGCCGGCTCTCCATGGTTCACTTGGATAACTGTTACTCTGTGACACCAAGATTCATTTTACAGATGAGAACTAGCCAGATAAAGTTCCCGGTGAGCCGGTACAAAAGAAAAACAAACAAACATGCCAGACAGATATTATGCCCCTGAACTACGTTTTCACACCAGCTTTTCCAGATGCTACCCGCAGAATTAGTCCATCTGTTTCCTAAATTGTCGTTTGGCGAAGAAATCAAATAAAGGGTCATTTCAATGGTTTCTTCCTTGAGATGAGCATGGCTTTCTCGTAGATGTGGATTCTCAGTTGCTAAGCAAAGGCCGAATACTAGACAGTGACAGGTCTTTTTAACCAGCAAGGGGGGGGGGGAGTAGGAAAGTGATATCCAATGTGTCTTTTTTTGCTGTTGTCTGGGAACTTTGCCCAATAAATAAGACATTTGCTGCACCAGAGGGCAGAGGAACCTGTTAAAAAAAATCTTTTAAATGTTCGGAGCATTATAAAGAAATAATAATCCTAAAGTCTTGGGAGGGGGGAGACCCAAGGGGTTTTTATTACTTCTCCTGGTGAGTTTTAATTCCACCTTCCCCAATTTCAATCCATACTGTTGTGGCTCATTTAGCAAAGTACACCGAGGCTCTGCCCAATCAAAACACCTAGCGGTGGCCTCGAACTAGCTCGACATTGATCTTGTAATGGTTTCAGAGGAATGGTTACACTGTGTAATGATCCGTGGTGGCTGCGTACACACACAGAAAACAGAGACATCAGCCAATTGCAGAAGAGCAGCGTGTGCGGGGGGGGGGGGAATTACTGCCTTTCTGGTCTCCAGAGCTGAAAAAACCCACTCCATTAGTCCATGATAGCAGAGTTGCTGACCCACTACCTTCAACAGGAGAGGACACATATTCATTATCGTACTTATGCCACACCATCACAGGGGCTTACATTATTTGTTGTGTCTGAAGCATTGGCTCCAAACGCTGCATTTGTGGCTAGATTTTTTGTGAATTCCTGGACAGGATGAAGGGGAGGGGCAGTGGCTCAGTGGTGGAACATCTGCTTGTAGGGTTGCCAGGTTCCTTTGCTCCACTGGCGGGAGCTTTGCAGGGGCATGGCTAGGGACACAGAAGTGTCACAGGCGCTCTAGCAATCTCCATCGAAACTCTATGGTTTTCATAGAGTTTCACTGGAGGTTGCTAGAGCGTCTGCATTGCTTCTGGGTAAACCCAGAAGTGATGGCATCATATTGTGTGGGTTGTATGTGCACACACATTGCGTGCCTCTCCCTCCCCCTGGCTGTCTTTTGCCTGCCTCAGCTGGTCTGCAGGCTGCCCAGTGGATTGGCTGGCTTTTGCCCACCCTCACTGGGCAATTGGCAAGCCTATCTGCTTAGAATGCTGAAGGTCCTAGTTTGTACACTACTGTAGTGTACATCTGCTGATTTGCCTAGCCACCCCTCCCCCCCCAAACTAGGAAAACACCTTAGAAACAATGGTGCCGGTTCTAGCTCTTTGCTGCATGGGCTTCTAAAATGTCTTCAGCCAAGCAAGCGTTTGCTCGTTCAAAGCTTTTCTGTAATCTATGAAACACAAGATGATTTTCTTCTGAAATTCTCTCATATGTTCCAGTAACCAACTTAAGTTTGCAATATGATCTCTAGTGCCTCTTCCTTTTCTGAATCCAGCTTTAACATCAGGCATTTCTCATTTCATTTATGGTAACAGCCTTAGTTGTAAGATTTTGAGCATCACTTTACTTGCGTGAGAAATTAAACTGATGGTCCAATAGTTGCTGCAATCTTTGACATCTCCTTTCTTGGGAATTGGGATGTAAATTGATCGTTTCCAGTCTGTGGGCTATTGTTTTGTTTTCCATATTTGTTGGCATATTCTTGTCAAGATTTTGATGGACTCCATTTCTGTGGCTTGGAATAGATCTATTGATATCCCATCTGCTCCTGGTGATTTGTTTCTCCCAGTTGCTCTTAGTGCAGCTTTCACTTCACTTTCTAAAACTGTAGGTTCTTCTTCATACAATTATTTTTGGAAGGAGTCTGTCATCATTTAATCTCTTCTGTATAGTTCTTCAGTGTATTGTCCCCACCTTTTCTTTATTTTGATCTGTTCAGTTAATGTATTTCCATGTTGATCATTCAGCATGCCTAACTGTGCTTTAAATTTCCCTTTGATTTCTTGGATCTTGTGGAACAGATCTCTTGTTCTTCCTTTTTTGTTGTTCTCTTGGACTAGTATCTGGCAAACCCAGATTCAAATACCCACTCTGCCACTGAAGCTCACTGGGTGACCTTGGGCCAGTCACACTCTCTCAGCCTAGCCTACCTCACAGGGTTGTTACGACGATAAAATGGAGGAGAGGAGAATAATATAAGTTGCTTTGGGTCCTCAATGGGTAGAACGGCAGGATATAAATGAAGTGAATAAATAAAACAAGTAATTAAATAACATGGAAAAGCCCAGAGTCTTGTAAGTTGCCCTGAGTTTCTTGCACGGAAGAAAAATGGATAGATACATATCCATCTGGGTTTTTGGGGAAAGTCTACTCACATGGTTTGCATTACAAATGTGCTCATCTGGAGAAACATTTGGTTAGTGTAACATTTTGCTTGTCCTACAACACCTGGGGAGCCCTTCACGCAAATTTTTAACTGCACAGGTAGAGTTCAGTTTGATTTAAACACGGCACAACCATGAAGAAATGAAATGAGTAGGGGTGCCAACCTCCAGGTACTAGCTGGAGATCTCCTGCCATTAAAACTGATCTCCAGCCAATAGAGATCAGTTCACCTGGAGAAAATAGCCGCTTTGGCAATTGGATTCTATGACGTTGAAGTCCCTTCTCTCCCCAAACCCTGCCCCCTCAGGCTCCGCCCCAAAAATCTTCAGGTATTTCCCACCTGGAGCTGAACCCTGTAGTAGGCTCGGTATGCCTTTCTCAATCATTAGCACCTCCTTCATGCTGATAATGTAGAGTGCAATGTCTGGGAGTGGGAATTCTCCCACGTGAGGGTTTTAGTAGTAAATATGCCTTATTCACGTTAGCAGCTAATAACCACAGCTGTCTCCCTCCTACCGGTCATTGTAGATATGACATATCTCATTATTCATTAGCTATAAAGTCACAGCACTGTAACCAGACTGACATCCCCTGCTTTCCGCCTCCAATTACTCGACCACAGATTAATTGGCAGGAATGCAAATGTTCTTGGCAGCCTCCAATTCTGTTGACTCCAAGCTGGTGGTTTCGAATGACTCTGCGCGGAAGTTGTGCATTCCATTTTGGAAGCTTTGTGGATGGTGCACAGCAAGGGCTCCCGTGCTATCTGAATGCTCCAACGCGACAAGGAAGTATTCAGAACCGTAAATAGTATTTATATTGTCGAGGTTGTACTGCTGTTTTGGTATTGGGGGAACGACTTAATGTTAGGTGTCTGCTGGGCACTGGCAAGCAACGGCTTATCCTTGTCATCGTCAGCTGAAATTTAAGCTAAATATTGCCAAAGCAAAGTTAATTTGTTCTAGGAAAAGATTGTTCAAATATAGTAGCACTGATTTCTAAAAAGGGCTTCCTGTTCACATGTGTGTGCGCTGTCAAGTCACAGCAAACTTATGGTGACCCCATAGGGCTTTCAAGACAAGAGACGTTTGGAGGTGGTTGACATTGCCTGCCACCGCATGGGCTGAGAGAGTTTGGAGAGAACCTTGACTGGCCGAAGGTCACCCAACAGGCTTCATGTGGAGGAGTGGGGAATCGAACCCGGTTCTCCAGATTAGAGTCTGCCGGTTTTAACCACTACACCACCCTGGCTCTAAGTAGACTTAGAAGGGTGTAATTCTGCTCATGATTTCACCATCCATGTCATAACACAGATCCTTGGGAAAGAAGGATTCACCTTGAAAGTCCTGGAACACCCAACCCCACCTGCAAATAAGATAGGGTTGCCAACCTCCAGGTACTAGCTGGAGATCTCCTGCTATTACAACTGATCTCCAGTCAATGGAGATCAGTTCATCTGGATAAAATGGCCGCTTTGGCAATTGGACTCTATGGCATTAAAGTTCCCCAAGCCCTGCCCTCCACAGGCTCCGCCACAAAAACCTCCCGCTGATGGTGAAGAGGGACCTGGCAACCCTAAAATAAGATAGTGAGGGGAAAATTTGCTGAAAACCTCTTTTTGAGCTGCTGAACTTGGGTGAGGTGGTTCTGATCACCCAAGCAAGAAGAATCTGGTGGTGGACTTATGGTGACCTGGGACTCCTTGGTGCTCTCCCATCCAAGTACAATCAATCTTTTTTATTATGGTACTTTACCACCATTATAAACAATAGACATTTCAGTCCAGTGACACAAAACTTAACTTATGAAACATCCAAGTACTAACCAGGTCTGACCATGCTTAGCTTCTAAGATCGGACAAGATTGGGTGGGTCACAGCAGGATATAAATAATAAACAAACAAACAAACCAGACAGTGGCCAGCTTGTCTCTTGAAATGAGGGTCTGCACAAGGGTAGGCATAAAATAAGTGATGGGGTGGTGGTTCTGAGTTAAAGAGGGAAAGCATCGAATGAGTGGAGTATGTGCTCAGCTATCCTGCTTTAACTGACCTCCCCTTTCTCACCCGTATGTCCATTTAGCTCTCCTCCACATGATGTTACATCAAGCACAGGGGTCTCCGTTTATTGAGTGAAATTAGCTGGAGACTAGATAGAGCTTTGCAAGAGGCTGGTGTGGGGATCTTTTAACCAATTTATGTGCCAGATGAGCAAATCAATGGAAGATTCCCAATAACAGGGAGAGTTTTATGAATTTTAAGGATTTTATTAAAAGTAATCAAATTCATTGCACACACACACACACAAAAATTCCCAACATATACAGAGCTAAGAAAGCAAAGGTTTGAGGCCGTGGTCACAAGGATAAAAGGATCCCAGGGGAGTTATAGTTACCTTCCTGTTGTGAGGATAAAATGGAGGAGAAGAAAATTATGTAAGACACCTTTGGGTCCCCATTTCAAAGAAGGGTGGGGTATAAATAGGGTTGCCAGCCTCCAGGTGGTGGCTGGAGATCTGCTATTACAACAGATCTCCAGCCAATAGACACAGAGTAAGAAAGCAAGTAGCGACCAGCACTACTGACAAGGAAAATGATACATGCAAGTATTGTGGCTCACACTTTGGATCCAGGAAGTGGTAGCAATTTTACTGTGGCCAATAGGGCTATACTTATACTCCTAAATGTAGCTGAAGGCTATGCCTGGCAGTGCCTGGGATTGGCTGGTCATTGCCAGTGACAAAGGCTTAATTGGTAGAGATAGGATTAGGAGGGTGCAGTGAATAAGGTTATCAGAAATGTCTGGGACTTGAAATTTAAGTGTCCAGGCATTGAATTATAGAATTGGAAATTAAGGTGGGGTCCAAAGAAGTGAGTCAGAGGACTAGGCTAGCGGCAGGATAGGATTAAATGTCTGTTTGAATAGAGCTGAGGAGATCTGGCCGGGTGTTTGCTATCTGCTGCAGGATAGCTATAGAAATGCTAAAGGTTTGCCTTTGTCTTGGTAACTTGGGGTGTCCCAAGGTAACTTAGGGCCTATTTGGATATCACAACTATGAAGCCTGCTGGGTGATCTTGGGCCAGTCACAGTTCTCTAGGAAAGGAAAGGAAAGGAAAGGAAAGGAAAGGAAAGGAAAGGAAAGGAAGGAAGGAAGGAAGGAAGGAAGGAAGGAAGGAAGGAAGGAAGGAAGAAAGAAAGAAAGAAAGAGAAAGGAAGGAAGGAAGGAAGGAAGGAAGGAAGGAAGAAAGGAAGAAAGAAAGAAAGAAAGAAAGAAAGAAAGAAAGAAAGAAAGAAAGAAAGAAAGAAAGAAAGAAAGAAAGACATCTTGAAAATGAGGTTGTGTCCTTCTCAGCAAATAGGAGCTGGTTTCAACCTAAAACAAGACTGTTTTTTTTTTTTGCTTGTGGCTTAGTGAAATATACATGAAGTTGGAGCATAAGGGTGGAATTGGAACACATACATGACTTCCACATTAAGGTAAACCTTCTGGAGGCCCAAGTGTTGCATACATTATTCAGAAGCATTCCTTCTTCCCTGACGTTGACCTCTGCCTCACAGCAAAGGTCGATGTGAGCATGAATGAGATCTGGCTGGAACACACAAGTGTAAGAGGATTGAATTGGGAAAAGGAAAAGGCATTGTGTCTTCAAAGCATGGCAATCGAAACCTGCATCTACCTTTTCATTTGGAAAAAGTAGGCTGGCTGGGTATGCATTTGCCCTGAATAAGGGTTGAAACAAATCCACGCCCCCCCCCCCAAAAAAAATCTGAAATGTTTATTCTGCCAACAAATTTTAGTGGTGAATGTTCTCCAAATAATTCCAGATTGGGTAGCTGTGTTAGTCTGTATCAGGAGTTTAGTGGCATTTTAAAGACAAATGTGGTGTAGAGGTAAGAGTGTCGAACTAAGATCGGGGAGAACCAGGTTCGAATCCCTACTCATGCCATGGAAGCTTGCTGGGTGAGCTTGGGCCAGTCATACACTCTCAGCCTAACCTACCTCAAAGGGTAGTTGTTAGGATAAAATGGAGGAGAAGAAAATAGTGTAAGCAACCTTGGGTCCCCATTGCAGAGAAAGGTGGGGTATAAATAGGGTTGCCAGCATCCAGGTGGTGGCTGGAGATCTCCCATTATTACAACTGACCTCCAGCCGATACACATCAGTTCCCCTGGAGAAAACGGCCGCTTTGGCAATTGGACTCTATGGCATTGAACTCCCTCCTCTCCCCAAACCCTCCCCTTCTCAGGATCCGCACCCAAAATCTCCAGGTATTTCCCAACCCGGAGCTGGCAAGCCTTGGTATAAATGAAGAAAACAGAAAATAAATAAATAACCCAGTTAATTTAGCATAAGCTTTCATAAATCAGAGCTCACTTCCTTAGGTGCTTTGAAGTATACCACCATTTGGATGTTGTGAATATAAAAGCGTCAACTTAATGGGTGTTCACTTCATTGCATCTGACGATGTGACTCTGATTCATGAAAGTTTGTGCTGGTACCATTGGACTCCTGTTTTATTCTTTCAATAGTGTCTGAAAGTGTGGGCATAAAATGATTATATATATATATAAAATGATTACATATATATATAAAATGATTACATATATATATATATATATATATATATATATATATATATATATATATATATATATATATATATATAAAGGCAGCCAACATTTGATCAATATCTGGCAGGTGGCATACAGTAGCAGTCACATTGATTGGCAATATTTGATGTGCAACTGTCAGTATTTGAGAGAGTTTTTTACAGCTGATGTGCAGATGTGAACATTGGGCAGTATAAAATATGAATCAATTAGTATGTGAAAATATTCATCATTCAACTAGCACAATGTGTGCTATTTGCTGCGTCCTTTTTACTAATCACAAAGGGGTGAACCTCAGGGCAATTTTGCTATTTCAGGTTGTCATTTTGATTTTGAGACCCAATTTTCAAAATATTGTGAAATTCTGCTTCAGTTCTACTCTGGTTACTTCTTTAATACATTAGGTGCTGGTCGTTTCTATATTATACTTTATTCTAGATATTATATCTGGTTGTTTCTATATTATATAGAACACAAGCAGGATAATGCTGCTGCAGTCGTCTTGTTTGTTGGCTTCCTAGAGGCACCTGGTTGGCCACTGTGTAAACAGACTGCTGGACTTGATGGGCCTTGGGCTGATCCAGCAGAACTTTTCTTATGTTCTTATAACAGATTGTAGTGATTTATCCATGCCTATCTCTATATATCGCTAGCAGCCTGATAGCACAGCCTAGCCGTGTCTCGCCAGGATGTGGAAGCTACGGTAAGTAGCGTCAACCCTGACTAGTACTTCGATGGGAGACCACCAAGGAAGACAGGGGCTGCTATGCAGAGGAAGGCCATGGCAAATCACCTCTACTAGTTTCTTGCCTTGAAAATCCCATGGTCCTGGCTCCGCCTTGCGTTGGTTGCAACTTGAGAGGGTGCAATTATATATATTATTATTATCGTTATGTTTAATGAATTCCATTGTAGCATAGTGATTAGAATGTTGGGCTAGAATCTGAATCCCCACTCTGCCATGGAAGTTCACTGGGCCAGTCACACATGCGCCACCTAACCTACCTCTCAGGGTTGTTGTTGTGATAAAGTGGAGGAGGGTAGCATGATATTGTAAGGTGCTGGAGGGAGAAAAGCAGGGAATAAACAAACAAACAAACAGATAAATAAATATGTGGACTGTGTTATAAATGAGGTTGTGGGAAACAAATAGGCATGGTTCACCTGCAACCACAGTCATGTACGAGTTGGTATGTGAACAAACTTTGAAAGGGATTCATAAGAACATAAGAAAAGCCCTGCTGGATCAGACCAAGGTCCATCAAGTCCAGCTGTCTGTTCACACAGTGGCCAATTAGTTGCCTCTAGGAAACCCAAAAACAAGGACTCCCTTATACAAAGCCCTTATACAAACTCAGTTCACGACCTGAGATCGATCCTGACGAAAGTTGGTTTCAGGTAGCCGGCTCAAGGCTGACTCAGCCTTCCATCCTTCCGAGGTCAGTCAAATGAGTACCCAGCTTGCTGGGGTTAAAGTGTAGACCACTGGAGAAGGCAATGGCAAACCACCCCGTAGACCTAGTCTGCCTATTACATACCAGGATGTGACATCATCCCATGGGACAGCAATGACCCGATGCTTGCACGGGGGACAACCTTTACCTTTTTTAATACAAACCCTACTCTCCGCTTCCTTCAAACCATAATTACCCTTGTGTATGAATAGAGTTGCCAACCTTCAGGTATTAGCTAGAGATTTCCTGCTATTACAACTGATCTCCAGCCGACAGAGATCAGTTCCCCTGGAGAAAATGGCCGCTTTGGCAATTGGACTCTATGGCATTGAAGTCCCTCCCCTCCCCAAAACGTACCTTCCTCAAGTTCTGCTCCCAAAACCTCCTGCCAGTGGCTAAGAGGGATCTGGCAACCCTATGTGTGAACCTTCACACCAAGGTCCCAAACAGTAGCTTGAGTCTGGTGTTGAAGAGGAGCACAAATGATACATTGAATGCAGTGGAAAACTTTGCCACAAGGATGAAAATAACTTACTGTCTGGATGATGTACCCAGGGTGGAGGGAAGTAAGAACATGTCAACCCATGACACATCCCAAACTCATTCATGCTGACGTGCTCCACAATATAGTAACTCTGTGTTTTTCAAAATGTATCTTGTTGTGCGTTCTTTATTGCTGGGACTAGCGGTTTGCCCCCAGTGGTAAAGGATTAGTTACAAGCTACAAACTTGCTTTGGGGAGCTTCTTTTCTGTTATTGGGCACTTGTTTTGGTCATCCAGACTGACTGTAAAGACAGGAAAGGAGCCAACTGAGTGCTCGGCTTACAGTCTCAGATGGCCTTTAAGGAGCTGCTGAAAACTCTTTAAAAATTATTGACAACGCTTGCTTTAATAGCAGCGCGTGTTCATTTATAATTGCAGGTTTTAATTCCCCCCTTTGCTCCTTTTAAAATGTGAATAGAATTGTTTCCCTCCAGTTGCTCCTTGTTTTGCTTCTTCTTGGCTTTTCAGCTTAACACATTGAAGAAGAGACCGGCCTCCTCCAGTGACAGCCAGCATGGTGTAGTTAGGGTTGCCAACCTAGGGGTACTAGCTGGAGATTTCCTGCCATTACAACTGATCTCCAGCCGGTAGAGATCAGTTCACCTGGAGAAAATGGCCACTTTGGCAATTGCACTCTATGGCATTGAAGTCCTTCCCCAAACCCCGCCCGCTGCAGGCTCCGCCCCCCAAATCTCCCGCCGGTGGCAAAGAGGGACTTGGCAACCCTAAGTGTAGTGGTTAGGAGCGGTGGTCTCTAATATGGAGAACCGGGTTAGTTTCCCCACTCCTCCACTTGAAGCCTGCTGGGTGACCTTGGGCTAGTCACAGCTCTCTCCAAACTCTCTCAGCCTCACCTACCTCACAAGGTGTCTGTTCTGAGGAGGGGAAAGAAGAAGAAGAGTTGGTTTTTATATGCCAACTTTCTCTACCACTTATGGCAGAATCAAACTCATTTACAATCATCTTCCCTTCCCTCTCCCTACAACAGACACCCTGTGAGGTGGGTGGGGCTGTAACTTGCCCAAGGTCACCCAACTTCTAACAGAGCTGTAACTTGCCCAAGGTCACCCAGCTGGCTTTGTGTGTAGGAGTGGGGAAACCAATCCAGCTCACTAGATCAGCGTCTGCCGCTCATCTGGAGGAGTGGGGAATCAAACCCGGTTCTCCAGATCAGAGTCCACTGCTCCAAACCACCGCTCTTAACCACTACACCACGCTGGCAGAAGGAGATTGTAAACCGGTTTGAGATTCCGTAAAGGTAGGGAAAATCAGGATATAAAAACCAACTTCTCCTCCTCCTCCTCCTCTGGGGGCTTAGAAGCCTGTGTTGACAACATAATTATGTGTCCTATAGTGCAATCCTAGAAAGAGTTACTTCACTCTATGCCCACTGAAATCCACAGATTTAGACTGGAGTACGTCTGCATAGGATTGCAGCCTTAGAAGTGCTGGCAGGGGGAGGTCTACAAGCACTGTTTGTAGGTAAACCAACCAGGTGCACACAGAGCTGTGTCTTTTATATTAACTGTTAGGCCGAAACAACTGCAGGCGTATTCCCGAGTCCCTTGATTTCCACTTAGTCGCCTCTCTCAGGCTGAGCATCTGGGAAATCGCCAGCAGACTGAACGATTGTTTTTTGCTTTGTGAATCAGACGGTGTGGCTTCCCAGCGCTGCAGAGGTAAATGCCTGTATTTTGCCTTCTCCTCCCTGTGTGAAGTAGCATGGGGGCTAATCAGTCTCTTGTATGCATAATTTAACATTAGAAAGTCTAAATCCAGCTACAAGCAAATTGATACCTCTGAGGAGTACCATTTGCATATGGATTTCATACCAGCTCGGGCCCTCATGACTTAAATCATGTTCCTTTGTTCTCCTCACCTCACAGATGAGTCAATTATTCGACAGTATGCTACATTCCAGGGGAAGTTTTAAAGCCAAAGGCCATTTTCTCCTGCTATTACAACTGGTCTTCAGCTGATAGAGATCAGTTCCCCTGGAGAAAATGGCCGCTTTGGCCATTGGACTCTATGGCATTGAAGTCCCTCCCCCTCCCCAGACCCCACCCTCCTCAGGCTCCACCCCCAAAATCTCCCGCTGGTGGCAAAGAGGGACCTGGCAACCCTACTCATATATAAACTTGATATGGGTGAGAGATACAACAACACCAAAAAGGGGGGGAGGCAAATTAAACTCAACCAAAATGCTGCATCCAAACCAAAGAGGTTGAGCTAGAAAATGCTAAAATCACAAATATATAAATTTTAATAAGGTGCACAGTATAGTTAAAAACATAAGGCGTATAACATAGGCAAGTCTTTCACAGTCAATAAATACACACAAATTCATACACGTGTGATATAAAGTCTTACAAAGACCCAGTAAGGACCAAACGGGTTTCTGCCTAAAAAAGGCCTTCCTAAGTGGTCAGACATAAAGTTGTAATCTAGTACGCATACTAATAATATAATAGTGTCATAATGCACAGTAGAAAAATACATAAAAGCCCTTCTAGTATAATGAAGCTTCCTGTAAAGTTATTTATTCCTTATATACTAGAACATGGCTTCCATGTCTCACCTTCTGTTACATGCGGGGCTTCTAAGGATGTGTAGACATCAAGCAGTGTATTAGGTCAAATGACAAGGATTATACTAGAAGGGCTTTTATGTATTTTTCTACTGTGCATTATGACACTATTATATTATTAGGATGTGTACTAGATTACAACTCTATGTCTGAGCACTGAGGAAGGCCTTTTATAGGCCTTTTTACGGCCGAAACCGTTTGGTCCTTATTGGGTCCTACTTTGGTCATTGTAAGACTTCACATTGCATTTGTATGAATTTGAATGTATTTATTGACTGTGAAAGACTTGCCTATGTTATAGGCCTTATGTTTTAAACCATTCTGTGCGCCTCATTAAAATTTATATATTTGTAATTTCAGCATTTTTTAGCTCAACTCTATGAGGATACAACACACATGGTCCTTTATGTCAGCTCTCATCCCTAAATCCCCCTCCCAAGCCTTGCTATCTCTGGTTTTCCTTCCTGATCAATTACCTTCAAAGTCACTGTTATTGCTGATCCTACTCTGAGTCATGGAGTTGGACTGAGTGTATAGGGTTGCCAACCTCCAGGTGGTGGCTGGAGATCTCCTGGGATTACAACTGATCTCCAGGCGACAGAGATCAATTCACCTGGAGGAAACTGCTGCTTTGGAGAGTAGACTCTATGGCATTATACCCCACTGAAGTCCCTCCCCTCCCCAAACCCAGCCCTCCTCAGGCTCTGCCCCCAAAATCTTCAGGAATTTCCCAACTCAGAGCTGGCAACTCTTTGAGTGAACCAGAGAACTTAACTGGTTCAAAATAAGTCATTTCATTGGAGTTCTCAATTCTGAAATTCCTGGAGAATTGGGGGTGGAGCCTAGGAAGGGTGGGGTTTGGGGAGGGATGCCATGGAGTCCACTCTCTGAAGACACCCTTTTCCCCAGGGGACCTGATCCCTGTAATTTGGAGATCAGTTGATATTCCAAGAGAAGTCTCGGCCACACCTGGAGGTTGACAACAGCAGCAATCACAGGGAAACTCTTTCCAGCACCTTCCCTGTGTCGAATGTAACCTGTGCAGAGTTTTAGAGTAATTGATTTATCTAAAGAAGGTCCCAGGCACAATCTTCAACGTCACCAGCTGAAAGGATCAGGCGGTAGGTGATGTGAAAGATCTCAGCCTGAGACCTGGCAAGGAGTAAACAATTCTAACCTTCTGACCTTTAAAGCCCTAAATGGTGTGAAGGAATACTTCCTTTTATCTGTTTTGAATCTCTCACCCTCCAGCTTTGGCAGATGACCCTGTGTTCTGGTATTATGAGAGAGGGAGAAAAGCTTCTCCCTGTCCACTCTCTCCATACCATGCATAACTTTATAGACCTGTATCATGTGTCTCCTTAACTGCCTTCTTTCCAAGCTAAACAGCTCTAAGCATTTTAGCTGCTCCTTATAGGGCAGTTGCTGTAGTCTAGACTTCTGTGTGCCCTGACCTGGATGGCTCAGGCTAGCCTAATCTTGTCAGATCTCAGAAGCTAAGCAGGGTCAGCCCTGGTTAGTATTTGGATGGGAGACCGCCCAGGAAGACCAGGGTTGCTGTGCAGAGGAAGGCACTGGCAAACCACCTCTGTTAGTCTCTTGCCATGAAAACCCCAAAAAGGGGTCGCCATAAGTCGGCTGTGACTTGACGGCACTTTACACACACATCATGTGTCTCCTTAACTGCCTTCTTTCCAAGCTAAACAGCTCTACGCGTTTTAGCTGCTCCTTATAGGGCAGTTGCTGTAGTCTAGATTTCTGTCTGCTTCTTGAAAGTTTCTCAGAGGTCTGGCCAGTGTTCGAAAAAGAATACTGCCTGAGATGGATGTATTTTGAACTTGCAGTATGGAAAGCCATTTGTCGGAAATGAGCCTGAGTGGAAGAATGAACACCTAAAAGAAAAATAACCCGCAGAAAACATTTTCTCATGTTCCAAAATGAAGATTGGATAGAGGAGGGAGGAAATGTGAGAGGACTTGAGAAATGTGTTTTTTAATATTTCTTTTCAGAATGAACTGACTTTTCTGGTGGGGGGGGAATATACACACACATACATCTTCCAGGTTCCCATTAATAATGTTTTTTAAAGTTATATAATAACAGGAAAAGACAGATGGTTTTGATTACAGCTTAATGCTCACGTTCAGCACTGTTTCTAATGAAAGATTCATTTGTCATTATTTGGATTCCTCCCCCCTCCAGCAAAAAAAAACCTAATTGAGATTCATCGCCTGCCCGGTCCCTCGGACGCAATGTAGTCTACAGTATTATTTATTTACCGAGAATACCAAATACAACTCATAGGCGCTAAGCAGTTTACAATGTGATTGGTCCGCTCCAGTGTGGATTGGTTGTCAAACTGTGGGCCAGGATGCCAGCAGCACAGTTGGCTCTGAATAGTATGTTAAGTAGCCATGAAATACATCCTGTTGCTCAGGAACATTCTATATTTATAAATAGGAAAAAAGGAAAAACAAAATATGGGTTGGATCCAGACATCTTTTTTCACTCCATCTCACCTAGGTTGCTTCACCCAGATGACCTTGGGCTAGTCACAGTTCTCTTATAGCTCTCTCAGCCTCACCTACCTCACAAGGTGTCTGTTGTGGGGAAAGGAAGGGAAGGAGATTGTAAGCCAGTTTGATTATCCTTAAAAGGTACCAAAAATCATCATATCAAAACCAACTATTCTTCTGCTGCTTCTCCTTTTTCTTGACTACAGCCCCATCTCACATGGCTTTTTGTACCTGCAGGTTCTACGATTCTTATCCTTGCCTTTTTGGATGGTCAAAGAGGGTAGCTCTTTCCCCTTTTCACCAGCAGAAAAGCTGGTTGGATCCAACCTTATGGGCTCAATATTAACTGGAGAATGTTGCATCTTACAGTGGAGCAGTATGGAGATTTTTGGGAGATTTGGAGGTGGGTCCCATTTAGGCCATTTGGAAACCACTGCTCTGGAAGCAGCAATGGGATTCAGGTTGTATATTATTACTCTTAACACCAATGAACAACAAAATGCACACCCATTGTCAGCAGTGTGTCTATGTGTGGTTCTCCTTCATTCAATGTGCTTCTGAGACATATTCATACCACCTAATTACCTGGGTAGCCCAGGCTAGTCTGATCTCGTCAGTTCTCAGAAGCTAAGCAGGGTAGACCCTGGCAAGCATTTGGATGGGCAGCCGCCAAGAAATAGCAGGGTTGTGACACGGAGGCAGGGAATGACAAACCACCACTGAACATCTCTTGCCCTGAAGACCTCGACTCAGATGTAACTTTAGACAGAAAGGGAATAGAACACTGTATTCACTCTGATGGAGGCAGCTTAGATTTGAAATAAATTAATGTAGGGTGTGGGGGTTTATTTCTTCACAAAAGAAAGAAAGAAAAGTATTGTTTTGTGCTCTTAAAAAAGCTGAGAAATAGCCTAAGTGACTCTCATGAATAGAATATTCCTTTTTCAGCTGTAAGCATGGAAACATCACAGTGATTTCTAAAGACCGAATTAATAATACGAATAATACAAGTAATACTAATACTAGGTAAAAAGGTAAAGGTAGATCCCTGTGCAAGTACTAGATCATTACTGACCCATGGGGTGATGTTACAACCCAACGTTTACTAGGCAGACTCTGTTTACGGGGGGTGCTTTGCCATTGCCTTCCACAGTTGCCAATACTTTACTCCCAGAAAGCTGGGTACTCATTTTACCCACCTCAGAAGGATAGAAGGCTGAGTCAACCTTGAAGCGGCTACCTGAAACCGACTACTGTCGGGATCAAACTCAGGTCGTTAGCAGAGCTTGGACTGCAGTACTGCAGTTTACCACTCTGAGCCACGAGTGCCATGCCAGAATAGGGGATAGGGGAGGCATGCGAAAGTGCCCACGGCAGCCACCATGGAGATGTAGGCGCATTCTTAGAAATGTAACATAGCTTTTCATTTTTGTTTAACATGATTGACATCACACTTTTATTACTTGCAGAAAAGGCTTACTTCGGCAGCCCATTTATCTCTGTGTGGCCATTTATGCAGGGTTGATTTTGATGCTCGCTCAAAGCTCCTTTTTAAAATCTGAATTTTAAAATGCCTATTTACGCCCCCCATTCCTCCAAAAATTGCATATTGTCTTTTTGGTTGATTAAAGCCGAAGTTTCGCCATCTCCATTAATTCCAGCATCTTTTGAATCAAGACTTTTTTTATCTGGTATTTCCGCCATTTTCCATTTTGCCACATATATCAATCCTGCTGCCGTGGTGGCATACAACAAAAATGTTCTTTGAGTAATTATAGTATCTGGTACCATACTTAAAAGCATCATTTCTGGTGTTTTAGGGATATTACTCTGTAGAATCAGTTTGATTTCATTATATATCATGTCCCAATATTTTTTTAGCTTTTTCACAAGTCCACCACATATGGTGAAATGAGCCAATTTCTTGGTTACATTTCCAACACTTCGGAGACATTGTTTTATACGTCTTTGCTAGTTTTTTTGGTGTTAAATACCAACAGTACGCCATTTTATATATGTTTTCTCTCAATGTTTGAGATAGTATGGATTTCAAATCTCGAGACCAAAGTCTTTCACATTTATGTAACATTATATCATGACCCAAAATCTGTGCCCAACTGACCATGGTAGGTTTGATTTGGTCCTGCTCACAATAAAGTTCCAACAATAATTTATACATCTTGGAAATCTGGTGGTCATTTGTATCCAGCAAAAGTTTTTGAAAAGTTGATTTATTTTTAGAAAAACCTGTTTTCAAGTCTTGAAGAAAAACTGATTTTATTTGGTAATATTGAAACCAGGTTAATAAATTCTTAACCTCTTCATATTCCTTTAGTGAGCACTTTATGCCATCCCATTGCAAAAGATCTTGATAAGTAATAAATTGAGCAAGTCTTAAAGGTCGCAATGTTAACATTTCCTGTGACGAAATCCACAGTGGAGTCTTGATTTCCAATAAATGTTTGTATCTTATCCATATTCTGTACAATGATGATTTACATATGCTGCTGAAATGATGCATGAGACTTCATTTTATCATACCATAAGTATCCGTGCCACCCACTTCTATTGTCAAAACCCTCCAAGTCCAGTAAACTCATATTAGTCAGTCATATCCAGTCCTTTAGCCAAACTGAAGCAGCCGCTTCAGCATATAGTTTAAAGTTAGGAAGTGCAAACCCACCGCTATCTTTGGAGTCCACCAAGTATTTATAGGCAATTCTCGGCTTTTTCCCTTGCCAGATGAATTTCAGCAAATCCTTTTTCCAAATGTTAAAGTACTTTACTTGGGATATTATAGGAAGATTTTGAAACAAAAATAGTAATCTCGGTAATATATTCATTTGTGTTACCAAGATACTTCCAAGTAGAGAGATCTTTCTATTTGTCCATGTCAACATATCTTTCTTGATTTCTTCCCATAATTTAGTATAATTATTAATAACCAAATCCTTATTTTTGGAAGAGATCCAAATTCCCAAGTATTTAACTTTACTTGTCTTCTGCCATCCCGTCTGATCTATAAAAATATGTTGCTCTGCTGCTGGTAAGTTTTTAAAAATTGTTTGTGTTTTCTCTTGGTTAATCTTAAATCCTGAAACCTCACTGTAAGAGTCCAATATTTCCATCAGGTTTTTTGCAGAAAGGATAGGGTCATCTAGGATCAACATGAGATCATCTGCAAAAGCTCTCAATTTAAATTAATGTTTGTTTACTTTTAGACCATTAATATCCTGTGATTCTCTGATTTTACAACATAAAGTTTCCAAAACTAAAATAAAAAGTAAAGGAGAAAGAGGACAACCTTGTCTTGTGCCTTTTTGTATAGTACAATTTTCTGACATTGATTAATTAACCAATATTTTAGCTTGTTGCTTTGTGTATATTGCATCTATACCTCTTCTAAACTTTTCACCAAAGTTCATTATCTCCAGAGTTTTTTTCATAAAGTCCCAAGAATCCATATCAAAAGCTTTTTCAGCATCAAGAAATACAAAGGCAGCTTTATGTTGGGCATTATGTTCGTAATACTCTAATGCATTTAAAAGTATCCTAAGATTTTTGGAGGAATGGGGGGCTTGGAAAACATATTGTGAAAATGAATTTCAAATGGGGATGTTCAAAGGATATTCACTGATCTAATCCTTTTTTGGGGGTATTATTTTATTTAGATTAACATAATAATAATAATGATTTATATGCTTTAAAGTATAAG
Source organism: Euleptes europaea (assembly GCF_029931775.1). NCBI lineage: Eukaryota > Metazoa > Chordata > Lepidosauria > Squamata > Sphaerodactylidae > Euleptes > Euleptes europaea. Next base: position 104,362,929 of record NC_079316.1, on the reverse strand, counting down.
GTGATTATGAATTGATAGTGTTCCACTATTAATAAGAAATGAGGATTAGTATAATTATGTAAAAGAGACTCAAATTTATAAACAGATGGTAGGGGTGAGGGGAGGTCAATTGTTTTTTAATGTATAGTTATAGTATATTGTCAACAATACTATCCATATTTTTTGATTGATGTTTTCAGAAATTTTCATATTGTTGAAAAACTGGATTGAGATGTTTAAGAAAAATAATAAAATTTCTTTAAAAAAAATGCCTATTCACAGTCCCTATGCAAGAGGAGAAAGTCAAACAAATTTTACCCCCCACTTGCCTGCTCCTTCATTCCTTTGTTTGCATAGCCAATAGCAATTGTCATTTCCATAGCTAACCCGTGGCTGTGATTCTTCATGCTTCCTTGAGTGGATGCTTCGAGGCAGGGATGGAGCAAATAAAAAGGTCGCGTTAAAGGGGCTCTTAGGAAATGTGATGCAGGTATGTGCTGGCTTCTCAGTGACTTTTGGAATGACGGTTCAGCATGAAGAACTCAAAAAAATATGTGAGGCCCTTCAGCCTGGAATGTGCCGCTAATTACCAAGCACAAACAGTCGTGTGTGTGCCATCAAGTCACAGGGGACTTATGGCAATCTTGTAGGGTTTTCAAGGCAAGAGACATTCAGAGGTGGTTTGCCATTGCCTGCCTCTCTGTGGGCTTAGAGAGTTCTGAGAGAACTGTGACTGGCCCAAGGTCATCCAGCAGGCTTCATGTGGAGGAGTTGGGAATCGAACCCAATTCTCCAGATTAGAGTCCACTGCTCTTAACCACTACACCATGCTGGCTCTTCCATTTATCTGTACAAATCTGCAATCTTTAATCAGAACGTGAATTGATGCATTTAGTTGATTAATCAGTGAAGACAGATTTCAATGCACCTTAGGGTGGCCAAGCTCCTGGTGAGGCCTGGACTTCTCTTGGAATACCAGTTGATCTCCAGCCTGCAGAGATCGGTTTTCCTGGAGAAAATGGCAGCTTCAAAGGGTGGACTCTATGGCATCGAATCCCTGTCAAGATCCCTCCCCTTCCTAGGCTGTGCCTGCAAATCTCCAGGAATTTTCCACCCCAGTGCTGACAGCTCTAAAGGAGATGCAACTTAAAGTTAAGGTAAATGTCCCCTGTGCAAGCACCAGGTCATTCTTGACCCATGGGGTGACGTCAGATCCCGACGTTTTTTAGGCAGACTTTGTTTATGGGGGGGTTTGCCAGTGCCTTCCCCAGTCATCTTCCCTTTACCCCCAGCAAGCTGGGTACTCATTTTACCGACCTCGGAAGGATGGAAGGCTGAGTCAACCTTGAGCCGGCTACCTGAAACCGACTTCCGTCGGGATCGAACTCAGGTCGTGAGCAGAGCTTTTGACTGCAATACTGCAACTTACCACTCTGCACCACGGGGCTCGTTAAGGGCATGCATGTTTACCATGAGAGACTTTCTTGGTTCCGGTGTGTTACGGGAAATAGAGAATGAAAAATAAAGCATTACAGCTGACGTTTTTTTATCTAACAATAAGTAAGGTATATACATATTTCTTTTAAACTTTTCATCCCTGCTGTTTTGACCTGAGAATCCACTATTTCAATTTCAGTTTTCCCTTCTGTGAATTTAACCCATAATTCTTTACTGACATTCCATTTTCTGTTTCCTCTAACTGAATTCTCCTCTGCAATGTATGCATTTTTCAGTATTATTCATGCATCATGCAGCAACGTTATTCAATATATTATAAACTAAATGATTGCACATTTGTACATATAAATATAACTTGAATTATTTTTTAAAAAACACCATGCAATATATCTGCACAATAAAAATGAATCTACAAAACCAAAACAGTGGGGGACAGACCACTGACACAAATATAAAGGGGGGAAGGGGAAAACAGCACAGAGCTGTTTCTAAGATACTTTTTCACTATCACAAAAAAGGTCTCTGTATCAAGGTTTTTGTAATACTAAATGTACTTAACTTTGATTGGCAGATTAATACTTTGATTGGCAGATGAATACATTACAATGCTTAACTGGCAATCACAAAAACTAAAATTTCTCCTAAAGACCCAGGAAAAATCCTACAATCTTTGACAGACCATTGATTTTTAGATTTGTAAGGGGGTAAGGTAGCTGATAGTTTAAAAAAATGTTTTTTTAAAAAACAACAGAAATATATCTGGATGTGGGGCTACAATTCCAGAATGTACTGCTGATAGGGTTGCCAGGAATAGCCTGACAACCAGCGGGAGAGGAGGGGAGGTGGGCAGAATTCGTCGTTGCCATGTGATAACATCACTTCCGGGGCAATCCAGAAGCACCAGCATCATGTTGAAGTGACTCTTTAGCACTTTGTAGAGATTTTGGGTGAGTGTTAGAGTGTTGCCCTGGCATGTTGCCGGTGCTTCTGGGTTGTGCTGGAAGTGATGTCATCAGGTGGTGACAACGACAATTACTGCCCCCTCCCCCATTTGGCCAGCCTGCTGCACCTGCCGCAGAGCTGAGGTGTTGGTGTGCAGCAGCCAAAATTGCAAGGGTTTGCCCACCATTAGCAGGCACCGGGCAAGCTTCACCTAGAATACTGTGTTCAGTTTTGGGCACCGCAATTTAAGAAGGATGTAGACATGCTAAAACATGTCCAGAGGAGGGCAACAAAGATGGTGAGGGGTCTGGAGACCAAGTCCTATGAGGAAAGGTTGAAGGAGCTGGGTATGTTCAGCCTGGAGAGGAGAAGACTGAGAGGTGATATGATAGCCATCTTCAAGTACTTGAAGGTCTGTCATATAGAGGAGGGTGCCGAGTTGTTTTCTGTTGCCCCAGAAGGTCGGACCAGAACCAACGGGTTGAAATTAAATCAAAAGAGTTTCCATCTAGACAGTAGGAAGAATTTTCTAACAGTTAGAGCGGTTCCTCAGTGGAACAGGCTTCCTCTGGAGGTGGTAAGTGCTCCTTCCCTGGAGGTTTTTAAGAAGAGGCTAGATGGCCATCTGTCAGCAATGCTGATTCTATGACCTTAGGCAGTTCATGAGAGGGAGGGCACCTTGGCCATCTTCTGGGCATGGAGTAGGGTCACTGGGGGGGTGTGGGGGAGTTAGTTGTGAATTTCCTGCATTGTGCAGGGGGTTGGACTAGATGACCCTGGTGGTCCCTTCCAACTCTATGATTCTATGATTCTAAGCCTAGCTCCTGACCTCTTCTCTGCATGTGAAGCTCTGAAATATTGTCCAAAATCTAATATTATTTCCATAAAAAAACCCTGACATAGCAAAGAACAACCCCTAGGATAATCTACGTATTGGCTGTTCAGTCCTGCAAAAACATTGAATGATGCTTGTTAGGTGAGAACTGCCTCAGAGATCAAATAGTGGAATTTGAGGTTCGGTGCACTGCGTTTGTTAGCTAACAATTGAGCAAGTGAGGGAAAGGGGGGGGGAGAAGAAGAAATGATTAACAGCCATGCAGATGATAACCTTGGTTATCAGATTTACTGCAGTAGTGTCTGAAATGTAAATCAGCCTGATAGCTGTCAGCTGTCACCAGACATAACTAATAGCATCGACACGGTACTAACAGCAAGATTGTTCATCTGCCTGATGTTTGGTAACGCTCAACATTTCAAACATATGACAGAAGATGTCACTTATAAGCGGATGTCGACTGTGGTCCCCTTGCTGCAGAACTGCACCCACCTAATGAGCTGGCATTTCGCGCCAGTCATATCATCTTTGATCCTCATAAAACTGTAGTTTTTCTTTAATTTACTAATCCTGCCTGCGTTTTCTTCTCTTCACCTCTGAAGAAGTTACCATTATTTTATTTTCTGAGATTAAGGCTTGAGGAGGAGGACACACAGGGGTTTTTTTTTGGGGGGGGGGTTTCAAGACAAGAGACATTCAGAGGTGGTTTGCCATTGCCTGCCTCCGTGTCACACCCCTGGTATTCCTTGGAGGTCTCCCATCTAAGTACTTGCCAGGGTTGAGGCTGAGAGTGTGTGACTGGCCCAAGGACACCCAGCAAGTTTGTCCGCTGGGATAATAAAAGGGCGAACTTTATTTTTATTGTTCAAGAGGGATCTGCAGCGCACACAACCAAAACATCCCCCATAACTGACTGCAGTGCGGGCCATTGCTGGGATGCAGAAGAGTCAGGCCTCCTCTTGTTTTTGCATCCCCATTCTTAGGGCGAGACCCACCCTGGCTCTGAGCTCTGAGCCATCATGTGTGGTACAGCTCTTGCTCTTCCTTGCCAAGCCTTTTTAGTGCTCGAGGGAGGTGTGCCGCGACCAATCCACCCTAGCCGCGAGGTCTATAGGTAAAGGATAACGGCACCCCTCAAGGTGTTCTTGTCCCAGGTCCCTGCCAGGCACCGAGGCCCCAGTCCTGGTCTGAGGGTTACTCCTTCATCTTTCCAATTGATGCCTCAGGGTGCTCACCGGAGTTATACCATAATCATGAAACCACATTTTCCCGCACTTCTCCCGCATACTACCTATCATTTTCACAGTAGGGTAGGCGAAACACCCCCCCTCACCGGCTAGTTTCCAATTACGCCAGGGGGGGGAATTCCTACCCGGCCCCCAGACAGGCAACCAGATTGTGCCTACTCTGAAATCGAGGGAGGGAGGGTGGGTGTCTCCTTTGCTCTCCTTCCAAAGAGGGAGGGTCTACGCGAACCAGTCCATAATATCCCTTCCCTTGGCTCCACCCTCATCGCACATCATACCTGATGATGCACAGCGCTTTGCTTTCTTCTCGCGACCACAGCCAAAATCCACCCCACCCTTACTTCTTCGAAGGCGGGCTGGGGTGGTCTTCCATGGCAGAGTAGGGATTAAAACCTGGGTTTCCCAGATCCTAGTCTGACACCTTAACCATTATACCATGCTGGCTCTCTCTGGGGACCCATTACCTGGATTAAAAGTATGGGAAGGGCTTTGAACATTTGCAAATTTGATTGGCTGGTGATGTTCCCTCTCAAGATGTGGTTCCAGCATTCTTCTGAGGGATAGGAAAGCCAAGATGTCTTCTCTGAAGTTTACTGCAAAATTCTGGACAGCGATCTGGAGGCTAAAACTTGCCCAGAATCTGAGCGCCCAGGTGAAGCACGACCACTGGGGGGGGGGGGTTTAACATGGAATGAGACCTCACCTGCTTCTCCTCTCCTTCCCACTGCCCATATTATTTACCACACGATGGGGATAATGGTAGGGCTGCTAGCTCTAAATTGGGAAATATCTGGAGAGTTTGGGGGCCTGAGGAGGGCAGGGTTTGGAGAGGGGAGGGACTTCAGTGCTATAGATTCCAATTGACAAAGTGCTATAGAGTCCAATTGACAAAGAGATGACTCAGCCAGCCATCCGCTTTTACTGAGAAGGTACTCACCTTGCGCTTGGAAAATATGCTTCAAGCAAATGCATCGTCTCAGGATTTCCATGTTTGATGAAGCTTGAGCTAAATGGGACTTTACCGGAAACCCATCGATTTTCTGGAATCCAAGGACGTTTGAAGTAGGGCTGTTGAATTTAAAAAAATTCGGTATAGTTCGGATTCGGCCGAATTTGGCCCGTTTAGATTCGGGATGTGCCGAAGTCCGAACTCCCCCACTTCGGGTCCGTTCAATTCAGCGGGAATTCAAAGTTCGGGAAAAAAATTCAGCCGAATAAAGCCATTAAAAACACAATAGCGCCTTTCCATGGCTCTGGGGGGCATTTTTGGGGTTAGAGGTCCCAAACTTTCAGCAGAGTTTCAAAGGACGTTTATTGAAAGACTCCCCACGTTTTGTTAAGATTGGGTCGGGGGGGGGCTGAGATATGGTCCCTGAAAGGGGTCCCCCCACCCTTAATGTGCATCTCTCAGCAGAGCTTGCCGCCCATGCACAAAGCTCCCAGCCCCGACAACAGCTGAGACATTTGCAAAGCAACTGCAAGGCAACACAACCTTGTAAAACAACACCTTTGCAACAGGGAAAACCAGAAGACACACAACTGAAACCTCCCCCCTCAAACCAGGGAGCGAGAGACTCGAGGGGGAACACACACCCCAGGCAGAACCGACGAAAGCCCCCTTTGGCTTCCCCCCCACCCACAGAAACTGCTCCCTCCCCCCCCCACACACAGACTCTGCTTCCCCCCCACACACACACACACACACATACACAGGAGAAAAATTATTGATTAAAGCCCCCAAAGGGGTCTTACTGTGGCTGTCTTCTGTTCCATCAGGAGGGGCTGGGGAGGACTTGTAATCCAAGATGATTCCAATTAGGCACGGGACGTTTTGCTCTGGAGATGCCCAGGATCGGCTGATCCATTCATCCCAATAGGGGAAAGGGGAAAGGGGAAAGCCCATATCTCGGGACCCCCTGACCCAATGTTCACAAAACTTGGGTGGTCTCTTAAGAACACTTGTCGGAAACTCCGCTCTAAGTTTGGGATCTGCACCCCCAAAAATGCGCCCCCTGCAGCCACGGAAAGAGAAAGGGGGGAGGCAATATTTCTGCCCCCACTGAACCCATCTTTACAAAACTTTCGTGGTATCTTAAGAATGATTGTCTGAAGCTATTCTGAAAGTTTGGGGGCTATATCCCCAAAAAAGCGCCCCCTGCAGCCACATAAATGGAAAAAGGGGGGAGGGAAAAGGGCGAGAGCCCATATCTCGAGACCCCCTGACCCAATGTTTACAAAACTTGGGGGGTATCTTAAGAAGCTTCATCTGAAGCTCCACTGAAAGTTTGGGGTCTGTACCCCCCAAAATGTGCCCCCTGCAGCCATGGAAAGAAAAAGGGGGGAGCCCATATCTCAGGACCCCCTGACCCAATGTTTACAAAACTTGGGGGGTATCTTAAGAAGCTTCATCTGAAGCTCCAGTGAAAGTTTTGTGTCTGTACCCCAAAAAATACACCCCCTGCAGCCACAGAAAGGAGCGAATGTGCACAAGCACACACCCCCACACACACACGAGGATTTCGCTCTCTCTCTCTCTCTCTCTCCCTGGCCGGGCCGCACATCAGCTGATTCCTCCAGTACTCAATCCTGACTGATTGGCCAGAAGAAGACCCAGCTTGGCCACCGATTGGCCGGGGGAGGAGAATGCTGCTTACTGACGGTTATGCTGCTTACTGACGGCCCCAAATTTGCCGGATTTATTCGCGAACTCCCGAACTCACTGAATTCAGCTCCCCGGTTGCCCGCCAGTTTTGAGTTCGGTTCCTCCCGAACTAAAAACCACCGAATCAGGGGAAATTCGGCTGATTTTCAGTTCGGGCCGAACTGAATCAACAGCCCTAGTTTGAAGTCTCTTATGTGATGTGATACACACTTATTGTATACCTTATGTACTGTTACTTCTACTGCAAGCATTGTATTTATTACACACTTGTATATTCTGCACAATTCTTGTTGTGGTAATTGTTTACACAAGATATCTCTGGCATTTCTGGCTACAGTGGAGGAGGAGAAGGAGAAGGAGGGAAGGGGAGGGACTTCAGTGGGGTATAATGCCATAGAGTACGCCTTCCAAACTGGCCATTTCCTCCAGGTGAACTGGTCTCTGCCACCTGGAGATTACCTGAAATTGCGGGAGACCTCCAGCCTGGAGGTTAGCAACTCTAGCTATGGGGCAGCCTCTGCATCAACAGGCTTCTGCATGTGTGGGGATTGGTCTGGATGAGACCCCTTCCCAAGCCTTGTCAATAGAATGGATGGGTCCTGAAAACTCGCTCAAAATTTGCTGCTTGTTTCGGGTTAGCAGGAGTAACCACTGGTTCAGTAGAACAAGTGATTGATGGACTGATGGAACGTCCCTTGGTCTGTCTGGTTTCCTGAAAGGAGAGCCAGACTTTTAAGTGCATCATCTGACTTCGATGGCATGCAAAATGCTTTTTTCCAGCTGCACAGAACAAGCTGCATCGAACTCTTTGTTTGAGGTTACAATATGCTAAGTACAGTTTCTAGGCAAATCCTAGAATATGTATAGGATCTGGAGCTCTAGGATCACACCTTGAGCCCTTTCTCATAATACTAGAACACGGGGTCATCAGCTGAAGCTGGAGGGTGAGAGATTCAAAACAGATAAAAGGAAGTATTTCTTCACACTACGCACAGTTAAATTGTGAAACTCCCTGCCCCAGGATGTGGTGATGGCTGCCAACTTGGAAGGCTTTAAGATGGGAGTGGACATGTTCATGGAGGATAGAGCTATTCATGGCTAGTAGTCAAAATGACTACTAGTCATGATGCGTACATTTTCTGTCCAGGATCAGAGGAGCATGCCCATTACATTAGGTGCCGTGGAACACAGGCAGGACAATGCTGCTGCAGTCGTCTTGTTTGTGGGCTTCCTAGAGGCACCTGGTTGGCCACTGTGTGAACAGACTGCTGGACTTTATGGGCCTTGGTCTGATCCATCATGGGTTTTCTTATGTTTGGATGTTGTTATTTCAAAATTGCGTCCACCACATTTGTGTCAAAATATGTGCCAAGAATGCCTGTAACTCACAGGATTATGCTATTTTTCTTCTAACACTACACTGTCAGGCCAGTGTTGCACAACCTCAGTAAATATAACTATTGGCACACAAAGAAATATTATACCAAACCTCTATCTATTAAAAAAAAAAGACAACTCCTTTCTAATGTCAGAAAACAGGTATTGAATTATTAACTGCTGATCAGCATGCCAGAGTAGGAAGATAGGTTTCCAGTACAAACAAAAGGGGATGAGTCTAGCCACAGATGTATTAGCAGAAATGTCCGATGTCGGTTTTAATTGCTTTCCTGTGGAGGTGGAGTATGTGGATCAAGTGCTTGCTGAACAGCATCTATTTTGTTGCACATAGATATATTGTCAATAATATAAGTAGCATCTGGCAAAGTGTACTATCAGCTTTCCTTTCCCTTCAGTATTGTAACATTAATAGCGCAGACTTAAGAAATTATCTTGGAAGCAAACATCTTTCCCCCTAGCAGGCCTGCTTTAAGAACTATTCAAGTGGGACCCCCCAAAAAATCTAGCAAACAGTAAAGGAGCTGGCATGAAGAGCTTTTCTTCATGAAGTGCTAGTAGGGTTGCCAGGTCCCTCTTCACTACTGGTGGGAGGTTTTTTGGGCAGAGCCTGAGGGGGGTGGGGTTTGGGGGAGGAGAGGGACTTCAATGCCATATAGTCCAATTGCCAAAGCGGCCATCTCCAGCTTCTACCCTATGCACTAGTTTATTCCTATATAAAGGGGGAGTGGGCAGTGCTTGAACATTCAAAAATGTTACCCCTTACCTGTTGGCTGAAATGGTATATTCCACTTCACCACCTGAGGATTACCAACTTAGGTCTGATTGAAATGTAATTCTGAGGGGACAAAAGAAACAAGTAACTACAAGTATGATTTTTTTTTGCATGCTCTTTGTATGCAAAGCAGCTAAGTGTGTTAAGTTAGCGCACTAGTACAACGTCCACCTGGGCTATGAATCCCTGCAGTGCTCATAGGGTTCCCATGCCTGGCCTGGCAATCAGCGGAGACTGGAGGGGGGACAGCATGACATTACTTCCTGGAAAACCATGCAATTGATATCCATCCTCTCTAGGAATCCGTGAGAGCTCTATGGTAAAACCATGGAGTCTTTGGAGATTCCTAGAGAGGACTGACATCACTTGCGGGGGAAACCCACTCTGGGGGTCATCAAAAACGTTATTGTTTTACTATAGAGCAGGGGTATTGAAGTCATTTGAGGGTTGGATACGACATAAATTTCCCTTCATCAGGCTGGGCCATGAGTAACATAAAATTTAATGCCAGATTTCGGAGATACAAACATTTCTGCACTATAAGTGCAATTTAAAAAAAAAATCAGCAAATTTTGGGTTTATTGGGCTTGGGTTTTTTTTTGTAAACACGGAATAAGCCAAATACCCATACTGGTAAAAAAGTATTTTGGCTTTATTTCCAGGTTTACAAAAAAAAATTTTTTTTTAAAAAAATGGGTCCATTATAGTCTAAGGGGATTTTTTGAAGCTCCTGTGGGGGCATTTTTGGAGGCAGAGTCCCAAAATTTGCAGCATGGCTGCAAGGGACTTTCCTTAGATGGTCAGCGAAGTTTGGTGAACTTTGGGACAGAGGGTCCAATTTTATGGGCCAGCAAAAGGGTCGCCCCCATCCTCCAGGCATTTGCGAGCTGAGCTGTCCATCGGTTTTCAGGTTCAGATGTTCAGCGTTGCCAAGGACTGGCAGCAAGAGCCGATTGGCAGGCTGGTGCCTCAAAGTCTGGGGCTCCCTTCATATCTGGGGCGCATAGCATTATGTCCATGCAAATTAGCTTCCAGACTGAGGAAAAAGGCTTAAATACAAGAAAAATAAGGCATAGAAAACATTACTTTTGGTAGCAAATGACATCCTGTGAACAGTCCTTTGTTATAGTCATCAAAAATCTGATTTCAAGAGATGGTCACGGTGTGGGGAAACGAAGCCACTACTCAGGGCAACCTTCTTTTTGAAGCAGGTTTTTATAGGGGGCATGTTGTGATATCAGAGCCAGCCGAAGTCTCGACCACGGGGACAGTTCTGAAGGAGACTGCTCATCCATGCGGGTGAGGAAGTCTTCTTTGGAAGCCTGGTGGTGTGAGCAGCTGTTGAAGCTGGAGGGTATAACTCTCCGGATGGGACAGGGTGAGCCCTGTCTTTTTTTTAAAAAAAAAACCTTATGCTTGATACAGATTAACCCACTGAATGGTGATGGTTGGTCAAACCAAGTTGGCTCCTATTACATGACCCATAGGGCCAGGTATGGGGCCCTAACAAAACCAATCAAAGATAGAAAAATGGGAGAAAGCACAGATCCGTGCATCTGAGCAAACATGAATAGCTGAACCCAAAAAGCTGAATAATTATTCAGCTTTTTCAGGAATCACCTATTCGGCTTCCGGCATTCCCAGGTTTTGATATTCAGTCTACTCAAAACCCAAATATTGCCAAAATGGCTAATTTTGGGTTTATTTTCAGTTCAGGTATATTGATATTCACAACCTTAGAAGACACAGGCAAAGCCAATTAATGATATGGTTTTTTACTTTTCCCGCCACCACCTGGCACTTGGCAACCCTAATCATATCCCCTCTCAGCCTTCTCCTCTTCAGGCGAAACATACCCAGCTCCTTCAACCTTTCCTCATAGGACTTGGTCTCCCGACCCCTCACCATCTTTGTTGCCCTCCTCTGGACACGTTCCAGCTTGTCTACATCCTTCTTAAACTGTGGTGCCCAAAACTGAACACAATTGAAAACAATAGTCTAAGTGACCCTCCATGAGCTGAATGTCTGATCTGTTTGCGTGTCTGTGTCTACCTCAAATGACTGCCACAGTAGCTGTGGTGGGGGAATTTAATTTTCTTCCTTTGCAGGTGCTCTAGCATCTGCATAGGAGGCAAGATGATTCTACCCACAATCATTGGCAGTCGAGTCAGATAATTAAAAATGGTGTCGGGGGGGGGGAACTATGCCTCTCATAAGACTGTGAGAAAATGCACGTACCCCAAAAAATGATAATACTGACTTAAACAAGTGCCAAAGGATAAGACTTTTTTTAAAAGCAGCATTTAGAATCACTGGTTGACTAATTGATTTTCAAGCTATTTATTAGAACATCCATACACTGCCTTTCCTTGTGGTTCAAGGCAACTTACAATAATAGTTAAAAAGTACCCTACCGATTCTGAATCCCAACTGCTACTTTAACCATACAACTGTGGTAAATATAATGCAGACTTCCCTGGAAGTTTTTAAACAGAGGCTATATGGCCATCTGACAGCAAGGCTGATTCTATGAGCTTAGGCACATCATGAGAGGGAGGGCAGGAAGATTTGCATCAGTGTTTGGCTCTCGTGGCCCTTTCTTACATGCCCAGGTTAGTGCTGATTACCACTTTGGGGTCAGGAAGCTATTTTCCTCCAGGCCAGATTGGCCAGGGATCCTGGAGGATTTCCCCCCATCTTCTGGGAGTAGAGTAGGCGTCACTGGGGGTGTGGGGGGGAGGTCGTTGTGAATTTCCTGCAGGGGGTTGGACAAGATAACCCTGGAGGTCCCTTCCAACTCTATGATTCTATGATCACAGCTGTCAACTGTGGTATGTTTCCCTATCAAACACCTTTGCTGTGAGCAAGTTCATGGCATGCCTAATAATGGGAGTACTCTTCTGTAATTTGGAGAATCTGTCCTTCCTACATCAGATAGTGATCCTAAGGAGAAAATTTCCAGTGCCGCCCCCCCCCCCCGACAATTTGTTGTTATACCCTGTGACAGACAGTTACCTGCAGATGTACTGTATCCATCTGAAAGCACTGATTGATTGGGGGGGGGGGTTTCAAATAGAATTCTACAGTCAACCTGAGGGAGTCAGTTGAGAGTGTTGGTTTGGAAGGAAGGTGTGTGTGTGGGAGGGGGGTAGAGAGGGGAGTGAAGGATCAGAGGGATCCTGAAATAGAGAAGTGGAATCAGTCGTCCTTCCCTGAGGGAAATAGTTCCTAGGAAAGAGGGGTGAGAGGTGTAGTGGTTAAGAGCGGCAGACTCTAATTTGGAGAACTGGGTTTGATTCCCAATCCCCACTCCTTCACATGAAGCCTATTGGGTGTCCTTGGGCCAGTCACGGTTCTCTCAGAGCTCTCTCTGCCCAACCAGAGGCAGGGGATGGCAACCACCTCTGAACGTCTCTTGCCTTGAAAACTCTACTGGGTTGCCATAAGTCAGTGCACACACACACACACACAGGGATGAACCCTATCAAGTGTTAAAGAAGGAAAATTGGAACCTGTGTGTGTATTCCTGCCTCTACAGACTTATCAATTTTGGGTCAAATAAGCTTGTGCCTGTTGATCTAAGTAGTGATGATCAAGTGATCTCTCTCAGCAGTTACAAACGTCAGTCTGTAGAACAAAACAGCTACATTTTTGCAATTATCTATTGTATATAGTTATACAAAGTTTCCCTCATTCCTGTTGCCTTTTCACCTGCCAGGGTCAAAACTGAAACCTCCCTGACAATCTGACTTGACCATTTCCCTGTCAGAGTGAAATAAAACAGTGTGTGTGTTGTGAATTCATATCAGCCCCACGTATGCCATATTCAGACATATATCAATGAAGGCTTTTTCAGTTCTTCAGCATCCTAGGCTGGATGAGAATATATCTATATACATTTTAACCTCTGGGGGACAGATGGGGGAAAAGACGAAAAAGGATCTGCTCAGTAAAGTGAAAAAGGGAGGGGGAAGTGTCATATTGCATTTTGCTTGGAACACTGTGGTTGTACTGTAATTCGGCTCCATGCATTGACATTCTGAGGGTGTACTTAATTTGTTATATTTTGAGTCATTTAAAACAGTGTGATCTTATGTAACATAAGTTTGTTGAGTCCCAGATTCTCAAAGGTGAGAACATCCTGTGAGATCTTCCGCATGTAAAATCTGAAACTACACCTGGTTCATTCTTTAGGCTCAGTTTTGCTGAGATCAGAATCAGTGTTGCTTGCCTACAGAGATTCCACGAGGTACTTCCTGTTCCATTGAATAGCATGCTGCCAAGCTTGGGCTAAAATTCTAGGGAAAGCATGTGTTGAGTTTCCTGTGTTTGTGTGTGGGGGGGGGAATGCGGCGTTGTGGCATGCTGGTGGCCAAATGTGCTCTAGAACTTTCTGAAATTGCCTTTCTGTTTGGGACCACACTAGCTAGCATGGTGTAGAGGCCAGAGTGTGGGGGAGAACTGGGTTCAAAAGTACAGTGTGTCCTGGAAGTTAATTTGGTGACAAAGGTTGTTGTGAAGATAAAATGGGGGAGAGGAAACCAGTGTTGTAAGCTGCTTTGGGTTCCAGTTGGAGAGAAGTGGGGTATAAATTGTGCCATCAAATCACAGCTGACCTATGGTAACCCCCTAGGGGTTGCAAAGCAAGAGATGTTCAGAGGAGGTTTGACATTGTCTACCTCTGTGTAGCTGCCCTGGCCTTCCTTGGTGGTCTCCCATCCAAGTACTAATCAGGGCTGTCCCTGCTTAGCTTCTGGGATCAGATGAAATTGATCCAGCCTGGGCTATCCAGGTTAGGACAGATGAACAGAGGTGGTTTGCCATTGCCTGGCTCTGTATAGCAAACTTGGTGGTCTCCCATCCAAGTACTAACCAGGACCTACCCTGCTTAGCTTCGTTCTAGCCTGGGCCATCCAGGTCAGGGAAGGCTATAAATGCATGATAGATAGATGTGTGTGTGTTAAGTGCAGTCAAGTCGCTTCTGACTCATGGCAACCCTATGAACGAAAGTCCTCCAAAATGTCCTATCTTTGACAGCCTTGCTCAGATCTTGCAAATTGAAGGCTGTGGCTTCCTTTATTGAGTCAATCCATCTCTTGTTGAGTCTTCCTCTTTTCCTGCTGCCCTCAACTTTTCCTAGCATGACTGTCTTTTCCAGTGACTCTTGTCGTCTCATGATGTGACCAAAATACAATAGCCTCAGTTTAGTCATTTTAGCTTCTAGGGTCAGCTTCTAGGGTCAGCTTCTAGGATAGATAGATAGATAGATAGATAGATAGATAGATAGATAGATAGATAGATAGATAGATAGATAGATAGATAGATAGATAGACCTGACAGTGGCAGACTTGTCTCTTGAAATGCACCAGGCTTGGCATAAAATGAGTGAAGGGGTGGTGGTTCTAAGTAAAGGAATGTAAGCAGCACATGGGTAGAGATGTGCTCAGCTCTCCCTCTTTAACTGACCTTCCCTTCCTCATCTGTGTGTCTGTTTAGCTCTTTAAATTGGACCACACACTTGTTTATCTCTACTTGGAGTTGTCCTACCTATAGGGTTGCCACCGGCAGGAGGTTTTTGGGATGGAGCCTGAGGAGGGTGGGATTTGGGGAGGGGAGGGACTTCAATGGCATAGAGTCCAATGGTCAAAGTGGCCATTTTCTCCAGGGGATCTGATCTCTATTGGCTGGAGATCAGTTGTAATAGCAGGAGATCTCCAGCCAGTACCTGGAAATTGGCAACCCTACCCACCTAGGCCATTTATGCAAGGCTGTTTCCTTGTGGACACCCCACTGACTACTTCAGGGCTTTGCCTCAATTATGCATGCATTTACTGACCGTCAGAGGTCACCTCACTCTCTCTGTGCATGTCTGTGTGTTTTGCCTGTGTTTCGAACCCAGAAAATGCTGTACTCAAACCCAGAAAATGTGGGGAAAATACACATAAATGTGAGGAGAGCGAGGTGACCTCTTAGGGTTGCCAAGTGCCTGTTAATCTCCTGTTCAAGAATAAATATCTCAACACGCTGCCACTTATAATTCTTTTGTTATTTTTATACTTTTCTTTTGCTTTCATTTATAAACAGTACCAGTTAGCAATGTTGTCATAACACAGTCTACAAATCATAAACAATCTTGTACAAAAAACAAGACGGAATTGAAATCTCACACGTCCGTTCCACAAAGACGGAATTGAAGTACTGTCCATTAGATTTCAATTCCGGCTTGTTTTTTGTACAAGATTGTTTATGATTTGTAGACTGTGTTATGACAACATTGCTAACTGGTACTGTTTATAAATGAAAGCATAAGAAAAGTATAAAAATAACAAAAGAATTATAAGTGGCAGCGTGTTGAGATATTTATTCTTGAACAGGAGATTAACCAGCATTCATATACAACACGCACTTATCTAATAAGTGCCTGCCAATTAACAGGCCTGCCCCAACACTCCTTAGGTGGTCGGTGGGGGAAACAGGCCAGCTAAAGGGTGGCACAATAATGTCCTTTCCGAGGTAAACACGGAAGCGATGGGGACACTCTAGCACGTCCCTCAAAAATTCTATGGAAACCATAGAGTTTTTGGAGGAATATGCTAGAGCATCCCCGTCATTTCCGAGTTTGGCAGGGACACTCAAGCACATTCTTCCAAAAACTCTATAGTTTCCATAGAGGTTTTTAGGGACGTGCTAGAGCACCCCTGTCACTTCCAAGTTTACCCTGAAAGGGACATTATTGTGTGCACACTCCCCCCCCCCAATTGCCTCCCCCCAAAGGGGGGACCTGGCAACCCTACGACTTTTTATGGTTGGAAAATGCAAGCATAATCAAGGCAAAGCCTCAAAGTAGTCGGTGGGGTAACCGCGAGTAAACCACCATGCTGAAATGACCATAGAAACAGATGGGTCTGTTGCATCATGACTGTTTTGGTCCTTGGTCACTGAAGGAGGCCAGTGTTCCAAACAATCATCATTGCTTGCTGGTTGCCAGCTCTGGGTTGGGGAATACCTGGAGATTTTTGGCGTGGAGTCTGAGGAGGGGTGGTTTTTGGGAGGGGAGGGATTTCC
The DNA here is from genome assembly GCF_029931775.1 of Euleptes europaea. Classification (NCBI taxonomy): domain Eukaryota; kingdom Metazoa; phylum Chordata; class Lepidosauria; order Squamata; family Sphaerodactylidae; genus Euleptes; species Euleptes europaea. The sequence goes on along the minus strand of NC_079316.1, from coordinate 104,346,571 downwards.
ATGCCATAGAGTCCAATGGCCAAAGCGGCCATTTTCACCAGGTGAACTGATCTCTATCAGATGGAGATCAGTTGTAATAGCGGGAGGTCACCAGCTACTACCTGGAGGTTGGCAACCCTAATGCTTGGGCATAAGTAAATGCCAGAGCTTTCGAGGTGGTGCTGAGGACTCTCCTCTGACCTTCTTTTCTGAATTCGAAGTAAAAACCCAAACAGGCAGTAAAAAGATTAAAGGAGTGAAAATGAGATTTTTTTAAAAATAATAATACACGTAACATAAAATGAATGATGTATGGTTCCCTTTATGTGAAGGGATTCTGAGAATAATGTAAAAGTCTCATAGCCTGATTGTATATTCCCACACTATTAGGATGTCAGGATGATAGATGCTGTGGTGAATAATAATTTTTTAGACATTCTACCTTGAAAAGAGGAGCCAGTTGAGGGTTAAGATTGTATTATTTATTTCTGCCCTGCCTTTGTGTGAAAGCACATTCCTTGACCCAGTTCTCTAGCTTTCTGGAACCAGAATGGGTAGTTGGTGCGAAAAAAGCTGTTGACAGGTTTTTGACAACAAATAGCTTTACTTTCAGCTTAACACTTTGGTGGTGTTAGGTTGCGGGTTTTTGTTTTTTTTAATCCTACTTCATATATTTTCCTGGCAAGGGGTTCTTTTCTACATATGAAGTTAAACATATCTATCAGCAATGCTGGTTCTGTGAAATTGGCCAGATCATGAGAGGGAGGTAGGGTTGCCAGGTCCCTCTTCACCACCGGTGGGAGGTTTTGGGGGCAGAGCCTGAGGAGGGCAGGGTTTTTTGGGGAGGAGCTTCAATGCCATAGAGTCCAAATTCCAAAGCGATCATTTTCTCCTGGGGAACTGATCTCTATCGGCTGGAGATTGGTTGTAAAAGCAGATCTCCAGCTAGTACCTGGAGGTTGGCAACCCTATCTCCAGATGACAGTGATCAGTTCACCTGGAAAAATGGCTGCTTTGGAAGGTGGGCTCTATGGCATTGTATCCTGTTGAAGACCCTCCCCTTCCCAAACCCCACCCTCCTCTGGCTGCATCCCCAAAATCTCCAGGTATTTCCCAAACTGAAGTTGGCAACCCAGGGGGAGGCCATGGCTCAGAGCATCTGCTTGGCAGGCAGAAGGTTCCATTTTCAATCCCTGGCATCTCTAGTTAAAAGGGTTATCAGGTAGTAGATGACGTGAAGGACCTCTGTGTTAGAACCTGTAGAGCCACAACTGGTTAGAGTGGCAATTACTGACTTTGTTAGACTAAGGGTCTGACTCAATACAGCTCCATATGTTGAAGTCTCACTAACAAAACTTTGTAGATCTATAAGCACATTTCATTGCTGAGAATAACAGTAAACTTTGAAACCAATGGATTTGGAGGGTGTGTGTGTAAATGGGAATAGATGCCCACAGATAATTATGACAGCTGCATTCATAATAAAATATTGGGAATGTTAATATTGATAGAGAAATATGGCAGCCATCCATTCCTGCCATTTATGCACAAGGCTGATGCAAAAGGGCTATAAAATATTTATTTACTACTTTTGCGACACCAAATTTCAAGATGCACTCCCATTATTTTTAATCTGCTCCACATGAATTTTAAAGTTGCAAGTGGCTGCCAATCCTGGCAAGATAAATTGAACACATAGCGGAATTTATACTGAGCAACAGCAAAAAAAACGTAGCCCACGCTGGGACTTGAGTTGGATTCCGATGACAGATCTGACATTTTATTGGTGCCCCCCCTCCACTAGAACTGGAACTTCTGGACAAGGTCACAGTTTGGAATAATTGTAGGGCTGCCAGCTCTGGGTTGAGAAATTCCTCGCGGTTTAGGGGTGGAAACTGGGGAAAACAGGGGTTGGGGAGAGGAGGGACCTCAATGGGTAGTGTTGCCAATCTCCAGGTACTAGCTAGAGATCTCCTGCGCAATTGAGCATGCCCGCTGCAAGCATGGGAAACTCAGTTCTCCCACGTATCTTTTGAGGCAAAGCAGTCATTTCAGACTATAAAAAGTAAGTACTTTTAAAATACTCCGGGGGGGCATTTTTTGAGGTAGAGTCACTAAATTTGCAGCATATCTGCAAGGGACTCTCCTTGCATGAACTCTAAAGTTTGGGCCAGGGGTCCAATTTTATGGGGTCCCAAAGGGGTCAACCCCCCAATGCTTCTTTATGGAGGAGGTGGGTGACCACTTCGGGACCCCATAAAGTTGGATCCCTAACCCAGTCTTCACCAAGGTTCAGAAAATTTTGGAACTCAACCTCCAAAATTGTCCCCACAGGAGCTTAGAATTTTTTTCCCCCATAGACTATAATGGACCCGAATTTTTTCGGGAAACCCAGAAATAAAGTCAAATACCATATTTACTGATATGGGTATTCAGCTTATTTCGGGTTTACCGGGGGTGGGGAATGGGCCCAATAAATCCAAACCCGAAATTTACCAATTTATTTTTTTTGCACAACCCTATTGCTGACCTTTAAAGCCCTTCACAGTCTAGCATCCACATATCTGAAAGACTAGGAGTGTAATTAATATTTACTTACTTACTATCTGAAGGACTAACTCCTTCCGTATGTTCCAGTGAATCAACTATGGTCTTCAGGTTGCCACCAACTGATCATTCCCCCACCTGGCATTGACCTGAACCTTGGCCTCCTCCATCATGGCCCTCACTGTGGAATGGGTTTCATGAAGAGGTGAGGAGAACCACCCCACTCTGCCCACTGAGACCTTCCAAAAGCACCACCGGCATTGTTTGTTTGCCACAGCTTTTGATAGGATATGAGCGGTAGCTAGGGTTCCAAGATTTTTGGGGTGGAGCCCAAGGAGGGCAGGGTTTGGGAAGAGGAGGGACTTCACTGCTATAGGGTCCAATTGCCAAAGTGGCCATTTTCTCCTGGTGAACTGTTCTCTATCGACTGGAGATCAGTTGTCATAGCAGGAGATCTCCAGCTAGTACCTGGAGATCAGCAACCCTAACAGTAGCTATCTCTGGGGAGGGGATGGTATTTTATTTTAAGTTTATTTGGCTTTAATTTGAAATGTTTTAATTATTAATTGGAAGCCATGAGGAAAGGTAGGGTACAAATATTGAAATAAATAAGTAAATAAATGTGCACTAGCAATTTATCATAGGATTTGTGGGTGCCAAATGGAGTTGCCATCGATTTTGCTTATAGCAAAACAGTCAGTGGTTGGGTGGAGCTAGGAATAAATAGGGCTTTTATCCATGAATCTGCATAGTAGGTTAAACAATACTGTCAAATTCACTGCACTATGTCATTTCTTAGTCTGTTTAAGGGATACATAGACTTGTGAACTCTGAATTCTTCCAGGACACAATTTTGTTCAAGGAGTCCAAATTCTTCCTGCTTAGATTATTTTGTCTTGGGTTTTGTTTTTAACTGACTTAGGGTGGTATTCCCTGTTTCCACTGTATTATTTTTAAAACATATTATTATTTTATTCTGACAACAATCTTTTGAGGTTGGCTAACCTGAGAATGAGTGACCCAAATAGGGCAGATGGGTATCTCGTAGGCCCACATTTTAATTCATTTCCTACACTGCATACTCTTTTCCTGACTTTCCTGTAGGCCTCCCCCACCCTAGTGAAGCTTGGAGCTTGTTTTCAGAACTTTGCATAGAGATAAATGCATAAATATAGAGGAAATCACTTAAGATTTGCACATGCTAAAAACGTTCTCATTTGTATTCAGTGATAAGGTGATATATTTGTGTCTCTTAGTAAAGACAATGAAGCACAGTATTGGGAAGAAACATCTAGCTATATTTCGAACTCATTCTTTCATTACCTTGTTGCAAACTTTTTGCCATGTCAGTGTTGGGGAGAAACTTGTTCTCTTGTAAAGGGTTTTGGAATTAAAAGAACATGGATAGCCCAGGCTAGCCCAGGGTTTCCAGCTCTAGGTTGGGAAATACCTGGATTGCTTTAGTTGATTTGATTGTTGCTGATAATTTTATTGAAACGCTGAGATTGTTTTAATGGTTCAAGTGTTGTAAGATGCTCTGAGCCAGACTTTGTTGGGAAGAGTGGCCTAGAAATCTGATTAAATAAATAAATAAATAAAATCTTGGTGGAGTTGGGAGGTAGGGTTACCAACCTCCAGGTACTAGTTGGGGATCTCTTGCTATTACAATTGATCTCCAACTAACAGAGATCAGTTCACCTGGAGAAAATGGCCGCTATGTCAGTTGGACCCTATGGTCCTCCTCAGGCTCTGCCCCAAAAACCTCCCGCCGGTGGTGAAGGAAGACCTGGCAACTCTACTGTGAGGGGATCTTTTTTTGGGGGGGGGCAGGGCTTGGTGGTGCTTGGCAGACCTGGCGGTATAACAAGGAAATGAAAATAGTTGCCTAGCTTGAATAGTAAATAAGGAGTGATTCATAGGGTTGCCAACCTCCAGGTAGTAGCTGGAGATCTCTTGCTATTACAACTGAGCACCAGCCGATAGAGATCAGTTCACCTGGAGAAAATGGCTGCTTTGGCAATTGGACTCTATAGCGTTGAAGTCTTCCCCCTCCCAAAACATCTCCCTCCTCAGGCGCCACCCAAAAACCTCCCGCCGGTGGCAACCCTAGTCATTCACCCTCTAGTATAACTGCGATTTATAACCGACCCTCCTGGTTTATAATATACTATTCAGGATTAAAATGAAAGCTGGTTATGAAATTGTTAAATAACTCTGTATTGCAGTTTGTCATTTTGAATTGTACATTGTGTATCATATTGTTTGCTGTAGGTTGTATTGGACGACAATATGACATTTGTTCATCATTCCCACCCACCCCAACAAAACAAACAAACAAACAAAAAACCTGATTTTGACAGTATGGTTTCCAAGTCTGGTTTGGGTGATTCATGGAGATTTGGGGGTGAAGTACAGTTGCCAGCTCCGGGTTGGGAAATACCTAGATATTTTTGTGGTGGAGCCTTTGGATGTCAGGGTTTGGGGAGGGAAAGGACATCAATGCCATAAAGTCCAATTGCCAAAGTGGCCATTTTCTCCAGGGGAACTGATCTGTATCGGCTGGAGATCAGTTATAATATTGGGAAAACTCCAGCTAGTACCTGGAGGTTGGCAACCCTAGGGTGGAGCCTGGAGAAGGGCAGGGTTTGGGGAAAGAGCTCAATGTGAATGTGATGCCATAGAGTTCACCCTCCCATGCAACCATTTTCTTCAGGGGATCTTGGTCATCTGGAGATGAGTTGTAATTCCAGGACATCTCCAGTTCCCATCTGGAGGTTGGGAACCCTGTTTGACAGATGAAGGCTGGCTTATGGCATGCACACTTTAATCACATTTTTCCCTATTACAAGTAGGTTTTGTGGGTTTTCTTTTTCCGCTGTTTCTAAAACCTGCTAAGATGTTTGATCAGAAGCAAAATAGTCATGTCCCATTCACACAAAGCAAAACCCGTCTAAAACTTCACTAAAATGTGTCTGTCTAGCCATAGTGGAGACTGGTTTTCTACAATAACCAAAGTAAGTGTAAGAAGCGGAGACATTTATAGAGTCTGCTGCCAGTACGTAACATTCTGCCCTGTTTCTACCTTATAAATATATATGTTACAGCATTGTGCTGGTGGTTTTTGCATTTGCCATTCTGGAAAGATTTCCTCTTCTGCGAATCCTCCAGTGGTTGGCAAGCTTATTGTTTGTTGACAAAAAACTAAAACACTGCCTAACTGTCGAAATATTGCAACAGTACTGGGCACTGCCCTAATATAGTGAGAGTACTGCTCAAGAAATTACTATAATTTAACATTTCCAGGGATAGGATTTTTTCCCCATTGTAATATGGTGCCATATCCTCCCGAGACCGGCTGTCAGATGAAATCTAATTGAATAGAATTGGATTGACATTGTATTGTGCGTCAAGTGCACAGCAGTTAAAAAGTGCTGATTAAAAATTAGAATGTAGTTTCTTACCATTTAGCTTGCAATGAGAATCCATGGGTAAAATTAAAGTATATCTTTAATACCATATTAGTGTCGATTTTATAGAGAATGATGATCTAGACAAGCTTTTTTCTTGTGTGTGTTGTGTTGACTGTCGAAATAATGCGAGAGTTTGGTGAGCATCATCTTCCAAGCTTTCCATCCTGTAATGGAGTCCATCCTTGGCCTATGAAAATCGGGGCCTTCAAACATGATCAGAGTTTGTCTTTGGTTTCACTGAATGTGAGGGATGGGGAGACCAGATTATGTTCCCAGTGGACAGACCATATTATGTTCCCAAGTATGTTCTTACTTTAGTTGATCTCTATGGGCTCCCACCATAACTCCGGGAGGCATCGTGGACTCCTGGAGTTTCTAAATCAGGGGAGTCAAAAATGAGGCCCATGGGCTGGATCTGGGCCATTAAGAACTCTTACCCACCCTACTCTCAATCTGGGCTGGCAAGGCATGGCCCAGCCTGACCAAGTGACATTTATGTCATAGCTGGCCCTCATAACAATTGAGTTTGACACCCCTGTTCTAAATGATAAGGGTAAGGATTAGTTTCCAGAAAAAGTAAAAAAACAACTTGGGAAGCAAGATGAAAATACTATGGAAAAGAGGAGTGGCCATCACTGCCTCGTCCAGAACAAGGCTGCTAGTGAATTTTGCAGCCTGCAGGTTCTACACCATATTTTCACCCATTAAATTTACCCAAGTTGTATTGTCATTGTGTCAGCAATGTGATGATCCCATTGAAGTGTTGTGTACAAAGCACAAATAGTGTTAACAGCCTAAAAGTTTGGTGAACATGCTTTAAGGAAAGAAATCAGGAACACCCAGGGTTGCCAGCCCTGGAGAAAATGGATGCCTTGGCAATTGGACTCTATGGCTTTGAAGTCCCTCCTCTCTCCAAACCCCACCCTCCTCAGGCTCCAACTTTATAGTATCCAAGCATTTCCCAAGCCTGCCCTCCCTAGAGTTTACACTTATATCTCCAGAAATTTCCCAACCCAGAGTTGGCAGCCTTATTCACTGATCCAATCCATGCAGTGAATATGAGGGTCTGATAAGGGAACGACTCCCTCAATCTAATAGGTTCCGCCCTTTACTCACTAGATTTGATTTTTGTTCTACTCCTCATATGCCAGATTCCATTCTGCTTCCCTGCTGCTGCCGTCTGCCTCTGCTTTCCCTGGCCCTGCCCTGTGCCTGCATTCGTTTTGAAACCCCAAACTGAAAGCCCTATAGAAGCCATATATCTCTTACATGATTTCCTATACTGACCGCGTTTTCCCCCTCTTCCTTGTACTTTCTTGCTAGATACCACAACATACTCCACTGAACAGTCTGAGCACTTTAAGCCATGCAGAGATAAGGATCTTGCATACTGTCTGAACGAGGGGGAATGCTTCGTCATCGAAACCTTAACAGGCTCCCACAAACACTGCCGGTAAGTACTTAGGTCGCGCAATGACAGCTGTGCGGCTGCAAATAGAATAGAAAAAGGGTGATAATCCTGGTTGTGGGAATACGATTTGGAGTAGAAAATGCGTGGAAACTGATGCAGATTGAGAATGTCCTTTTGAATGATGGTGAAATTTACGATAAAGAGTTGTAGCAAAGAGCAATGATATATCTCCTGCAGGGGGGGAAAAATCACCCTTGCGGTTTTTCCAAAACCACTGAGGACCTCTTTCTTGGGAGGTGGGTGGTGTAGCTGGAGGGTACATATCTCTGTCTAAGTGGAAATGAACCTGAATCGACTTTATCCGGTGGCATTTCCCCTTTGGTGTTTGAAAGTTAGAAAGGAGTACAAAGCTACAGACAGATGGATGAAACCTTTTATCTGGGAATCTGTCTGTGAATTGGATAATTTGAGGGTTCTTTTAGCAGGGGTGGATTTTAATACTACATTGGCAGTTCCCAAGTCCCCCGCCCCCAGAAAATTAAGATAAAAATACTAATTTTCTTATTGGTTATCTAGATATCTGTTTATGTATATATAGGTATTTTTCCTTTATTTTGATCTTAGTGTGACACTGTTCAGAGCCGAATTGGCCACATGAACAGTATCATTAAAGTAAAGTAAGTTAGAAAGGAGTTTTGATGGGTGAATATTGGGGGTTCTGTAGAAAAGATGAGTGGTTTCATTCCCCTCCCCAATTAACCATGCAATTATTTATTGACACTACTTACTACAGTATATACTGGACTGGCTTTGAGAGGTTTTTAGAGTTTCTGAGCAAGAGACTGTCATTAAATTACAGAGGTGCAGTGGGCGATGAAAATTTGAATTGACCAGTAGCGCAACATCTAATGTCAATTTCATACTGAGCCTCAGGAATGGGGGTAAGGTTCCAGGGGGAAAAACCCGGGTTTTTTCCATTTTGAGATAATACATTATCTAGCAGTTCCTATGCATGATTATTCAGTAAATGCACTGTCTTTCTAATGCAATTAATCATCAGATGCGGTTTGGACCATTAATAATAGACTATTGTTGTGGATCTAAATATTTGGCAATCAATTCAGGACACCAACTGGGACAGCAGCAGCTTAAAAGGATTGTGTCTTCAGCACAGTTGACCTTATATACGTTTTCATACTTAAAGTAGATGCTACGTTACTCTCTTGCTGTTTTGGAGATGCCACCATTATTGTAGCTTTCTGTGATGTGCGCAGCTAAAGACAGGAAGCCAGAAATGTTGCTTATGGTGAGGCTAGTACTGCCAATGGCCTATATATGTGATTTGCCTTAAAAAAATAGACGACGATTGGATTGTAGTAAAGGAAGCACTCCACATGATGTTTTTGATAAACATGGGCAATCAGCCTGTAGGCTGGGCTAGGGTTGCCAACTCTGGGTTGGGAAATTCCTGGAGATTTTGGGGTGGAGTGTGGGGAGTGTGGGGGTTGGGGAGGGGAAGGACCACAACAGGATATAATGACATAGGGTCCAGCCTCCAAAGCAGCCATTTTCTCCAGGGGAAATAATCTCGATAGTCTGGAGATCAATTGTAAGTCTGGGAGATCTCCAGGTCCCACCTGGATATTGGCATCCCTAGGATGGACAGAGCCTTGAAAATAATGTTATCCTACCCGGGGTGGCTTAACTAAAGTGTAATTGAAAAGTGGTAGGATTTGCACATTTCACTCATTAAAAATATTGTTTTACAAACTTTTTGTTTGAGGGAGTGAAACATGTGTGAGGGATGCTATGCCTCAATGCTGCAGGTCTCTTTGGGTTTTGTCTATAATGCCCCACCAGTGCTGTGTATGGATACAATTCATAACTTTAATGCTTGTATTGCTCATTTGCATTACAAAATTCATGTCTGGACTAGGGCTGTGGGGGGGGGGGGAACCAAAATGGTAAATTTCTATTTTTTCTCCAGTAAACCCAGAATAAGCTGAATACCCATACCTGTAAATTTTGGTATATGGCTTATTACCAGGTTTACTGAAAGATTCGAGTCCATTATAGCCTACTGGGTTTTTTGAAGCTCCTGTGGGGGCATTTTTGGAGGTAGAGTCCCCAAATTTGCAGCATAGCTGCAAAGGACTCTCCTTAGATGGTGAACTTTGGGACAGGGGGTCCAATTTTATGGGCCTGCAAAGGGGTTGCCCCCATCCTCCAGGCATTTGCGAGCCAAGCTGTCCATTGATTTTCAGGTTCATAAGTTAAGCATTGCTGAGGAATGGCGGAAAAAAGCCAATTGGCAGGCTGGCGCCTCAAAGTATGGGGACTCCCTTCATATCTGGGGTGCATAGCATGATGTCCATGCAAAAACTGCTTAAATGCAAATAATAATAATAAGGCATGGGAAACATTTCTTTTGGTGGCAAATGACATCCTGTGAACGGTCCTTTATTATAGTCATCAAAAATCTGATTTGAAGAGATGGTCATGGTGTGGGGAAATGAAGCCTGTACTTGGGGCAACCAGTTTGAGAGCTGGTTTTCGGAGGTGTTGTGATATCAGAGCCAGCTGAAGTCATAACCAAGGCAGCTCTTGTGAAGGAGATTGCTCATCCACATGGTGATCCAGCATGGTGTAGTGGTTAAGAGCAGTGGTTTGGAGCGATGGACTCTAATCAGGAAAACTGGGTTTGATTCCCCACTCCTCCACATGAGTAGCGGATGCTAATCTGGTGAACTGGGTTGGTTTCCCCATTCCTACACATGAAGCCAGCTGAGTGACCTTGGGCTAGTCATACTCTCTCAGCCCAGCCTACCTCACAGGGCATCTGTTGTGGGGAGGGGAAGGGAAGGTGATTGTTAGCCAGTTTGATTCTCCCTTAAGTGGTAGAGAAAGTTGGCATATAAAAACCAAGTCTTCTTCTTCTTCTTCTTCTTCTTCTTCTTCTTCTTCTTCTTCTTCTTCTTCTTCTTCTTCTTCTTCTTCTTCTTCTTCTTCTCCTCCCAATAAGTAATTGTAGAAGCTGCCATTTTTTAGTTGGGGGGGGTATATCCCTCCAGACAGGACTGGGTGAGCCCCATATTTTAAAGCGCAGATCAGCCCACCACCTGGTTGGTCAGACCAAATTCGCTCTGATTACATGACGCCGACCTCAAAAGTTGAGGCCCTCATAGTTGGGGGCCTAATAAAACCAGTCAAAAAAGAAAGACAAAAGGGAGAAAGCACAGAGTCCTGCACCTGAGCTAAGGCGAATAGCCGAACCCCCAAAAGCTGAATATTTGGCTTTTTGGGGAACCACCTATTCGGCTTTGGGCAGACCCCCAGGTTTTGGTATTCGGTAAACCTGAAGCCTAGATATTACCAAAATGGCTAATTTTGGGTTAATTTTCGGTTTGCGTTTATCAATATGCACAATCCTAATCTGGACTCTCATTAAATAATAAAAGTATCCACCCCATATAAGAAAACATATACAGGTGAAGTATCCCTTATCTGGACTGCTTGGGACCAGAAGTGGTCCATATTTCAGATCATTCCATATTTTGGAATATTTGCATATTCATAATGAGATATCTTGGGGACGGGACTCAAGTCTAAACACGGCATTCTTTTATGTTTTATATACACTTATATCTTTTATATACACTTTATACACATAGCCTGAATGTAATTTTAAGCAATATGTTTAACAATTTTGTGTACATTGAACCACCAGAAAGCAAATTGGTGTTCTGCTGAGGACCTATGAGTAATGCCTGCATGCCGGCTCAAAAAGTCTGGTTTCAGGTCAGTCTGGATATCTTAGTGGGGGAAAAATATTGGCCAAAATATGCTTTATGTTTCCCTGACAGCTGTGCAAATGTTTCATTATGGTGGGACAAAGAATGTTTCCTTACTCTACATCGTATTGTATTATGGTCTCATGTATATTTTTAAAAGGCAAAAAGGGTTGCCAGTCAAGGGACCAGTCACTATACTTCCCCATGCATCTTGAGCATATGTGCCCCATACCCATGCCTACCAGGAAACACCAACCTTATAAGACATTGACCATCCATGGCCTGGAGACCAAGCCCTATGAGGAAAGGCTGAGGGATTTGGGAATGTTCAGTCTGGATCAGAGGAGGTTGAGAGGGGGGCATAATTGCTCTGTTTAAGTATTTGAAGGGCTGTCACTGAGAGGAGGGCAGGGAGCTGTTCCTGTTGGCAGCAGAGGATAGGACTCGCAATAATGGGTTTAAATTGCGGGAGAAAGGTACCGGCTGGATATTAGGAAAATGTTTTTTACAGTAAGAGTTGTTTGACAGTGGAATCCTCTACCTAGGGAGGTGGTGAGCTCCCCCTAACTGGCAATCTTTAAGCAGAGGCTGGACAAACAGTTGTCAGGGACGCTCTAGGCTGGTCCCGCATTGAGCAGGGGGTTGGACTAGATGGCCTGTACGGCCCCTTCCAACTGTGTGATTCTGTGGTGGAGTCATGCTGTGTGTCAAAGGGTTAGGGTTAAAGCCGAACTAGGCATTACTTGTTGCCCAAGTTTGCAATGGAGACTTGCACTCATACTGCAAGTTCCAGTAGCAACTTGTGTATAAAAAGCACTGATGGGCCTGGTTCTGATTGGGACCATGACATGGGAGGAGGAGCAGCCTCTGTGTCCCCACACATACACACACACCATTTTTGGAAGCTAAAGCAGCCCAGGGGGCAGAGTGGGAGAAAGTAATGCCCTACAAGCAGCCCCCTGGGTGTAGGGTTGTCAACCTCCAGGTAGTAGCTGGAGATCTCCAGCTATTTCAACTGATCTCCAGCCCATAGAAATCAGTTCACCTGGAGAAAATGGCCACCTTGGCAATTGGACTCTATGGCATTGAAGTCCCTCCCCTCCGCAAACCTCACCCTCCTCAGGCTCCGCCCCAGAAATCTCCAGGTATTTCCCAAACTAGAGCTGGCAACCCTACCTGGGTCATTTCAGTTGCCAAGAACAGCATGGTGGCAGGGGGGGGGGTTAAGGCAGAAAGCCCATCTCCTCTGTGTAGGGTTGGTGGTGGCTGGTGATCTCCTGTTATTACAAGTCCCTCCCCTCTCCAAATCCCACCCTCCTCAGACTCCGCTCCCAAAATCTCCAGGTATTTCCCAACACTAGCGTTGCCAGCTCTGGGTTGGGGAATACCTGGAGATCTGTGTGTGGAGCCATAGATTCCGCCTTGCCAAGTGGCCATTTTCTCCAGGGGAATCGATCTCTGTCGCCTGGAGATCAATTGAATTCCCAGGAGATCTCCAGCCACCACCTAGAGGTTGGCAACCCTTTTCTTCCTGCATGCTGTGGGCCATCTCAGAATCAGGCCCGTCCACACTTCTGGCAGAGGAGTTGCCACCGGGGCTTGCAGCAGCTGCGTGGCTGCAAATCCCAACGGTGAACTCGTGAAAAAAAAGTACCATCTAGTTTGGCTCTCTGTGTTGTGAGAACAGAGCAGCCCCCCAAGAATACAGACGGTGGGCATCCCTCCTGGATGACTGTTTATGAAGAAGACTTGGGCATTTATAGAAAGAAGTCCCTTCTAGGTATTAATATTCAGCTCTTGACTAGTGCTTTTGTTTTTCCTTTCAATCAGTTATGCTTGGCTCATCCTTCCAGTCTCCCTCATATTTACCTTCCTCATATGGCACACTTATTAAATTAATTATTCAGAATTATGCGGATTGGAGATTTATGACATTAACTCACTAAGCCCATCATAAAACTTTATCGGCACTTGAGGAGACTGTTCTATCAGTAGCCAGGTTACTGCAAGGCAAAGAGCTGGGGGTGGGTAAATCCCCCAAGTGGGTAAATGGAAAACCTTAGTAGAGCCTCAGGAAGAGGGCATAGGTATACACAAGGGAAAAGGGATAGGGGCCACTGTGGAAAACAGGAGGATAAATATGCCATTTTACTACTTGGCCTCGACTACAAAAATGCCGGTTCACTGACATATGTAGGTCACTTCTTCAAATTTGTCTTGGGGAAATTGAATGTGTAAACTGACTTTGTTGAAATGCGTTATGTCTGAAGTAATGCAGAAGTTCTGCCTATGGGGTTAGATATCAGATGGCTCTTTTGCACATGAAAATCTACCTTTGATGCGGTGTTTGTCCATTGATAAACATGGGTGGGGCCTAGGGTTGCCAACCTCCAAGTACTAGCTTTGGCAATTGGACTCTAAGTCACTCCCCTCCCCAAACCTCCAAGTACTAGCTGGAGATCTCCTGCTATTACAACTGATCTCCAGACGATAGAGATAACTTCACCTGAAGCAAATGGCCGCTTTGGCAATTGGACTCTAAGTCACTCCCCTCCCCAAACCCCGCCCTCCTCAGGAACTGGCCCCAAAATCTCCTGCCAATTTAGGGTAGCCATCTCCAGGTTGGGACATATCTGGAGGTTTTGGGGGTGGAGCCTGAGGAGGGTGGGGTTTGGAGAGGGGAGGGACTTCAATGCCATAGAGTCCAATGGCCAAAACGGCCATTTTCTCCAGGTGAACAGATCTCTATCGGCTGGAGATCAGTTGTAATAGCAGGAAATCTTTAGCTAGTGCCTGTCAACCCTACGCTGATGGTGAAGATGGACCTGGCAACCCTTGTGGGGCCATGGCTCAGTAGCAGAACTTCGGCTTTGCATGCAGAAGGTCCTGGCAAGGCTCAGCCCCTGGCACCTCTTATCTGAAAAACAAAATCAGGTAGTAGGTAATGTGAAAGACTCCCTCGTGAGAACCTGGAGAGCTGCTGGCAAAGAGATTAGACAGTGCTGGCGTTGATAAAGTAAGGGTGTGGTTCCATGTAAGTAGGGTTCCCAGCTCCAGGGTTTGGAGAGGGGAGGGACTTCAATGCCATTGAGTCCTATTGCCAAAGCGGCCGTTTTCTCCAGGGGAACTGATCTCTGTTGCCTGGAGTTATAATAGCAGGAGAACTCCAGCCACTACATGGAGGATGGCCACCCTACATATGAGAAGGGTTGCTAGTCTCCAGGTAGTGCCTGTCGATCTCCCAAAATTACAACTGATCTTCAGATTACAGAGATCACTTCCCCTGGAACAAACGGCTTCTTGGAAAGTGGACTCTATGGCATTATACCTCACTGAGGTCCCTCCCCTCCCGAAACCCTTACCCTCTCCAGGCTCCACCCCCCAAATCTCCAGGAATTTCCCACCCAGAGCTGGCAACCCTGTATATATGCCACTTCATGGATTTGTGCATGTAATTGGTGCACACCAGTCCTAGGATGGAGTAGTACTCCATCCAGTTTACACATAGAGAAAAGGGGATCTGTTCTTTCAAGCAGTTTTAAGCCAGCATGGTGTAGTGGTTAAGAGCATTGGTTTGGAGTGGCGGACTTTAGTCTGGAGAACTGGGTTTGATTCCCCACTTCTCCACATGAGTGGTGGACACTAATCTGGTGAACTGGGTTGGTTTCCCCACTTCTACATATGAAGCCAGCTGGGTGACCTTGGGCTAATCACAGTTTTCTCAGAACTCTCTCAGCCCCACCTACCTCACAAGGTGTCTGTTGTGGGGAGAGGAAGGAAAGGTGTTTGATTCTCCCTTAAGTGGTAGAGAAAGTCGGCATATAAAAACCAACTCTTCTTCTTCTTCTTCATCATCATCTTTGTGGGTTTTTTCTTACTAGAGAGAGAGAGAAAAGGTGGTAGTATGACTCTACTTGAAAATAATTAAGTAAAAAATGAATAAAATCATTATGTGTTAGGTCAGTGCGTATGTTCTATCTGCAGATGCATGGCACAGATTATATTAATAAGGGTATGGATTTTATTGAGTAAGTGCCAGCATGAATTAATATCAACTCTGAATTGCCTTTTACATGCCGTATTTTCAAGGTTGTTACACTTAATTTTCTCTTCCAAATTTCTGGCATGTTCACTGAGGCAATCATGTTGTTTGAATGGTGGGCCTCCCAGAATAATGATGTCTCTTTTTTGGCGTGACAGTTCTGCTGTTGCTTGGAGAAATAAATATTCTCTCCCCTAACAATTGCACTGCAAGAATCTTTCTAGCTGCTCTATCATTCTTTTTTTTTTCCAGTGCATTTTTTTTTACATGCCCTCATACTGGCCACCGAGGTGGCTTACAAATAAAACATGCACCATAAAAACACATTTTAAAGCCATTAAAACCAACAAAACACACAGCATTAAAACAATTAAAACCAAAGATAAAAGATCTACAAAAAACATTAAAAACAATTTAAAAATTTGAGGATTCCCAATGGAATGTGTAGATTGGCTGTGTTGACAGACGCTGCAAGTCAGGTGGCATCTGGTGACAGTTCTGTGCGGGTCATGGTTGTGTCCATGCCAACGTGTCACTTGATGCTGTTGTCACCAAATGATGAACATACACATGTGAACCCATCATTAATCTGTGACAAATACTCATATGCTATTTTGTTCTACCATTCTGTATTGTGCATATTATGTGGGATTGCCATTCTCTGCTGGTTTCCCCCTGCTCATTGAGTTTGATGATGTTCTCCCAACATTCCTGGAAATACAAACCTAAAGGAAAGACCTATCAGGTTGGATTATCACACCCCTAGTTTCCTTAGTACTCTGCATCACCTTTCCATTTTCAGGATTGTTTTTAGCACATGTCTGGTGTGGATGCATGGCTGGTATGATATTCGTGATCATTATGATAGGTTACATAAGAACATAAGAAAGGCCATGCTGAGTCAGACCAAGGCCCATCAAGTCCAGCAGTCTGTTCACACAGTGGCCAACCAGGTGCCTCTAGGAACCCCACAAAACAAGATGACTGCAGCAGCATTAACTTGCTTGTGTTCCACAGCACCTAATATAATAGGCATGCTCCTCTGATCCTGGAGAGAATAGGTATGCATCATGACTAGTATCCATTTTAAGTTGGCAGCCATCACCACATCCTGGGGCAGGGAGTTCCACAATTTAACTATGTGTTGTGTGACCTTGCACAGGGGACCTTTACCTTTACCTTTTGTATGAAGAAACACTTCCTTTTATCAATTTTGAATATCTTAACCTCCAGCTTCAGCAGATGACCCCGCGTTCTAGTATTCTGATGTCCACTCTTTCCATACCTTGCATAATTTTATAGAACTCTATATCACCCCTTAACTGCCTCCTTTCCAAGCTAAACAGCCCTAAGCATTTTAACCGCTCCTCACAGGGCTGTTGCTGTAGCCCCCTGATCATTT
Organism: Euleptes europaea; assembly: GCF_029931775.1. Classification (NCBI taxonomy): domain Eukaryota; kingdom Metazoa; phylum Chordata; class Lepidosauria; order Squamata; family Sphaerodactylidae; genus Euleptes; species Euleptes europaea. The sequence goes on along the minus strand of NC_079316.1, from coordinate 104,329,929 downwards.
TGGTTGCTCTTTTCTGCACTTTCTCAAGCTCTGCAATATCCTTTTTTAGGTGTGGTGACCAGAACTGTGTAATCTCTGTCTTTTCATAAGTTAAATCTAATAGTCAGTGTTCAGTAGGTTTGTCACTTCCTAACACTTCCTAAGAGGAAACAATCAGCAGTGGCTTATGATCGACGGGATCAGTTGTACATGATATATAGTCCATCAGCGAGAGATGGTTCCAGGTTAAACACCTGACATCTCCACTTAAAGCTTAAAAGACTCTCAGACCAATGTTTTCCTCCCAAACTTATGCCAATCAGAATAGACAATGTATATCCAAATAGATGAGTGGTATATAGGGTACATAGAACATCAGTGGTATATAGGGTTGCCAACTCTAGGGTGGGAAATTTCTGGAAATTTGGAGTGCAGCCTGGGAGATTGCGTGGTTGGGGAGGGGATAGACCACAGAAGGCTACCTGGAGGTCCCCACCTGGAGGGTGGCAACTCTAGGATAAAGGGTTGCCCGGTACCCCCTGGCAACCAGTAGGAGGGTGGGGGGGACTTACTGGGAGCAGAGAGAGGCCTAGGCCAGCATTGCCAGCAATGCGACAGGACTTCCAGCATGTATGAAAAGTGATGTCATTGTATCACTGGCAATGTGGGGATGCTCTGGTATTTGGACCAAAACTCTATGATAGAAGTAATTTTTTTACCATAGAGTTTTTGCGCAAATACTAGAGCATCACCTTCCAAAGCGGCCACATTCTCCAGGCAAACTGATCTCTGTCACCTGGAGATCAGTTATCATCCCACGAGATCTCCAGCTACCACCTGGAGGTTGGCAACCCTAATTATGCACCACGGCAAACATGCATATTGGAAGGGTCTTGAGTAGCACACCCTCCCGAAACCCACAGTTGACAGACTCCCAGCACTCATGGTTGTAATGTCTGCAGAGGACGACTACAAGTGGTTTATTCAGATTGCAATTTACCACATGGCTAAATAGTTGTCTGTATTCATTCTTTGTGCATAGTTGATTCTCTGCAATGCATTTCCAAGGGACCGAAAGATGTGACTGGCACAGATTCCGTAGTCTTATGGACCAGTGTTTAAAAAAAACAGAGAAAATGGCTTTTCGTTCAGAGCTATACCACCCATTATTACAGAAGCAACAAGAATCATAGAGAGCCAGCGTGGTGTAGTGGCTAAGAGTGGTGGTTTGGAGCGATGGACTCTAATCTGGAGAACCGGGTTTGATTCCCCACTCCTCCACATGAGTGGCAGACGCTAATCTGGAGAACCAGGTTGGTTTCCCAACTCCTCTACATGAAGCTGTCTGGGTGACCTTGGGCTACTCACAGTTCTCTTAGAGCTCTCTCAGCCTCACCTACCTCACAAGGTGTCTGTTGTGGGGAGTGGAAGGGAAGGTGATTGTAAGCCGGTTTGATTCTTCCTAAAGTGGAAGAGAAAGTGGGCATAGAAAAACCAACTCTTCTTCTAGAGTTGGGCGGGGCCATACAGGCCATCTAGTCCAACCCCCTGCTTAATGCAGGATCAGCCTAGAGTTTCCCTGATAAGTGCTTGTCCAGCCTCTGCTTGAGGCTGGACAGTGAGGGGAACTCACCACCTCCCAGGTAGCTGATTCCACTGTGGAATGACTCTTACTGTAAAAAAATAAAAAATAAAAAAATCCTACTCTTTGAGTGTAGTTCTGCAACCAGTTCTCTATCCACCTAACTATCTTAGGGCCCAGTCCACAGTACTCTAGTTTACCCATCAGAACATCATGGGGAACCTTATTAAAAGCTTCACTGAAATTCAGGTAATCAACATCAACCACATTCCCGCTATCCAGTAAGCTCGTCGCTCGATCAAAGAAGGAAATTAGGTTGGTCTGGCAGGACCTGTTGGGGACAAATCCATTATGCCTTCCCCGGATCACCAAATTGTGCTTCAGATGCTCGCAGATTGATCTCTTTAATATCTGCTCCAGTATTTTCCCTAGGACAGAGGTCAAACTGACTGGCCTGTAGTTTCTTGGGTCATCCTGTAAAGGAAAAGCGCTCTGTGTTTCCTTTTACTGCAATGCTACACAACATTGGCTCTCAAAAACATTGGCTCAGGCTTCGGCCTAGCTAGCAGGATTTAATATCAATCCTTTGAGGGCTAGGGACAAAGATCAGCCCCTAGCAAATGCATTTCAAAGCGAAGTTGGTTTCTGTTTGAAGACTGTGAGAGCGGGGGAAGGAGCTCATTCCCAGCTACCTTTCCTCTGAAGCTTCCTCACTGATTGTCGGCCATGACCGCCCGTTTGTTTCCAAGGTGGCACATCTGACTCTGAGAACCTCCTGGTGATTTGCATTCACTGCAGGGATGCAGATTACCTCATGTCTTCAAAGAGCTAGCAGCGACATGGCCAATATTAATGTGGTTTATTGTTTTCCTGACGACTACATTGGCTGACTGACCACCAGCTGATGAATTCAGAAGGTATAAGAATGAAGCTCTTCTGCTATAGAACTATGGAGTTTTGGGGACGCGCTGGCGTGTCCTCATTCGGCATCACTTTGCCCCAGGGGGACTCCCTGTGGGACTGACACTCTGCAAGATGGAAACAAGCCTTGCGTTTGGAAATCTGGTAATAACTTTGAAGCAAATCCTTTTGTCATTGTAAACTCTTGCAAGCCTTGCCTATTGCTTAAGAATTAATGTGTAGTTAGCAATTGTTAGACTTCCTTGTTTTCATGCTATTTTGCTTCCATGAATATTTTACTTTCTGTAATGAGCACATTTCTTTAGAATAAATCTTTGACTTTATTTTGGAGTCTGTGAAACCTTTTTGGGCCTCAGGGCTAAATCTAAGTGCCTAAGTGTGTGTGTGTGGAAACCACTTACCTTTTGTAACATTTGCTGACAGCTACCCTCCCCTGACAGAATCTCTACTCTGCAGGGCTGGCGCGGTCTTTTTGGTCTTTTGGGAACTAGCTGGGGAAGAGTTGCTCTCAGCTCCTCCCTGTTAAGGCTAAACCTTTTGGAACTGAGGGCTGGTGGCAGACCTACCTACACTGTGCTATAGGAGGAATTCTGGAGCCCAGTGGGTTTGGGTTTTCTTAGGACAACATTTGGTGACTTTTGACCCAAAGAGGAACCAGCTTGCTGGTAAGTAGGCCAGACCTCCTCTGCACATCCCTCCTCTGCACATCCCTCCTCCCTTTTTTGAAAATTGGGATAACATTCACCCTCCTCCAGTCTCATGGCACATCTCCCGTCCTCCAAGAGGCCCTGAAGACAATGGACAAAGGCTCTGCAAGCTCTCTAGAAAGGTCTTTGAGCACTCTCAGGTGCATACCGTCTGGCCAGGGGGATTTGTACTCATCCAGTGCAGCCAGGTGTTTCTCAACTACCTCTCTGTTCATGTCAACCAGCAGTTTAGATGCCATGAAGTGAAGAATCTGATAGTGCACAGTAGAATGACAATGGGGGTGGGGTGGGGGGGGTATGGAAATAAGGGAACATGAAACAGCAAATAATGGCATGATTCATTTTTTAAAAAATATCTGCACTGCAAATTCATGAGAAGAGTTGCAAGCATCTGGAACAGCTTTAAAAATCCACTGATGGCCACTTTTTAAAAAATTCTGTTTGATGAGCAGTGAAAGCTGAAATAGGAAACTATGTCAACATTTTTTCATTCTTTTTAAAGAGGGTGGAGTGATGAGTCATGAGCAGAGCGGTCTGAGTTATGCCTTTCTAACCCCATTAATGTCGATGTTCTTGGAGCACCATTGTGGTGTGGTGTCTCGAGTATTGCGCTCTCCCAGGATTCCTGCCATAAGCCACAGATCCATCCCTAAGTTGAAATCATAGGATCATAGTTGGAAGGGTCCATTCAGGCCATCTAGTCCAACCCCCTGCTTAATGCAGGATCAGCCTAGAGCATCCCTGGCAAGTGCTTGTCCTGCCTCTGCTTAAAGACTGCCAGTGACGGGGAGCTCACCGTCTCCCTAGGGAGCTGATTCCACTGTCAAACAACTCTTACTGTAACCATTCTCTAAGTGACAGCCCTTTGAATACTTAAAGCGAGCAATCCTGTCAACCTCCTTTTCTCCATACTAAACATTCCCAACTCCCTCAGCCTTTCCTCATAGAGCTTGGTCTCCAGGGGTTTAAATGCCATGAATGTTTTGCTGTCTAGTGGCCATATAGGGGTGTGTGAGCTCTTGACCCATCGAACCAGAAATCACCACAGAGACAATCAGATTCCAAGCAGATGGCTTTACTGGTCAAATAGGCAATACAGTGCATGGAAGGCAAGATGACAGCTATGGTTTGTCTTGCCCATTATTTGGAAATATAAGGCAGAGAAACGGCGGGAGATTACAAAGCATAAACAGAGCATTATTTCCCAGGAGTAGCGTTCCCAGGCTTTGGTATGTGTAGCCGTCCTTGAAGTCTGGACGGTTCAGCAGAGAAACGAAAGGAAACATCTAAACCGAGATAACAGCCTGACAGGGTGCCAGCTATGGGTTTGGAAATACCTGGAGATTTTGGGGGCAGAGCCTGAGAAGGGTGGGGTTTGGGGAGGGGAAGGACTTCAATGACACTGAGTCCAGTTGTCAAAGCAGCCATTTTCTCCAGGGGAACTGATCTCTATTGGCTGGAGATCTGTTGTAATAGCAGGAGATCTCCAGCTAATTCCTGGAGGTTGACAACCTTATGGCTATAGTGTTTGCCTGTTCCCTTTATTTGCATCTTGCCTTTCTACAAAGAGAGGTTACAGTAACAAAATGGCGGTCTGCCTTCCTATACATATTATCTAACAACTCCTCGTCTCTGTAGAGCTTTTTGCTTGGCTAGATTGAATGCTAACCCTTCTATGGTAATGCAGGGCAGAATTCTGAATATACCCTACTCAGACAGGATCTGCCCTTGCTCTTCTGGCTCTATTGACTCATTAGCCCATGCCCTTTTGGAATGCCGCTTTTACGAGGAACTTCGATCGCACTATATTTCCCCCCTTTTAATATACAAATCCAATGCCTCTGTGACTGACATAATGCCTTTTTTACTAAGTGATAAGGACCCCAAGGCTACATTGTCAGTGGCAAGATTTGTTTCAGTCCTTATATCCCTCCAGCACTAGATATATGCTGCTCAAGATCAATTGATCAAGGAGCTTCTAAGGGATAAAAGGAAAGGAAAGAGTAACAAAATGGATTATATGGCATTATACCACATCGAAGTCCCTCCCCGCCCTCCTCAAGCTCCACCCCCCAAATCTCCAGGTATTTCTGAACTCAGAGTTGGCAAACCTACGTATAAGGCTTGAAGGATCTTCGCTAGCACTGCTACTCTGGCATATGCTGCAGGTAGAGTTGCCAGGTTTTTGGGGTGGAGCCTGAGGAGGGCGGGGTTTGGGGAGGGGAGGGACTTCAATGCCATAGAGCCCAATTGCCAAAGCAGCCATTTTCTTCAGGGGAACTGATCTCTGTCGCCTGGAGATCAATTGCAATAGCAGGATATCTCCAGCTAGTACCGGGAGGTTGGTAACCCTAGCTGCAGGATAGAAGACAGCATTAAACAGGGTAAACGGCAACTCCTCGGAGAGACGTCTGAGCAAATTGAAAGTTCATTTGGACTCTTCAAAGTGCACTCAAATGTGGGGGGCAGACCATGTTTGCAGCTCTTTAAATATAATCTGGCAAGCTACAATGAGCTTTGTAGGCTTATGATGTGTGTAACAGGTTGGCTGATTGCCTTTTGATGTAAGAAGTTGCTAGAACACCGGCGTACTTCCACTCTCTAAATCTTTGTAGGCACACAGCAGTTGTCAGCATAACAGGATGTACTTTTCTCAAACGAAAGTTAATGTACCTTGTAATGCCATCTCCCAATTTAAGTGTCATTCCCCCCCTTCTTTATTCAAGAATACATTTTCTTTACCCAATAATGCATTTTACATGCTGGAAATGCAATCTAGAAGAAGTGGAATGTTTGAGAAGAGAGAATACAAAAATGCCTGCCTGAAACACAACCTAGGATGGTTTGCAGTCCACCTGGATCACCGCCTGCTTCAGAAGAAAGGTCAAAAGAGTCCTTTCCCCTCCATGAAGCTTGGATGTCTGTCTGAATTTTAAAGACTGTGTTGGTGTTACTTTATGCTCTTCACACTGTATGGCTTTCCATCAATGTGTGTCATTTGTAGGGTTGCCTACCCCATATTAGAAGCAGAATGAGAGGCAAACGTCAGCTCAGATAGGGTTGCCAGCTCCGGGTTGGGAAATACCTGGAGATTTTGGGGGTGGAGCCTGAGGAGGGTGGGGTTTGGGGAGGGGAGGGAACTTCAATGGGGTATAATGCCTTAGAGTCCACCTTCCAAAGCAGCCATTTTCTCCAGGTGAACTGATCTCTGTTGCATGGAGATTTTTTGTAATAGCAGGAGATAGGGCTGTTGATTCGATAAAAACCAAACTGAAAAAATACAGAATTAATGCCAATTCGGTAAATTTCTGGTTCGGGTTTACTGAATCAGCAAAATCGGGGAGGTTGGCAAAGCTGAATTTGCCATTCCTGAATATCCGGCTTTTTTAACAATGTCTTTCCGTGGCTCCTGCAGGGACATTTTTGCAGACAGAGGTCCCACATTTTCAGGGTAGCTAGAAGGGACTCTCCTTGCAAGAACCCCCAAGTTTGGTAAAGATTGGGTCAGAGGGTCCGGAGTTATGTGGTCTGGAAGTGGTTGCCCCCATCTTCCTCCATTTAAAAGCAATGAGTGGCTGTAGGCAGATTCTTTAGAGCGATCTAGTGTACATCACAATGGAGCAGATGGGCTTTAAACGGGGGGGGGGGATTCGCCGGATTCCTCATTAGAGATACAATGTATCTTTAATGGAGGAAGCTATTTCCTGCTTTTTGCAAGGAAAAAGCTCTCTTTGGTGCAACCTACCTTGCCTGGACAGCTGAACAAGAGGGGGGGAGTGGAAATTTAACTCCCAGATAGTGGCTAGCCCTGAGAGAAGAGTGTTCTTTGGCCAATCACAGAAGCTGGATTCTTTTCTGTGTTTTTGGCCAAAGGCTATACTACCTAGTCTGGCTGTTGCTCACAGAGAGAGTTTGTTCTGGTGCAAAAACCTTGGCTTTTGCTCCTGCTGCTTCATTCTGAGTGGACCTGGTGGATTACAGCCTGCTTCATTGGATTATTTCCTGCCTGGTATCTGGAGGAGAACTTGAAGAGAAGACATCTAATAGTGATCATATCATATCATCATATAATTAACCTTTAATAGGCATAGTTCAAAAGACATCTCGTACAGATTCTCACAATCAAAATCAAATCACACCAGCCCAAGATGAACAAACTAGGGCCCCTATCAGATTCAGAAAGATACAGAATATATAAAATACAAATAAATATAAAATATATAAAATATACCACATTATTGAAATTAAGCAAAAGTTAAAATAATCTGCCCATCCAGATGGACTGTGATATGATACAATAAACAATAATAGTCATAATTATTGACCATTCACTAGATAAACTGCAATCACAACAGCAACTTAAAATATTAGACAGACTTCATGGATCCCCGTCTCAATAACGTTACCAATTTTTTTGCAACCGAAGCAGTTGTTTCAGGGTTAGCATCAGACAATAGAGCAAATAACATTCAACTTTTATTATTGGCTATTTCGATATCAAGCAGATCTGATAGACAGTCATTACGAGGGCCCTCACCCAGGCGACATTCCAATATAATATGCATAAGCGAATCTGGAGATCCTGAACCGCAGGGGCAGAGTCTCTCCTGATACGGAATGTGACTAAATCTACCTAGTAGGACCTTCAATGGAAAGGCATTCATACGAGCTAAGAAAAAAGCTCTTCTTTGGTCTAGATGAACTAAATTATGAAAATAATGAGCCATAGAACATAGCTGGCTAGAAATGCCAAAAAAAAAACAAAAAAGCAGGTGAACATATATATGCCTTAGTAGGGAAAAGGGTTTGCAGCTCATGATCCAGAAGCCTTTGCTTGATTACTCAAAAAGCGGATCTTTCATCAGAAAGTAATAAAGAGTCAAAATCAATTCCAATACAAGCCAACTTCTGAAGAATAGTTTGGGACCATTGCGGGCTATAAGGATCACTTTTCAAATAGGATCCAACAGTTTGAGACCCTATCATTTTATTTCATTTAGGGCTTTCCCCCCTAAACTTGTCTGCATGCAAGCAAGGGGAGGGGTTTCTGGGACTGAATTCACATTGGTTTCAACACTTTGTAGTTGTTATTGCTCATGACTGCTTAAATTCCTGTTTAATTCCTTTTTGATTCCTCTTTAAAAGTGTTAAAGGTTGGTTTGTTTTGTTCAAGTGTTGCCTGTTTCTTTCTGTGGGGGGGAGCCATTTTACTTGGCTGCTGGTGGGTTTGTGTATCCTTATTGCATGCCTGGTTGTTGTTGAATTTGGCACTGTGCGTCAGGTTGGCTTGGTTGGCACCACATCTGGGCTGGCAGCAGTGCCCCCAGATCTCCAGCTACCTGGCATCATGTGGCTAGATGTGGGTTTTGTGGGGAGTGTGCTGCCAGAGCATGCCTGGGTGCTGTGTCCAGCCTCCACTCAGCGCATAGTGTAGGTTAGGTAGGGGAGGGCAAAAGGGTGTGATGCGTTTAGGGTCTCGGCTCCATAGACTTCTCCGTGTGGCTTGTCGTGCTGCTGGTTGTTCTGCTTTTAGGTAGATAGCTAGGCTGTGATACTGTCTGTTCTTGTAGTTGTGTAGGAGCTGTGTTAGTTGTTAGGGAAGAAGAATGTAAGGCAATGGGCTTTTTTGTTTGCACAGCTCCTAGGGGGGGATTTTTGTGGGCAGAGGTCCCAAATTTTCAGGGTAGCAGGAAGGGACTCCCCTTGCAAGAACCCCCAGGTTTGGTGAAGATTGGGTCAGGGATGCTGAAGTTATGGGCCTGGAAGGGGGCGCCCCCATTCCCCCATAGGAATGCACTGGACTTCACTCTTCAGTCTTCAGACTTCAGTCCAATGTATTCCTATGGGGGAATGGGGGCGACCCCTTCCAGACCCCATATATCTGGACCCCCTGACTCAATCTTCACAAAACTGTTGTGGGGAGGGGAAGGTGATTGTAAGCTAGTTTGATTCTTCCTTAAGTGGTAGTGAAAGTCAGCATATAAAAACCAGCTCTTCTTCTTCTTCTGATGGGGCAGAAAGATGTGATATAAATAAGGTTGCCAGCTCTGGGTTGGAAAATTCCAGGAGATTTGGCAGTGGAGTCTGTGGAGGGACCTCAGTGGTATATAATGTCATAGAGTCCACCCTTCTAAAGAGCCATTTTCTCCAGGGGATAGGGTTGCCTGCTCCATGTTGGGAAATACCTGGAGATTTTTGGGGTGGAGCCTGAGGAGGGCAGGGTTTGCAGAGGGGAGGGACTTCAATGCCACAGAGTCCAAGTGCCTAAGTGGCTATTTTCTCCAGATGAACTGATCTCTAGCGGCTGGAGATCAGTTGTAATATCAGATATCCAGCCACCACCTGGAGGTTGGCAATCCTACCAGGGGAACTGATCTCTGTCACCTGGAGATCAGTTGTAATAGCCCTCAGAATTTCAACAACGTTAAAGTCATGCTTAATAATAATCATTAGAAATTTATATGTATAGTGATGAAAATTCATACATCGCCAACCAAGAAGAACAAAATTATACCCCTCCATAAGAGCAAGATTAAAGATGTGAATAATGATTTGCCTTACCAGAAGAAGAGGGCAAATGCTGGTTTTAGGATTCTGTAAAATAAAAAACATCTCAAGTGCATGGAAAGGAGGAGAATGAATGTTTTAATAAAATTACATTTTAATAAGAAATATCATTGCATGTTTTCTAACAAATACTCACAAATGCTAAATACTACTGCATGTCAGCAATCAAATACAGTCAAATACTAAATGCTATTGCATGTTGGCAACTGAATATTGCCAGATACTAAACAGCATTGCATTTCAGCAAGCAACTACAATAAAATACTAAATGCTTCTAAGCAACTACAACAAAATACTAAATTGCTTGCTGGCAATCAGATGTGGTCAATTACTAAATACCATTGCATGTCGGTGGTCAAATACCATGAAATACTAAATAGTGTTGCATGTCGGCAATCAACTACAATCAAACACTAAATGATATTGTAGCCAGCAACCTAAACCGGAAAAATACTAAATATCATTGCATGTTGGCAATCAAATACTAAGTATCATTGCATGTTGGCAATCAGATGCAGTAAAACACTAATTGGTATTGTATGTCTGCTTTCAAATGCACCACGAGACCACCAAGTATTTAGAAGATCCTAAATAACAATTTTATAATGCAATCCCAAAATATCAGTGCTTTACTGTAGGTTTTGCAGCATCGGTTGTGTATTTTGTATTGCTTTCAAATGCAGTGGCAACAACAAAACACGACTGTATGCCATAGTTCAAATACTATTGCATGTCCAGTGCTACTGCTTGCCAAATATGAAACGCACTCAATTTCAAATACTTAATTTCATTGTTTGTCAGCTCTTACGTATTGTCATCCCCGAAAATCTACTGCATGTCAATGATAAAGTATTAACCAGATACTAATAAACTGACACTGGCCACAAAGCTCACACGGGGAAATCTTGGGACAGTCCGTCTGTCTAGTAGGGTTGCCATCTCCGGGCTGGGAAATACCTGGAGATTTTGGGAGGTGGAGCCTGAGGAGGGCGGGGTTTGTAGAGGGGAGGGGATTCAGTACCATAGAGCCCAGTTGCCAGTGGCCATTTTCTCCGGGGGGCTGATCTCGTCGCTTGGAAATCAGTTGTAGTTGCTGGAGTTCTCCAGCCACCACCTGGAGGTTGGCAACCCTACCATCTAGTATGCTCACAAAGTTATGGTGAAGATTAAAACGGCATGCTGTCCATCTTCACTACCTTGAATGTTTTGAAGAAGGATGATTCCATTGTACCGTTCATGATATTATATCAAATATTTGCCAAGTATCTGGAATTTAATCAAACTTTTGGGGAAGTGGAGACTGGAAGTTATTCAACATAACCATTCATATTTATGAAAAAGAGAGTGACATTGTTTTTCCTCCTCGAATTATTTCTTTGTTCCTAAGCAAAGCAAAAAGCCTTTAAGCAATACAAGATAAGCTTTGCAGAAGCTAAGATGCCAGATCTTAGCAAAACTCTTCTTCTTTGTAGGTTTAAGTAAAGGTAAAGGTAGCCCCCTGTGTAGGGTTGCTAGCTCCGGGTTGGGAAATACCTGGAGATTTTTGGGACGGAGCCTGAGGAGGGAGGGGTTTGGGGAGGGAAGGGCCATTTTCTCCAAATGAACTGATCTCTATCAGCTGGAGATCAGTTGTATTAACAGAAGATCTCCAGCTAGTACCTGGAGGTTGACAACCCTACCCTTGTGCAAGCACCAGTTCATTACTGACTCATGGCTGACATCACTTCATGACATTTACTAGGCAGACCATGTTTATGGGGTGGTTTGCCATTGCCTTCCCCAGTCGTCTACACTTTACCCCTAGCAAGCTGGGTACTCATTTTACCAACCTCGGGAGGATGGAAGGCTGGGTCAACCTTGAGGCAACCTGAGGGTTGCCAGCCTCCAGGTGGTGGCTGGAGATCTGCCACTATTACAACTGATCTCCAGGTGACAGAGATCAGTTCCCCTGTAGAAAATGGACTCTATGGCATTTTACCCCACTCAAACCCCTCCCCTCCCAAAACCCTGCCCTCCTCAAGCTCCACCCCCAAAATCTCCAGGTATTTCTCAACCCGGAGCTGGCAACCCTACTCAGAAAGGTGGAAGGCAGGGTCAGCCTTGAGTTGGCTACCTGAAACTGACTTAAGTCAGGATCGAACTCAGGCCATGAACAGAGCTTCGGCCACAGTAATGCAGCTTCTAGGGTTGTCAGCTCTGGGTTGCGAAATACCTGGAGATTTAAGGGGTGGAGCTTGAAGACAAGCAACTTCAATGCCATAGAGTCCAATTGCTAAAGTGGCCATTTTCTCCAGGTGAACTGATTTCTATCTGCTGGACATCAGTTGTAATAGCTGGAGATCTCCAGCCAACACCTGGAGGTTGGCAACCCTAGCCGCTTCCCACTCTGCATCACGGGGCTCCTTTTGTAGGTTTAAGTAAGATAAATAACTTTGGGCTTCAATTTGAGATGTAAACCAAAATATGAAAAACAGTACAGTACAGAAGGGGTTTCGAGTCACTGTTCTCCTTCAAGAGGTACCTTTTACAAATATTGATCACGTAATGGGATGGGGAGACATGCAGATATTACAGTGGGTTCCCCTGATAGCCTGACCTACTTGTATTACTGCTGAAATGTGGATTTCTTGAGCAGGACACATGAAGGAGTTTTAGCTCTAGGGAAAGGAAATCAGGTTCTTAATGTAAACAGAAAATATTGGCATCATATGCACTAAAACGGCCAATCTACAAAGTCCCCTGCCCCAGGTGGGTATTGTGAAGTTATTTTTTCCCTTTTTTCTGCATGGGGGGGGGGAGTCGACCAAATGTATTTATACTAGGATTGCCAACCTCTAGGTACTTACAAAAGACTCAACAATACTGAACAGTTGGTTGAGACAAAAAAAAAAAAAACACAGTATGAGGCTCAGTCAAGATTACATTATATCAAATTATTTTGTGTCAAGAACGAAAAACAAAACCTGCATACAAAAAAGTACAAATTCTAAATGAAACTAACTCTACATTACATGCACTATATACAAATTTGTATTTGTATATAGTGTGTTTGTATATAGTGTATGTATTTGTATATAGTGCATGTACAAATTTGTATTTGTATACAGCGCATGTAATGTAGAGTTAGTTTCATTTAGAATTTGTACTTTTTGTATGTACTTTTTGTATGCAGGTTTTGTTTTCCGTTCTTGACCCAAAATAATGTGATGGAATTTAATCTTGGCTGAGTCTCATACTGTTTTTTGTCTCAACCTCTAGGTACTAGCTGGAGATCTCCTGCTATTACAACTGAGCTCCAGCCAATAGAGATCAGTTCCCCTAGAGAAAATACCTGCTTTGGCAATTGGAATCTATGGCATTGAAGTCCCTCCCCAAACCCCGCCCTCCTCAGGCTCCACCCCCAAAACCTCCCACTGGTGGCAAAGAGGGACCTTGCAACCCTAACTTACACATAAAATGCATGTGCATAAACACTGAGGAAGCATACAGTTTATATGGCCTACCATTTCAAATGCCACATTTAGTGAGGCGTATTTATGATCCAGTACACTCTGCCTTACCCTCCTTTCCCCCAGCGTGGTGAGCCAGCTTGGTGTAGTGGTTAAGAGCAGCGGACTCTAATCTGGAGAACCGGGTTCGATTCCCCGCTTCTCCACATGAAGCCTGCAGGGTGACCTTGGGCCAGTCATAGTTCTCTCAGAACTCTCTCAGCCCCACCTACCTCACAAGTAAGGTTGCCAGCTCCAGGTTGGAAAATACCTGGAGATTTTTGGGGCAGGGCCTGAGGAGGGTGGGGTTTGGGGAGGAAAGGGACTTCAACGGGGTATAATGCCATAGAATCCACCTTCCAAAACAGCCATTCTCTCCAGGTGACCTCTATCAGCTGAAGAGCAGTTGTAATCCCAGAAGATCTCCAGCTAGTACTTGGAGGTTGCCAACCATACTCACAAGGTGCCGGTAGTGGGGGAAGGAGGCGACACTGAAGCCACTTTGAGACTTAGGGTTGCCAACCTCCAGGTACTAGCTGGGGGTCTCCTGCTATTACAACTGATCTCCAGACGATAGAGGTCAGTTCCCCTGGAGAAAATGGCCGCTTTGGAAGGTGAACTCTATGGCATTGAGGTCCCTCCCCTCCCCAAACCCCTCCCTCCTTAGGCTTCACCGCAAAAACCACCTGTTGGTGGCGAAGATGGACCTGGCAACCCTACTGAGACTCCTTATGGTAGAGAAAAGTGGGATATAAAAACCAACTCTTCCTCTATTCTTCTTCTTCAGTAACTGCCTGTCCAGATTGTCAGTGTTCTTCTGGGACATGCAGGAGTTGTAGCTGTTCTATTAAAAATATAAATAGATCACTTGTAAGAGATCCTGGCACAAAAACAGCCCTGAAACTCATTTATTTCCTTGTTACAAAGGGTGCAAAGGGTTCAACTTCCTTAATCCCTCGTTCAGGGTAACTTTTTAATGTAGGGTTGCCTGGTCCCTCTGTTCCACCACCAATGGGAGCTTCGTGGGGGCACGCCTGGGAGTGTGTGATGTGTACGATGTGTCGACATCACTTCCAGGATTACCCAGAAGCGACGAGGATGCTCTAGCAATCTCCGTCGTTCAGTGGAGATTGCTAGAGCATCTGCGTCACACGCCTCTCCCTGGCCCTGTTTTACCCACCAGTTGAGGGGCGTGGGCAGCCCAATGGATTAGTGGGCTTTTACCCACCCCCACCGGGCAATTGGCAAACCTATTTTTATGGTTTGTTTACTAACAAACCTTGCTTCTGTTGAGTCTCATAACCTGCACTCTCCAGCAGAATGCTTTGAGAGAACATTATTGTAGTTTCATGTCATTATATGATTCAGCAAGAACAGCCACTTTTCAGTCCCTGACCTCCGGCGTCTTCTGCCAACAGGACTAATTGAAATAGATGAGTGTTTTTTCTTTCTTTCTGATTTCTTGCCACATTTCCCCCCATGGAACTTCCAGATACTTTTTTGAACAGCAGGCTGTCTAGATGTTTTGTATACAACAGCCGCAGAAGAGAGTGCCAATTTGGTGCAGAGTTAGGGATACCCCTTGTGCCAGTTACCTGCTGGGGGTGGGAGATCTCCTGTCGGTCGCCGCTTCACTTGCAGCTGGTTGGAGTAAAATAAACTTTTAAAATGGTCATCAGCATAGTTGTGCATATTGTAAACCCAAACCGAAAATAAGCCCGAAATTAGCCATTTTGGCAATATTCAGGCTTTGGGTTTACCAAATGCCAAAACCTGAATTCTGCCCGAAGCCGAATAGGCAATTCCTAAAGCATCCAAATAAATATCCGGCTTTTTCAGGTCCGGCTTTGCTCAGATGCACTGCTCTGTGCTTTCCCCCTTTTTTCTATCTTTTTTTTTACTGGTTTTGTTAGGGCCCCATAGTTGGGGCCCTTTTGAGGTTGGGGTCGTGTAATCTGAGCCAAGTTGGTCTGACCAACTTTCTAGGTATATCACCCAACAGAAGACTAGTCTGCATAGCAGAAGAGTCATCCAGAAGATGGGGCTAACCCAGTCCCATCTGAAGGGATATACTCGCCAACTAAAAATAACTGGCTTCAACAGCTGCTCACGCCACCAGGCTTCTGAAGGAGACTCCCTCACCTGTGCAGATGAGCAATCTCCTTCAGACAGCCTCTGTGGTTGTGACTTTGGCTGGCTCCGATATCACCCTCCCCCCCCCATGCAAACCTGCTGTTAAACTGAAGGTCGCCCTGAGTAGAGGCTTTGTTTCCTCACACTGTGTCCATCTCTTGAAATCAGATTTTTAATTACTATAATAATGGACAGTTCACAGGATGTCATTTGCCACCAAAAGAATTGTTTTCCATGCCTTATTTTTCTTGCATTTAAGCTGTTTCCCTCAGTTTGGAAGCTAATTTGCATGGACATCAAGCAAAGTGACCCAGATACAAAGGGAGCTCCCAGACTTTGAGGTGCCAGCCTACCAATTGGCTCTTTATGCCAGTCCTCGGCAACGCTAAACTTCTGAACCTGAAAACGGATGGACAACTCAGTTTACTAATGCCTGGAGGATGGAGGCAACCCCTTTGTGGGCCCATAAAATTGGACTCCCTGTCTCAAAGTTCAACACACTTTGGTGACCATCTAAGGAGAGTTCCTTACAGCCACGCTGCAAATTTGGGGACACTACCTCCAAAAATGCCCCCACTAGAGCCTCAAAAATATCCCCATAGACTACAATGGGTCCGAATTTTTCAGTAAACTTGGAAATAGGCCGATATTTACCAGTATGGGTATTCGGCTTATTCCAGGTAACCGGGATCAATAAACTTGAAATTTACTGTGGTTTTTTTGCTGTTGTTGTTTTTTGCACAAACCTTGTCATCAGCATTACATGACTTATGGGGAAAGTCCAGAAGAGTTTTCAAGCTGCTGTATGACTTGCTGGGAACTCAGTAGTTTTACCACAGAGGTTCTGGTGATTCCTGGAGCAGCATTACATCACTTCCAGGTTTTCCCAGAAGCAACATAACACCGTCATGCCAGTGGTGCCCCTCATGTCCTCACCCGCCACCAGATTCCCACAGGTTACAGAATCAATAAATAAACTTTGATGAAAGAAGTATAAAAAGCACTCAGAAATGCCATTTTTTCCATTTGTAAAATCTTGCAGGGTGTGAAGGCATTTTGGGTATGCTCAGAGACACTGTTGTTTATTTTTACTTCAAATATTCCAGAATCTCAGACCTGGCTAGTGTTGCCAATTCCAGCCTGGGAAATTCCTGAAGATTTCGGGGAGCAAGGAGGATTTCTAGAAGGATTTCACCTAGAATCTATGGTATACCATAGAGTTTGCCTTCTGAAGCTGGCATTTCCTCCAGGAAAGCTGATCTCTGAAGTCTGGAGATCAGTTGTAGATAGGGTTGCCAATCTCCAGGTACTAGCTGGCGATCTCCTGCTATGACAAATGTTCCCCAGCAAATGGAGACCAGTTCACCTGGAGAAAATGGCCGCTTTGGCAACTGGACTCTGTGGCATTGAAGTCCCTCCCCTCCCCAAACCCCGCTGACCTCAGGCTCCATTCCAAAATGAACAACAACAACAAGGAGTTGGTTTTTATATGCCGACTTTCTCTACCACTTAAGGAAGAATCAAACCGGCTTACAATCACCTTCCCTTCCCCTCCCCCCAACAGACACCCTGTGAGGTAGGTGGGGCTGAGAGAGCTGTGACTAGCCCAATGTCACCTGGCTGGCTTCATGTGTAGGAGTGGGGAAACAAATCCAGTTCACCAGATTAGCATTCACCACTCATGTGGAGTAGTGGGGAATCAAACCTGGTTCTCCAGATCAGAGTCCACCACTTCAAACCACCGCTCTTAACCACTACCGCATGCTGGCTCTCCAGCAGGTAGTTCCAGGTGAGCTTCAGCCCCTCCAGGAGGTTGGCAACCCTAGGTTTTGCACTGAAACTAGATTTGTGGGCAGTTTGGTGAGTCTCCACATACATTTAGAGTTGCAATTCATACGTTCATATGGGATATAGCTTGATGAAGAGGCCCCTTTGGTATCTTTCTGATTTTAACTTTCCCCCCTATATAGTAAGTAATCCAGTCTGTATTCCACCAGTACAAACAGAGATGCAAATTTCTGGCTGTTACTAAAAACGCCTACAGGCATGTTTGAAAGGTGAAGGGATAACAGGAATCTTACAGTTCTGCCTTCCCTCCATTTCTAGACCAAACCTGAGCATTGTGATTTATATTTTTGCCAAAGTTCAGTTTTCTGAGTTATCTAGAAAGTACTGCAGTCTTTTTTGAGTATACTGTGAACCCCATTTTTAGAAAAAGATGGAGAAATATCCTTTTTCTAATCTGTTTCAAATAATTGGGGAGGTGAAGCTAGCATCTGTGAGACTCAGGTTCGAATCCCCATTTTGTCATAGAAGCATGCTAGGTAACCTTAGGCCAGTCACACACTAAGGCTAACCTACCTCACAGGGTTGTTGAGAGGATAACACTGAGGAGGAGAAAACAAGGTATCCTGCTCTGAGCCCCTTGGAGGAAGGGTGGGATTAAAAAACAACCTAACAAAATAAGTAAAACTGGGTCTGATTTTTTAAAAAAATAATAATTTAGATATAAGGAAAATTGGGTGGGATGGGGAAAAAATAGTAAAATAGACCACTGAGACCAAGGCATCTTTGGCATGCAAATAAATAGGGTTGCCAATTCCAGGCTGGGAAATTCCTGGAGATTTGAAGGTGGAGCCTGTGGACTCCTGTGGGTAGGGTTGCCAGCTCAGGGTTGAGAAATACCTGGAGATTTTTGGGGTGGAGCCTGAGGAGGGCGGGGTTTGGAGAGGGGAGGGGCTTCAATGCCATAGATTCCAATTGCCAAAGTGGCCATTTTCTCCAGGGGAAGTGATATCTGTCACCTGGGGATCAGTTAGCGTTGCCAAGTCCCTCTTCGCCACTGGTGGGAGGTTTTTGGGATGGAGCCTGAGGAGGGCGGGGTTTGGGGAGGGGAGGGACTTCAGTGCCATAGAGTCCAATTGCCAAAGCGGCCATTTTCTCCAGGTGAATTAATCTCTATCAGCTGGAGATCAGTTGTAATAGCAGGAGATCTCCAGCTAGTACCTGGAGGTTGGCAACCCTATTGGCAACCCTAAGATCAGTTGTAATAGCAGGAGATCTCCGGCCACCGCCTGGAGGCTGGCAACCCTAACGTGGGGTTTAGGGAGGGGAGGAACTTCAGAAGGGTATAATGACATTGAGTCCACCCTCCAAAGAGGCCATTTTTTTCCTAGGGAACTGATCTCTGTAGTCAGGAGATCTGTTGTAATTCTGGGAGATCTCCAGGCCCCAGCTGGAGGTTGGTAGACCTACAAATAAATCATGCTGAACTCGTTTTCCAGCGTATTGAGGACAAGACCTGCGGCTTTGTTCGGAAGCAAAGGCACCCTCCCTCCCCCTTCCCTTCGCAGCCAACAGGTGCTGAACTCGGCGTGCGCTGTGCCTAGTGTTTTATGTAATGAAGCAATTTTACTTTCCGCTGAGCACCTTCCGAGGATCTGATTTTGTTAATGATTTCCCTGTGGACAACTTTGTTTACTAAATATTTTAATTTGCTGAAACCCCATCCTATTTTTTGCAAGCACCGAAGCCTGCGCTCGCAACCCTGCATGGGTTATGAATTGCCAATAAAGGTGCAGCTCTGCGCTGGCAGAATTATCTTAAAGGCCCAGACACTGTATGGCTGGAATCTATTGCACAGATGTTTTAATTCCAGGCATAACTCATTTAGACAGATCAATTGACTTGCAATGCTCCGAAGACAGGAGGAATAATATTCAGAGCCTCATTTTCCCATTGTTTATTTCAAATAGTCATCCTGATTAATACCCTCAAAAGAGGGCTATGAGGAATTAAATGTTATACACATATCTACTCTATGGCGTGGTTGAGATGTCTAGAATCTATAATGATTGTACGTTTTTATGAGGAAAATAGGTCTTGGATCAAGGAAATGACTATAGCACAGGATCCAGAAAAGCCAGGCAGTCCTCTCCTGGTATGATGGAGCAGTGTTACATGTCGTCAGAGGTGCTATAGTGACATGTCCTCCGAGGTTGCATTTTCAGGAAGGGGACATATCTGGATCAATGACATACAGAAGTATGAAGGTGGGTTCCTCTGAGGGCAGGTACACACACGCTTGGCGAAAGGGTGCCTCAACTATCATTCGTTTTGAGGACAAATTTTTCTAATCTCAGTGCTTTCAGTTGTTCCACTAGCTGGAACAGATGTGCGGCCTTTTAATTTTGTGAGTGTGCATGTTTGACGGGTTGACTTCCAACAGCTAAGTTCTCTCCCATATTACAGTATTTATCCTCCATATATGTGGGGGGGGGGGGAGGCGGGAAAGGTATTGAGCTGTTTTCACTGGTCCAGGCTAGTGCCAAGAAAGAAGTACTGGGGAGGGGCTGCGGCTCAGTGGTAGGGTTGCCAACCTCCAGGTGGTTAATCAACCCTATGCAGTCACTATGGCTAAATGCGCACAAAACAATAACACCAATTTAAAAATAAAAAATAAATTCAATGATATATAATATAAAGTGTAACGCTTCACAAATACATACAATCCATTCTCTTTTTTAATTGCAGCAAAAGAAACACAATATTTGTTACCTCACAAAATCATATAATTCATCCTTTTTGGTAATGAACCTCCCAAAATCATACTATTCACCCTTTTTGATAATGGAATAAACAAAAGCAAGACAGGAATCCGGTAAAGTGTCCTGTTTCAAAATAAGTTTTCTTCAGTTGGTGTATATATAAAAGTTCCAAATGATAGGAAAATAATTCTTCTGCTCATCTGAGTATCTTTATTTTCTTTTGCAGATTTCTGTTATCCACGTTGCAGTATTATAGAAGATCAGCACTCTGTGCACTCTTCAATAAAGCAATATATATTACCCACCGACTTCTTAATCATGTCTTACATAGATCCTAGCACATGCTGCACAATCAATGTTTCAAAGTCATAATTTATTGTTATTTGTGGCTAATATATTGAAGTTGCAGCTTCAATAATACCTTTAAAAATTTCTTTAATAATAGAATAGTAGACTATTTACATTGAAGAGTGCAAAGAGTGCTGATCTTCTATAATACTGCAACGTGGATAACGGAAATCTGCAAAAGAAAATAAAGATACTCAGATGAGCAGAAGAATTATAAGGCAGCTTCATGTGTTTGTGTGTCTTCTTTTTTCTTTTTGAACATTCCTGAACAGTGAGTTTAATACTCGACATAGACATACCACCCTTGCATGGAGACGAGTTGGAAGAAGACTGGAATAAAGCCTAGGAGGTACTGCCGACTTATTAACTGCCGACTTATTTTTTTAAAAAAATACTCTTTTGTGGTTCCTCCTTACTTCTCCCTTCTCAACAGTGTCTCTCTGGCCAGATAATTGGTGGGAATTCAAAGACAGAATAACCAGCCCTACTCCACTAAGCAACTCTAGTAGTGTCTCAAAGACGATTCTCTCTTTCATGCAAAAGAATAGGCCGGTTTCCTTCTCTTTTGAAGTTCCTCTTCATACCGAGGCAAATCACTGCAGAGGCCTGTTAGCTCGTAGAATATGCAAGGAGCAGACATACAGAAGGAAGAATGAGCCCAATGTCAGGGGATAATATTTAGCAGTCCTCAGAGGGTTGTGCTAAAGTAATAGTTACTTTAGCAGAGGCTAAAAAGGCTTCCTCCAGAGTAACACCCGTCTCAAAAGGAGACTAAGAGACCCAGGGAGTGGGTGTGGCAGGAAGGTGGTCAATAAAAGGGCAAAGCAGGAGGTGGTATAGGGTTGCCAGCTCCAGGTTGGGAAATAGCTGGAGATTTAGGGGGTGGATCCTGAGGAGGGCGGGGTTTGGGGAGGGAAGGGACTTCAATAGGGTATAATGCTACAGAGTTCATCTTCCAAAGCAGCCATTGGGCTAGTAGGGTTGCTAACCTCCAGGTACTAGCTGGAGATCTCCTGCTATTACAACTGATCTCCAGCCGATAGAGATTAGTTCACCTGGAGTAAATGGCCGCTTTGACAATTGGACTCTATGGCATTGAAGTCCCTCCTGTCTCCAAACCCCACCCTCCTCAGGCTCCACCCCAAAAAGAGTTGGCAACCTTATGGTTTAGTCACAGTTCTCTCAGAACTCTCAGCCTCACCTACCTCACAAAGTGTCTGTTGTGGGGAGGGGAAGAGAGTGTAAGGTAGAGAAAAGTGGGGAATAAAACCAACTTTTTTCCTTCTCATGTGCATTTTGATGCATGCTCTCTTTTCTTAGCTTCTACATTTGGCCCTTGTCGTCCCCCACTTTTCAGAAAATAACTCTGAGAGTATTATATATAAGAAAAGAAGCTTTAGGGCAACAATATTTACTCCTGAGACTTAACGTGACAGGTCCTTACATATGCATCAAGTCAGAATTCTCACATGCTGTCTGAATCTGATTTTGTAAAGAGATCTCCATGTCTCCTCCTAAACCATATCGATCAAAGCAGAGTTCAGCTTTCAATCAAAATGTACCATCTTGCACATTTTTCTGTTTCCTGGTTTAAAAAAAAAACATTGAGAAGAAATGTGCTTTTTGAAACTTCGTTGTGTTGCTTCGGGAAGAGAGACGTGTGTATAAGTTATGGTTACAGCTAAGCTGGTTATGAAAGTACATTGCAGGGGGGAAAGCACATTGTGATGGGCAGTAATTATAAGTTAACTGTGGCACTAATATGATATCCATGCTTTTTAAACGGGAAGAAGAGACGGCTGCTATTTTATTCAAATTGCTTTTGCGTGCAACAGACAAAGTTATGGCGTACCTAAAATGTCACCATGCACAGAAAATTATAATTCCGTTAAAAAGGCCATCTCATTCGGCAAATGTGCAGGGGTTTGATTGCTCCGGTTGTCGGTTCCTTTTTTGTAATACTTCCCCCTCCCACCTTCATTGGCCTAGCATCTTGCTTGTTCTCAACAACCAGAGCGATGGAATAATCTTCCAGGGGGAATAGCGTGATGGCTGTTGGCAGCTACGCAAAGAAAAAGCTGGAAGGATTAAGGACAGAGTTGGAATGGAACACTGAATGGAGGCATTGGGCAGGCCTGAGCAAAGCCCAGGAAGTTAACCAGGTCAACATAGCTCGGGAGGGTCAGGGCAGATGCAGAGCCGATTGCAGGCAAAGGTCCGAACCAAGAAGATGGACAGAAGGGAAATGGAGGAGTTTGTAAGGTAGCAGCGGAGGAGGAGGAGATGGCTAGCAAGTAATCTGTTCTTCTTCTTCTTATCAGATTTCCAACAGGGGTTCTATGACACGTGTGGGTCTGATCCTGATTGTGATAGAGAGATGGGGCTTCAGCCTTTCCTTCCATGTACAGTTTTTGTATCCTGAAATGGTCTCAGGGAGCCACTGTTTGCTTTGTAGGAAAATTTGCTGACAGCATAATTAACTGTACATTTCCAGAAAAGCTAATAACGGCTTCCCAAGGATGTACCAGGGTGTGAAAAAGGTCCCCCTACCATGCTGAAACCACTTCTACAAAGGTTGCCATCCTCCAGGTGGGTTTAAACAATCTTAAATATACAACCTGTGCCAGTATTAAGGATGCTTCATAGAAGAGGCAGCACGAAGGCTCATAAATCAACAGTCCATAATAGGAAAATATACACTTTAAATCTTTTATTGCTAGGCAATTCCAGCATTACTTCATGCTGTTGCCTAAACACAATTAAACACAATAGCAAAAATTCCCTAACTACCTAAGACAACCTAACAACATGAAACATACAAGGGAAAATAATTGCAATTCAGCAATGACGCGAGAAGGTCCAAGTCATAGACAAGCAAACGTATCTGCACCCGTTCTTGACCATGAAGGTTCCAATTGGTGCCCGAAGGTCCAGTTCCTTCTAGGGTGCAAAAAGGTCCAGGGGAGAGCCCCAAGGCAAAATAATACAACTTGAAGAGGAGAACGTGTAGCCAGCTGGTACGTGTAGCACGTTTCGGTACGCTTCGTCAGCTCATTCAAAGTTTATTGGCTCCTAATGCATGTCAATTTCACATTTACTGCATGGTGTAGGATGCCTCCTGAAACCCAACTTGTGTGTCTATTAGTCCCAGACTGTAAGGTGCGCACCCGGTTTCTCCCGTGGCATTAGCTATCACTACTGTTTGGTGACCAACTTAGGTAGTTAGGGGATTTTGCTATTGTGTTTAATTGTGTTTAGGCAACAGCATGAAGTAATGCTGGAATTACCTAGCAATAAAAGATTTAAAGTGTATATTTTCCTATTATGGACTGTTGATTTAAGAGCCTTCGTGAAACTTCCAGGTGGGGCCTGGAGATCTCCTGGAATTGCAACTGGCCTCCAGACTACAGAGATCTGTTCCCCTGGAGAAAACGGCTGCTTTGGAGGGTGGAATCTGTGACATTACACTCTCCTGAGGTCCTTCCCCTCCCCAAACCCCACCCTCCCCAGGCTCCACCCCCAAAATGTCCAGGTTTTTCCAAACCGGGAGTTGGCATTAGTATCTACCTGTGAGCCACAGTTCAGTCAGAATTGTGAAGGTGAAATGCCCACTACTGATCTGATTCGAAGTCCTAGTGAAGGCCACAGGGACTATGTATCATGAGTATCTGTCCTAGTTGATCTTTGTGCTTGTTTACCAGTTGATTACATTTCTGACTTAAGACACTGCAGTCCTTAAACCATTTGTGGATTTCTGACATCTTTGCTTGTAAGGAAACCCAACACGTGAGAATCAAACACTTGCTTCTCATAATGATTCTATAAATGTGGGAAAGCTGTGGAAATAGCAACCTTACGAGGAGTTCTCTCTGTCGTGTAGTTCCTATGTCCTCCATACATGATCACATTATGTTACGGTGTTATGCGTTCTTTGTCTCCACCAGTGGCAGTCAGTGAAGTTGAATGGGATGGCGGTGTCAGGCAATGGTTAACATTGGTATTTTATGCATGGGCACTTTGATTTACTTTCTCTGCCGATCTGACTCGGTTTTCATCAGGGTTATGCATGGGTTTTCCGTCCCTTAGAGATGACCTCACGCCCAGCCTGTGCAACGATCCTGTTGAAACACGATTCTTCGATCTCCCTTGCATCTGCCCTGAGGTCAAATCTTCCCCATTTTCATGCATAAGCCAAAGCATGGGAGAGAGGGGCTGTGTGTGTATGTGATGGTTTTCTCACAGTAAGCACTACAGCTAATTACAAATTGGCATTTTCAAGGGGCAGAGACTCAGACACTTCTGGATTTCTGCTGGTGATTCTGCAGTACTCCGGAAACCCCAGGACTTTCTCCAGGGGTAAACAACAACATGCATAGCATTTTTAGGATTTGGAACAGAAAAGTGTGGGTCAAGAGAGCCTTGAACCCGAGTTAAAACTCTGATGCATAAAAGACCGTTGTGACATCAGGACCTGAGTCAAACGGGAGGACATGCCCAAAGGCAGCTGTGCGTTTCTTTAGAGGGTAATGATACCCTCAGCTGAACGTTAAACTTTCTTCCTGCTTTCTTTCTTTCATCCTGACCTTTTCTGTACGAACAACTGAAACAAATTGCAAACACATTTCTACAGTTCGGGCACAAGCGACTCCCTCTAACTCACCCGCTGCCCATCTATTCCTTGTATCATTCCCTCCAACTGAAATTATCTCCGCTGAGTGAAGTTGATGGAGCAGCGCAGATGTGTTTTGAGCACCACAGGGGGCGGCTACCTCTGTGGTAGAGCCGCCAGCTCTGGACACTACAGCATTGATATAAATCCCCTACCTTTTCTCTGCTGCTGATTACATTTTATTGCCCTGTCTTAGCTGCTGGTAATTGCATCCTGAGACAGGGTGAGCTGCGAGTCTTCCTTTTCAGCTGATCTCCTCCAACTGTGTGGTGGTTTTCTGCCCTGTGCCCTTCTCTGCGTGATGGTGGTATTAGGGACCCCATGGATAACACAGTGAGTACTAAAAAAAAAGCTAACTCGTAATGCACCTGAAGGGATGCTCTGGCTGCTTTTCGGCCACAGCTTGTGCCATTTTAGTTTGTCCAGAGGAAAACCCAGAAGTCACCAGCCGAATAATTGATCTGTACAAAAGAATATGTGGAATCCAACTCCCCGGATGCCTATCTTTATCCCCATTAGGGTTTCTGCAGTACAAGGTTCAACTGGTTGTTATTCCACTGACAAGATCTTAGGACATAGCTACTCTATGCTCTGTGGCCCATATTCCCCAGCTTACTCACTGTCTCCTCTGTTCTTCCTCTTCATGTATACTGCACACCACTAATCTTGAGGTTTCTTCTTTTTAGAAGAAGAATAGTTGGTTTTTATATGCTGATTTTCTCTGTTGTTCAAAGAGAATCAAACTGGCTTACAATCTCCCTCGCTCCACAACAGACACCTTGTGCGGAGTTAGAGTTGTTCCTCAGTGGAACAGGCTTCATTGGGAGGTGGTAAACTCTCCTTCCCTGGAGGTTTTTAAGCAGAGGCTAGATGGCCATCTGTCAGCAATGCTGATTCTATGACCTTAGGCAGATCATGAGAGGGAGGGCATATTGGCCATCTTCTGGACATGGAGTAGGGGGTCACTGGGGTGTGGGGGGAGGTAGTTGTGAATTTCCTGCATTGTGCATGGGGTTGGACTAGATGACCCTGGTGGTCCCTTCCAACTCTATGATTCTAGGTAGGTGAGGCTGAGAAAGCTCGAAAAGAACTGCGACTAGCCCAAGGTCACCCAGCTGGCTTCATGTGGAGGAGTGGGGAAACAACCCGGTTCTCCAGATTAGAGTCTTCCACTCATGTGTATGAGTGGGGAATCAAACCCTGTTCTCCAGATTAGAGTCTACCGTTCCAAACCACTACACCATGCTGGCTCTTTTAGGCTATTTGTTTTGTCTCAAGGTCGAACTGACACATTCTCAGCCAAACTGTCAACTGAATACCTTCCCTCTCAGAAGTTGAACTGCAAGCTAGGGCTGTTGATTCGGTAAAAACCGAACTGAAAAAATACTGAAAAATGTAAATTCAGTAAAATTCGGGTTCAAGTTTACTGAGTTAGCAAAATCTGGGAGGTTGGCAAAGCCGGATTTGCCATTCCTGAAAAAGTCAGATTAAAATCTGGCTTTTTTGGTAATGTCTTTCTGCTGCTCCTGGGGAGACATTTTTGCAGGTAGAGGTCCCAAAATTTCAGGGTAGCTGGAAGGGACTCTCCTTTCAAGAACCCCCAGGTTTGGTAAAGATTGGGTCAGGGAGTCAAGAGTTATGGGATTTGGAAGGGGTCATCCCCATCCTCCTCCATTGAAATGCATTGGCAAAGTGGCTGTTTTCAGATGCTTTAGTGCGATCTTTGCAATGTATCTCAATGGAGAAGCCGGGCTTTAAACGGTGGGAAAGTTTACCCCATACCTCCATAGAGATACAGTGTACCCAGACTGGGTAAAAAGTTTATTGCCCTACCTTGCAGGAGGAATAAAAAAGACTAATGCATTTATGACTTTTAAACTCCATAAATATGTCAAACGTTGCACTTTTATTTGCTAAATAAGTTAAATGCTGCATTTTATGTTGACAAAACAGTAAAATTAGGTTAGGTTTGATAGGACAATCTGTATTACATATATTTCATTTCTTCCCAAAATTTCAATTTTTCCAGGGGGGATGTTCCCACCCCCCACCCCATGGCTTCAATATTTCTGGAAATTTTACATCTCTAGTGAGGTTCAGCCCATGATTTCTACAATCGTATGCCCAATCACAACTGAAAAGTGGTACACATGGACAACGATTGGCAAATAGATCCAAACCATTGCATGGAAATCTACTGGTATCAGAGGTCACATGTGGGAAGTAGCCATATCTGTGCAGCAAAGAGACAGGTTTCACACGTATCATAAGAACATGAGAAAAGCCTTGATGGATCAGACCAAGACCCATCAAATCCAGCAGTCTTGTTCACACAGTGGCCAACCAGGTGCCTCTACGAAGCCCACCGACAAGACGACTGCAGCAGCATCCTGCCTGTGTTCCACAGTACCTATCCTAACTGTAGGCATAAGGAACAAGCACCCGGTTAGACTAGCTGAAACCCAACAGTGTATCAGCTCTACTTGAAGATGAACCACACTAGGAATTCTCTGCTTGCGCCGCCAGAAACCTTTGTGTAATTAAGGGCATTGCACAAAGGGTAATAGCCCTACGTTACGGCCCATGTGTTTGTGCTAAATTGCCTCTGTGCCTGCTAACTTACTAACTGGAAAACAGTGCCAAAGGCATCTCCGCTTTGCCTAACTGTACTCTTCCTGGGGTCTATCTAATATGAACTTATTTAGAACAATGGCCCATTTACTTTATAAATCACTGTGTGAGTCGCCGTAGCTTTCAAGCTAAGAGCATTAAATCAATTATTATTACTGAATGGAGGGGGAATGCAACAGTACAGCTTTTTCTGGCAGAGCATGTATCAATGAGATATTGATCTCCCTGTGATAAAAAAAATTGTGCTGAATGGATTCAGAAGTGGAGGGAGTGTTATCTTCAGCCTGCAGTTTGTGTTAAACTAAGGCACACATCACACGTCCCGAGAAAGGAGCTGCTGATTTTTTTTAACCCTATCTTTACATGGGCTAAGAAATAGTAGTGGCCATATATCTAAGCAACAGGAGTATATAAAGGGGGGGGGTGAGTGACTCTTGCAATGGTCCAGTGTGGTGTAGTGGTTAAGAGCGCTGGTTTGGAGCAGCAGGCTCTAATCTGGAGAACCAGGTTTGATTCCCCACTCCTCCACATGAGTGGTAGAGGCTACTCTGGTGAACTGGGTTGATTTCCCCGCTCCTCCACATGAAGTCAGCTGGATGACCTTGAACTAGTCACAGTTCTCTCTGAACTCTGTCAGCCCCACCCACCTCACAAGGCGTCTGTTGTGGGGAGGGGAAGGGAAGGCGATTGTAAACCGATTTGATTCTTCCTTAAGTGGCAGAGAAAGTTGGTATATAAAAACCAATTCTTCTTCTTCTCCGCCAGCACCGCTGCCATCTTTCTGATTTTTATTTTTTTAAGCATCAGGGGCTTGCTGGGAGCTGATAGAACAGTAGCTTCAATTCTGTCAACAGCTCACCGCCTTCTTTGCCTCCCTCTCCCAGTGCAGCCCAAAATGCCCCCTGAAGTACTGTTCCTGGGAGATGGGAGCCCTAGGGTTGGGAACAAAGATCTGCCACAGGACAAGGAATTATATATTTACAAGTGGGAACCCGCAAGGACTTGCGGGGGGGGGCATCTGATTTCCCCTCCCCCACTATTTCCTCTTTCCCTTCCCCAAAAGCCCCCATAGCCTCTCCCTGTCTCCTGCTTCCTTCTTTCCTTCCTTCCCACCAAAGAGCAAACACCTTTATCTGTACCTCGGTCTTCAGCTTTCTGCCTCTACCTAGGGAAACTATGGCACAGTTGTGTGCTCCTAGCTACTGGGCCAGGCCCACTTGTATGATGGGGAAAACTCAAGGACTTAAAGGGGGCACATCGCTTTCCCCTGTATCCCTCTCCCCACATTATTTCCCCTTTCCCTCCTGTCAGCTGCTAAATCCACTAGCACAAAACTGTTTTTTGTAATACATCATTCCACAAATAGGCAGTTATTTAAGCATTGTGACAATGAGCACTGTGTTGCAGATCTGGTACTGTGCTGTTCCTTCATGCATTAATCCTACCAATAACCCTCCCCCCCCCAAAAAAAAAGGTTTGTACATTCATGGTAGGGGAGGGCTATGGTTCAGTGGCAGAGCATCTGCTTGGCACGCAGAGGTTCCCAGGTTCAATCCCTGGCATCTCCTGTAAAGATCAGTAGTGTTGCCAACCTCCAGGTGGTGGCTGGAGATCTCCTGCTATTACTACTGATCTCCAGCTGATAGAAATCAGTTCCCCTGGAAAAATCGCCGCTTTGGCAATTGGACTCTATGGCATTGAAGTCCCTCCCCAAACCCTGCCCTCCTCAGGCCCCACCCAAAAAATCTCCTGCCAGTGGTGAAGAGGGAGCTGGCAACCCTAACCGGAAGTGAAGGGATCGCATTTTTTGCAGCAGTGTGAGCATAATCATTACTGTGAGCGAACTGATGGATTGGAGGGCAATTGCCCACCATTCCAAGCTACCTGGCAACCCTAGTTGTGTTTGTATGACTATATGTTTTTAATTGAATTGTTTTAAATATTATATCTCTCTCTCTTGTTTTAGATGATGTTTTAGTATCTTAAATGTTTTAATGTTTTGATGTTTGCTGCTTTGGGGAGAGCCAGTGTGGTGTAGTGGTTAAAAGTGTCAGTCTGGTATCTGGAAGACCCAAGTTCAAATCCCCACTCGCGCCATGGAAACTCACTGGGTGACGTTGGGCCAGTAGTGCACTCTCCCAGCCTAACTTACTTCACAGGGTTGTTGTGAGGGTAAAATGGAGGGAAGAAAAATGATTTAAGCCACCTTGGTTCCCCTTTGGGGAGAAAGGTGGGATAAAAGAATTAAATAAATCAATAAATGAAATATTTGGGTGGTAAGGCAGCATAGAAATGTTTTAAATGAACACCAGACATTTATTTATTTATTATTTTATGTATTATTTTTATTCATAGTCCAAGGCATATTAAAGTATGATTAATAAAAGTTTTCATTTAATCAGTAAACGGATGACAAGATATGATTGGAATCTAACAGCAAAGATTCGTAGAAAGACCAACAAATGCTCTTGGCCTGGAATGCAGAACAGGGCAAAACCCCTAAATAGCATATGTCCAGAATGTCCAGATGTAGAAGAATGGATGAGTAAAACTAGCAGCATATGCAGTGATGGTGAGGCTGAGAAATCGAGTGAATAAAAGATCAAATGAAGAATTTCAAAACAACTGGAAGCTTTATTCCCCATATGTTTGTTAACATGTTGTACAAGCAAAATTGAGTTTGGGTAGAAATATGCGTATCATAGAATCATAGAGTTGGAAGGGACCACCAGGGTCATCTAGTCCAACCCCCTGCACAATGCAGGAAATTCACAACTACCTCTCCCCCATACCCCCGTGACCCCTACTCCACACTTAGAAGATGGCAAAAAAAAAAAAAAAACCCTTCGAGGATCTCTGGCCAATCTGGCCTGGAGGAAAATTGCTTTCTGACCCTAGAGTGGCGATCGGCACGACCCCGGGCATGCAAGAAGGGGGCATGAGAGCCAAACACTGATGCAAATCTTCCTAAGTTCACAGAATCAGTATCGCTGACAAATGGCCATCTAGCCTCTGCTTAAAAACCTAGCGGGAAGGAGAGCCCACCACCTCCCGAGGAAGCCTGTTCCACTGAGGAACCACTCTAACTGTGAAAAACTTCTTCCTAATGTTTCGCCGGGAACTCTTTTGGTTTAATTTCAACTGTTGGTTCTGGTCTGACCTTCTGGGGCAACAGAAAATAACTCAGCACCATCCTCTATATGACAGCCCTTTAAGTACTTGGATGGTTACCATATATTATGTAAAGGAAGAAAGCATGGGATATTAAATTAAAAATAAGTTCATGTTAAAAATATTAGCAATATAAAGAATAAGATAGCAAGTAGAAAACAAAGAGGACCATATATTATCATGGTAGAGATATGGCTTAATGTCCTCTCAACATAGGATAGAATATGTACAGTATGAGATAGTTTTATCAAAATTTTGTATTCCACCCAGAACTTTTCTGTATTATTTTCTATTTTTCTGTATTTTTCTATTTTTATTTCTGTGTATATATAGACTGAAATGAAAAATAAAATACATAAAAAGACACATGTACACATATCTGTCTAAGGAACCCAGACCTTGGGTTGCCCAACATTAGTAATGATGCCCAGAACATCGCTATGTGCTTTCCTCTTTGGTATACTCAAGTCGCAGAAACCTCCACCAGGATTTCAGTTGTATTTTAAAGCACAGGAGGATCTCATTTTACTTCACAAAACCTAGCATGTTTTTAACTGATAGTACTTTTGTGGGGAGGGAATGTGATATACCACCCAGCAAAGAAAACGGAGCAAAGTCCCTCTGGAAAAAGAATATGAATATCCCACTGCCTAAAAATTCAGCTTATTATAAGATTTATTGGGGACTTTATCTTTGCTGGTTTTGCGTAGTTATCCATCATGCATGAGGAACGGCAGGCCTTAACTTTGCACTTTATCTAAAATTCATGAAGTTCGGGTTTCAAGGAACACGTTGCATTCATCACGGCATTCTCGCACATATGCTCCTGGCCGAGCAATATTCCACAGCACTGTGGGAGAAAAAACTAGATGACTCACCGGGCCTGCAGGCTGGAGCTACCCTGTAGCAGGATGAATCGATGGCATGGTGGCACAGTTGTGGAGTGAGGGAATGAGCTGTACCTCTCCAGGTTGCAGGTGTAGGATGGGAAATGTGAATGAAATGTGAGTAATGTGAGGGTTAAGCATGCCCCCTCCCAGCTAGGTGTAGTGGTTAAAAGCGGTGGTTTGGAGCAGTGGACTCTGATCTGGAGAGCCGGGTTTGATTCCCCACTCCTCCACACGAGCGGCGGAGGCGAACCTGGAGAACTGGATTTGTTTCCCTGCTCCTCCACATGAAGCCAGCTGGGTGATTTTGGACTAGTCACACTCTCTCAGCCTCACCTACCTCACAGGGGGTCTGTTGTGGGGAGGGGAAGGGAAGGTGATTGTAAGCTGGTTTGATTCTTCCTTAAGTGGTAGAGATAGTCGGCATATAAAAACCAACTCTTCTTCTTCTGCTTCTAATTAATACTCATCAAGTCATTTAAAACTTGCAAAGTTAGTTTCTTTGTCTTCCTTCTTAACCAAATATATTAATTGAGATATATTTGTATTTTTATATAATTTGTTTTCCCATTCCTCCATTGTAGGAATGTCTCCAGAATTTCGCTAAAAGCGTTCTGCCTCCTGTGAATGTATAACTGTCAGTTTATTTATTGAGTAAAATTTTATTTCACCCGCCTTTTAAGAAGCTCAGGGCAGCACTGGTCAGTCTCCCCTCTTCCAATTTATGCTCACAACAGCCCCGTGAGGTATGTTAGGCTGAGAGTGTGTGACTGGCCCAAGGTCATGCAGCGCATTTCCACGGCAGTGTAGGGATTTGAATCTGGATTTCTCAGATCCTAGTCTGAGACAGAGTTGCCAGGTCCCTCTTCACCACTGGTGGGAGGTTTTTGGGGCAGAGCCTGAGGAGGGCAATGTTTGGGGAGGGGAGGGGCTTCAATGCCATAGAGTCCAATTGCCAAAGTGGCCATTTTCTCCAGGTGAACTGATCTCTATCGGCTGGAGATCAGTTGTAGTAGCAGGAGATCTCCAGCTAGTGTGTAGTGGTTAAAAGACGTCTTACTTTGCCGTCCATGCATACAAGGAAGGCATACTCCTTCCCAGCGTGAATGCGTTGAAGGACTTATAAAGCTTGAAAAAGTATCGCATGAAATGGAATTTTACCGGATCTCCATTGCTACACACCCGGTCTCCGCTGCCTAATTTATTGCATTTGCACTTTATGTGTATGAACTCTCAAGTACTGAGCAATTTGCCTGCCATTAATTAATTTATTTATTTCTTAACGCCTTGCGTTTCTGTACTGGGGTCATTACTGGACCATTTGTAAACTACTACTGAGTTGTTTGCTCAATTTGTTTGTATTAATTAGAACCACAGTTGAATGAATATATTTTTTAAAAGCAATTGCATTATTGTTACCTATGTGTGTAATTTTGCTGGTGCTTTTATTTTGAATTGCCAGTACCTGGAGGTTGGCAACCCTAGTCTGAGACAGTAACCACTTCACCATACCAGCATTGGTTATTTACAGATGTTGTATCTGTTAATGAAGGTATTGAAGGAGTGACATTTTCATTCAAGTTGTTATATTAATTGCTGTAATAAATCTAGTCTGATTTGTCTTAACAAATGAACAAGCTCACCCTAAAAGGAAAGAAGCTCTTTTTTCTACTCTTATATTTCCAGCATGGGAGATGAGGCATTTTAAAACTTTGGCATAGTTTTTCAGGGCGGGGATACCATCCGGTCATCACTTGGTAGCAGTTTCCCATCAAGTTAGCACAGTATGGAAAATGGATGTTATATCTCTCGATATTTTCCCCGACATCCAAATTTATTGGCTCGTCTTCGTCTTTATGCGTTACGCCCAGCTTATCAGAACATTTAAAACTTGCTCAGTTTCATGGTGTTTTGTAAATCTTTGACGCTAAAAGTCTCTTATCACCAGCTGCTGACATTTTCAAATACAGTCCATTCCCTGAGCGTCAAGTGTTCTTCTTCTAAAATTTACATAGCTTTTTTATCTCCAGGCACGCAATTCAATATTGCGTTTGATTAGCTGTAGCATTTGTAACATCTTCATAAGTGTTTCAGTGATTATTTCATACCAAATCCATATACCAAAGAAGGTTGTATTTCTTCCAGATAGAGAGATTAAATGGTCGAGTAACCCATCCCGTTAGCAAAGATGCAGTCGGTTAAAGTCAAACATTATCTGGTTGTGTTGATTTCAGTTTGTTTGGGTCAGCAGAAGTAAAAGGAAGCCTGGCATTGCTGCTTTGGTTCTGGCCTGTCCAAGGTAGGGTTGCTGTTTAATAACACTAAAACCGTTCAACGGCGAACACGTCCCATTGGTGGGTCAGTGGGCAGCAGAGTTGCCAGCTCCAGGTTGGGAAATACCTGGAGATTTTGCGGGCAGAGCCTGAGGAGGGCAGGGTTTGGAGAGGGGAGGAACTTCAATGCCATAGAGTCCAATTGCCAAAGCGGCCATTTTCTCCAGGGGAACTGATCTCTATCAGCTGGAGATCAGTGGTAATAGAGGGAGATTTCCAGCCATCACCAATAATAATTTTTATTATTAAAATAACAGGCACTTCTGGCAAAAGGAACACACAACAATTATGCTGTACAATGCAGGTAAATATAATGTGCGCACAAAGCATCAAACATAAAGCATGAACAACGAGTATAAACAATCAATACATGTGTACAAATTTTTGCAAAATTGCAAGGTTATAATCCATCTGGATATGCATCAAAAGTCCGTTGGACCCGAAGGTTTTTTCAAGCCGAGTGGTGAAAGCTAAAATAGGTTTCCGGTATGGTGTCCTATTTAGCAATCAGTTTTTCGTTATTGGCAATCCCATGACGGGAGATTTTAGTCCTTCAGAACATATGTTCTATAAAGATGCGTATAGGCTCATAAATATTTTAGAGTGAAATACAAGGGGTCTACAGGATAATTAACAAAAATAATAAGATTAATGATACATACCCGAATCACAGGCTTGTAGCCTCTCTGTTATAGCGGATGGTGAATCTGTGTCATCTGCTAAACAGTATAGCATTCTTAGATTTAAAGAGGCAGCATCTAATTAGAACCAGCTGAAAAGACTTCTAATTTAAAATTCCAATTACAAAAATACATTAACAGGGTATGTACAATTGATTGTATAAGCACATCCTGAATAGTTTACTAATAAGAACATTTATATTTCATCCATAATTGATGTATAAAGTCCATTTCACAAATACTATACAGAGAGGGGAGGAAACTCCTCATAAAAAACTGGACAATTCAAAACTCGTATTTAAGCCATTTGGCGATAATGTATCAAAAAGAAAAATGAATCTACTTTCTTGTTGGGATAAGATTCAATCCACATCTTGGTGATGATAAGGTTTACCTAGATATTGCCAGACCACGAAGAACTGCATTTCGTGGTCGGCATGTTTTAGCTGGAGGTAATGGGCAGTGAGTGGTGCTTCCAAATTTCTATTCCTAACACGTGACTGATGTTTGCCGATTCGAAGTTTGACTGGCCATTAAGTTTTACCAACATAAAGTAATCTGCACGGGCAATGAATAATATAAATAACAAATTTGCTATTGCAATTACTAATTTTTTTTAATGTG
The DNA here is from genome assembly GCF_029931775.1 of Euleptes europaea. Taxonomy (NCBI): domain Eukaryota; kingdom Metazoa; phylum Chordata; class Lepidosauria; order Squamata; family Sphaerodactylidae; genus Euleptes; species Euleptes europaea. The sequence continues at coordinate 104,294,662 of NC_079316.1, read as the reverse complement.
ACTTTAAAGCCCGTGCATGTGTCCACAAATTATTTTATGGGTTGCGCCTGTGCACCGGCAACACATTCGCCACACCGGGAGTGTCCGGCTGGTTGTTGGGTCCATGTAGAGCGCTTGGTGTCTGAATGAATCAGACGATCCTTAAAGGACCAAGTGCGTTTTAACCCAAAAATCGGGGGTCGCTCACAACCCGGAATTCCACAGTGTTTTCTAATAGCTTTTTGTATGTGTCCTGTGAGCGGAGAATATTGTAACACAGCCGTTATACCTCGCCTAGAATTGTCCCTTTTGCGTTCATTAAATAAAGAATTTCTATGAGTAGTGTCAACTTTTTTCCTTGCGCGTTCAATTATATTATCTGGAAAATCCCGAGATTTGAGCGTTAGACTTAAAAGATCTGCCTCCTTCCTGTAATCTTCTTGCATAGTGGCATTTCTTTTGAGACAGGGGAATTGACCATAAGGTAAGTTTCTTATGAGATGTGTAGGATGATGGGATTGGAAATGTAATAAGGCTGCCTTATCTATTTCTTTCTTATAAGGTTTAACTGCTATCCTTTGTTCTGATGTAATGAAAACAAAAACATCCAAAAAATTAATCAACTGAAAATCTGAAGTACTGGTGAATGATATATTGTTATGACAGGAATTAAGCCATGACATAAAATCTGCAAAATTTTCTGCTGGATGATAAATTAGGAAAACATTGTCTATAAAAGGCTTCCATGTAATGATATGTGATGAGAAGGGATTATTATTGTATATGAACATATTTTCAAACTTGGACATAATGTTAGCAACCCTAGTGGGCAGAGCCAGGGACAGGTGTGGAATCATCAGAGGTGGGTCAGGGCATCTCAAATTTTGGTGTGCCAGAGGATGGGGACTGTTTGGCTTTGATTTGTCGGGGAGAAGAGCTTGAAAAGTCAAGGTGTGGGGTCCGTGCAAATTATTTAATTTTTTTTTAAATAATGATAATAAAAACAGAACATATACAAACCATAATGAAAGCTGAGATTACAGCAAACAATATAGAAGGGATAAAGCCATTATCTCCTTTACAAATAAAACAGTAAACAGGCCTAAGAAAGGGGGGAACAAATCTCAATAATAAATATACGTTTCCGGACCGTGGAAAATTTTTAAGCTGCCTCCTCGATGCTCAGAGCATCAGAGGTGCCCGAGGGGATCAGAGCAGTGGTCCATCTAGTCCAGCACCCCGTTTCACACTGGAGCTAACCAATATTTATAGTTTAAAATTCTGTGTTTTTAACTTTTGGCATATATTTGTATTATAATGCATTATTGTTGGAAGCTGCCCTGAGCCCGACTTGGCTGAGAAAGAGTGGGGTATAAATTGAATAAAATAAAAATAAATACATTGATCTGACTGAGGTAGTTCAAGTTAGCAGCAGTGTCATCAGAATGCATTAAGCTCCCCCGCCTTATGCCAGATCGCTATTGGATAGTACTGTACTCTCATAGAATATCTGGGTTACCAACCTCTAGGTACCAGCTGGACATCTGCTGTTACAACTGATCTCCAGACGATAGAGATCAGTTCCCCTGGAGAAAATGGCTGCTTTGGCAATTGGACTCTATGGCATTGAAGTCCCTCCCCTGCCAAAACTCCACCCTCCCCAGCTCCACCCCAAAAATCTCCAGGTATTTCCCAACCTGGAGCTGGCAACCCTATAGAATATCTGTTTTTCTAAGATCATTGTTCAACGTTCATTGTAGTTAAAGAATCAAATGCTTAATAAAGGTTCAGTACTATACTGTAGGAGCCCCGTGGCGCAGAGTGGTAAACTGCAGTACTGCGGTCCAAGCTCTGCTCACGACCTGAGTTTGATCCCAACGGAAGTTGGTTTCAGGTAGCCGGCTCAAGGTTGACTCAGCCCTCCATCCTTCCGAGGTCGGTAAAATGAGTACCCAGCTTGCTGGGGGTAAAAGGAAGATGACTGGGGAAGGCACTGGCAAACCACCCCATAAACAAAGTCTGCCTAGTAAACTTTGGGATGTGACGTCACCCCATGGGTCAGGAATGACCTGGTGCTTGCACAGGGTACCTTTACCTTAAATACTATACTGTACTGTGGTTAACAGCTTCAGAATTTAAGGCTGTCTTTGTTGTTTACAGCTGCAATCCTAAAAACATTCCGGGGAGAAAGCGCCAATGAATGAAATACTTCTGATTAGATCTTCTTAGCATGATTCCCTGTATTACACTAGATTGATTGCCTTGTTCACTAATTCTGTAATCCAGTTTTATTACGTTGTTGTATTTAATGCAATAGAATGTTTCACTGCACTGTTCTGCAGGCTTGTAATTCCTGCTTCACTCTCCGTGTTTTCCGTGCAGCATTCTCTAATTTTGTTCACTGTATGCATTGCAGGGTTCTCATTACGTTGGTGTCCCCCCCCCCACACTGCAGTCTGCTTTGCGTCTCAGTGAGAAAGGAAGCCTGTCAATGACGTTGAATAGATAAATAAGTGTGGGGATCTATATAAAGCAGAGCCTGCAGGAGGAAATTGGTTCCAGGATAGTTGTAGATCATTTATGTTATGTCAAATGGATTTTAACCAGGAACTGTGGGTAGGGTTGGTCTTAACGTCCAGCTAACATCGGGCTTGTACCATCATTGACTTCTGACTATCCATCTGTTAGTATTTTCCCCTTTTTCTTGATGAGTATTTTGAGTCCAGGAAACCTTCCCAGTGTGCATTGCTGCTGGAAGGGTGGGAGCCGTTGCTGGTGAATTAGAGAATTTGTTGTAAGCTGGTGATGCTCTTCAGATCATGGAGAGACACGGGTGCACTTTCACACATGCCGAAGAATGCACTTCCAATCCACTTTCATTGCACTTTGCAGCTGGCTTTTTCTGTGTGAAACAGCAAATTCACTTGCAAATGATTGTTAAAGTGCATTGAAAGTGGATTGAAAGTGCATTATTCAGAATGTGTGAAAGCACCCACATTCACAATTCCCATCAACCCAAAGAGCCACATGACTACTGTATGTTTGTTGCCCAACCCCAAACACAAACAACCAATAATATGCATTATAACCTTTTAATTACCAGAATGCCTCTGAGTATCTAGAGTTGTCTTTCCCTATTACTGGGAACGTTGTTTTATGGGCTAAATTTCGACAGTGGTATTCAATTATCTTATTCAGCTGTATATGTTGACCCAGCCTCAAACACAAAACTGTTACATCCACACAACCTTGGTATAATAATCAAGGGCCAGTTGCGTTGTGATTTACAAAAGAAAACAGTTTTATCTTGGGCCCCTAGTAGTGGTGAAACTAGCCCCACTTCTAAAGAAGTTACCCACTTTTCTGGAATGTAGGGCATATGCCACATAGGAAACTGAGTTCAGCCAGATGAGGCTTCCAAGCCACTGAGTGTGTAACATCAGTGTAAGCAATAGGTCACATGTTATTATCTGGTGTGAGTAACATTGGTGTAAGCAATAGAACATGTGGTATCATCTGGTGTGAGCAACATTGGTGTAAGCAATAGGTCATGTGGTATTATCTGGTGTGAGTAACATTGGTGTAAGCAATAGGTCATGTGGTATTATCTGGTGTGAGTAACATTGGTAAAGCAATAGGACATGTGGTATTATCTGGTGTGAGTAACACTGTTGTAAGCAATAGGTCATGTGGTATTATCTGGTGTGAGTAACATTGGTAAAGCAATAGGACATGTGGTATTATCTGGTGTGAGTAACATTGGTGTAAGCATTAGGTCATGTGGTATTATCTGGTGTGAGTAACATTGGTGTAAGCAATAGGTCATGTGGTATTATCTGGTGTGAGTAACATTGGTAAAGAAATAGGACATGTGGTATTATCTGGTGTGAGTAACATTGTTGTAAGCAATAGGTAATGTGGTATTATCTGGTGTGAGAAACATTGGTGTAAGCAACAGGTCATGTGGTATTATCTGGTGTAATGCTCTTGGGTCTCACATAACCATGTACAAACCAGTCATGCCCAGAAGCATTGCAAGGCATATCAGCACACAACCCAGTGACTCGAATCAGACACCACATGAAGCGGTTATTTTAACTACAGTTAGTTTGTGAAAACCAGAATCCACCTCATGGGCAACTGCTGCTGAAATCTTGGGTTACCTCCATAAATGCTGATGCTCCTTTCCTCTTGCCTCTACAGAGACCTGACTGGTTTCCCAGCCTGTGCATATGGATGTTTGTCTGTCATTGTCAGGAGCAGGCCATGAGGATGGTTTGCGGTAGTGCGATTGAGCTGCCTCAAGGTGCTGTTGTGCTGTTCTGTCCAAGATCAGTCTGTGCCCCGTGTTTAGTCTTCATAGATTCCCATAGTGTGGGAATCTCCAAGTGCCCCTTCCTGCCAAGTGCCCCTTCCTGCCTCTGGGAGGGGGGTTGCCTAGGCTACCAGTTATCTCCTTTTGCTTTTCCATATATGCTATGCCCCTTGTCTTTTGCCCCTTACTAGTGTTCTTCTGAATATGGCTTCTGAAACCTGTCGATGATAACCAATAAAACTGCTTTCGTGGATTTGCCATCTGCTGGAATCTGTTTATGGTTTGCCGCAGGGCTAGAGCTCACAGTCATGCAAAACTAGTCAAAACTAATTGTGGTTAATAAACCAACTTCAAACCGTGGTCTCAGATTTTCAGTGGACAGCCCCCAACAAACCGCAGTTAGTGGAATGGGCTGGGTTTGGATTATTGCATTTCTCGTGGTTAGTCTAATGAAACTATGGCTTTGTGCGATGTCTCAATCAAACTTCAGTTTTGTGGTGAAGCTACTTGTGATGGCAAAAGGTCTTTGGCAGTGTTCGGTGGAAGTGAGAATCCTTTTCGCTTACTGCTGATCAAAAAGCTATCTATAAATGTAGCCTACACTACCCTTAGGAGCCCCGTGGCGCAGAGTGGTAAGCTGCAGTACTGCAGTCCAAACTCTGCTCATGACTTGAGTTCGATCCCGACAGGAGTCGGTTTCAGGTAGCCGGCTCAAGGTTGACTCAGCCTTTCATGCTTCCAAGGTCAGTAAAATGAGTACCCAGCTTGCTGGGGGTAAAGGGAAGATGACTGGGGAAGGCACTGGCAAACCACCCCGTGAACAAAGTCTGCCTAGTAAACGTCGGGATGGGACATCACCCCATGGGTCCAGAACGACCCACTGCTTGCACAGGGGACCTTTACCTTTTACACTATCCTTGATTGCCAACACCTGCATGATTCCCACATCCGAACTCTTCCTCAAGATCCTTCTGGCCGGCACCATATTTGGCTGGAATTAATTGACACAGTGCAGTTCCTAGAAAAGAGAGGATAAAAATAGGGGAGGAAAAACAGATCAGTGATTTGTGTTGTATGTAAGGTCACACAAGTATGTCATGGAGAGAATTCAGAAGATGCTTCCATCAGTTGTATTATTCTTCCCTTGTCACACCGGAGTCATCATCGTTCCGCTATTGAAGTGAGCCGTTGACAACTGAGCTGATATGAAACTGGTATGAATCTGTAATAAAATATAGATGAGCTCTAGAATGCTTGTAAGCGGTACCCAAAAGCTTTAAAATCTTGGTGCAGATGTTGATCTGTTCTCTGCTCAGCTACATCTACATAGCAGGGACTGTGCCTGCTGGATTGGTATGTTTTCCTATTTTCAAGGTCAAATGAGAAGACAGGAGAGTGCATAATTAATACATTCCTAAGGGAGCGAGGTTGCCAGATGTTTCCTTTTCTTAATAGATGGCACTCTCTGAATAAAGCTGTCCATTATTTTGGAAACTTTGGCAGGCTGCTTGAGAAATGGAAGCACAGGCATGCATAGCATGTGCTAAGGGCACAATTAAGAACTTGTTTATTCCTCCCTCTCTGCCACCTTATGGCAGGGACAACAGTGCAGCCTGTGGGTGTCAAGATAGGAAGTCTTGATTCCTCCAAGGAAAATATAGAATATAAGATGCCAGAAGGGTTGCCAACTCTTGCTTGGGAAATTCCTGGAGATTTTGGGGTAGTAGCCTGGGGAGATGGGGATGGGGGACAGCAGGCACCTCAGCAGGGTATAATGTCGTAGATTCCAACCATCAAATCAGCCATTTTCTGGAGATCAGTAGGGTTACCAACCTCCAGGTACTAGCTGGAGATCTCCTGCTATTACAACTGATCTCCAGCCGAGAGAGATCAGTTCCCCTGGAGAAAATGGCCGCTTTGGCAATTGGACACTATGGCACTGAAGTCCCTCCCCTCCCCAAACCACACTCTCCTCAGGCTCCACTCCAAAAACCTCCCGCTGGTGGCAAAGAGGGATCTGGCAACCCTAATGCAGGAGATTCACAGTGTCTCCAGTTAAAGGATCTTGTGCAGAGGTGCTGGATAGACCTTCCTCCATCTGAAATCGTGGAGAAGCTCTGCCAGACAGAGTAGAAAGATTGACCCAGAAGAACAGACTGACTCAGTAGCCTTGTTCACTCAACATATCCACATGATAGAAAGAGGATGAGACAGGGTCTTGACCTCACTGATGGCAAGGCCAAGATGGCAAGCAGCAGACAAAGAGCTGGGGAGATAGGGTTTACATGTGCTCCAGAGGATGGTGGGAGAAATATATATATATATTTAATACTGTCTGTCAGGCTGTCTCTGAACTCTGAGCTCAAGGCTATTCACCGGTGCAGCTGCCAGTTGCTTTGCTTTGCTGTGCTTTGCTTCCCAGGGTCTGAGACTCGTGGGAGCTTGGCATTTCCTAACTGCCTGTTTTATCATGATATGACTGTGTCTGTAGTTCTCCATATAACCAAGTGCACTCCTGTCCCCCTTCGTTCCTGCCTTTTGATCTATAAGCTCTGCATACCTGTTTTCAATAAACCAACTCTTTTGGACCTTTGTCTCTTGATGTGGCTGTTGGACTTTCAGGACACACAAGTGCTTACATTAAGGCATTTTGAACTGGTCATACATGCGGGGTAACCCTGATACCCTGGAGGATTGGATTTTACTGGCGGAGGAGGTAGAGAGTCGCCGACAATTCATTTCCCTGGTCCGGCATCGGACCAAAGACAAAAACAGCCAGAAACGTCTCCCCAAAGCTTCAATTCCCAGCCCGCGGAGACTCACACGCCCCCCTCAGGATCGCGAATCCCGATTCTAGAGGGGAGCCTGTCTCATTTGCGGTGCTATGGGTCACTTTGCAACGACTTGCCCTCAGCGTCCAGCTCTCCCTCGACTGGACGCACCGCCTCGGGCTCGAGGACGGCCCCAATGCAGAGGCACCGCGGCTGCCCGCAGTGCAGTGCCGGGACGACCCACACCCGCTGCACTTCATGTCGGGGAACCGTCCAGTCTCCCTACACCTATCGACCCCACAGGGTCTCGGATTACAAGTGCCCCATTGGGGGACAGCTCGCCTTCCTCGGACGAGGACCGTCACTGGAATCCCCCAGCTCTGAACCTGGAATCTCCTCTCGACCTGTCAAAAATGGACACGGTCTGCGGTGAGTGGAGCATCCCCGCAAACCCCTGCAGCTTCCTCTGCAAAATCCAAGGCTCCTGTTATGGTGAGTGAAGTCGAAAATACTGTGTATGTGCACGTGGTGTTACAACATTATAAAAAAGGCCCCCAGTTACTTGTCAAAGCACTCATAGATTCCGGCTGCGTGCGCTCTTTAATCAATGAAGCCACTTTCGCAGCTCTCCAAGTCAAGTCCGAGAATCTACCGGCTCCCGTCCAATTCGCCCAAATGGATGGCAGCCACTTTAAGGGGGGTCCAGTGGACCGTGGCACACGGGGAGTGGCGATGGGCATCGGTTCTCATTGGAAGCAGATAAACTTTACCATAGCTCCCATCCGATACGAAGTCATTCTGGGAATCAACTGGCTCAAGGGGCACAGTCCTTCCATAGACTGGAAGGCTGATACTATTACATTTACCAACCCTGTTTGTAAACAGCATCGACACGAAGTCATGGTAGTCCTTCCGCCCGCCTCGGCCTTAGCCTCCGATGCCCCGCCGTCAACCCAGTTACCCAATGAATACCGAGATTTTGAGGATGTTTTTGATGTAAAAGAATGCGATGCATTGCCCCCCCCCCCCCCACCGTAGAACGGACTGTGCGATTGAGGTGGTGGGAGACTGCAAACTTTCTAAAAGTAAAATCTACCCCATGAGCGTTTTCGAACATGCCGTACTACGAGACTTCTTGGATAAAAATCTTGCTCGGGGGTTCATTCGCCCATCGACCGCTCCCAACTCAGCCCCCGCTTTCTTTGTCCGTAAGAAGACGGGGGACTTGCGCTTGTGCATTGACTTTAGAAAACTCAACGTAGTCACCCAAACTAGCGCCTACCCCATCCCTCTGATCTCGGATATTTTGGAACAACTAAAGGAGGGGCGCATTTTCACCAAACTGGACTTGGTCGAAGCTTATTACCGAGTCCGGATTCGTGACGGAGATGAACCCCTCACAGCTTTCTCCAGCTGCTTCGGAATGTATGAATTTCTGGTGATGCCTTTTGGATTAAAAGGGGCTCCGGAGGTCTTCATGCAACTCATTAATGAAGTCCTCCATGATTTGTTATATCGGGGCGTGGTGGTTTATCTTGATGATATCCTTATTTACTCCAATTCCATGGACGAGCATATTGCTCTAGTCAGGGAAGTGTTGCAGCATCTCAGAGACAATCAACTCTATGCCAAGGTGTCTAAGTGTGAATTCCACCGGGAACAATTGACTTTCTTGGGCTACATCGTTTCACATCATGGCCTCACCATGGACCCTGCTAAAATACAATCCATAATAGATTGGGCTCCTCCCTCCACCCGCAAGCAAGTACAGCAGTTTCTTGGCTTTGCCAACTTTTACCGCAGTTTTATTCCCAACTTTGCTCAAGTGGCACTGCCACTCACTGACCTCCTTAAAACCAAGGGTAAGGGGGTCTCTGCCTCGTTGCCCACCTCTAGGGTTCAGTGGACGGCTCAATGTCAAACTGCCTTTGAAAACCTCAAACGGCTATTCACTTCAGAACCTGTGCTAAAGCACCCTGATCTGGACCATATGTTTATAGTGCAGGTGGATGCATCAGACGTGGCCATGGGGGGTGCCCTTTTGCAACAGGGACCGGACGGTCTCCTTCACCCCTGTGCTTATTTTTAAAGATGTTTGCACACTCCCAACTGATCTGGCCAATTTGGGAGAAGGAAGCTGCAGCCGTCCACCATGCCCTCACTACGTGGAGGCAGTTCCTGGAGGGTTCCCCTTGAGGTCTGGACCGATCACAAAAATCTGGAAGCCCTTACTGGAGCCCACAGATTGTCTGCGAAACAGCAGCGTTGGGCTGACTTCTTTGCTCAATTTCGTTTTGTGCTCAAACATGTGCCTGGAAAACAGAATGTACTGGCAGATGCCCTCTCCAGGCTTCCCTGATGAAAATTGACCACCCAACGGTCTCTTTGTTCACCCCGGCACAAAGGGATGCCCTACCTGTTTTAGCTGTGCAAACCCGGTCTCAAACTCTGCTCCAGTCCCAATCCCGACCTGCAGACAACAGTGCCTCTGAAGGGGAGAAATCCACTCCCCCCCAGTCCCACCTGCGCCTCCTGCGCCTTGTGCCCCGAGTCAACCAGTTGTCCACTCTGCCCCACCATCGCTACCTTCACCCCCTGTTTCACCCCCCTCCGCAGCTGGAGTAGACCTGTCCTATTACTTCCTGAACTCCCTTCGTGCCCAATGCCTGGCTGAACGCACCGCTCAGGCGCTCCCCCCTTCCCTGCTGGAACGGGGTGGTTGTTGGTACAAGGACTCTAAGTTATATGTACCTAAAGGGCTGTGGAAGGACTTCCTGCAATTGGCCCACGGCGCCAAGACTGCAGGGCACTTTGGATTTTTGAAGACTCTCCATTTATTGCGCAGGCAATTTTGGTGGGCGGGCATGCGTGCCGATGTGGACTCTTTCATTCGCAGTTGCCCTATATGTGCCACTGTCAAACGATCCCAGGGAAAGCCCTCTGGACTGTTGCATCTGCTGGAGGTTCCCTCCAGATCCTGGGAAGGGATTGCTATGGATTTTATGACGGATCTCCCTCTCAGCGAGGGCAAAACAGTTCTTTGGGTAATTACTGACTTATTTTCCAAGCAGGTACATCTCGTCCCGTGTGCTGGTATACCCTCCGCCCCAAAGTTGGCCCGCCTCTTCGTGTCACATGTTTTCCGTTTGCATTCCTTTCCGCGTAAGATAATCAGCGACCGCGGGGGGAGTTATGTCGCCATGTTTTGGAAAGCCTTCCTTAAATTGGTGGGGGTGGAGCAGGGATTGTCTAGTGCCTTTCACCCCCAAACGGATGGACAAACTGAATGAGTGAATGCTGTTTTAGAATGTTACCTGCATTGTTATGTTAATTACCATTAGGATGATTGGGTTGAATTTTTACCTTTTGCTGAATATGCTTACAACAATGCTGTACATCAGTCTACTGGTTTCAGTCCTTTCTATGCTGTTTATGGTCAGGATTTCAGTCCCATTGGTCAGGTTGATGTTTCTGGGGAGGAGAGGGGTGCAGATGTGGAGTCTTGGGTCCAAGCTATCCACACCACTTGGCCCTGGTTGGTCAAAAATTTGGAAAAAGCCAAGCGGAAGTACAAGGCTGAAGCGGATAAGCACCGCTCCCCTAGCCAGAACCTTAACGTGGGGACTTGGTGTACCTTTCCACCAAGAATCTATGGTCTACCCACCCGTGCAATAAACTCAGTGCCAAGTATGTGGGTCCGTATCCCATTGCTCGAATAATTAACCCAGTAACCGTGGAACTGACCCTCCCTAAGACTTTGAGGCGTGTTCACCCTGTATTCCATGTCAGTCTCCTCAAGCCTCATGTCGCCGCCCCAGACTGGCATCCCGACCCACCTCCAGAACAGCTGGTGATGGTGGTGGGGGAGCATTTTGAAGTCGCCAAAATCCTGGACTCCCGCCTGCATCATGGTTCTCTCCAATACCTCGTTCGGTGGAAGCACTTCCCCCCTGCCTATGACGAGTGGGTGCTCTCCCGCGATGTCTCCGTCCCCCGATTGGTGCGCGCATTCCATCTTGCCTACCCCGACAAACCGCCCCCTCACTAGTTGCTTTGCTTTGCTGTGCTTTGCTTCCCAGGGTCTGAGACTCGTGGGAGCTTGGCATTTCCTAACTGCCTGTTTTATCATGATATGACTGTGTCTGTAGTTCTCCATATAACCAAGTGCACTCCTGTCCCCCTTCGTTCCTGCCTTTTGATCTATAAGCTCTGCATACCTGTTTTCAATAAACCAACTCTTTTGGACCTTTGTCTCTTGATGTGGCTGTTGGATTTTCAGGACACACAGGTGCTTACACTGTCAGTGAAAGCATGCCTTCACTTCCAGGAAAACCTAAGGATCACCAGATATTCTAAGGTAAACCCACAGAGTTTTTGGTGATCGCTCCAGAGGACTGGCATCACTTCTGGGGGAAATCTGGAAGGGACGTCAGTGCTTTCTAGCAATCACTGAAAACTTGATGGTTTTACCATAGAGTTTCTGGCAATTCCTAAAGAGGTGTGAAGGTTTTCCTGGAAGTGACATAACACTGTCATTGACAGCTGCCCTCCAGGTATCCCATGGGTTGCCAGGCTGGGCCTGGCAGCCCTATGGGGAGAGGAAACACATACAGTTGGTGTACTGTAATTAAGCAAACCAAAAGTCAGAGGTGGCATAAACATCTCTTAAATAAATAAACACAAGAGACCTGGGCGGGGTTTGGGGAGGGGAGGGACTTCAATGCCATAGAGTCCAATTGCCAAAGTGGCCATTTTCTCCAGAGGAACTGATCTCAATTGCCTGGAGATCAGTTGTAATAGCAGGAGATCTCCAGCTAGTACCTGGAGGTTGGCAACCCTACTTCCAAGTCTGTTACAAAAAGCTGTCACATCTTGTAAATATGGGCAAACCGAAATGGGACTCTCTTTGCTTTTTACCCCCCCCCCCATTTACAGCAAACAACCCCCTCTAGTTTCTTAGCCAGTGATTCTATATATTTTTAATAACATGCCAAAAGCATTGTAGGCTCCAGCATAAATGAAGGTGAGCTTCAGGTCTTTCTCTTATGCTCTGAGAAAATTTAAGGCCTATGAAAAATTAACCAGACAGCAAAACAGGGAGGGAAAAATGCTGCGATCCAGGCCGAGAGAGGCCTTATTTTTCTGAGATGGAACAAGTTATTAATTTATATCTGTTTACACAGAGGGTCAACCTCAGCATCTGCTTATATGCAGGCTATAAAAGACTCCTATCCATTATTTATGTTCTCTATATCCTTATCATGGAATTAAATTAGTATATTTATATCTTTTAAAATTTCGGGGAGGCAGAAATCCAGCAGGTGAGTAAATGAAGTTCATGGTTATGGTTGCCACCTCTGGGTTGGGAAATACCTGGAGATTTTTGGGGTGGAGCCTGAGGAGGGCGGGGCTTGGGGAGGGGAGGGACTTCAATGTCATAGAGTCCAGTTGTCAAAGAGGCCATTTTCTCCAGGGGAACTGATCTCAGTCAGCTGGAGATCAGATGTAAAAGCGGGAGATCTCCAGCTACTACCTGAAGGCTGGCCACCCTATTCATGATGGGGTACCTACTTGAATAAACTTAACTTAAAGAGCCTTTTGTACAGCATCTGTATTTCAGGCCCTGATATAAGAGTCTACTCTTGGGGGAAAGACTGAGCCTAAGACATTTGAAATTTGGGGCACCAAGGGACCTCAGTGGATCATAATACCACAAACTATTTTTTTCCAAAGCAGTCATTTTCTCCAGAGGAACTGACTTCTTTAGTCTCCAGATCAGTTGGAATTCCGGGACATCTCCAGGCCCCACCTAAAGGTGGGCGACACCAAATGACCCACCATCATGACACTGACTTATTTTATTTTTCTTTATTTACTTCATTGATACCCCACTTTACTCTACAGTGGGGACTCAAAGTAGCTTCAGCAATTGCTCCTTCTCTAGTGTGGTGTAGTGGTTAGGAGCGGTGGACTCTAATCTGGAGAACCGGGTTTGATTCCCCACTCCTCCACATGAGTGGTAGACTCTAATCTGGTGAATCGGACATGAAGCCTGCTGGGTGACCCTGGGTCAGTTACAGTTCTCTCAGAATTCTCTCAGCCCCACCTACCTCACAAGGTGTCTGTGCGACTGGCCCAAGGTCACCCAGCAAACTCCCATGGCTAGGGTTGCCAACTTCCAGGTACTAATGCCAATATATTATAGCTACAAATACACTTTACAGTATGTGGTAATGAAACTACCAACAACACATACATTCAGTACAACAGTGGATGTACAAAATTTCCACAGCTCATTTGAATTCCATCTGGTAAGTATCAAATAAGTCCTTTAAAGTAATTATCTTAGTCTTTTCACAAAACAGATGCTGCAAGATGAACAGTCAAGGAGAATACGATCGTTTCGGAGCACAAGGGCTCAGTTCTTCATCAGTTCTTCAAAAGATGCAATGTATGCAATCCTATATCAACATCCGTGATACCAGGTTTCAAAGAATAACCTTTTCCAGAATAAAGTGCATAATACTTCCCCAGAGGGGTAAGATGCTCCCGCCCTCCTCATCCTGATAATAGTACAGAGGTGTCATTTTTCTCCTTAACTTCCAGGTACTAGCTGGAGATCTCCTGCTATTACAACTGATCTCCAGCCGATAGAAATCAGTTCCCCTGGAGGAAATGGCTGCTTTGGCAATTGGACTCTATAGCATTGAAGTCCCTCCCCTCCCCAAATCCCGCCCTCCTCAGGCTCTACCCCCAAAATCTCCAGGTATTTCCCAACCCGGAGCTGGCAACCCTACCCATGGCAGAGTGGGGATTCGAATCTGGGTCTTACAGATCCTAGCCCAATGATTGCACCATGCTGGCTTCTCAATATTGTCAGTTCCAAAATGATTTTAAAGGCCCCCACACCAAAACCTTTGGGGGAGGATTAAGTTTCACACACACACACACACACACACACACACACACACACACACACACACACACTTCTGCCTGCCTATTTATAAATTAGATTGGGTTCTGCTGTTTCAGAGGGGAGATAATGAATACTCCCGCAGAGATGCATCTTTGAACAAAGAATAGCCACATCTATAATACATCTATCAAATGAAGATGAGCGTCTTTGGGCACAGCACAGATCTCGACTTGAATGACTCCTCCACCAAGCTGTTAGGAATATTATATCCAGCTTCACAGCTTTCTCTGTGGCCACATTCCCTTTTGAAGGCTGAAAAAAATATATATAAGGCAGCTACAATCCCCGGCCTCTGGCTTTGGCTGCATTTCAGGTGGCTTTCTTCATGTGATCCCCTTTTGCAAATTTTATGTGAGCGTCGAGGAGGGCCAGAAGAATGCTAAAATGTTTTGGTTAAGGCCCATCCTCTCAATGCGGGTGTGTTTTTGCAGAAGCGTACTTGGCGTCGCTTTGCTTTGGCATCGCTGAGCTGAGGAATGCAGCGGTTTAATTATGCCCCCATCAAGCTCGGCGAAAAAAAGGCTGTTTTTCCTCTTCATTTGTATTCAGCTGAGGGTGAAGGAAAGGCTGGCGCATAGGCGAAAGGCCTCACAGTTATGTTGCATAAAATTATTAGGCAATTTGGAGCATTGTTAGGGGAAACTGTCCATCATCTGTTACAACAGGTTGTGATGTACATGACTTATTACTAAAGGGCTGTGGACAGGATGCAGAACGAATTGCCCTGGCCCTGTCAGAAATGAAAGCAAACAAAAAGGAAGAAAATATGGGCTCCGTTCGGAAGCACACCTGTTTTTCAACTTGGCCTCTTTTCTTTAGGTTTTGTAGTGGATGCAAAGAGATGCTGTTAAGGACTAGGGCATTTGAAATCAAAATGGTCAGACTGGTAGGATTGCCAATCTCCAGAGGGTGACTGAAGATCTTCCACTATTACAACTGATCTCCAGGCGACAGAGATCAGTTCCCCTGGAGAAAATGGCCGCTTTGGCAATTGGACTCTATGGCATTGAAGTCCCTCCCCTCTCCAAACCCTGCCCTTCTCAGGCTTTACCCTAGGGTTGCCAGGTCCCTCTTCACCACTGGCGGGAGGTTTTTGGGGTGGAGCCTGAGTTGTAATAGCAAGAGATCTCCAGTTTACCCCCCAAATCTCAGGGTATTTCTCAACCTGGAGCTGGCATCCCTACGAACTGGGGCATGAACTGAGAGTTGTGCTGACTATTCTCCAAGTATGGTTCTTGCTTCGAAAATAGCACAACCAAACAGATTACAGGACAAATTAAAAAAAAAAAACCTCACTTAACCAAATGTTCAATTCTGTTCTTTTGGCTGCTGATTCCCCTCTTCCACCCAGTGCTGTTTGTCCTCTTCCTTCTCACAACCCTGCTCTTCATTTATGCCCATTGGCACATTCATTCCATCCTAGACTTGCCAACTCACCTGCTATGTTGGGCAATCTCTAGGGTGACCAGCTTCAGTTTGGGACACACCTGGAGATTTTGGAGGTGGAGTCTGAAGAAGGTGGGGTTTGGAGGGTGGGACTTCAAGGGGATATAGTGCCACAGAGTCCACCTTCCAAAGTGGCCTGGAGATCACTTGTAATCCCAGATCTCCAGCCACCACCTAGAGGCTGGCAACCCTAGCAATCTCCCACGACCTCTCCCACAGCCTTTGCCACTTCTTGAATAGAACACTCTATAGAACTAGATAGAGACTGGTGAAAGCCTAGAAAGTCGGTGACATCATTTCCAGGTTTTAGCCGGAAGTGCTGTGGACAGCAGATACACAACAGCATTTTTCTGATAGTCTTCAGGAGGCTATTCCATGAAGTTGGTCAAGTGACTGAAAGGCCTAAGATGGGAAAGAGTAGGAACATGCCAATCTACAGAAAGTAAACAGGAGATAAAGAGTGCAGTTGGTGCATAGATTCATGGAGGGAGGTGCATTCCTCAGCAATCTGGGAGCGGAAGGGGAAAATAAGTCTCATTGCTTAACATGGCTCCCCCACCTACTAGGGTTTCCAGGTCCCCCTTGGTCACCAGCGGAGGATGGAGGGTAGAGTTGCCAGGTCCAGGTTAGGGAATTCCTGGAGATTTTGGGATGGAGTCTGTGGAGGACAGAGACCTCTGTGGGGCACAACGCCATAGAGTCTATCATTCGAAGCAGCCATTTTCTCCAGGGGAACTATCTCTGTAGTCTGGAGATGAGCTGTAATTCTGGGGGATTCCCAGGTCCCACGTGAAGGCTGGAATCCCTACACCCAAAATGCAGATTACAAGGGGCTTTCAAGGCAAATGAGAAGTAGAGGTGGTTTGTCATTGTTGTCCTTTGCAGAGTCTTCCTTGGTGGTCTCCCTTCCAAGGACTGACCCTGCTTAGCTTCTCAGGTCTGATGAGATAGGGCCATACCGTGCCACCTCCCCTCCCTCCTCACTAAACACTACATGCCAAACTATTCAACAGACATATGCCAATATTCCATTTAGATTTTACAAACTATGTGGTCTACTAGCATTTAGGGAGGGGTTAGGGTTGCCAACCCCCAGGTAGTGGCTGAAGATCTCTTGCTATTACAACTAATTTCCAGGTGACATAGATCAGTCTTCCTGGAGAAAATGGCCGCTTTGGAAGGTGGAGTCTATGGTGTTGTACCCCTTCACTCCCCAAACCCCCCCCCTCCTCAGGCCCCACCGCTGAAATCTACAGGTATTTTCCAACCCAGAGCTGGCATCCCTAGGAGGGGTGCAGGAGGAGGGCCCCTGATTACATCTCTGGGGCTCTTGTGTTCATTTAGATACATGGCTGGGAGTAATGGAGGACTTTAAATGTAAGCACTGCTATTCTGTTGCCTGATTTATTCTTGGAGCACAATACCAAGGAAGCTGGGTATTTCCAAAGCCAATGGATCAGCTTGTGGTCAATGGCTGTTTGATTATTTGCTCTCCAAGCCCCCCTCCCCCCAAAAAGGATTTATGTTCATTATTTTAGCAAAGAAGAGCTGGTGATTCATGTATTAAGGTTATAGTCTAGTTTAATGAGGCATAATGAGAGTATTTTCTGTGTTTTAATGGTGGGGCTTGAAGAATGAATATTTCAGTTACTCCCACATGTTTCTAAACTGCATCACTCCACTAATTGTTTTATAAGGAGTCTCACTGACTGGAATAGATAATTTGTGGACTGCGCCCTAAAGTTTTTGAATGAATGCAGTGGAAGATACTCATTTGCCGGTTTCACAATCTGCTCCACCTGCAACTCCTCCTAATACAGTCCTTGCTTAGGTTGGTAGCAAAACGTTGCCAACCTCCAGGTACTAGCTGGAGATCTCCTGCTATTACAACTGATCTACAGCCAATAGATATCATTTCACCTGAAGAAAATGGCTGCTTTGGCAATTGGACTCGATGGCATTGAAGTCCCTCCCCAAACCCTGCCCTCTTCAGGCTCCACCCCAATAACCTCCCACCAGTGTCAAAGAGGGACCTGGCAACCCTAATCAGACAATGCAATCCCAATGCGTAGGGTTCCTAACTGCCTGGTGGTAGTGGACAATTGCCCGCCAACTCACCAGGCTGCCCCCCGCCCCTCAGCTGGCGGGGGGCAGAAGTAAGCCAGCTGAGGGGGAGGCAGTGATCCACACATGCAGCACGATGCTGTCACTTCTGGGTACTGGTGATGCTCTAGCACTCCTCCCCTCTTAAAACTCTGTGGTTTCCATAGAGGTTTGAGGGGAGGGGAGTGCTAGAGCATTGGTGTGCACCCTGGAATACTGAGATACTGCCCTCAAAGCACTTCACCAAAAGAAAACCTCCAGAAGCCATCAACTTCCCATAACAGCTACTGGTTCTGACAGGCGCTTCCGTCAGTCTGAAAAAAATTAAAGCCATACCATCATTCGAGCCTCTGTTTCTTTCCATGCTGCTTTCTATGTTTTGTTCACCTTCCAGCAGAACATGAATTCTTCTTACAGCCCCAGGCTGGACCCAGGAGAATGCCCTACCTTCCTTGTTCCTCTCTGGTGCTGGAAGGAGAACTCCTGTGGTGTTCAAGCATAAGCCGGTGAGCGGTAGGGCAGTAAGAGGCCTACAAGACAGCTCTTCAGCTCACTTTAAAAGAACCACCAACTGGTACAGTCAGCAGGAACTTTCTGATCACATGGATCCACTTTTGACATATTTTATATGTCCTCTGCCCAGCCTTGTAAAAACCAGATCTTACTTAGTTACATAGACAGCTCCAGTAAATAGATAGGGTTGCCAGATCCCTCTTTGCCACTGGCGGGAGATTTTTGGGGTAGAGCCTTGGAAGGGCAGTGTTTAGAGAGGGAAGGGACTTCAATGCCATAGAGTCCAATTGCCAAAATGGCCATTTTCTCCAGGGGAACTGATTTCTTATTGGCTGGAGATCAGTTGTAATAGCAGGAGATCTCCAGCTAGTACCTGGAGGTTTGCAACCCTATAAATAGAGAAGAGATGTCTCATGTAGCCTGCATAGTTTGGTCTAAATGCACAGGATACCAGTGATATGAGTAGGGTTGCCATCCTCTAGGAAGGGCCCGAGATCTCTCAGAATTACAACTCATCTCCAGACTAAAGAGATTAGTTCCCCTGGAGCTTTGGAGGATGGACTCTATGACGTTATACCCCACTGAAATCCCTCTCATCTTCAAATGCCACCCTCCCCAGTCCCCACCCTACAGTTGCCAGTAGGGTTGCCAACCTCCAGGAGATGGCTGGAGATCTCCCACTATTACAACTGATCTCCCAGTGACAGAGATCAGTTCTACTTGAAAAAATGGCTGCTTTGGCAATTGGACTCTATGTCATTGAAGTCCCTCCCCCTCTCCTCCTCAGGTTCCACCCCAAAAACTCCAGCTATTTCCCAACCCAGAGCTGGCAACCCTAGTTGCCATTTCCAGGTTGGGAAATACCTGGAAATTTTGGGGGTGGAGACTGAGGGAGGCGGGGATTGGAGAGGGGAGGGACTTCAATGGAGTATAAAGCCATAGAATCCACCTTCCAAAGTGGCCATTTTCTCCAGGAGAACTGATCTCTTTTGCCTGGAGATTAGTTATAATAGTGGGAGATCTCCATCCACCTCCTGGAGGTTGGGAACCCTATTCCTCCCCCAAATGTCCAAAAAATTTCACTAACCAGGACCTGATAACTCTACACATGAGTCAGGTTGCTGTTCCATATAACATGTGGAGCTGCACAACAGGGCAAATATGGCCCCAAGGCTGTTTCAGCTTGGGGAAATGGTCTGGGAGGGAAGGCTAAAAGCCCTCCTTCCTTGTGCTCCTGAGTACTCAGCTCCTGGTTAGGGTTGCCAGCTCCGGGTTGGGAAATACCTGGAGAGTTCAGGGGCGGAGCCTGAAAAGGATGGGGTTTGGAGAGGGGAGGGAATTCAATGCCAGAGAGTCCACCTTCCAAAGCAGCCATTTTCTCCCGGGGAACTGATCTCTGTCACCTGGAGATCAGTTGTAATAGTGGGATATCCCCAGCCACCACCTGGAAGTTGGCAGCCCTAGTCCCAGTGTGTATGAGATATTAGTGCCCTGATGTCATGTCTGTCTGCTGAAAAGACCGAGTTGGATTGGGGAAACCCTGCATCAGAAATAACGTGTAATTTGGCCCTCGGTATTTGCAATGGGTTTTTCTTCTTGCCAGTTGTTTTTTTAAAATAACAAAAACACAAACACTTATGGAATACATCAGCTTACAACCCATGGTTGAGATAGGGTTGCCAGGTCCCTCTTTGCCACCGGTGGGAAGTTTTTGGGATGGAGCCTGAGGAGAGCGGGGTTTGGGGTGGGGAGGGACTCCAATGCCATAGAGTCCAATTGCCAAAGCGGCAATTTTCTCCAGGGGAACTGATCAATATCGGCTGGAGATCAGTTGTAATAGGAGGAGATCTCCAGCTAGTATCTGGAGGTTGGCAGCCCTAGGTTGTGATCATATGGGATATGCAATGAATAAGATGCATTAACGGATTAAATGACCATTAAAGAGCTATTGCCATGCCCATTTTATATGTGGAGGGGTTTTGTGTGTGTGTGTCCCCCCTTGTTCCTTGTACCTTAATGAATAAATGGCTTTTCCATTTGCTCCAATTGGAAAGTAGATAAATAACGAACACTCTGAGTGGTAATTACTAAATTTTTGGCATTTATAGAAAATCAGCCACACAGGCAGACAATAGACCAAATTAATATTTATGAAGCTCTTGTTTCCTACAATTGTATAAAAATTGGTAATTACAGGGGGAGCCCACAAGGGCTTGCAGGAGGCATCTCAACCCCCACCACCACCACTATTTCCTTTTTCCTGAAAGCCCCACAGCCTCTCTCCTTTTCCCGTTTCCTTCTCTCCTTCTTGGGTTGCCGACCTGGAGATCTCTTTGAATCACAATGGAGCTCCCAAGGGCAGAGATCAGTTCCCCCTAGGGTTGCCAGCTCCAAGTTGGGAAATTCCTGGAAATGGGAGGGTGAAGCCTTGGGAAGACGAAGTTTGGGGAGGGAAGCAACCTCAGCAGGGTATGATGCCCTAGAGTCCACCCTCAAAAGCAGCCATTTTCTGTAAGGGAACTGATCTCTGTCATCTGGAGAGCAGTTGTCATTCCGGGAGATCTACAGCCCTCATCTGGAGGTTGGCAACATTAGTCCCCCTGGAGGAAATGGCTGCTTTAGAGGGTGGAGTCTATGGCCTTATACCTTTCTGAGGCCACTCCCTTCCTCAAACCCCACCCTCCCCACATCAACCTCCTCCAACTCTCCAGGAATTTCCTAACCTGGAGTTGGCAACCCTATCTCCTTCTCACCCAACAGCCAAACTAGCTTAATCTGCCCTTCTGTCTTAAGCTCCCCACCCCCCAGCTTCTACCTAGGAAAACTATGGCCCAGTTGTGTTGTACTGACCACTGGGTGAGGCCCACTTGTAAGGCAGGGAAGACTGAAGGACTTGTGGGATGGCACCTCACTTTCCTCCATGAAAGTCTTTCTTTTATTTACCTACAGATGGGTTTTAATAGGTATTATAAGAACTAGGGCTGTCAATTCGGTTCGGCCCGAACTGAAAATCAGCCGAATTTCCCTTGATTCGGCGGTTTTTAGTTCGGGAGGAACCGAACTCAAAACTGGCGGGCAACCGGGGGGGCCGAATTCAGCGAGTTCGGGAGTTCGCGAATAAATTCGGCCAATTCGGGGCCGTCAGTAAGCAGCATAACCTTCAGTAAGCAGCATTCTCCTCCCCCGGCCAATCGGTGGCCAAGCTGGGTCTTCTTCTGGCCAATCAGTCAGGACTGAGTACTGGAGGAATCAGCTGATGTGCGGCCGGCCGGGGAAAGAGAGAGAGAGAGGGAAATCCTCATGTGTGTGTGACGGGGTGCTTGTGCACATTCGCTCCTTTCCGTGGCTGCAGGGGGCGCATTTTTTGGGGTACAGACCCCAAACTTTCAGGGGATATTCAGACAGGTTTTCTTAAGAGACCACCCAAGTTTTGTAAACATTGGGTCAGGGGGTCCCGAGATATGGGCTCCCCCCCTTTTTCTTTCCATGGCTGCAGAGGGCGCATTTTTGGGTGTGCCGACCCCAAACATTCAGCGGAGCATCAGACAAGGCTTCTTAAGATACCCCGCAAGTTTTGTAAACATTGGGTCAGGGGGTTCCAAGATATGGGCTCCACCCCTTTTTCCTCTCCCCCCTTTTCCATTTTCGTGGCTGCAGGGGGCGCTTTTTTGGGGGTTCAGCCCCCAAACTTTTATCATAGCTTCAGAGAATCCCTCTTAAGAGACCACCCAAGTTTTGTAAAGATGGGTTCAGTGGGGGCTGAAATATCGTCTCCCCCCTTTTCTCTTTCCGTGGCTGCAGGGGGCGCATTTTTGGGTGTGCCGACCCCAGACTTTCAGCGGAGCTTCAGTCAAGGCTTTTTAAGAGACCACCCAAGTTTTGTAAACATTGGGTCAGGGGCCCCCGAGATATGGGCTTTCCCCTTTTCCCTATTGGGATGAATGGATCACCCTTGAGAGATGCATACATATGGATCTTATATTGGATACAAATGGAATCATATTGGATTACCCAGCCTCCCAGCCCCTCCTGCTGGAACAGAAGACAGCCACAGTAAGACCCCTTTGGGGGCTTTAATCTATAATTTTTCTTTTCTGTGTGTGTGGGGGGGGGAAAGCAGAGTCTGTGTGTGTGTGTGGGGAGGGAGCAGTTTCTGTGGGTGGATGGGGGGAGCCAAAGGGGGCTTTTGCCGGTTCTGCCTGGGGTGTGTGTTCCCCCTTCAGTCTCTCTCTCCCTGGTTTGAGAGGGGGCTTCATTTTTATTCTTCAGGTTTTTCCTCGTTCATAAGATCAGTTAGGTTATTTTGATGCTTGCTCAAAACTGGTTTTCAAATGGTGACTTAAAGAATGCATCTGCCTGGTCCCAAGTCCAATGCAAAAGGAGAAATTCCACCCCCTCCTGCTCATTATGCATAGCTAGCTGCCTCCGTCCCTTTCCATGGTTTGCAAACTCCCAGGTGTCAGGTGTTGCTTTGCACTGTTGCAAAGGTGTTGCATTGCGTGCTTGTGTTGCTTTGCAGTTGTATTGTTTTGCAAAATTCTTCACACCTGCCCCGCCCTTTGCATGTTTGCAAAGGTGTTGCTTTTCAGTTGTGTTGCTTTGCAAAGTTCTTAGCACCTGCCCCGCCCTTGCTCTCATCAGCTGTTTGTCGGGGCTGGGAGCTTTGTGCCTGGGCGGCAAGCTCTGCTGAGATACACATTAAGGGTGGGGGGACCCCTTTCAGGGCCCATATCTCAGCCCCCCCCCTGACCCAATCTTTACAAAACTCGGGGAGTCTTTCAATATACGTCCTTTGAAGCTCTGCTGAAAGTTTGGGACCTCTAAGCCCAAAAATGCCCCCCCCAGAGCCGCGGAAAGGCGCGGTTGTGTTTTTAATGGCTTTATTCGGCCGAATTTTTTTCCCGAACTTTGAATTCCCGCCGAATTGAACGGATCCGAAGTGGGGGAGTTCGGACTTCAGCACGTACCGAACCCACAAGGGCCAAATTCGGCCGAATCCGAACTGTACCGAATTTTTTTTTTTTTGACAGCCCTAATAAGAACATTAATACACTGGGGAACCAAAACAACTTATAATATCATTAGGGTTGCCAACCTTCAGGTACTAGCTGGAGATCTCCTGCTATTACAATTGATATACAGCCGACAGAGATCAGTTCCCCTGGAGAAAATGGCCACTTTGGCAATTGGGCTCTATGACACTGAAGCCCCTCCCTTTCCCAAACCCTGCCCTCCTCAGGCTCTGTCCCAAAAATCTACAGGTATTTCCCAACCCAGAGCTGGCAATCTTAATACCATCCTCCTCTCCACCGTTTCATCCTCACAACAATGACCCTGTCAAGTGGGTTACACTGAAGGAGAGAATGACTGGCCTGACGTCACCCACGTAGTGTTCATGGACTCCAAGCGGCAATGCTCATTGCATAGAATCATAGAGTTGGAAGGGACACAGGGTCTTCAAGTCCACCCCCTGCAGGAATTTCACAACTACCTCCCCCACACACACCCCTAGTGACCAGAAGATGGCCAAGATGCCCTGCCTCTCATCATCTGCCTAAGGTCACAGAATCAGCATTGCTGACAGATGGCCATCTAACCTCTTCTTAAAAACCTCCATGGAAGGAGAGTTTACCACCTCCTGAGGAAGCCTGCATTGAACATCTCATCTCTTAACAGCATTCCGTGCTTAATATAGAATTGTCACATTCCACTCTGTAATTTTTCCTGGCATGTGGCAATTAGAAATTACACTAATTGCTGTGGCATTGATTCTCCTACCTCCTGTCTGTTGTGCTCTGTTCTTGGTATTGTGTGTCTTCAAGTAAACTGAAAGCTGACTTGTTACCAAAGGGTGGATCAGTTGCATAAATGAACGTGTGCCAAACATTGTGGAAGGTGTTTTTTCTCGTCTTCGTCATCCTGACGTTTCTTCTTAATTTGAAGAACTGTCACTTGAGAGCATTTTGATTTCTAATTGGGAAACAGGCATCTGGAGCTGATGTAGAAGTCCTGTCAACTTGTCTTTTCCATGGAGCTCACATTGAAGGCAGCAAGCTTTGCTCATCAAGATGGAGTCACTTTGTAAATAAGGCCATATTGGAAGTCGCAGGGATTTGGTTCTGTATGAGGCCTGAGGGACATATGTAGGGTTGCCAGCTCTGGGTTGGGAAATACCTGGACATTTTGAGGATGAAGCCTGAGGAAGGCCGGGTTTGGGGAGGGACTTCAATGGAGTCCACCTTACAGAGCGGCCATTTTCTCCAGGGGAACCTATCTCTGTCACCTGGAGATCAGTTGTAATAGTGGGAGATCTCCAGCCACTACCTAGACATGTTCCTTGTCTTTTTACCAGCATCGGGTACTTTTCAAGTATATATCAATATAGTCTCTCTAGAAATAATTTCTGAGGAGACCTAAGCAAATTGCTTCATCCAGTAGCATTTTGCTCAGTTGAAGAGAGACCTACAAGTTGGGTGCTTTAAAGAAATCTTTGGTGTTGGTACCAAATATATGGGGGTGGGGCGGCTTTGTGTCTAAGATGGATCTATATTCCAAAAGAACTGGATGGCCACAAGACCTTATTTTGGTTAACATCAACATGGTTAGGAGCCCAAGGAAATTAATTGATCAAATTTCTTGCACAGACCTCAATTTCATGACCATGTAGGTATTAAGAGGAGTTAATGGTGGATTACACTTATAAGAGAAAGATGCCATTTTAAAAAAAATAAGATTGTTAAACGAACACCAACAGAGATGGCCTGTATAACCCACCCACCCTGCTTTCTTATGCAATAGGTAGGATTGCCACCTCTGGGATGGGAATTACCTGGAGATTTTTGGGGCGGAGCCTGAGGAGGGCAGGGTGTGGGGAGGGGAGGGATTTCAATGCCATACAGTCCACCTTCCAAAGTGGCCATTTTCTCCAGGTGAATTGATCTCTATTGGCTGGAGATCAGTTGTAATAGCAGGAGATCTCCAGCTGGAGATCTTCTGCTATTACAACTGATCTCCAGGCGACAGAGATCAATTCACCTGGAGAAAATGGCCACTTTGGAAGGTGGACTGTATGATATTTTACCCCATTGAAGTCCCTCCTCTCCCTGCTCAGGCTCCACCCCCAAAATCTCCAGATATTTCCCAACCCAGAGCTAGTTTCTAGGCTTGGGTGAGCAACCCTATATGGGTCCTAGGGATGGAGGGAATAATGTGGGTACAGACAAATCAGCTTTCTGCATCGGAACCTGAGAAACCACCCCAGATCAAACCTACCTCCTCATCCGATTGAGGGTTGCCAGCTCCAGGTTGGGAAATACCTGGACATTTTGAGGGTGGAGCCTGAGGAGGGTGGGGTTTGGGGAGGAGAGGGTCTTCAATGGGGTACAAGGTCATAGTGTCCACCTTCCAAAGTGGCCATTTTCTCCAGGTGAACTGATCTCGGTTGCCTGGAGATCAGATGTAATAGAGGAAGATCTCCAGCCACCGCCTGGAGGCTGGCAATCCTAATCTGAATTCACCACCAGGTACCCCACAAAATCTCCAGCAAAGTATCTAATGATGGTTTGAATACAGCCCATCTTTGTTGTGCACAAGCATTGCAGTCAGCCAAAAACGTTCAGAACACTGGTCAGCTCCATGCATCCCTCCTCAACACGACTGCAGTCTAAATCTGCAATGAGATAATGACAGCCTGGAAGGAACAGACTGTGAGGAGAGATCCCTTAAGCTTCACTGCGAGGCTGATGTGCCAAAGATGTCTTGACCAGCCAGCCCTCCAGGTCTCTGTCTTTGTCAAAAAGTTCAGACCCGGCTTCGCAGTGGGTTTTACACTCCTGGTCCTCCGGCACTCGGATGAAGCGACGCAGCTGCCAAGTTGGCATTGCTGATTAGCAGGCTCTTCCAAGGCCAGCCCTGGGTCTCGAAAGACCGTAATTGCTTGGGTTAACCAGAATTTTATTTAAAACTCACTGAGACTGTGAAACAAGTGATCGCGCCGATAAGAAAGCTCGTCTGAACATATGAAATTCTAACCAGTGGAAATAGTCTGCCAAGGAGAAAGTTCTGTTGAAGGGTACCTGGAAGAAGCAAGGTGAACATTTACGATTTGTGTCCTTTAACCCTAAGGACCGAGGCACAAGGCTGATTCAATAAAATTATTGCAGAAGAACGAAAATGCCCATTTTGTCAGAATCAAATAGACTCCCTAGCCCACGTTGTTTTAGCAAGTCCACAAAATAATATTGCATGACATAAATATGTCACTCCCTGGATAAAACAGCTAAAGACACTTTGAGAAGCAGATACTGCGTTATCTGCTGTCAAATAGATCAGTTGATTGTGTGAGAGATGTGGCAACTTTTCTCTTTATCGTGTCAAGGAAAAATTAAATTTCATTTCCCCTTTTTAAAGTGTGAAGTGGTTGATGGATAGCCAGTGGCTGTTAAATCTAGGGAAAGGATTTAAAAAAAAAAATCTAGGGAAAGGAAACAAGTAATCCAGTCCAGTCAATAGGTTTTTTTAAACATACATCAGAGGAGAAAGGGGCCCTTTGGGGGGGGGGCATGTATCTGTACATCCCATAATCTAGCTGCCAGTGGATGAGGGAGGATAGAGGAGTTTTCATAGAATCATAGAATTATAGAGTTGGAAGGGACCACCAGGGTCATCTAGTCCAACCCCCTGCACAATGCAGGGAATTCACAACTACCTCCCCCCCACATGCCCAGTGACCAGAAGATGGCCATCTAACCTCTTCTTAAAAACCTCCAGGGAAGGAGAGTTTACCACCTCCTGAGGAAGCCTGTTCCACTGAGGAACCGCTCAGACTGTTAGAAAATTCTTCCTAATGTCTAGACGGAAAATGTTTTGATTTAATTTCAACCCATTAGTTCTGCTCTGACCTCCAGGGGCAACAGAAAACAACTTGGCACCATCCTCTCTATGACAGCCTTTCAAGTACTTGAAGATGGTTATCACATTCCCTCTCAGTCTTCTCCTCTTCAGGCTAAACATACCAAGTTCCCCAACCTTTCCTCATAGGACTTGGTCTCCAGACCCCTCACCATCTTTGTTGCCCTTCTCTGGACATGTTCCAGCTTGTCTACATCTTTCTTAAATTGTGGTGCCCAAAACTCAACACAATACTCTGGGTGAGGTCTAACCAGAGCAGAGTAAAAAAATTCCATCACTTCGCGTGATCTGGATGCTATACTTCTGTTGATACAGCCCAAGATCATATTTGCCTTTTTAGCTACCGCATCACACTGCTGACTCATGTTCAGTGTTTGGTCTTCTAAGACCCCAAGATCCTTTTCGCACACACTACTGCTCAGACAGATCTTTCACACACACTACTTTTTTGACAGATCTTCCCTCACTGCAGCCCCCACGTACTTGGTGTATTTTGTTTATCAGGGCCCCCGACTCTCAAGGTAGGTTTTCAGAATGAACCCATTGGGGGAAGGGAGAGGCGGGAAATATCTGTTCTGCCAAGTACTTCTGGAACTTTTTCTACTAAATCTAACTCCTTGACTTCAGTCCATAAAAGAGAAACTTGTATAACTTACTTAGAAGAAGTAAGCTTAGTTTTCTTGTAAGGGTACTTGAAAAGTTCAAGAAGGGATTTTTGTCCTAGCCTAACGTTCCTGATCATCACAGAGCCATTGTCAAAACTGTGATTAAGATTCTAACCTTGTAGTGTGAATTATACCTTCCTAAAATCTTTGCTTTTGGAAAAAAATGACGATCATGATAGTTTACATCAGGGGTGTCGAACGCATTTGTTACGAGGGCCACATACAACATAAATGTCACTTGGTTGAGCCGGGCCATGCCTTGCCAGCCCAGATCGAGACTGGGTGTGTGTGGCTGTTTCAGCTGGCTCGTGGGCCAGATAAGAGCTCCCAAGGAGCTGAGTCCGGTCCACGGGCCTTATGTTTGACACCCCTTATTTACACAGCACTATAAATATCCTTTGGAGAGTAACAACTTGGATGCCAGCTTGTCGGAACTTGAATCCCAGATGACAGAGAGAGAGCAGAGGAAAGAGTGGTAATACTCGCATAGAGGTGAAGGAGGTGGTGGGCATGTAGGCAGGCATGTATTTGATGGTAAAGGGCCCCTTCACAATGCTGCACTTCCAGGACTAAACCTGGAAGTGATGTATGCACGTCATGCACAGCCACACGCGTGACTGCTTGCCTCCACCCCCAAAAAACTACCACTGGTGAAGAGGTAGGACCTGGCAAACTTATGGGTATGCAGAACCAAGAGGGGGGCAGGTAAGCTGGAGGTTGGGAGTCTAGTAGTGCCCAGAAGCCTTATCAGGAGCAAGGTAGAATCATAGAATCATAGAACCATAGAATCGAAGAGTTGGAAGGGACCACCAGTGTCATCTAGTCCAACCCCCTGCACAATGCAGGAAATTCACATCTACCTAACCCCCACACCCCCAGTGCCCCTACTCCATGCTCTAAAGATGGCCAAGATGCCCTCCCTCTCATGATCTGCCTAAGGAGTCAGTATGGTGTCATGGTTGGAGGGTTGGACTAGGACCTTGAAGTGTGTGTGTGTGTTAAGTGCCGTCAAGTCGCTTCCGACTTATGGCGACCATATGAATCAAAGTCCTCCAAAATGTCCTATCTTTGACAGCCTTGCTCAGGTCTTGCAAACTGAGGGCCGTGGCTTCCTTTATTGAGTCAATCCATCTCTTATTGGGTCTTCCTCTTTTCCTGCTGCCCTCAGCTTTTCGTGGCATGACTGTCTTTTCCAATGACTCTTGTCTTCTCATAATGTGACCAAAAGACGATAGCTTCAGTTTAGTTATTTTAGCTTCTAGGGTCAGTTCAGGCTTGATTTGATCTATAGCCCACTGATTTTTTTTTAAGCAGTCCACAATATCTGTAACACTCTCCTCCAATACCACATTTAAAAGGAATCTACTTTCTTCCTATCAGCTTTCTTCAGTATCCAGCTCTCACACCCATTCATAGTAATAGGGACCTTGGAGACCCAGGTTCAAATCCCTGCTCTGCCATGAAAGCTTACTTAGTGATCTTGGGTACAGTCACTCTTTCAGCCTAACTTACCACACAGGGTTGTTCGTTTTTAAAAAAATATATAATTTTTATTATTTTTCTAACTCCATTATACATATACATTTCTACAATTGTTAGCAATCATACATTATATTATTATTGAAAGTATATCCAATATAAAAAGAAAAAGAAAAAAGAAGAAAAAAACTTCCCCTACCTCTTCCTCCATCCATTAATAAACCTATATACTCTTTAGTATAGGCAATTCTAATCCCAGTATTTTTAATTTTATTCATTAAACTAAATCTCTAAACTAAACTAAATGACATGCAATTTTGAAGATAGAGTATTAAATATATTCATTCAGAAATTTAATTAATACTAACACAAAAAAGAATTTTTTAATAAATCTCCTTAATAGTAGATAGATTAAAATAATAGGTAACATTTAATACTTCCTTTAAAAGTCAATTTCTATATAAACCCTCCATGTCTCCCAATCACTCATAACTACAAATCATCTTTCTGAAATATTAGTATATATTTTTTCCATTTTCCCCAAAGCTAAACCTTTTGACCAGATCCTTTCTTATTCCAGAAAAGCTAAACTCTTTTAACCAGTCCCTTTGTCCGGAATTTCCAGTGTCTTCCACTTTTCCTCTTTAAGACCAAACTTCGAGTAGCATCCTTGGAGATTGTTGGCAAAGTTCCCTCTGCAGTCATTGGGTTCTCATAGTAGATCTGCATCACATTTTCTTCCATCCCAAAGTAGCAGAGAGAAATCCAGTAATTCCAGCCTTTCCACCCTTCAAGTCCTCCAAGCTAACATTAAAGATTTCTTCAGGCAGATTGTAAAGACTAAAATCAAAGTCTAAAATCACATTTAGATACATTGTAGCCAGATAATCCATTGCTATTTCTTCTTGAAGGTATACAGCTTCTGGTTGTTCATCGTGGCTTTCCAATTCCTTTATAAGGTTTTTCTGTTCTTCATCTGTCTTTCCAGTTGGAGAATCCACTGCTCTCACATCTGGCTTCATTGTAGTAACTTGGTTATTTGTGTCTTTAAGTACGTCTAAGATAATGTCCAATTTCTGGTCGATAAGTTGAAATTGAGAGTTCAACAGAGCAAGTAGATGATCAAGCTGATTCATTGCTCGTTCCATGGTTGCTGCTTTTTAGGCATTCTATTAAAACTCAGTCAGTAAAGTCCAGACAAATACACCGAAAAGGTAAAAAAAAAAAAAGTAGATAATTTGGCAGGATTCTTGTATTGTGAGTAGTACTTTAAAATTAAAATACCATCGAGTTGAAGACACTCTAGCACGGAGATGTTGCAGGAAACATAGTGTGCACAAGGAGTTTCAGAGTCGTGGGCCTTCCGTTACCTCCTCTTGGTATCCAGGAACTTGGGAGAAATTTGCCAGTTGCACAAGGAGACACACTTCCGGCCCTACGATCAATGATGCTACTATGGTATTCAGCACCTTAAGGAACAACAAATCAACTGTCTTCCAGTTCTCCAAGACAAGTCACTTCCAGGGAAAACGTGGCTGGAGGACCTACTTAAGTCGGAAAGACGTCACCTCTGGGGTGGGGGGGTATCTCCTCCTCCCTCCCCTTGCTATATCGCGGTATCTGATTGGTAGTTGTAGCGTCTTTCAAAAGATCCTGTTTGTTGTGTCTACCCACCGATCAAATTGCCGGTTTATCAGATATTTTCTTGTTTTCAAAGAGTCATTTATACATTGGGTGGGGAGACGTTTTTAACAATCCTTCAGAGCTTCCAAATCCAGGTAAAATGAAAGAGATCTTGTAACTTACTCAGATTTTAGAAGAGTAGGTATTCTTGCTTTCATGTAGTTGCTTAGATGGTAATAGATAGAGGAGATCTGAGCCTAATTCAAGAAAACGTTCATGGCGAAGTATTTCCCCTATGCTGGCAGGACCGCACCCAATGTTCCCGAGAGACTTCTTCTCTCAGAAAAAATGGGGGTCAAACCGCTTTTCGCGGCTGCAGAGGAGTTTCTGCTTCCCAGTCCACTATTTAGGAACTTGG
This sequence comes from Euleptes europaea, assembly GCF_029931775.1. Classification (NCBI taxonomy): domain Eukaryota; kingdom Metazoa; phylum Chordata; class Lepidosauria; order Squamata; family Sphaerodactylidae; genus Euleptes; species Euleptes europaea. The sequence continues at coordinate 104,263,464 of NC_079316.1, read as the reverse complement.
GGGGAGGGTGCTGGGTGCACCCCAAATTCGAATGTTTCTTGGGTCCTGGGGGAGCCCCCGAGGAACGTGGCGCTCAGATCAGCGTCTCTACCGGAAGTCATCCCACACAGGGTTGTTCTGAGGGGGGTGGGGTACAGGGGAGAAGGGGCGAGCCATAGATGCTTCCCTGAGCTTTTTGGAGGAAGGGTGAGAGGAAATAGATAGTGATGAATAGGAGGGCCAATGCAGCCATCGACTATTGGACAATGCTTGTTTTTAAAACAATTGCCGTTTGGTTTCTCTTCATGTTAGCAGGCACATATGTGGATCTCTTCATTTACGTGCTAGGTATTTCTTTTATTCTGGGGAATGCTTTGCTTCATACTAAAACAACAGTTTTTTATTATTTATTCATTCTTATTTCTACTTGGTAAGTGTTAAGGATATGTAGAAGAAGAAGAGTTGTTTTTTATACCCGCTTCCCACTACCTTTAAGGAGTCTCAAACTGTCTTGCCTTTCCTTCCTCTCCCCACAACAGACACCTTGTGAGATAGGTGTGGCTGAGAGAGTTCTGAGAGAAATGTGACTAGCCCAAGGTCACTCAGCAGGTTTCCTGAGTAGGAGTGGGGAAACCAACCCAGCTCGCCAGATTATAGTCCGCCGCTCATGTGGAGGAGTGGGGAATCAACCTGGTTCTCCTGATTAGTGTCCACCACTCTTAACCACATTGGCTCCCAAGGGGGAGCTGTTATTGGTTGGGAGGACTGAGGTCTTGAAGAACCATCACCAAAGGACAATCAAACTATGACTGTTATAATAATACCTGGAGGAAAATAGTGAAAATGGTTCACCCTTTATGTGAATAATCAATTGGGATTTACTTTGCAATTTCTCTGGAGGATTTCATGCCACTGGTGGTAGGCTGTGAACAAACTGTTAAAAAAAACCCACACACACACAGGGTTGCCAACCCTCAGGTACTAGCTGGAGATCTCCTGCTATTACAACTGATCTCCAGCAGATAGAGATCAATTCAACCTGATGAAAATTGCTGCTTTGGCAATTGGACTCAATTGCATTGAAGTCCCTCCCCTCCCCTAACCCCACCCTCCTCAGGCTCTGCTCCAAAAACCTTCCACCAGTGGTGAAGAGGGACCTGGCAACCCTACACACACACACACACAGAGAGAGAGAGAGAGAGAGAGAGAGAGAGAGAGAGAGAGAGAGAGAGAGAGAGAGAGAGCAATTGATGCATTCTGTGTGCTGGTAGAGTGCAGCATATGCATTGTTCATAAAGCAAAGATGTTCATAATCATGGTACCACAAAGAGGGGTAATAAACTGATGCTTACCATTGTTATCTACGTTAACAAGATAATGCCGCCTTCTATTGCCACTATTGCAGTCCCATGAGTGAGTGGTTACAATATGATGCTTCTCTGATGGATACTTAGCAACCCATAGCTGATGGCAGAGAATGACAGTTAGTCTCTGGACACTTTCCCCATTTATAGGGGGGGAATTAAATCAAGAGCACGTTCACATTTTAATCTTCACCCATCAAAACGAATAGATTTTCTAACATCAATAAAATATAGTAGAAGACATGCCGGGAATCTCAGCTGGTTTAGTACAGAGAAGTTGTGTATCAAACGGATGAGAAGTGATACCTTGTGGCACTTGGTAAAAAATCACTGGATCAGACTTCAGCTTAGAAAAAACAACAAAAATATATAAAACAATTCTTCTCAAAACAACATTTATCAAGGAAAAAGCGTTTGTCTGCATGCCTGAATTCCATGATTTTGAAGACTGTTCCACACTCTTCAGCGAAACTACTAACCTGCTGGTTTTCCCAAACACAGAGCTAGCATTGTGGGGGGTTACTGGGCACTATGCCACCCCATAAGCAGCCACCCCGCCACCATCTGGGGGAAGGCATTAGGGTGGGATTCTTTAGTGGGTAGTTTTTAATGACAACAAATTCATTAATAATAGTGAGGACTGATTTAGAAGATTGGCAGATGGGCTTCATAACTGACTCTGTAATTCACTGCCCTGGTCAAAGGTGAAGGTCGGAAAGGGTCACCTGGTTTGTCTGCTAGCCTGAAAGTTGCATGAATAGGGTTGCCAGGTGTGTGGTTTCGGTGGGCAGTTGCCCACCAATCCACCCAGCTGCTCCAGAGCGGCGATCATACACGGCTGCACACACAGGATGATGCCACTTCTGGGTTTACCCCCAGAAGCGCTGCATTGCTGTGGCTGCTGTGGAAGCGGCTGCGGCAATGCAGAGTTTCCAGGGGTAGAGCCAGAATGGCATCATCGTGTGCACACCGCTGCCCCAGCCCCGACCCCTAAAAACTCCCATTGATCGAGAGGGGAGACCTGGCAACTCTAAGCATGCTGGCAACTAGTACGTTAGGGCCCTCCGCTTTGTGCCCATGCTTTGTACTCCTGGTTTTAGTGGCACCATCATATGCCTCATGCAGACGGCCCACAAATTATATCACACATCAAGTGTGGGAGATGGGGTAATATAATAGTGGTAAAAGAGGGCCTCTTGCCTATGTATCAACCAACACTTGAGCTACGTGACACCTTGGCACAGAGATTATCTGTCAACATTGTTGCTTGGTTTCCACAAAAGTGGTGCTCCTTAACTGCTATCATTCCTACAATCTGATTTATATATTATCATGACGCCCCTTCACAACCCGAGTTTTATTAATAATTGGACAACTTAACCTCAAAGTTGCTTTAGCATACGTATTACTCTGATATAAATATTCTGATGGAAGGGAGGTGGCTTTTTATCAACCTGTAATTAGATACCCCCCATCTAGGGTACCTAACCCTAACCCTAACCCTATCTAGGGTTGCCAACCTCCAGGTGGTAATCAAAAAAACGAGTGCCCAAATTGTAGCTACTGGAAAATTTCAGGCACTTATGGCAGAAAACGAACACTATAGTGTAATTAAGCAAACTGTATATTATGCACAAGCACAAACAGTAACATATACCAAAGCACAAAAATACATGTACTTATCACAATATCTCCTGTTGTCATAACTCACAAAAAATGAACTACATTGAGTCCTTAATATGTTGTATCACCGATCCGTGGGACTGCAATGGTCCTTAAAGCTGAGTGATGAAAGCCAAAAGACACAGGGTCCTTGAAGCTAGATGGTGAAAGCCAAAATAGGTCTCTGGTAAGTTCCTATTTCACATTCGCTTTTTCATCATTGGCAATCCACGTAATATTTCTTCAGAACATATGTTCTGCAAAAATGTAAGTGCTCATAAATGTGACAAGAAAAATCCAAGGAGTTACACAAGCACAAAACTTACAACATACATGAAAAGAGTTTTTACATACCCAAATCCCAGGCACATAGCTGCTTCATACAGATGGATGGCGAATCTGCGTCATCTAAACAAAGTAACTACTGTTCCTGATTTAAAGGGAACCCATCTAATCGTATACAGCTGGAGTTGTCTTTCCAATTACCAGAACAGACGAGAATCAATTAGGATTTACAAATATATCTGTTAACATCAATAAATACTTCAAAGTATAGAATCAGATGTTATACACTAAATATACAAAAAATTCTATGTCCAATGTTCTAACTGCAAAAATCTATCATAAGAAACTGGATAAATCAAAACTGGTGTTTAATCCATTTGGCGCTAAAGTATTAAATAAATAAATAAATAAATAAATCTACTTTCCTGCTGTGATAATAACCTATCGATGTCTTGATGATGGTATGGCTTACCCTTATACTGCCAGACCACGAAAAATCCGGTGCGGGGATTGCATCGCTTGCGCGCAGGCGCTACCCGTTAAAGAATTCGTGGACACCCGCACAGGATTCAAATTTACTTTGAAACATTTTTCAAATTGCAATAGTAAAAACGTGATTTATATTATTAGATGCCTGTGTGGATTACTTTATACGGGTAAAACGAAACGGCAAATTAAACTGAGGATCGGTGAGCACCGATCATGTGTGCGGAATAGGAATTTGGAAGCACCATTAACCACACATTACATTCAGGCTAAACATGCAGACCATGAAATGCAATTTGTCGTGGTCTGGCAGTATCAGGGTAAGCCATACCATCATCAAGACATCGATAAGTTATTATAACTGGCTTACAATCTCCTTCCCTTCCTCTCCCCACAACAGACACCCGATGAGGTAGGTGAGGCTGAGAGAGCTCTAACAGAACTGTGACTAGCCCAAGGTCACCCAGTTGGCTTCATTTGGATGAATGGGGAAACCAATCCAGTTCCCCAGATTAGAGTTCGCCGCTCATGTGGAGGAGTGGGGAATCAAACCCAGTTCTCCAGATCAGAGTCGGACTTCCTGCTGGGGCAGCTGGGTTGAGCGCCATGTTTCCTGGACTCTCCAGGAAAAATCCAAGAAATGTTCAAATTGGGGTGCTAAACAGCACCTCAACCCGGTCCTAAACAGTGGACTTGGGAAGCAGGAATTCCCTGCAGCCACTTATGCGGTTTGACCTCCAGAACTCTCCGAGGGAGGCTTTCAAGCCCCTCGGAAGTTTTGATGCCGGTCCTGCGGGCAAGAGGGAAAGTCATCACCGGAACATTTCATGGGTAATCAAGGTTCAGTCCTCCCCCTTCAATCACCATCTAAGAAAATTATCATCACCGTAACCTTATCATCCAACATCTGAGTAAGTTGCAAGAATTCTTTTGTCTTTACCTTGAAATTGAAGCTCTGGAAGATCGTAATAATCATCAATGCAATCTGCATCTCTCTGTCCAGAATATAAGTGACTTTGTTTGTTTAAAAAGAGTATAGTTGAACGGCAGGAGCCTTATCTACTCGATCTGTACTTTGGCATAACAAACGGGATGGTTGACAGACACTCTAGCTACCAATTAGAAGCCGAGGTGTTAAAAGGGGTGGGAGCGAATGGGCTAAATTCCTCTGGAGATGACGTCTTTCCGATTCATCAAAGAAAACCATCGAGACTGAAAGGGAAAGATCATACAGGAAATCAAATCGCAGGGCTTGAAGTGCGTCTTTATTGTGCAACAGTCAACATATTCCTACTACTGGAAAACAAGACGACCGAAGGTCCGCGATTTAAATAATGCCCAGCTCCCCCCCTTTTTTTACAATTGAGCAGAGTGTCAATAAAACTTGATGGCCCTTTACAACAACACTAATTGTTTTACAGCGGAGAGAAGAATTTGCAGCCATTTAATCCCGGGACCTGTATAATTGATGAATAGAACCACTACAAGGTTTTGGACCCTGCCAACATATTTAAAACAGCATTTCTTGGTATTGGCGAATTGTCAGAACTATTTTCAGAAATAAACATGGGAAAGGCCGACAAGAAAATACAGGAAATGTTAACAAAACACGTGGATGCCTTTACTAAACAATATGAGCAACAATCTCAACGTCTGGCTCAGTTAACCAACATATTGACTAGTCTAACTCAAACTACCAACCAGACTAGTCAGAAATTGGACATTTTGGCAAGCGAAATTACAAATATGAAATCTCAAATATCTACAATGAAAACTGATATGGGAAAAATGGATACTTCAATTAAAAAGGCAATTGAAGAACAGAAAGATATTAAAAATAAACAGATACTTCAAGGTAATCAAATTCAAGCTATACATTTCCAACAAGAAAACGTTATGGACCAACTGGCTATTATGGAGTTAAAATTAAGACAATCGAACGTACGTCTTCGCAATTTTCCAGAAGCAATGGGATGTACCAGAATAACTATCATAAAATAATTGGCTGACCTGATTCATATAAGTGAACAAGATCTGGATTATGCAGTAAACAAAGTATATAGAATTCCTTTACCCACCAGTTTGGAGAAGACAAAGGCAAGAGATATTATGATTTCCTTTTATGATATAAGGATGAAAGATTATATTATGCAAACCCTCTATGATAATCCTTTGTCAGTGAATGGAAATCCTCTTATCATTCTTAAGGATATCCCACGACATTTGATGATGAAGAGAAATATGTACAAAGAATTTACTGGGACATTGAAGAAGAATGGAATAAGATTCTGCTGGAGGAAAAAAGAGGCCCTATATAAAAATTGGAGGAGCTTGATTACAGCTATAAACAACAATGATAATTCAACCTTCTGGCGGACTGTGAATTCTTTAAGTAATGGCTATGTCAGAGTCCCCACATGTATCCCGTCTTCGGTCTGGGTAGCTTACTTCAAGAGCCTCTTCTCCTACTCTGTGGAAAACCAGGGTCTTATACCTGTAGCACCTTCTATTTTGCTGAATTCCTGGCCAGATGTGTCTCCTAAGGACATTAAACCGCTCATTGATCGCCTACGCTCAGGCAAAGCCCCAGGTCCTGATCTAATTCCCTACGAACGTTTTAAAGTCAACAGCGAATGGTGGGCCAACATTCTTGCTCCTGTATTCACACAAATTAATGCATCAGGAGCTATTCCAAAATCTTGGAGACATACCATTATCGTCCAATCTTTAAAAAAGGTCAGCGCTCTGACCCAAGCTGTTATCGCCCAATCAGCCTTTTGTCTTGCTTAGGCAAATTGTATTCCTCCTACTTATTAAAGAGGCTTTTGGACTGGGTTGAGAGTAATGACATCCTTGGCTGGGAACAGATTGGCTTCAGAAGGGGTTGGTCTGTCATGGACCACTGTTTAGTGCTCTCCCATCTAGCCGAGAAATATTCCTCCCCCCGAAATGGCACCCTTTATGCGGGTTTTATGGATCTTAAGGGAGCTTTTGATACCATCCCGAGGGAGAGGCTATGGTTGAAACTATTCTACTATGGATAGGAGGTTACTATGGCTTATCCAGCAATTTCATACTGACCTCACAACTCAGGTCCGCTGTGGCAACCAAGGAGAACTAACCGAGCCTTTTGAACTGGCCAAGGGAGTTAGACAAGGTTGCCTCCTTGCTCCTCTCTTGTTTAATCTATACCTGAATGATATGGCAACCAATTTCTCAGAGTTTTGCCACCCCCCAAAGCTTGCAAGCCATTCCACCCCGATTCTACTCTATGCTGACGATGCAGTTCTCCTGTCCCGCACAAGAATTGGTTTGAAAAGATCTTTGCAAACTTTTTCCGAGTACTGCTCTAGGGAAGGTCTTAAAATAAACCATCATAAATCTAAGATCATGATCTTCACTAAGAGGAGAAAAATGCCTCTTTTTCGCTGGGTATTAGATGGCTTTGAGGTTGACCAAGTCAAGGAGTTTGTTTACCTTGGCATTCTGTTTTCCCATAACCTAAATTGGAATGCCCATCAAAAAGCAGTGTCCAACAAAATTAAACCTGGGGTTGGTGCTATTGTCAATTTTTTTGACACCAAAGGTGGCAAATATATTCCAGGGGCTATTCAGGTTTTTAACCTGAAAATTACCCCAATTATCCTCTTTGGTGTTGCCATCTGGATTACAGTCATCAATGAATCTATTGATCGTCCACTGCTTCAGTTCTTATGAAAACTCCTAAATGCCCCTCGATGTGTTGCTGGCATTACTCTTCGTTCCGAGTTTGGCCAAATGTCACTTGAAGCTAGGGCGTGGTTGGCCGCCTTTAAACTCCACCTTAAACTGTGCTTTAGCACTGAGGGGTTCCTAGCTTCTCTGAAGCATGACCCTTTCAAATCCTCATGGCAAAAAATCTTAGATGAGAAACTGGCGTTGCTGGGCTTCTCGCAGGATATGATATCAGATCTTGGGAAAACTGAAGCTTTTGCCAAAATTAAAAAGCGCATTAAAGAGCTCGATTATAACAGCACTACTTTTCGTGCTCGTCGCGTCTGTTCATCCCAGTTCTTCGGAATACCCCCTCTACGTGGTCTGCCTGCCTATACATATTATCTGACAACTCCTCGTCTCTGTAGAGCTTTTTGCTTGGCTAGATTGAATGCTAATCCTTCTATGGTAATGCAGGGCAGAATTCTGAATATACCATGCTCAGACAGGATCTGCCCTTGCTCTTCTGGTTCTATTGACACATTAGCCCATGCCCTTTTGGAATGCCGCTTTTACGAGGAACTTCGATCGCACTATATTTCCCCCCTTTTAATATACAAATCCAATGCCTCTGTGACAGACATAATGCCTTTTTTACTAAGCGACAGGGACCCCAAGGCTACATTGTCAGTGGCAAGATTTGTTTCAGTCCTTATATCCCTCCAACACTAGATATATGCTGCTCAAGATCAATTGAACAAGGAGCTTCTAAGGGATAAAAGGAAAGGATAAGATTCTGCTGGATCTTCCCACAGGGACTCACTTTTACCTACAAAGAGGTCAGATTTACTATCTCTTCACAGGAGGAGGTAAAAAACTTTTTGAAAAATTATGAAAAAGATCTAGCTGGCCTTAACCAGGAGCCACAACATCAACAAGAAGAGGAGAAAAAGGAGTTGGCCTTGACATCTGGACAAAAAAGGACATCAAAAATAACAGAAGTGTTGGAAAAACAAAAATTCACAGCAAGAACAAAACTAAAAGGAAACATGCAGTTTATGGGTGATAGAGAGAAACAGAGGGCTAAACAGGGATTTAAATGATGACTAGGGAATTTTGTATTTACTGATCTAATCCTTTTACCTTAAGAACGGTTTTGAAATAAAATCTGTTACTATATATGAAATCAATAATAAACACGTACTAATTGTAAATGAATTGAATAATTTAGAATTAACTTAGTAATCAAGTTTGATGTATTTTTTTGGATTAGAATTTCTTTGCAAAAGAATAGATAAATTTATAGCAAGATGGAGGAAGGTGAGGGGGAAGTCTCTTATTTGAATATCTTTTCATTAATAGATGAATATGCTTTTCGATGACGCTGTTAAAGTTTTTTATTGTATGATTTATGAAATGAACGTGTTGTTGAAAAGTACCTGACAGTAAAATATTTTAAAAATAATAAAAATTTTATGGAAAAAAAAAAGTTCTCCAGATCAGAGTCCACTGCACTTAACCACTACACCACACTGGGTCTCAATCCCCCTGCAGAAAATGACCACTTTGGGAGGTGAATTCTATGTCATTATATCTAGGGTTGCCAACTGCTGCGGCAAGACCCATAACATTGAAAAGTGACTTTTAACTCACCTACCTGAAGTCGACTTTGCTTCACATCTGAACTTGGAAACAGCCAGTGTGCTTGTTTGTGCTATACATTGTTGAAATAGCCTGTATATAACTGTAAGGTATTGTATATATATTCATGTCACACTGTACTGTTTGTAGATGTTTTGCACTCGTTTTGACTTTAAATACACGGTTTGATATTCTTGAATTCTGTGAGCCTGCCCTGTTTGGTTTTTACAACAACTGCCAGGTAGTAGCAGGAGATCTCCTGCTAATTCAACTGATCTCCAGCCGATAGAGATCAGATCGCCTGGAGAAAAATGGCTGCTTTGGCAATTGAACGCTATGGCATTGAAGTCCCTCCCCAAACCCCGCCCTCCTCAGGCTCCACCCCAAAAATCTCCTGCCAGTGGCAAAGAGAGACCTGGCAACCCTATTTAAATCCCACTGAAGTTCCTCCCCTCCCCAAACTCCACAATCCTCTGGCTCCACCCCCAAAATCTCCAGGTATTTCCCAATCCAGAGCTGGCAACGCTACCCCCATTTCTCAGTAATTATGAATTTCACACAGTCACTGCTACCATCCTGGTCTGGAAGAGGGGCAGGAGACCAAGCCACCTCCTTGTTAAAGGATCTGCAAAGGAGGAACAGTAGAATTAAGTACAACTTCCAAAAGCATCCCAAACCAGAACTGTTCTATCAGTGGCATGGTACCATTTGGACTGCTGTGTACAGGACCAGTTGTCTCAAAAGAGATATCCTAGCAGTGTATGTGTGTGCTGTCAAGTCACAGCTGACTTATGACAACCCTGAAGGGTTTTCAAGGCAACAGACGTTCGGAAATGGTTTGCCATTGTCTGCCTTTATCTTAGTAGTAGGAAACATAAAACAGGTGACAGCAATTGTGTAACTTTTTTTAGTTTAGGGGGAAGAATGAGGGAAGAGGATATTATAAGTATTATGATGCAGAGAGACTAGACAGGTTAATTTTTTGACCTCTTCCAGAACTCGTGGGTCAACCAGTGAAATCGATTAGCACTAGGTTCAGGGCGGACAAAATACCGGCACGTAATTTCACGCAACACGTAATTAATTTAAGAGGCTCAACCCTGGGAGATGTGGCAATGGCCCCTGAATCAATGGCTTTAAATGGGGATTAGACAGTTTCATGGAGAACGGGTCTATCAGGAGCTATTAACCTCGATAGCTAAAGCGAAACTCTGTGTATGGAGGTAGCGTTATCTCCAAACGCCAGATGCTAGGGGAAAGCGGCAATAAAAATTTGACATTTTTGTACCCTGCTATTGTGTTTCCCAAAGAACCTGCCTGGTCACTGTTAGAGGCAGAATGCTGCAGCACAGGGACTTTGCCCTAATACAGTGGTTCAGTGTGGGGGATGCAGTGTTTGGCTCTTGTGGCCCTTTCTGGCATGCCCAGGGTAATGCCGATTGCCACTTGGGGGTCAGGAAGCGACTTTCCTCCAAGGTAGATTGGCCAGGGATCCTAGAGGGCTTTTTACCATCTTCTGGGGATGGAGTAGGGGTCACTTGTGTGGTGGTGTGGGGGGAGGTAGTTGTGAATTTCCTGCATTGTGAAGGGGGTCGGACTAGATAATCCTGGTGGTCCCTTCCCACTCTATGATTCTATGATTTCAGTGTACAAACTCTAGATATAGAATTGCTGCGTCACTGCACTGCAGACTGTGGTATCTGGATCAAGAAGCAGTCAAGGGAAGGAGACATCATGGTGGGGGTGGGGAATAAGGTTGCATTTGAGGCTCTCTTCCCACACACCGAAGGGTCGATGAAGTTTGAAAATGCAAGCAAACTCCCAGCAAAACAAATCTTTCCTGTGTCTGATCTGCACAGGCATCGCTGTCAAATTTTTACAAATGGAATAACAACTTTATGATTCTATGATTCTATGAAAACCTACCTGAAATCCAAAAGTCCTTTTTCTTTACTCATATTTCCTTAACTTATTTATTAGTTCGATTTAGAACCCTCCCTCCCTGGCCGAAGCCGGGCTCAGGGCGAGTAACAACATTAAAATCAACATAAGTCACAGTATCTAATTTTAAAAAAACTATACAAATTTCAGCCTAAAAACATACTCTAAAACATTAGATGGTGCTAAATCCCGCACCCACTGAGAAAGCAATCAGCAGGCCACCCCCTCTAGCTTAAGATGAACAAATACAAGTAAAGAGGGGGGAGAGGGGGGTTTCCAGGTCCCTCTTCACTACTGGCGGGAGGTTTTTGGGGTGGAGCCTGAGGAGGGCGGGGTTTGGAGAGGGGAAGGACTTCAATGCCATGGTATCTAATTGCCAAAGCGGTCATTTTCTCCAGGGGAACTGAGCTCTGTCGGCTGGAGATCAGTTGTACTAGCAGGAGATCTCCAGCTACCAGCTACCAACGCATCTCGGCCGTCGGCCATTTCAAATGCGGGAAATGCTCCGTATGTCCGCTGAGTCTTCCTGTCAAGGAATTCCGTTCAGCAACCTCAGACTTTAAATTTCAACTAAGACATTTCTCAAATTGTGCCACAAGCCGCGTAATTTACGCGGTCACATGCAAATGCTCGAAATTATACATTGGGAGCACCATGCGCCCAGTTCGATTGCGCATAGGTGAACACAGATCGAGATTGCGCGCTTTGAATTTTGAGGCTCCATTAACAAGTCACTTTGTGGAGCATAAACATTCCGAAACCGATATGAGATTTTTTGTGTTGTGGGTCTATCGTGATCATCCACATGACCATAGGGATGTACAGAAAGTGCTCCTTCAAAATGAAATGCGCTTTATACATTTATTTAACACTCTGGCCCCCAATGGATTAAATAATGATTTTGATTTGTCCTGTTTTCTATGAATTTTTATGAATTCAGTTACCTTTTGACACTGTGCCTTTAAGAATCTAGCAGTGATAACAACATGTAACCCATGAGCTCTATATCTGCTTACGCAGTACGTTGTAACTTTACTAAGATTCGGAAGGTTTAGCAGCCCTTCTTTTGGGAGCACAGAAACCAATAAAAATTGCAAAAAGAATCTTATAAGAAAATAATACATTTGAATGATTAAAAAGAAAAATAATTGTATGGATTATATTCCTCCCAACTGGTATGCTTTTTTAACACACCAAGAGGTAAGCTATTGTTGTCTATCCTTATATGTATTATTGAATTTTTAATATAATATAAATGGAAAATATAATCTTATGAAATTTTTATAGGCTGATGAAGCTATGCTTTGGTGAAAGCGCTAAGATATCCGGGATAGCGTTTCCTCCTTCCCTTTTTGAAACAAGTTTTCTTGGACTCATGTGGACCTTGTGCCAACTATATAGACATTATTGACCTTCGTTTGGATCAGAAGAATTTGGAATAGGATAAGACTGTTTGACTGTTAGACCTTGGACTTTGTATTCTATTTGTATATATTGTACACTTGTGGTGGTTTCATTTGTAGCACTTATGAATTGTTTATTCTTTAAATTGAACTGAGTTGTGCTAGTTCTTTTTTCCTGGAGGTTGGCAACCCTAGGGGAGAGAGGCAGGGTTCCCGAATGGGTTGGCCCACATTTTCACACTTGGGAATGCCTCCCATTTCATTGAAAAGCAAATTGTACAAAGCGGGTAGCCTGATCGATAAGAGCCTTTGCCACATCAGTGCCTTTGTCCACAATGGGTCAGGATTTCAGTTGGCATTAATGGCCACTGCCCAAAAGAGAAAGGAATATGGCTGGAAATGACTGTTGTTCGGGGTGACCTTGGGTGTCCCTGTTCTCCACAAATTGTAAAATATATGCAAAGAGCAGTCAGAAAGTCAATAAAAGAAACCGCAGTCGAGTATGGAAGCAGGGCGCATAAATTTCCACTTTAATGCTGGATCGATACCGCAAGCAGTTATCCCTGAGGTCATAAAATATAATTTGAACACAGATGTTCTCCACAGGACAAAAATGGGGAGGAGCGATGTTTTCTTGGAGAGTTTTGACCAGGGAACTGTTGTTATGGCTGAAATTTTTGTTTTGATGTTAAATTGGTTCCATAGTAAGATAGTCAGTTTAATCCAATACTTGTTATAGAAATTAAGGGGTCTATTACATTCCAGTTTAAAAGGCGGTCACTGGGACAATCATATTGTGCTGCCCTATCATTAGTATATGGCAGCGTCGTGTTCTCGTGTGCTCAATTGTTTGATGAAGCCTCTCCTGCTTTCTTTTCAGATAGGGTCGCCAACCTCCAGGTGGTGGCTGGAGATCTCCCGCTATTACGACTGATCTCCAGCCGACAGAGCTCAGTTCCTCTGGAGAAAATGGCCGCTTTGGCAATTGGACTCTATGGCATTGAAGTCTCTCCTCTCCTCTCCTCTCCCCAAACCCTGCCCTCCTCAGGCTCCGCCCCAAAAATCTCCAGGTATTTCCCAACCAGGAGCTGGCAACCCTATTTTCAGACATTGTAGCCACATATACGGTGACCTCACCAATGAGTGTGCTACCTACAATTAATGGGGTCTCTATTTTGTGTGAAATGAGCAACACAGATATTCCCCCCCCCCCATATGCATGCAGCTTCAGTACACACAAATTAGAACACTGGGTTTTGGTATTTATGTAACGAAAGTAATACATGTATAGAATAACCATGAGTTGCTCATTTCACACAAATATGGCAACCATACATACTGAGAGCACCACGGGTAGTGCAAATTCCTGTTGGTGGGCTCCCACTCCTGCGGTTCTTAGCCCTTAGGATGTATTCACAGTGCAATTGTAAAGAGAGCTACTCCAGTCTAATCCCATTCATTTCAGTGGGTTTAGACTGGAGTAACTCTGCATAGGAGTAACTCTGCACTGTTAGCGCTGTAGGATGGAGGGAACCGTGCGATGGTAACCACAGAAAGGATAAATGTGTAGAAACCTCCATTTTAAAGAATGAAACAAGGGGAGGGATTTATACACTCTATCCCACAATGCTTTAAGGGAAAATCTTAATCCAACAGGTGCATTAAAAAAAGCTACAGCTTCCTATAAGCTTCTTTTTGTCTTGAGGTTAGATAGTAGTGAACATTCTCAATGGCCATTTATGCAGGGTCGATTCTGCTCCTCGCTCAATACTGATTTTTTAAACACGGCCTTTAAAATGACTATTCACTATGCAAGAGGATAAAGTCAAACAAATTCCACCCTCTCCCACTCGACCTCCTTTGTTCCTTCATTTGCATAGCCATTAGCAATAGTCATTAGCATAGCTAAGCCGCGGCTGGGATTCTGCATGCTTCCTTCAGTGAATGCTTCGATGCGGGGGCGGAGCAAATACAAAAGGTCACATTAAAGGGGCTCTTAAGAAAGGCGAAACAGGTATGTGCCGGCTCTGCAGTGACATCTGGAATGATGGTTCAGCAAGAAGAAATCAAAAAAATATTCAGGGCACTTCAGCCTGGAACACGCTGCTAATTACCAAGCATAAATGGCCTAAGAGTCAGGCCTCTGCCTTTTTGATTGCCAAAGTCTGACCTGAATACTAGAGGCTTTGACTATATCTGTTTCCAGCTGGAATGTTATTTCCTCACTGTAAATTTGCACATCCCACATGTACCCCACCCAAGTGACAAAAAAGAAAGAAAGGTTTTTTTCCCATTTGATTCTCAATATCTTTTAAGGATGTCTTTTCTATTGACCTTTGACGGATGGGAAGTCGCTTCGGAGACCCCCAGAGATCATATCAACCATTATTTCTCCTCTTGCTCTTTTTCAGTTTGACCTCAAATAAACATCCCTTAATGGCAAGCGACCACTGCCAGGAGGAGAGAGCAAATATTAATTGGAGGAAATGGATCTCTCCTCCCTTTTTTGTGTCCACCATGGGTTCAAGCACCTCCCATGCCAGCAGTTACCCAGCATCATTACCGGCTGATAGATTTTCAATGGCTTTTCTAAATCAGTGGAGATGGTCTCATGTCAGTAATTCTGGACAGTGTGGGGTACCTGCAACTCCTTCGCAAAGTGCTGGATTGGAGTTGACTTAGAAATGTGGTCCAGACCGGGATTCCCTCGTGTTCAATCGCAGACCCATTTCCCCCCATACCATGCAGAGAATATTATTTTAGGCGGTACTTATAGCTCTTGGGGGAAAGCACTGATGGAAGTTCGTTGCATGGCTTGTCAGAATGGCACTCTGTGGATATGTGGCAGTTCCCCCCCCCCCGGTCACGGAATTTACGAGCGTGGATCCAAACACTGAGGTTGGTGACTGAAAGTCTGTGTTCTGTCGACAAAAGATGAGAACTGGATGTGGTTCCAATTGCTGTTATGATTCTGTTGTAGCTTTAGAGCCACATAACAACATGCACAGTGGCTTCCAAGATTAAAAAAAAAAAGGTACCCCAAACATACACTGTTAAGGTGGCAAGGTATAGCCCGATCTTGTGAGATCTCAGAGGCGAAGAAGAAGAGTTAGTTTTGAAACCCCACTTTTCAGGACAGGAAACCTCCAGACTAACAAAGACTACAGTCAACAATAGCCATGCAGATTTCACACATTAACAGATCACTTCAGGATACAATAGTTCCATATTAACATACCACACCCTCATTAGCACTTACAGGACAATGATTAGCACATTACCTTTGATCCTTTTTGCAGGACAATGATTCAGCTCAAACCCAACCCCTTTCTGACTATATATTACTCTTCCTACACACTTGCCACTGAGAGACACTGTCCTTCAGTGTTGCTCCTCTGAAGATGCCTGCCACAGCTGTTGGCGAAACATCAGGAAAGAAAATACCAAGACCACGGTTACACAGCCCGGATAACCCACAAGAACCAATGAACTTTGACCGTGAAAGCCTTCGACAAAGATAAGCAAGTTGGATTTCATAAAAATAAATCCAAATTAGATAATATACTAATAAAGAGAAATAAAGGATTGATAGGAAGGATATATAGGTTATTAACTGAAGTAAATTTAGAACAAGAAAGAATTAAAACAGTAATGGTGAAATGGATGAAGGAGTTAAGATATAATATTGATTTGGAAACATGGGAAAACTTATGGAAGAAAGAATTCAAATTTACAATAACCAACGAAATTAGAGAGAACTTATATAAAATGTTTTATAGATGGTATATAACTCCCGTGATGATAAGCAAAATGAAAAAAAGGAGACATGGATCTATGCTGGAAATGTGGAAATGAAAAATGGTGAATATGAAAAAATTTTTGGAAAAAAGTAATAAGAGAAACTAATAATTTGATTAATATGAGAGTAAAAAGAAATTCTGCATTCTGTTTATTGGGGATTCCTCAAGAAAAAATGGATAAAAATGATAGGGTCATTTGTCAATATAGTTTTGCTGCTGCAAGAATTATAATAGCCAAAGTTTGGAAGCAAGTAAATAAACCTTCAATTAGTGACTGGAGAGAGAAATTATGGATGTATATGAGGATGGCCAAATTAACAGAATTCCTACATGGAAAAGATATGGAAGAATTTAAAAAAACATGGGCGAAGGCCGTCACATATTGGGCTAAACTGGCAAAAATGGATTTTACTATTTTAGTTAATGAGTTATAGAAATAAGTTTAACTTTTTAATCTTATTGTCAATAATGTAATCTTTAAACTGTTTAGACACTTCTCCGGAAGTCTGGTGATGGGTCACTTTCTATGGTGGGTGGTGGGTCAAAAGGATATTTTGAATTTTGTAATTTTGCAATTTTGATTGCATTAAGTAGATTATATAATTGATATTTTTTTTATTATTGTATTTGTTTGTTTTGTTTTATGTGTTATGATATAAAAATAAAAAAAATAAAAAAATAAGATGGGAATTGCTCCAAGGTGGGGGGAGGAGTCAGTGTGCCCATGCCTGCCCTCCCTCCACACAATTTCAGACAATGTGTGCACGCGCGTGTGGGTCATATGTACAAAATAACCAGGGATTGGATCCCCCCAGCAATTTAGTTCAATCTCACCCAATTGTCCTTATTCTACAGACTGCATCCCAGATTGATTTGTCTATAGCCTTTTCGGAGATTCTCTCATCCTTTTTTTTTTCACCAGCAGAAGTACTTATTGGCAGTGACTACCAGGAGATGAAGGGGCTGTAGATCAATTTCCTCAAGCAGCTCCCCCCACATGCTGTGTTTCAAGCTGCTTATAAAAATTAAAGCTCATTGTGAGAAAAACGGTATGTGGGAGAAAGGTTGATTTCAAAAAACAACCAACCTTTTCACTGGTGAGAAAGAGAGGAGGGGATCCCCTTTGATCACTGAAAAGGCTACGCTGAGGATCTTGTGACCTGCATGGACAAAACCCATGATGGAGGGGAATGACACAAGACTGCGTCAACAAGCTAGCTGGATACAGCCCAAGAGTCAATGCTCTGCATGTAAAGTGCCGTCATGTCACAACTGATTTATGGTGACCCTGTAGGGTTTCCAAGGCAAGAGACATTCAGAGGTGGTTTGCCATTGCCTGCCTCTGCGTCACGACCCTGGTATTCCATTGAGGTCTCCCAATGAAATACTTAGCCAAGGTCGGAGCTGAGAGTGTGTGACTCGCCCAAGGTCACCCACCAAGCTTCCGTGGTACGAATGGGGATTTGAGCCTGGGTTTCCCAGGTCCTCGTCTGACACCTTATCCACTACACTATGCTGGCTCTTATATCCGTCCGTCTGTCTGTCTGTCTGTCCATCCCCCCTCTCTCTCCCCATCCATCCATCCATCCATCCATCCATCTATCCATCATCCGTCCGTCCGTCCGTCCGTCTGTCTGTCTGTCTGTCCGTCCGTCCGTCCGTCCGTCCGTCCGTCTGTCTGTCTGTCTGTCTGTCTTTCAAATGGCATATCTAGCCCTCTCAGTGCAGAAAAGAGCAACAGAATGATCAGGGGACTAGAGCAGCTAACCCAAGAGGAGCAGTTAAAATGCTTAGGGCTGTTTAGCTTGGAAAGAAGGTGGTTAAGAGGAGACATGATAGAGGTCTATAAAATTATGCATGCGATGGAGAGAGTGGATAGAGAGAAGCTTTTCTCCCTCTCTCATAATACTAGAACATGGGGTTATCTGCTGAAGCTGGAGGGTAAGAGATTCAAAACAGATAAAAGGAAGTATTTCTTCACACAATGCAGAGTTAAATTGTGGAACTCCCTGCCCCAGGATGTGGTGATGGCTGCCAACTTGGAAGGCTTTAAGAGGGGAGTGGATATGTTCATGGAGGAGAGGGGTATTCATGGCTTCTAGTAAAAATGGATACTAGTCATGATGCATACCTATTATCTCCAGGATCAGAAGATCATACCTATTCTATTAGGTGCTGTGGAACATAGGCAGGATAATGCTGCTGCAGTCGTCTTGTTTGTGGGCTTCCTAGAGGCCACCTGGTCTGTTCACTGTGTGAACAGTGAACACAGTTCACTGTGTGAACAGTCTGCTGGACTTGATGGACCTTGGTCTGATCCAGCATGGCCATTCTTATGTTCTATGTGTTTAATTCTTTGAAATCCAGGCCATGATTATTTTCCTTCATTGTACCAACTGAATTAATCAATTTAATATAATAATCAAAATCCATCTTTTATAAAAAGGGTAAATATAGTGTACATAGAGGAGATTAGACTAAACATGTTTTACGGAAATGGCTGCTTTTTTCTGATCACTGTGTCCCCGCAGTGTTTCTCGTACTTCAAGGGGGAGGGGGGAAAGCAAACTTGTATAGTCAAAGAAAAAAAGAAAAAGTGAGATCTGTGCATGATATTAGCTTGCAGCTGTTTAATGTGGTTCTTGGATCAGTGAAGTGAGATGGCATGGAAGAGAGATTATGGAATGATTGGAAACTCTAATGAGTCAACACAATCTGGAATCCATTAGGGGGCTCAAGTTGAGAACGGGTGAAGGAATGTGATAGGGGAGAGGATCAAATGCCTGATCTTCTTTCCCCAGTGTGATTTTTTTTTCACTTGGCACAGTGACCCCTCCCACCCTGGTGCATTCTTGCACATGCATGCTTAAACATGATGACCACGAAGCTTTCAGGTGATCCTGACACGAAGCACCGAGTGATCCTGACATGTTATCTGCCCTGCAGTGTATCCTGTGCTTAGCCTTAGTTGCTGTGATCCCAAATAAGTCAATTTCCTGAACTGTTTGACTGTGACCCAACATTGCTGGATCTAAGTCAACAGGACGCAGTATTAAACTATCCTGATAAAATGCTAATGGAGGGGGGAAATTAAAACCCTACAGTCAGTTTAGGGCTCTCATTTTGTTCATCTTTGATGAATAATGATCAGCAGGACCGTCTGAGTATGTCTTCATGCTTCTTCACCACGAGCATCCCTGATAAAAGTTAATAGGACACACATGATTTATTTTGTCCCATTAACTTTCACTTGTATAACTTTGAACACATGAACACATGAAGCTGTCTTATACTGAATCAGACCCTTGGTCCATCCAAATCAATATTGTCTACTCAGACCGGCAGCGGCTCTCCAGGGTCTCAGGTAGAGGTCTTTCACATCACCTCCTTGCCTAGTCCCTTTAACTGGAGATGCTGGGGATTGAACCTGGGACTTTCTGCATGCCAAGCAGATGCTCTACCACTGAGCCACACACAACTTTGGCTGCTCTAGAGCTGAGCCTGTAAAAGCTGGTGGTGAGGTCTAGGGCTTGTGGGCAAACTTCTCAGGATGCACTAACTGCTTTGGTTACTGTAGATTAATGGTGTTCCACATGTGGGTTGAGACCCTCAGGTGGGTAGCAGAATAGCTGCTGAGTCATGTGTTCCTAAAGAACTGCAATTTTTGCTGGAGCTTTTTTTTTCAGAAGGACCTGCTGCTAGTCTGCCTAGCTGTAGAGCAAGGGGGCTATTCTTCCTGCATCCTCTTGTATGTAATCTAAGGGGAACAGCTGGATGGTGAGATGAAGTCAGTCAGTGGTGTTTTTTTTTTTTAGCACAGGCAGAATCAGAGACCCCATCCATGCAAAAGCGTCCCCCTGACTTCTTTCTCTTCCCCCAGCATGTCCTGTTTCCCCACCCCTCTGTCCCTCCTCGAATCCTCCATGCATTCTTATGGCGCTGAGCTCCCTCCCCACTAATGAGGTCACAGCTTTGGTTTCTCCTCTTCCAATTATGTGACTCTGATGTCATGCCTTCTTGTAGTGCACTGACAGGGTTAATTTGGGGTTGCCAACCTCCAGGTGGGGCTGGAGATCTCCTGCTATTATAACTGATCTCCAGGCAATAGAGGTCCGTTCACCAGGAGAAAATGCCACTTTGGGAGGTGAACTGTATAGTATTATACCCCTTTGAAGTCCCTCCCCCCCCAAACCCTGCCCTCAGGCACCACCCCCAAAATCTCCAGGTATTTCCCAATCCAGAGCTGGCAACCCTAAGGTCAGTGGGTTGCTTGCTGCTATTTGTTACACTTGAGTCACAGGACTAGAAGGAGGAGGAGGAAGAGGAAGAAGAAAAGTTGGTTTTTATATGCCAACTTTCTCTACCACTTAAGGAAAAATCAAACCGGCTTACAATCTCCTTCCCTTCCTCTCCCCACAACAGACACCCTGTGAGGTAGGTGGGGCTGAGAGAGCTCTAAGAGAGCTGTGACTAGTCCCAGGTCACCCAGCTGGCTTCACGTGTAGGAACGGGGAAATCAACCCGGCCCACCAGATTAGTGTCCACCGCTCATATGGAGGAGTTGGGAATCAAACCCAGTTCTCCATATTAGAATCTGAAGACTGAAGGCCACTGCTGTAGATAACCTCTGACCAATCAAATACCCCAGGGCAGTCACAACTCATTTAAACGTGTGCCCTGTTAATAGAATTGACAACCTCCAGGTGGTGGCTGGAGATCTTCCGCTATTACAGCTGATCTCCAGGCAACAGAGATCAGTTCCCCTGGAGAAAATGGCCACTTTGGAAGGTGGACTCCAGGACATTATACCCCACTGAAGTCCCTCCCTCCCCAAACTGCATCCTCCTCAGGCTGCACCCCAAAATCTCCAGTGGTTTCCCAACCCAGAGCTGGCAACCCTAACTATCAACTTGCAGGCGTCTGTGTGGTATCGTGGTTAAAATGATAGAGTAGGACCAGGGAGATCCAGGACAAAATCTCTGCTCAGCCATGAAGTGTACTGGGTGGTCCAGATATCATATATCTAACTTATCTCTCAGGGATGTTGTGAGGACAAAAATGAGGGGAATGATCAGAACATAAGAGCCCTACAGGATCAGACCAGTGGTCCATCTAGTGTCCTGTTTCACACAGTGTCCAATTCATTACCCCAGAGGGCCAATGCACAGGATATAGAAGCCAAGGTCTTCTCCTGATGTTGCCTCCTCACACTAGTATTGAAAGGTTTACTAACTGCCTGTGTCCCTTTAGTCTCCCTCATTAGTAGCTGCTGATGATCGTCTCCTCCATTAAATTACCAAAACCTCTTTTAAAGTCATCAGTGCTTCTGGCCATCAATATGTCTAGTGGCTGTGAACCATGTATACCATCCTGAGCTAAGGTCAGATAAGAAGACAGGAAATGAAATGGAGGGAAACTACCTGAATAATTGTGATGACATTAATGAAGACGTGTGTGTTTAAACATCTGGGGAGGCCTGTGTTTCTCAGACCAAACCCAACCCAGGCTCATCCAGCTACCTGGGTGACCAGGGATAACTCCACCTGTTACCTATTCCCCCCCCCCCAGATGCTACACATCATACTACCTATCAATAGGTGATCTAGTTATTTGGTTTAATGTTCTTCACAAGGTTGTCCTTCTTATCCAGCCAGCACAGTTTTGATCAGACATCAACCGATTCTTCCTCCAAAGCCAAGTTAATTCATCAGAACATAAGGAAAGCCCTGCTGGATCAGACCAAGGCCCATCAAGTTCAGCAGTCAGTTCACACAGTGGCCAACCTGGTGCCTCTAGGAAGCCCACAAACAAGATGACTGCAGCAGCATTTTTCCTGCCTGTGTTCCACAGCACCTAATATAATAGGCATGCTCATCTGATCCTGGAAAGGTATGCATCATGACAGTATTCATTTTGACTAGTAGCCATGGATAACCCTCTCCTCCATGAACATGTCCATTCCCCTCTTAAAACCTTCCAAGTTGGCAGCCATCACCACATCTTGGGACAGGGAATTCCACAATTTAACTATTCACTTGCTTCTGAACATGGTGCTCTTTGGCATATATAGCAGTAACTTACGGTAGGTAAACCCTGGCAGAAGGCAAAGGGTTCCTATTAAATTCATGACTGTCCTTCCTGTCTTCCACTCTCAAGGGCAGTTTGTGCTCAATAAGAATCATCCTTCAGTTGTAAAGATATCTAAGCGATGCACTGCAGAATGGTCGTCCTTCAGAAGAAAGGGAAATCTAGACCTTGGGGCCTTGTTAGGTATCCATTGTTCAAAAGTGTCATGCCCATGTTTTCGTAGGAGATTAATCTTCTGTTTCAGTTTTAAAGGGGGGAAGCAGGAAGGATTGGTTTCTGCAAAGGTTATGCTGTATGATAATCTTACCTTTTAGCTAATTTTTTAAAATTTATTTTTCTTGTGCTGGAAAGACCAAAAAAATATATCTTCACATCAGGTACAGAATGGGAATAAAATCAGGAGTAGGGCTGTCGATTCAGTTCGTCCCGAACCGAAAAACAGCCAGATTTCCCCCGATTCGGCTGTTTTTAGTTCGGATGGAACCAAACTCAAAAAAGGCTGGAAAACGGGGAGCCAAATTTGGCGAGTTCGGGGTGTTTGGCAAATAAATTCAGCAAATTCGGGGTTCAGCACAGCAGCATAACCGTCAGTTAGTAAGCAGATTCTCCCGCGGCCAATCGGTGGCCAAGCAGGGTCTTCTCCTGGCCAATCAGTCGTGATTGAGCACGTGAGCCCAGCTGCTGCGTGGCTGTGGAGAGAAAGAGAGTATCTGTTTGTGTGAGAGAGAAATCCCCGTGGGGGGGTGCGTGTGCACATTCGCTCATTTCTGTGGCTGCAGGGGGCGCATTTTTGGGGGTACAGCCCCCAAACTTTCAGCGTAGCTTCAGTTGAGGCTTCTTGCAAGAACCCCCAAGTTTTGTAAAGATTGGGTCAGGGGGTCCTGAGATATGGGGCCCAAAAGGGCCCCCCCTTAATGTGAATTTTTTTCCCATTTACAGCACACATTCGAGCCATTCAGTGGCTGCAGGGGGCGCATTTTTGGGGGTACAGCCCCAAACTTTCAGCGTAGCTTCAGATGAGGCTTCTTGCAAGAACCCCCAAGTTTTGTAAAGATGGGATCAGGGGGTCCAGAGATATGGCCCTTTCCCTATTGGGATGAATGGGATCAGCCGATCCTATGCATCTAGAGAGCGGCAAATCCAAGGCAAAACCTCCCGTGCTTAAATGGAATCGTATTGGATTACCCAGTCCCTCCTGATGGAACAGAAGACATCCACAGTCTTTTGGGGCTTTAATCTATAATTTTTTCCCGTGTGTATGTGGGGGAGGAAGCAGAGTCTGTGGGGGGGGGCAGTTTCTGTGGGGGGGGGAAGCCAAAGGATGCTTTCGCCCATTCTGCCGAGGGTTGTGTGACCGCTCACCTCTGTGGGAGTGTGTGTACTGCTTTTTTTAAAGTTTAAAGTTGAGTCTGTGCAGCGGCTAGCGAGTCTCTCTCCGCTCGGCACCCAGGCCGCGCCTCCTCCTTGGTGTTTTTCACTGTTTTTGCCTCTAGCCTGGGGTTGAGTGCAACGGGGCGGCTTCCGTGAGATCCCCTGCATCTTGGATTTTTTTCCCGTTTGGGGGGGTGCACCGCGGCGCCGTATTGGTTGGAGAGGTGAGGGGTGGTGCTGGTGAGACTTGCTTGAGTTTGGTGGGGCCGTTTGCATAAGTGGGGAGCGTCCCTCCACCATGAGAAGAAGGAGCAGGGCAGAAAATACAAACTCTGGGTGTTTTTTTTTGCATGGTCTGTTTTGCTACTCACTCAAAAATGTTTTTGCAAAATCTGACTTTCACAATACATTTTCACGGTCCAAGTCACCTGCTCCTTTTTCCCTTTTTGCTATAGCTAGCCTAGTGTGCCTCTGTTCCTTTCCATGGTCGCTCGCATGTTGCTTTGCATTGCAATGGTTAGCACGGGAGGTTTTGCCTTCGATTTGCCGCTCTCTCGATGCATAGGATCGGCTGATCCCATTCATCCCAATAGGGAAAGAGGGGAACCCATATCTCTGGACCCCCTGATCCCATCTTTACAAAACTTGAGGGTTCTTGCAAGAAGCCTCATCTGAAGCTACGCTGAAAGTTTGGGGGCTGTACCCCCAAAAATGCACCCCCTGCAGCCACGGAGTGGCTCGAATGTGTCCTGTAAATGGAATAAAAATGCGCATTAAGGGGGAACCCTTTCGGGCCCCATATCTCGAGACCCCTGACCCAATCTTTACAAAACTTGGGGGTTCTTGCAAGAAGGCTCATCTGAAGCTACCCTGAAAGTTTGAGACCTCTACCCCCAAAAATGCCCCCCCAGAGCCATGTAAATGCGCCAATGTGCTTTAAGTGGCTTTATTCCTGTCACTGTGGGTGATTCTTTTGGGGGGCAACCTCTTCCGGGCCCCATATCTCGGGACCCCCTGACCCAATCTTTACAAAACTTGGAGGTACTTGCAAGAAGCGTCCCCTCAAGCTACCCTGAAAGTTTGAGACCTCTACCCCCAAAAATGCCCCCCGGAGGCGCAGAAAGGTGCAAATGCATTTTTAATGACTTTATTCGGCCGAATTTTCCCTCGAACTAGGCGCCGAATTCCACGGATCCAAATCGGGGGAGTTCGGACTTCAGCATATCCCGAATCGAAACGGGCCAAATTCTTCCGAATCCGAACTACACCAAAAAAAAATTTCAACAGCCCTAATCAGGAGCAAGTAATTGCTAACAGGTGAAGGAATCCCCAATAATATTACTTACAAAACTTAATGTGCTAAAATGTTGAGGCTTGAACTGAATGTAGATATGGAGAACAGAGTGGAAAATAAAATCAGTTGGGGCAATTTTAGACCTAAAATGAGTTTTTTTTCTATTGATGCTAGTTATTGTAAAGGTGGAGGGTAATTTTCAATACTTTATGTATAAAATCCATCTCCCAGTACATGGCGGTTGACCGAGGTCCTAAATAAATGCCTCGTTTATTCCTGCTCCTATTGATTTGGCCTGTATGGTTGGGGTAGCTGTAACGCATTTAAAATGGAATAACCATCTTCTTTTTTGCACAAAAGATAATTTAAAAAAACAACCTGATAGGCAAAATAAAGTGTGTTTGTTTTCCCTTTGGTACCATTGTATTCAGCAGTAATAAGCTTTCATCTCTTACTAGAGGCCTTCAGCCAGAAAATGTGGTTGCGATTTAAAATCAGTGTAAAAGCAGACTCCCCCACCTTTAGGGTTGTCAACCTCCAGGTACTAGCTGGAGATCTCCCGCTATTACAACTGATCTCCAGCTGACGGAGATCAGTTCACCTGGAGAAAATGGCTGTTTTGGCAATTGGACTCTATGGCATTGAAGCCCCTCCCCAAACCCTGCCCTACTCAGGCTCCGCCTCCAAAACCTCCTGCCGGTGGCGAAGAGGGACCTGGAAACCCTAGTTCTACAGATAATTGAGCACAGTTGACTAATACCCTTAAAGGGATCATGAAGTGTCAGCTGGTCTGACTGTTTCCCCCACTCTTTGTTTCAGGAGTGGGCCCTGGGGTTGCCAGCCTCCAGGTGGGACCTGGGGTTCCCCTGAAATTACAGCTCATCTCCAGACTAAGAGATCAGTTACCCTGGAGAAAATGGATGCTTTGGAGGGTGGAGTCTATGGCATTGTACCCCACTGATGTCCCTATCTTCCCCAGTCTCCATCCCCCAAATTTCCAGGAGTTTCCGAACCTGGATCTGGCAACCCTACCCCCCCCATCCCCCACCGGTGGCTAGGGGGGACCTGGCAACCCGAGGATTGGCCCACAAGCTGAATCCCTGTTTGACTTCCCTTAGGTCAACTAAGGCTTCAGTCTGGAATCCTGACATGTATAAATTGTATGGTTGACAACTCTGGATTGGTAAATTCCTGGAGATTTGGGGGTGGAGCCTGAAAAGGATGGAGTTTGGGGAGGGGAGGGGGCTCAGAGGGGTAGAATGTCATATGGTCCAACCTCCAAAGCAACCATTTTCTGCATGGGAACTGATCTCTGTTGTCCACATATCAGTTGTTATTCCAGATCTCCAGGCCCCACTTGGAGTCTGGCAACCCTTGTAAATAGGGCGTGTTTCATAAGAACATCAGACCAAGGCCCATCAAGTCCAGCAGTCTGTTCATACAGTGGCCAACCAGGTGCCACTACGAAGTCCACAAACAAGACGACTGCAGCAGCACCATCCTGCCTGTGTTCCACAGCACCCAAAATAATAGGCATGCTCCTCTGATACTAGAGAGAATAGGTATGCAGCATGACTAGTATCCATTCTAACTAATAGCCATGAATACCCCTCTCCTCCATGAACATGTCCACTCCCCTCTTCAAGCATTCCAAGTTGGCAGCCATCACCACTTCCTGGGGCAGGGAGTTCCACGATTTTAACTACGCGTTGTGTGGAGAAATACTTCCTTTTATCTGTTTTGAATATGTCACCCTCCAGCTTCAGCAGAGGACCCTGCATTCTGGTATTATGAGAGAGTGAGAGAAGCTTCTCCCTGTCCACTCTCTCCATGCCATGCATAATTTTATAGCCCTCTATCATGTCTCCCCTTAACCACCTTTTTTCCAAGCTAAACAGCCTGAAGTGTTTTAACCACTCCTCATAGGGAGCAAACTGGTTCAAGGGGGCTAAATCATGGGTGTATCCGTGTGGCATTCAGAAATGACTGTAGCACAGGTTGTAGAAGGAATGTCAGGTGTGGACCTCACACACCAAGACTTCATGTGTATCATGAGGACAACTGAGTCATTTGTAGTTGTGTCAATCTCTCTAGCATTATGCCATTGCCACGAAATTGCCTTTTTCTCAATGACAGTCCTTTTTAAATGAAAAAGAAACCCCTCCGGGTCAAACGTTGAACACCAGTTTATAAAACAAAGTTCACATTTATAAACCGGAATCCCATTTAGTGAGCACAGACACAACCTGTCCCAATTCTGCATATTTAGCTGCTTCACTGCTATATCTGCTAAGATAACAGTGTCTTTAAGGGAGCTATTTAGCATTCTTTGTTTTTCTTTTCTTTTTTTGCCTTCTTTTTTTTTTAAAAAAAGGTCTGTCATGGATGGTTTGCAGGAATAAAGTAGGTTACCAAGTCACATACCTCCCCCACCTGCATTTTATGACAGAGTGGCTGTAGAATCTCCTCCTTGACAAAGAATCCGCTTAGGCTCCATTCTGCTCGGCATTTTCAATGGCACAGAAGTGGGAGGCAATTGAATTCTTGGGTGAGATTAACAAATTACAGGTCGTGTCGAGGTTGGGATTTTAACTATCTTTGAAAAGAGCAGCGGGGAGTAATTGGGAGAGGGGAGGGCGATCTTTTGCAAAGGGATATCTGGGAACGGGAACCAGTCCATGGCTGCTGCAGTGAAACTCATTAGTACAGATTTAGGCCACAATTCAGCAGAGAGTTCGGAGCGCATGCTGCATAGATCCCAGTGCGACGGAACATAGCGCTATGCGGAGGTCGACGTTTGAGTTAATTAAAGCGCCAAACGCCTTTCTTTCTGAACCGAGATACTGACGCCTGAGGTCTCTGCATGTGTTCACAGTGTATGCATGCGTTAGTGTAACATTTTGTTAATAACGGGCATAGGGGAGGGGGGAGGGTTGCCAACCTCCAGGTGGTGGCTCAAGATCTCCTCCTGTTGCAACTGATATCCAGCTTCTTGAACTAGGGTTGCCAGGTTCCTCTTTGCTACTGGCGGGAGGTTTTTGGGGTGGAGCCTGAGGAGGGCGGGGTTTGGAGAGGTTTATGATAACTAAAGGTGAGAACATTGTGAAAATATTCTGAGCTGTGGATAACTTTATAAGAACAGTGATAGGACGTTTTCCCATACTGCATTGAACTGGTTTTGAATTGATGGGACCTGAATAGTTAATTAAAATTGTATGGGCTAATTTAATTTTTTTAACTCAATGGGAGTGAGAGAACTAATTATGAGCTTGTTTTTGGAGCTGTAATTAACTCTCCTTATACATGGATCTCAGATGGCTGCAGTTTAATGCCGGATTAGGAGGTTCCCCTCAAAATATTTTTCAAAAAAAAACACCCAAAACAATAAACGGTTAAAGGCCAAACTGTTCAGTTCTTCAAGAGAGAAATTCAGCAGTTGTTCAGTGCACAAACAAATTAATTCACCCAACATTGTGTTATTCTTGGTTAGGCATTTCTATTCGGAGATTGTTTATAGCCAGAATATGGGAGATCTCTAAGGAGGGTGGGGTTTGGGGAGGGGAGGGACTCTAAGGGGGTATAATACCATAGAGTCCACCTTCTAAAGCTGCCATTTGCTCCAGGTGAACTGATCTCTGTTGCCTGAAGCTCAGTTGTAATAGAGGGAGATCTCCAGGTACCACCTGGAGGTTGGCAACTCTACTATCAAAGGAAAATATGTTTGGCATCCTTGTTTCAGGATTAGAGTTGAGGGGATTGTGCATTCACAGAGCCAGATCTTTTTGTGTCACATCCTCTGGTGAGAGTAGGGTTGCCAGTAGGGTTCCCTCTTTGCCACCAGTGGGAGGTTTTTGGGGCAGATTCAGAGGAGGGTTGGGTTTGGGGAGGGGAGTCCAAATGCCAAAGTGGCCATTTTCTCTAGGTGAACTGATCTCTATCGGCTAGAGATCAGTTGTAATAGCAGGAGATCTTCAGCTAGTACCTGGAGGTTGGGAACTCTAGGTGAGAGATAGGAGCTAAGAGGGCTGCGGCAACAGCTCGGTTAACATCAGTTTTATGACTTGCTGGGATCTCTCTGCCATATATTTCAAGTTAGTCATCTGAGGCCTGGCCAGAATTTTAATATTTGGTGACGGCTTTGGATTTTTCCTCTGTTTGATTTTATTACTCTTTTATTGTATGCTCCTTGAAATGTGTTTTAGCTTGTTTGCTAAATCACAAGAGAGCTGCAGCTTATCATAAGAAAAGCTATATATTCTGGGCTGGTTTGCAGTTCAGGGGATATTGGGTTTTAGGTTAGGTCAATGTATGATTATTGTTCTGTGCTTGGCTTGCCTCTCCAGCTATTTTTTGCTGATCTAATAAACTGTTGGGCAAATTTCTGTGTACGTTTTCTTTACAAACTTCTTTCCTAACTCTTTGTAATTCCCCCCTTAGTCCTGGTTTTGAGTTGTTTGCAGAGGAAACAATTAATGGCATACATGATGGCCACAGGGAAAGAATGAGAAACAGAGAAATTCCAGTGTCCCCACAGAGCCTGCTCACTAACCCCCCCAAAAGCTGCACTAGTACTGATGCCGAGGCAGACCACCACCTCAATGTGCCCTGCGGAGAAAGCTCAGGCAGACCTCTGCCTCCCACCCTTGATTCCTCTCATGAGACCTTCTCCAAACAGATGGGCAGTGTGTAAAAAATGCCTTTATTGTACCAGGGCATGTTAAGGGTGTGTGTGGGGAGGGGGGGGCTGAATCAGCGGCGAGTGGCGAGGGCAGACCAGGTTTCCAGCGAGGTGTCGGTGGAGGCCAGGGCAAACAACAAAATGCACACAATTTTTAGATTCGGAACAGAAAAGTGTGTGTCAAGAGACCCTCGAACCCCAGTTGAAACTCCCATGCATAGACCTAGGACTTCTGTTTATCCTAGACTATATGGTTTACCATAACGTACATTTCCTTCTGGGGGCCTGATTTGAGTAGCCTGGAGGTCAATTTGAATTTCCGGAGAGGCTTCCGGCACCCCCATGAGGTTGGTATGCCTGGTGAGTGGGGTGCCCGAGGAAGGGGTGTTTGTGAGTCTTCACTAGATCATAAAACATTTCCAATAGAAAGTTCCAACTTGTAAAGATCTCCAGCAATTGTAGTCTGCCAGTGCTCCTAGAGGGCTTGGCATTGGGTTCGGGGCGGGGGAGTGATTTTTCTCATTTCTTGATGAAATAGCTTGGTTTTCACCCTCTGGGTGAAAAAAGGGTTTTCCCCTCCCCTTACCATCTATTCCTGAATTTTCTCATTTGTGAAATGCTGTCTCATGTTCACCTTTGGCATATTCATATTCATCACAAGGTACACACAAATCAACCTCCAAATTGGATTATATTGATTTCTCTTGTTTGCTTTAACAATTGGGTTTAAACAGCAACTCTGCTTCTGCATCAGCCTGTTCCACTTGCCCTAACCAGGATTGCTGACTGTGGGGTTGTTGTTGTTACTGATATTTAGGGTTGCCAACCTCCAGGTGGTGGCTGGAGATCTCTCACTGTTACAACTGATCTCCAGGTGACAGAGATTAGTTCCCCTGGAGAAAATGGCCGCTTTGGTAATTGAAGTCTATGGCATTGAAGTCCCTGCCCTCTCCTAACCCTGCCCTCCTCAGGCTCTGCCCCCAGAATCTCCAGGTATTTACCAACCCGGAGCTAGCAACCCTACTGATATTGCAAAACTAGTAACATGCTAATAGTTATACATTTGAAATATCATTTCACTCCCCGTCAACAAAAGCTACGTTAATTGGTCCCACAATACAGATGGCTCTTGATCACACAAACCCTGGATCTGTGTCCAGAGAGGACACGTCAGTGGATTCCAGCACATTCCAGTATAATGTCCCTGTGATGAAACCAGAAAATTACAAGATAAGATTAGACAATGTGTTTTATTAGGCCTGCTGTCCCAATGAGATGGTAGTTTTATTTGTTTTCATAGCACTGGATCCAGAAGTCCGTTCTTCACATTGTGTGGACCCTGGGTGTTAGAGCCAAGGGTGACTTAAAGGTCTAGGGCCTCCTTTATTAAAGCCCCCCCCCTTTGCTCACACATTTTGGTGAAAGGAAAACAGCTATATTTATTGTAACAGGGAAAAACAATTTGCAACTTTGGATAGAGTATCTCCCACTCTCAAATTGGGTTCCCGGAAGGGTTCCCAGATGCCTGGTAATGGTGGGCAATTGCTAGGGTTGCCAGGTCCCTCATTGCCACTAGCGGAAGGTTTTTGTGGTGGAGCCTGAGGAGGGCGGGGTTTGGGGAGGGGAGGGACTTCAATGCCATAGAGTCCAATTGCCAAAGTGGCCATTTTCTCCAGCGGAACTGATCTCTATTGGCTGGAGATCAGTTGTAATAGCAGGAGATCTCCACTACTACCTGGAGGTTGGCAACCCTAGCAATTGTCCGCCAATTAACAGGCCTGCTTGCTGCTGTTCAGCTGGCCAGCAAGCGGAACCAGGCCAGCTTGGGGGTGGGGGGATTAATATCACTTTAGTTAAGATCTTCAAATTTATAAGTGAATTATGCTTGCTTGATAGTTTCAGAGGGTTGCGGTGTTGGTCTGCAATAGAATAGGTAGATTTGAGTCCAGTAGCACCTTTGAGATCATCCAGAATTTCGGGGTATAAGCCTTCAAGAGTCAAAACATGCTTCATCACACACAAGTTGGAATGGAGAAGTTAGCTTGAGTATGGGATAGCAACTGGGACCGTAAGTCTCACGTTGGCAATATTTGCTGTTGATGCTATCCCCCCCCTCTTTTGGCACCCAAGTCTTAAAAACTGTGCATAGTTGCAAAGAGGCGAGTTACATGAGACCAGTTCATCTATAGGGTTGCCAACTGCCCGAT
Source organism: Euleptes europaea (assembly GCF_029931775.1). NCBI lineage: Eukaryota > Metazoa > Chordata > Lepidosauria > Squamata > Sphaerodactylidae > Euleptes > Euleptes europaea. The sequence goes on along the minus strand of NC_079316.1, from coordinate 104,231,573 downwards.
GGTGCTGGGCTAAATCCTGCCAATCCACTGGGCTGTCTGCTGACCAGATGAGGGTAGGCAGGCAAAAACGACCCCCAAACAGGGGCAGGTGCACGCCACATGCACATGTACCCCACAGGCCACGACTATGTCCCCTCCATGTTTACTTGGAAGCAACACGGATGCTTTAGCAATCTCTGCCGAAACTTTAGGAAAACCATAGCATTTCGGTGGAGATTGCTAGAGCATCCGCGTCGCTTCTGGGCAAACCCGGAAGTGGCATTGGTGCGACCATGCCCCCGAAAAGCTCCCGCCGGTGGAGCAAGGGGACCTGGCAACCCTATTCATCTACCTGCACTGCAATGTCAATTCCAAGTTCATACCGATAGATTTTTTTGCTTACCAGATGCATACATTTGCACAGGGAGAGATGGAGCTAATCACAGGAAAGCAGTGATTTCGTTGTAAGCTGCTGATTCAGAGTTGCTGACTGGAATCACAGATGAGGAAAGGCACCTTAGGTATCTGTAGGCTCTTTTATTTTATTTTTTGCTTCATCTGCTTTTCAGGTAAGTCGATGTAAACAAAAGATTGAAGTTTTGGCCCATGTAAATAAATCCTCGGCGAGGCTTTCTAATGAGAGCAGGAAACATAATGCAAATCCGACACGACCAGAATAAATGAATGAGCAAGAACGGAACTCGCTTGAGCTTCAGAGCTTTACAAAGTTTGGAGGCTCTTTTTTTTTTTTTAGTTTTGAAGGTTATCCAAGGCTGTCAAAGCCAGTAGCCAACCTGTGAGGAAACAATTCTGGATTGTAAGCGTGCTACATAGATCCCAATACCTCAGATTATTTCAGGTCAGATGCCTTTCTGCTCTATATTTCAAGTCTTTCTTTGGCCTACATTTCAAGCGACACCTCTTCTCGTTGTCATCTGCAGTTCAAAGATTGAACTATCAATCACATAGTTCTCAGCAACATTTGGAGCCTGACTGTGGCTACCTCTTAGCCAGGAATACAGCTTTAAAGATTAATTTTGGCCTGTCTCTCACTCATATAGAAATAGGGTTGCCAACCTCAAGGTAGTAGCTGGAGATCTCCAGCTATTACAACTGATCTCCAGCCAATAGAGATCAGTTCACCTGGAGAAAATGGCCACTTTGGCAATTGGACACTATGGCATTGAAGCCCCTCCCCAAACCTTGCCCCACTCAGGCTCTGCCCCAAAAATCTCCAAGTATTTCCCAACCCAGAGCTGGCAACCCTTTATAGAAATGACTAAGGGGGGGGGGGCGCTGAAAATTTCACTTTCTGCTTGTTATATCCTCATGGGGGGGGGACACACATCAATTTCAAAATTCCCAATTATGTAAGCCTGCTTTCATGCAATAATGAGGAATTTTCAGAGAACACGACCTGAGACAGAATAGAGTAATTCCATTATTTAATGTTTTGACTTGATAGGTATGTACAGATTCAAATCCCTATATGGGGTTTTGTGATTTAGTTGAGCTGTCAAGGATGGCTTCGTACTGCATCATTCAAATGTGGTGAGCTCTCGAGGCTTTGTGGGAGAGTTTGAACGTCATCTGAAGACAGTAAAATCGATTGTAGGACATAAACCAAATGATTCATGTACAGTCTGCAGAGGAGTGATGTCAAAATGAATCTTGATGTCATTGCGCAATCACATAAAGATTCCTTTTCCCCCATTGTTATTTAATCAATATTAGGGTTGCCAACCTCCAGGTAGCAGCTGGAGATCTCCTGCTATTACAACTGATCTCCAGCCGATAGAGATCAGTTCGCCTGGAGAAAATGGCCACTATGGCAATTGGACATTGAAATGGCATTGAAGTCCCTCCCCTCTCCAAACCCTGCCCTCCTCAGGATCCGCCCCAAAAACCTCCTGACAGTTGTGAAAGGGACCTGACAACCCTACTCAATATGTAGGTGCTATAGTGGTACCCTATAAGAAAAGAAAAAGAGGCACGAACGGAAAATCCAAATGTCCCTCCTCCACAGGGGAGTAAACATATAACAAAATAGTGGACAGAAAGCTTTAATGACATCCCAAAATGTACCAAGCAAGGTAGTCTGACTCTTGGAAGTGCAACCCTCTACTCAGTGGCGTAGTGGCTAGAGTGTTGGACTAGCATCTGGGAGGCCCCGGTTTGAATCCGTGCTCTGCCTTGGAAGCTTGCTAAGTGACCTCAGGCCAGTCACACACACTCAGCCTAACCTACCTCACAGGGTTGTTGTGAGGATTAAGTGGAGGAGAGGAGATGTAAGCTTCTTTGGTAAGTTTGCCAGGGTTGATAATTACCTGGAGATTTTGGGGGTGGAGCCTGAGGAGGATGGGGTTTGGGGAGGCAAGGGACTTCAATTCCATAGAGTCCAACGGCAAAAGCAGCCATTTTCCCCAGGGGAACTAATCCTATCACCTGGAGGTCAGTTGTAATAGCAGGAGATATCCAGCCACCACCTGGAGATTGGGAACCCTACTCTTTGGGTCTCCATTGGGGTGAAAGGCAGGGTGTGAATGAAGTAAACAAAGAAATACTTCTGATAAGGGATTAGGCTCTTATTCGTAGGGTTGCCAATCTCCAGATACTAGCTGGAGATCTCCTGCTATTACAACTGATCTCCAGCCGATAGAGATCAGTTCACATGGAGAAAATGGCCGCTTTGGTAATTGGACTCCATGGCACTGAAGTCCCTCCCCTCCCCAAACCCCACCCTCCTCAGGCTCCACTCCCAAAATCTCCTGCCGGTGGCGAAGAGGGACCTGGCAACCCTACTTATTAGTGCGACGCCAGCATTGGAAGCAAGTGCGGGAGAGGCTGTTCGGCAGATCCTTGTGCAAAACTCACATCCTCAAGAGGACTTTTGTTAATGGTGGTGATGGATGGTGGTGGGTTTTCCATTTGAAGCTGTTTATTGGCTTCTTATAATTGGATTTGAGTTTATCGTGACTGTAGTGTGACGAATGGCTGTTTTATTGTTAATTGGTGGCAGTAATTTATCCATTCGTAAGCCGCCTGAAGCATAGGAGCTGAGCTGAAATATGTGGCAAACTCTGGAGGAAAACTTTAATGTCCAAATTTGGACATTTTTTTAAAAAAAAGGAACCCTGGGGAATTTGTTTTCTTCGGGCAATTCAACATTCGGGCAATTCAACATTCTGGAAGACATCTGCATGAGGAGAACTTCAGAAGTGCATCTACACTAAACCACTTCTGTCCAGGCAAGAAAAGAATCAATGTAATCCAACATGTCTGAAGGATGTGCCATAGTTTTATGGAATATAAATGGCCCTAGTTCGTCTAGCTTGGAGGAGAGTGTTACAGATACCATGGATTGTCAAAAAACCAGATCAGTGGGTTATAGACCAAATCAAGCCTGAACTGACCCTAGAAGCTCAAATGACTAAACTGAGGCTGTCGTACTTTGGTCACATTATGAGAAGACAAGTCACTGGAAAAGGCAATCATGCTGGGAAAAGTGAAAGGCAGCAGAGAAAGAGGAAGACCCAACAAGAGATGGATTGACTCAATAAAGGAAGCCACGGCCCTCAGTTTGCAAGACCTGAGCTAGGCTGTTAAAGATAGGATGTTTTGGAGGACATTGATTGTTAGGGTCGTCATGAGTCGGAAGCGACTTGACGGCACTCAATACACACACAGCTCATCCACACCATCTGGAAATCTACTCTTTATAGTTAAAGGTTAAAACAACAGCCTTGTAAAGGAGATCATAAATGTTACTGCCCCACAGAATAATTTAGCAGCCCAATTAGCAGTCCAAGGAAGACAAGAGCCTTCCCATTTACAGAGGGTTTTTTGTTTGTTTTTTGCATAATCACCTGGACATGATTCTTATTCACTATAGATAACTGAATAATCAGCCATTATCTTTTAGAAGTATATTCAATACTTTATTAGAGCAAAAAGAGTGGGGTAGACTGATTAAAAATAGATCTAACGAAATGGAAAGAATTCAGAGAAGAAAAATAGGTTACGAAGCAGGGGAATATCGTGAATGCTGCAAATTGATGGGGAAATATAATGGTCCATTGTGCGAGACTCTGGAAAATCAGTCCAGGATACTGTTTAGTAGAAGAATTGTGCACCTTGTTCTCTAAAAGGGACTACATTTGGTGGAGGTGATATTGAGATATCCAAAATGCAGCTTGTAAACTTGTGAAGGTGATACTGAGAAATCCAACATACAATTTATAAACTGGACAAACTGTTATTGAGAACCAATGTGAAAATAGCAAAAATGAAGAATTGTTGTGTGAGGGGGAAAAAATCAGGTATTTTCTTCAGTCGTGTTCTCCTCTGCACATATAACTTGAGCAAGGCTGGACATGATCTAGCCCAAACTTTTTGAGCCTGCGGGCACATTCGGAATTCTGACGCAGCATGGTGGGCGTAGCACCAAAATGGCTGCCACAAAATGGCAGCTGCAGGAGGCGGAGCCAGCCACAGAATGATTGCTACAGCTTAACTTCAGTAACACAGTGCAGATCCTTTTAAAAGCAACCTTTTTAAAAATCTGCACAGCGAAGCAAATCTATCAGAAGTCTATCAGAAGCCTTGCTGGGTAAAAGCCATGGTCCCACCCATTTCCTAAAAACACTTTGCAGGCAACAGAAAAGGTGTCGGCAGGCACCATGGTGCCCACGGGCATCATGCTGAGGATCCCTGATCTAGCCAAAAGTAATTCTTCTTGAGTCCCATTGATTTCATTGTGAGAGTGAAGCACATCCTTAAGTATCTTCCACAGCAATCAGTGGGAATTGACTAACTAGTTTTGGATCTTGTCCATGGATTTGGACTCTTACCCATTTGTCTGTTTACCTACCAAATGTTTGGAGTTGCCTTTCCAATGAAAATCACACAATTTACATTCAAAAAAAGGGATAAATATTCTGTAGTAAGGGCAGGGGGGAACCTCACAAGATTTTCTGACAGTTACTATCTAATTTTTTTGTTTTCCTCTTCCTTTTCTGTAGTCCCCTTTTCCATCTGTGTGTGTCATAGTATAGGTTTTTATTTTGGAGCATAAAGTGCCTTGAATGCTGCAATCTTCTTGCCTTCCTCTCCCCACAACAGACACCTTGTGAGGTAGGTGAGGCTGAGAGAGCTCTAAGAGAACTGTGACTGGCCCAAGGTCACCCAGCCGGTGTCATGTGGAGGAGTGGGGAAACCAACCCATTTCACCAGATTTGAGTCTGCCGCTCATGTGGAGGAGTGGGGAATCAAACCCGGTTCTCCAGATTAGAGTCTGCCACTCCTAACCACTACACCATGCTGGCTAGTGACATGCGAAACCACACAGGAATCTGTATTGGGAGTTATTATTTGGGGTTATTTCCCTTGAAAAAGATACTTTGAAAACCTATATAGGGGGCACTATTTTTCCCTCTTGTATCTGTTCACAGATTTTGATGTTTTGGCTATCTTTTATCCCATTTGCACCCTTGAACAATAAGCTTTAATATAATTTCGTATTTCAAACCATGTCTTCATATGTACTTGTCAAACCATGTCTTCATTGACCATGTACTTGTCAAACCATGACCTCAATATCAGACTAGTAAAATACTTTTTACAAGCATAGGAATTAAAAAAGAATAATATATTTGTTTGCTAAACCAGCACATTTTAAGCTTGATGTGACTTTCACTAAATAATTGCATATAAATCTACCTAGCACGATATTATAGCCAATAAAAGATCATTGGAGTTATTGTGGGGTTTTTCCCCCCTTCCTAGACATTGGTTAGTAAGTGCCTGTTTCTTCACTTTTAAATGATGTGGAAGACAGAGGATAAAAGGCTGTCATTATTTGGCTGGCTTTTTTGAATATTATAATTCTGCTTTTATTATCCGTATAATTCCATTTAGATGTTTTGTATGTGACCATTTTTGGACTAGAAAAACAGCACAATTAAATTATCTGTGAATTTAAACCCCATCAGCTGTAGGTAAATGGCAATTCTGCCACTTAGGAAGAAGGCAAGCTTAAGATTTTTGTTTTTAAATTAAGTATAATAGGCCCTCTCGGTTTTAAAATTATCTCTGTGTCATTGCACGATTAATGAGGAGTAAAATACAAAAGTTTTGACGAAAATAAAGAAACTCTGGAAACTCAATAATTTAAGTAGGACGCTTCTCTTTCAGCATAGCCCAAAGTGTTGTGGGATGAGTTTCAATTAGAAGCAGCTCACATTGTGAGAGTGCAGGGAAGATTGAGGGGGAAGGGGAGGGGACTCTGCTGTTATTACCAGAGGGCATTGGGTGGGAGGGAGTGATGGAAACACTGCAGCACCGTGCAGAAGCAAAGCAGAAACTGAACAGATAGCAGAAGTTGGTGCAAGGAAGTGATGTCATCACCTAGGAATGCCAACTTCTAGGTAATGGCAAGATAAATGATCAGCCTGCTGTAACGTTGGTTGTACTCTATTTACACAGCAGAACAAAATCAAAAAGTGTTGCAAAACAGTGCTATATTGTATATACAGTGAACAATTTAAAGTAAATACCTATTATATACAAAGTTACTTATCAAAATAAACAAGATGTTTCATTTCTTGGAGTCATTGTCCATATATGGTCCAGTCAAATAAATTTTTCTAGTTGAACGTCTTCTTGTTAAGTACATACGTGGAGCTGTGTCCCGTTTTGTGCACTAATTTGTTGTGCGAAGTTGGGGTCTCACGAACTATTCAGTCTGGGGCGTTTGTTTACAGGGGTCCGGATTGTCGCCCTGTTTCGACCCTTTGTCTTCATCAGAACGTATCCAATGCAGTTAGTATGTCTGCTCTTGTAACAGGAGGGACCAGACGACAGAGATCAGTTCCCCGGGAGAAAATGCCTGCTTTGGCAATTGGACTCTATGGCATTGAAGTCCCTCCACTCTCCAGGCCCCGCTCTCCTCATGCTCCACCCCCAAAATATCCAGGTATTTCCCAACCCAGAGCTGGCAACCATAACTAGAGGTGAGAAAAGGCTACTTGGTTCTTTGCATGCCATAAATCTGTGCTCTTGATCCATGTCCCTCATGGTTAAGAGAGCCAGAGTGGTTTAGTGGTTAAGAGCAGTGGTTTGAAGTGGTGGACTCTATCAGGAGAACCGGGTTTGATTCCCCACTCCTCCTCCTCCTCCTCCTCCTCCTTTTTCAAGTCTGTAGAAGATGGCAGTACTTGTTTTGAATGTATTTTATTTGTTTGTTTGTTTATTATTTCCATTTGTTACCCTGCTCTTCCTGGCCAAAGCCAGGCTCAGAGCAGCTTATAGAATATAAAAGTCATATTAATCAATAAAAGCATTAAAACATTTTAAAATAGCCCTATAAAATCATAATAATTATATTAATTTACCTAGGCGCCTCTAACATACCAGTCACAATACAACAACCCAGCTAGGCGAGCAGATGGAAGGCACCAGATGGAATAAAAGGTATTAACCGCAATGGGAAGGTTAGGGAGGCCAGTCTTTATATATAGGAACTGTAGCTGGCCTCAACCATAAGCCTGGCGGAATAGATGTTTTACAGGCCCTGTGAACTCTTTGAGGTCCCTCAGAACCCTGGTCTCGCTAGCAAGGCTATTCCACCAGGCAGGGGCCAGGGCAGAGAAAGCCCTGGCCCTGGTCGAGGCCAGCCGGACACTCCTTGGGCAGGGATCACCAAAAGTTTGTTATTAGCTGAACAAAGAGTCCTCCGGGGAACATACCAGGAGAGGCGGTCCCGCAGATACGAAGGTCCCAGACCATGTAAGGCTTTAAAGGTAATAACCAGCACCTTGAATCTGACCCAATATTCCAGCTGGAGCCAGTGCAGCTGTTTAAGAACTGGCGTGATATGAGCCTGCGACGAGGACCCCATAAGCAGCCTCGCTGCGGCACTTTGTACCAGCTGGAGTTTTCGAGTCAGCCTCAAGGGCAGCCCTACGTAGAGCGAGTTACATTAGTCTAGCCTGGAGGTGACGTCACATGGATCACTGTAGCTAAGTTGGGGCAGGAGAGGTAAGCCACCAACTGCCAGGCCCGGCGGAGATGTAAAAAAGCCGACCGGGCTGCAGCTGTGACCTGGGCCTCCATAGATAAGGAGGTATCCAAGGTCACACCCAGGCTCCTGACAGCGGGCACAGGTGTTAGCGGCACGCTGTCAAGAGCTGGGAGTCGGCACCCCGCCCCAAGGCCACCCCGGCTGAGCCACAGGACCTTCGACTTCGATGGATTTAATTTCAGCTGGCTTTGCCTCAACCACCCAGTCACAGCATCCAAGTACCTGGCCAGTGTGTCTGGGGCAGAGTCTGGATGGCCGTCCATCAACAGATAAAGCTGGGTGTCATCAGCGTACTGATGACATCCCAACCCAAAACTCCAGACAAGTTGGGCAACAGGACGCATGCAGATGTTAAATAACATAGGGGAGAGGATTGCACATTCCACACCCCAAAGGACGCCATTGCGACACCTCTTCCCCTAGCATCACTCTCTGTCCCCGACCATGGAGAAAAGAGCACAGCCATTGAAGGGCTAAGCCCCAGATCCCAATGTCGGTGAGACGGTGGTCTAGAAGATCAAGATTGACCATGTCGAAGGCTGCTGACAGATCCAATAATATCAGCAGCCCCGATCCAGCTGTCGAAGGAGCCCTCTCCGCCCCATGGCCAGGGCGGAAGCCAGACTGGAATGGGTCCAAAACTGATGCTTCATCCAGAAAGACCTGGAGCTGCTTGGCCGCCGCTCTCTCAACTACCTTTCCCAGGTATGCAAGATTGGACACTGGCCGATAGTTGGCAAGGTCCCTCGGATCTAATGAGGGCTTCTTTAAGAGAGGACGCACAACTGTAGTAGTTGGTATCTCATTGAGAGACGGAGTAATACTGTTTTAAGGAGGCAATGATATGTTTTTTTAAAAAGCCTTCCCTTGATATGGCAGTACATATGCAATTTGAATGCTTTTGGATCAAATAGATTACCTGGAGCTGTTTCAGACTGGCTTCCGCACTGAAACCGCCTGGGTTACCTTGGAAGATCACCTTTGACAGAAGGAATGTCAAGCTGTTGATTCTCCCAGATCTCTCTGTGGCTTTTGAAACCATTACCAAGTATCCTGCCAAAGGCTGTTACTGCACTAGGTATTCCCAGTGATGTATTAAGAGTTTGGAGATGTTATAAAAAATACTGTTTGTACTTTCTATGTATTTCCACCAATGTATTAAGAGTTTGAAACTGTTATAAAAAATACTGTTCGCACTTTGTTTGGCCCCTTTAGCTGTGAAGACGTCTTCCAAACATTTTTTTAGCTGTAGCATCCCAAAACCCTTTTAAAGCAATGTTTTTTATAACATTTCCAAACTTTTGATACATCGCTGGGAATACCTAGTGCGGTAACAGCCATTGTCGGGTATGGGATTTGGTCATTGGGAGCATCCTGTTCTGGTAGTTCCACGCCTCTCTCTCTGTGAGTTACCAGAAGAGTTTTTTTGGGTGGAAGACTAGTTCCTCTGGATGGGAGCTCATTTGTGGGCTCGATACTTAAACCCTTTTTTAACATGATGCTAATGGGTGAGGCTGTTTATAGTATTTGAATGAGTTGTCATCAGTATATAGATGACACTCCTCGTTCTTTGCATCTGAACCAGCTATTGTATCTCTAAACAACAATCAGCTATCAGTGGATAATTATAGGAGTGGTGAAGTGGTCCAAATTTCTGTTCTAGATGTAGAGTTGCCAGTTCCGGGTTAAGAAATACCTGGAGATTTTGGGGGTGGAGCCTGAGGAGGGCGGGGTTTGAGGAGGGGAGTGACTTCAATGGGGTATAAAGCCATAGAGTCCACCTTCTAAAGCGGCCATTTTCTCCAGGTGAACTGATCTCTCTCTTTTTAAGTTTTATTAATAAAAATGGACAGTCAACAGTAAATATATACATAAACGAAAAACAAATAGTCACATAATCATATAAAGTCACATAAAATACTTTACAACCCTGCATCTGTGGCCCCTTCTCGATTAACCAAAGCTATATCTTATTAGAAAATGGAAATTTACATTCTTTGAATGGTTCTTGTCCATAACAGGTCTACACTATTAATTTATATATATATATATATATATATATATATATATATATATATATATATATATATATATATATATAATATTAATATCATCATCATCATCATTATTATTATTTGGTAAGCTGTTAGCTTCACTAAAATATACACCTCTTTTATTTTTGACAACCAATCATGTTTCTTAGGGGCAGTTTCCTGGTTCACTGCCTAGCAAAGGTCATTTTAGCTGCATTTACATATGTAACGCTACTATCCGTTGGTTTCTCGGAATTTCGGGAAGATAGTCAGGTGGACAAGATCTGTGTCACCTGGAGATCAATTGTAATAGAGGGAGATCTCCAGCCACCACCTGGAGGTTGCTATCCCTTCATGGAGGTGGGGGCAAGGGGGGCATGAGTGTCTGGTGCTGGGTAAAGGAGGGGAAGGGCCCTGGGCACTATCTGTCTAGAGCCCCCCAAAACCTGGAAACGGCCCTGCTCCAACCATGAACTGGAGACCATTTTCCATAAAGATGCACCTAAGATCATTTTAGAGCTTCCTACCTGGCAGACATTACAACATACAGCCTCAGAGCAGCCTTTACATAGCTGTGTTTCCAAACTATGCCCATGGAGCTCCTTGCAGGCCATTAAAAAAAATATCTGGCTCAATGCATTTGTTTATGTGGTGGCTCAGTAGAAGATCTCCCCCATTATGTCCTGTCCTGTCCTTTATACATTGAGCCCTGGAACAAGTTTTTGGCAAATATTCTTTCAGAGTCACAATGATCATCTGATGTTTACAGATTAATCTATTTGTTATCAGATATGGACCCTTATATTTCCCCCCAAAATGGCACTGTATGGCCTGGCGGCCAAGAAAATATGGACAAAGCAAATCACGAAACGTGTAAAGCTGGGTAGAGCCGAATGGGCGCATTTTAGTTTCTTAATTTTGTATTTTTTTAATGATTCTGGTTCTGTACATTTTAACCTGCGTTATATTGTTATACTATTTTAGATATGCAACAGCTTATGGCCTTATACAATAAACTTGACTTGATACTTGATAAAGATGCACATGTGATCAACTTATTTAGCATCTCAGGTATACCAGTTAGACTCATAGCTCCTTAGGACAGAGCATATTTTATTTTCAAAAGCTCGCCTGGATATTTTAATGATCTGGGGCAGTCCTGCAAGTAGCTCGTTAGAACCGTCTTAGAAAACAAACCTCTCCACCCGTAGCTGTTCTCGAATGAGAAATCAAAGCGCTCCCCCTTGCCGAGACGGTGCCGAGTAGTCTCGAAGAATACGAATAAAGATGAAAGGAAAAGGTTAATGACATGCAGAACAAGAAAGGGGAAAGATCTGCCTTAATTCGTGCTTTCAAGCATTTTGTGCCGCCTCTGTACCGCCCCACTTCGTTGTGTGGAATAAGGTCCTCGGAGGTTGGAAATAATTCTTATTGATGCAACTTCCTATTCTTCAGTTTCATTTTCAATTCGTCAGTCTAGGGATGTGCAAAAAAAAAATCGGTACATTTTGGGTTCGGGTTTATTGGGCCCGATTTTTTTCGGTAAACCCAAAATAAGCTGAATACCCATACCGGTAAATATGGGTGTTTGGCTTTATTTCTGGGTGTCCCGAAAAAATTCAAGTCCATTATAGTCTAGGGGAAAAAATTAATGCTTCTGTGGGAGAATTTTTGGAGGTAGAGTTCCCAAATTTTCAGGGTACCTTCAAGGGACTCTCCTTGCATGAACCCCAAAGTTTGGTGAAGATTGGATCAGGGGGGCTGATTTTATGGGGTCCTGAAATTGTCATTCCCCCCTCCTCCACAGGGAAGCATTGAAAACTTAGAATCATGGAATCATAGAATCATAGAGTTGGAATGGACCACAAGGGTCTGTTGGCTGGAGATCAGTTGTAATAGCAGGAGATCTCCAGCTAGTACCTGGCAGTTGGCAACCCTAGTCTGAGCCTCAATTTCAAGGATTTCAGGTTTCAAGGCTGCAAAAGACCAATGGCCGGGCATTGGGGAGCTCTGGCCAATCAAGACAGACAGCAATGGGCGAGTCAGACCAACAGCTGACTTTGCATAAAGACGCATCTGCTATTTTCAGTGCTCTGTTGAAAGGTCACACTTCTGAGATTTTGCTTAGAGGACTCAAACAAATATTAAGGGTGGTGTTGAAAGTACTTAGCAGAGAGGTGATGTTATTAACATTGAAACAGTGCCATCCTTGTACATTGCCCTTTACCAAATAACATAAATGAGTCAGAGTAGAGGCTGCCTTGGGCAGTTTTATAATTTTAATTTTTGACAGTGGAGGGCATGACAAAAGGGAGAAGAAGGGCATGAAAGAAGGGTACTTGGCTCAGCAAGGTCAGGTGTCATGAGAAGCAGCCATTTTCTCCAGGGGAAAGGGATCTCTGTAAGAAGGGATGAATGTGCTAGAAGCCTTTTCCGGTTGCCAGGCTAGCATCCACAAAGAGCAGGGTCTTTTCGGTTGTGGAACCCTGTTTCGGGAATTTTCTTGTATTGAACCCTATGCTGCTGCCTCCTGCTCTTTAAAAAAAAAAAGGGGGATAAGGTCTTTCCTGTATTATCAGGCTATTTAGACGTTACATTTCAATTTTTGTACATATGCACAGATAAAAGCTGAAAGCTAACAGAGCTTTTAAAAAATGTGTTCAAAATATGCAGGACTACATTGCAGTCTTTTTATTTTTTGGTTAAACTCCTGTCCAGGCATCTTTGCCCCGCATACATCCATGGAGATTCAGTGTAAAAATATGTTGGAAGATTAATTGTGAAAATAATTTCCTCCATTTATTTAAAAGGCTACACAAACAAAAGGGAATGTGTTTATGATACTAAGGATCACTCAGAGCCTGCCCTAAAGCAAACATATCAACCCATCAGTTAAACGTTAGTCCCTCTTTGTCAGTTAAAGAAAGGTGTTAAGATAGTTCCTTGTGGAAGCCCAGTCAAAATCTTTCACTTATTACTGCAATCCCAACTTAACCCTTGTTGTCATTGTAAGATCTCAGGTGAATTCCTCCATCCACTGGGGGAGAGAACAACCGAACTGATGGCCTAACTTCAACACAGGGTTGCCAGCTCTGGGTTCGGAAATACCTGGAGGTTTAGGGTGTGGAGCCTGAGGTGGGCGGGGTTTGGGGAGGGGAGGGACCTCAATTGGATATAATGCCATAGAGTCCACCTTCCAAAGCAGCCATTTTCTCCAGGTGATTGCTGTTGGCTGGAAATCAGTTATGATCCCAGGAGATCTCCAGCCACCACCTGGAAGTTGGCAACCATACTGCAACACCATCCCTGCAGATGGACACAGGTGGTATTACTGGGACTTGGTTCAGCAGGGATCAGATGTCATGAGAAGCAGCCATTTTCTCCAGGGGGAACTGATCTTGGTAGCCTAGAGATCAGTTGTAATTCCAGGGGAACTTTGGCCCCACCGGGAGGTTTGTTATCCTAAACCCATACGTTTCTACCCATTTCTGTAAAGCTGATGACTGTAACTTGATTATTCATCTTGAGAAACTTGTTCCTCATACAGACTGAGTTCTTTTTCATGCTAGAGGCAACCAAAGACATTTTTGGTTCCTGAGAAAGAGTACCACCCCATTGAAGCTGCCTTCTAGGGCACTAGTCTTGTCTCAAACCGTCCATCTCTGTTTTTCTATGTGCATGCTTTCCAGGTGACATACCAGAATCTTTCTTGCATATAGATCTCTGGTGCTAACAATAATATAGTCAAGAGGCTCCAAAGTCTGTCACCGTCTTCCGAGATCCCTCCTTTCTATCCAGTATTTTAATTTGCTTATTATATTTATGTCCTGTCTTTATTCTATCACTAAATCTGAGGCAGCATACATAAGTTCCCACCCTGACCTGGATAGCCCAGGCTAGCCAGATCTTGTCTGATCTTGGAAGCTAAGCAGGGTCGGCTTTAGTTGGTATTTGGATGGGAGACCACCAACGAAGTCCAGGGTTGCTACACAGAGACAGGCAATGGCAAACCACCTTTGAATGTATCTTGCCTTGAAACCTCTAAGGGGTTGCCTAAGTCCGCTGTGACTGGATGGCACTTTCCCCTTCCACAGAAAGTCCCAGGAGATCTTCCATTCAAGCATTGATGTCACCCTGACTTGCTAAGAAGAAGAAGAAGAGTTGGTTTTTATATGCCAACTTTCTCTACCACTTAAGGAAGAATCAAACCGGCTTACAATCACCTTCCCCTCCCCACAACAGACACCTTGTAAGGTAGGTGAGGCTGAGAGAGCTCTAAGAGAGCTGTGACTATCAGAATCAGATAACCTTTATTGGCATAATAATATTGATGGTCACAAGGTCAGAGATAAACAGATAATACATATCTAGATTAAAATTGAGTTTGAATCTTAACCTTAACAACTTCTGCCAAAAACTCCGCCACCTTCACCGTAACATCAGTTGTAATGTCATTCAGCAAGAATTGGCATGTTCTATAAGGGGCCATCCATTTGCTGATTCAGGGTAATATAAATTTTTTACGGGGTTCTTCATGTAAACGACAATCTAAGATAATGTGATGTAGGGCGTCTGACTGGCCTGTTCCACATGGACATACCCTCTTGTTAAAGGGAGTCTTAGAAAATCTCCCATATAAAACCTTAGATGGAAAGGAATTGAGTTGAGCTAGCATGAATGGAGAGCTGTGACTAGCCCAAGGTCACCCAGCAGGCTTCATGTGTAGGAGTGGGGAAACCAACTCAGTTCTCCAGATTAGAATCCACTGCTCCAAACCACCGCTCTTAACCACTACACCACGCTAGCTTCAGCAATGGTGCCTATTAACCATTCCGATTGACCTTTATCATGCTGGGGTGAATCCAACCATCCTTCAAGGAATCACCTAAGCTGGAAGAAGACTCCCTGGGCTAGAGGAAGGCTTTAAATTTGGCTCAGTGGAATAGTAGGATGGGGGTATGCTCCACACCCCTATGTAGCCCAGAGAACCTTGAGCTCTTTTTCATCACCCTTGTTTAGCTTTCTGTAGCGCCAGGAGATCTGGTATCTATGAAGCTGCAATGTTTGTTTGTAGTTATTTCTGTTTAAAGAGTGAAAGCAGACACATTTGAATAACAAAGCTTTCCAATGGAAACTCTATTTCAATATTGTTAAAAATGCATTTGATGCGGGTGTGGGGCAGGCAGGGGGAGAGGTACAGTGCTACTGTGGCTTTTACATGTTAATTTTTTCTTATCTTCTGGATTGTTCTCTGTCTTTGTTGTTCATAGTTTGCCGTGAATATCCCAGCCTTTCTGGCTATCGGCTTATTCTGCTGTAAGGAACTTATTGGCACATCTGCTCATAAATATACATTGGGAGACACAAGATTTTTCTAGTTAACAGCTCCATATGAATCCATTGTGTTCATGTGGGTTTGCATTCCCACAGGTAAAAATGACTTCTATGTGGATCATTTCTTCTATGAACCAGTATATCATGTATTGCCATTTTGTTGTCAACCTTCAGCCCATATACCTGAGCCTCTCTTTCTACATATATGCGGAACCTGAGGCCAAACGGTGGTTCTTACGGTATTATTCTATTCAGCTTATACCTTAAAACATTTCCCTATTAAAATTCAACAATTATAAAAATGTAGTAATTGCTTGCCATAGTTCCAAAATGGGCATAGTTTTGTTGTTGTTGTTGTTGTAGTCTTCTGGAGTTGCTACTGTTTCTGGTATGAAAGCCAAGATTCCATTTATTAGTACCGTATAGGGCAGCAGATCATTTAGACGTATAAGCAGGTGCAGAAGATACAAATCCAGAAGCACTTTACAATTTATAATAGGTTTAATTTTAGGAAATCCAATCACTTCATATTCAAAACATTAAAAAAGAAGACAGTTCTAAGAACATTCTCTACCCCACGGGAGTAGGCCCATAATTGGGTTCGAGAAATGCAGTAGTTGGGCTACAATAAATGTAATAGCAGTGTTTAATTTGTTCTTGTAGGTTATCCGGGCTGTGTGACTGTGGTCTTGGTATTTTTCTTTCCTGACGTTTTGCCAGCAGCTGTGGCCGGCATCTTCAGAGGAGTAACACGGAAGTTACTCCTCTGAAGATGCCTGCCACAGCTGCTGGCAAAACGTCAGGAAAGAAAATACCAAGACCACGGTCACACAGCCCGGATAACCTACAAGAACTGATGAACTCAGACCGTGAAAGCCTTCGACAGTATTTAATTTCTTTGCACAACTGTTGGAATGAATTGCACGGTATTAATGATGTGAATAATAATATATGAAGAGATGTATGTGGTACTTGGCTATGTTCTGGTTTAGCCCTTCTATCTTCTTAGTGTATCAACCCTAATAACATAGAAATGTCTATTTCTTTGGTAACCACCTGGAAGTTGGCAACTCTGGTTACGCAGCACTTGACTCTATTTCTCTGTTAGATTTGTGTGATCATAATGATTATATATAGCAAATAACACAGAAACAAGAGCCCTATTTGAACAACTTGGGCGCAGCCTTTCCCTGATAAGCAAACTAAATTTAATGGTATCTCACAAGGGACATGTTGTAATGTCTTTGTCTTACTTATTGGTTTATAAAATGTAGGGATTAATGGAAGGCTGAAACCACTGAAAACACTCCTCCCTTCAGTTTAACGCCCTTGGCTGGTTTCATCTTGAGAGAACTGACTGTATAAATTATATGCAGAGTGTGATAGATGAAGTTGAGAAATGAGAGCTGTTAGGGTTGCCAATCTCCACTACTAGCTGGAGTTCTCCTGCTATTACAACTGATTTCCAGCCGATGGAGATCAGTTCACCTGGAGAAAATGGCTGCTTTGGCCATTGTACTCTATGGCATTGAAGTCCCTCCCCTCCTCAGGCTCCACCCCAAAAACCTCCCACCAGTGGCCAAGAAGGATCTGGCAACCCTAAGTCAAAAGGCTAGACAAGGAGGCCCCAACTTGGTGCCCGTGGATGCCATGTTGCCCACTGGTACCTTATCTGGTGCCCTCCAACTGTTTTTAGGAAGTGGGCAAGGCCAGGTAGGACTTTTGCCTACCAAGTCTGTTTGACTCTTGGAGATTTGATTGGCTGTGCAGATGTTTTTTAAAAAAATTAACCTTTGGCTGCAGCTGCTACCACAGTACAAGGATCTGCATCGTGTGATTGAACTTAAGCTGTAGCAATCATTTATTTTGTGGTAGCCATTTTGTCGCTGTGCCCACCATGCCATGTCGGAATTCCAAAGCTGCCCACAGGCTCAGAAAGAAAGGCTGGGGACCCCTGGGGTAGACAGTACTATCCCTGACATACACAAGAGCGGAGATTATTTCTGTTTTTTTTTTTTTTTTACTGGAATAGTTAATTTATCATTGCTTATGATTAATTCTTTGGGTGACTTGACATTAGGCTGGGTCATTGCAGAATGATAGTTTCAGTGGCGAAAGTGATATGTTGCTATGCCAGTTTCACTCGTGCTGGCAATCGTATAGAAAATGTCAGTGGTACTTAAATGTCAGGCATACTCTCAGGCAGATGTGTGTGTGTGCAAACAGCAAAGCCTTGTTGTTCTAAGTGTTTTGGAATAAAAGGAGATATGGTGAGAATATGTAAAGAAAAGACAATAATGCCTAGGAGGCCACGGGGCTTCTGAAACATATTTTCTTGTGCCCACCTTCTTCCTCAAAGCAAAAAATCTCACTGGAGCAGGAGGTGCTTTGGAAGAGCCCAGGATCAAATTGGTGTCTGCAGGGAACACCCATTTGGAAACAGGTGACTAGGGCTGTGCACTATTTTTAAGGCATTTTTGGGGTTTGGGTTTAATAGACTTTGAAATTTTCGGAAAAGCCAAAAAAAGCTGAATCCTTATATTGCCTTTTTCCAGATAATCCAACATTTTCAGGTTTATTAAACCTGAACCTGTTAAATATGTGGCGTAGAGCTGAACGCTGGGCTCAACTGAGCCCAGCGTTCAGTTCTGCGCCGGCTGCCACCTCTGAAGTCCACGTGGACTTCGGAGGTGGTGGCAGTGAGGACTCAGCAGGTGAGGGGAGGGGGAGAGGGTGGGGGGAGGTAAAAATGGTAATAGGGCCAAAGCGGCCCCGAATAATGCTGTAAAAATTCAGCATTATTTGGGATCCACTTTTTTCCCCCCTTTAATTACCACATTTTTTTCCGGTAACACTCCCCCCCCAAAAAAAAAATAAACACCAATAAGGTATTTGGGGGGGTCGGGTTGGCTTTAGCCAAACTCACACCCCTACAGGTGATTCCATCAGAGGAGGATAGTTGGGTTGGACCTGTCCAACATTTTGGGATTGGTCCCAATACCCTCGGTAACTGTTCTGTGGTTGACCAAGCCCCTGGAAGCTATTTTGTGGTGACCCCCATGCCCTGTTCTCAAAATTTCAATACTGTCCACAAACTCAATGTTGTTGATCCCTAGAATCCACCCACCCATTAACTTCTGCCACATTTCCACAAACTTCCAGGGCTTATGGATGGTTTGACGCTTGTTCAGATTGAGGGCCCAGAACAGCTCTAAACAAAGGTTCAAAAACATTATTTTGAGCATAAGGTTCACTTTTGGATTCTGTAGAAGATTAAAATCCCTGCACAAAATGTCTGAGAATAGTGGTCACTCTTTGATTCCTGGTTTAGCATTATGCAAGTCTTTCCCCCACCCCCATTCTGAATGATCTCAGTTAAAACAAATTATTTTCCAAAAATATCTGAAAATAAAGTGTATATCTTCCAAGGCTGTTCCAAAGTTATAACATCAGCAGGGTATGTGTGTCTGTCTGTGCCAAGGCCTCTACATCTGCAATACCAAAGAACACCTGGAAACTCTGTATATATCCCTCTGAATTCCTTGGAAAAGGGGGGGGGACAATAGGGTGGCCAGGTCCCTTTTTGCCACTTGTGGGAGGTTTTGGGGGAAGAACCTGAGGAGGGCGGGGTTTGGGGAGGGGAGGGACTTCAATGCTATAGATTCCAATTGCCAAAACGGCAATTTTCTCCCGGTGGACTGTTCTCTATTGGCTGGAGATCAGTTGTAATAGCAGGAGATCTCCAGCTAGTACCTGGAAGTTGGCAACCCTGGGAAACATTGTGGTAGATGGAAAACGTAGTCTTCTTAGGGCTTCTGGTGCTGTGGATGGACTTGGGAACTTTAATGGGCCTACAAGATAGCTTCAGACTTTGAACAGGGTGGTCTTGTAAGGACCTGAAGAATTCCAAACTTTTGAACTTCTGAAACCCACCTACCTGCAACTGCAAAATTAATTGTTATTACTAATTTTAATGCATCTCTGTCTTCCCCCTCACTTCAGAAAGAGATGGTAATATAAAGGTAGGAGACGTGGATTCAAATCTACCAATATAGGTCAGTGGGTGACCTAGGGCCGTGCAATTTTTGACTCATCCAGGATACAAAACCGAGCTTGCTACCCTGGCCATCTTAGAAAAGAACAAGACACGAATAATAATTACTATCAGCTCATGCTGTGGCATTTAATTTGTAGATTAGTCAACCGAATGTTTAGTTGATTAATTGGTGTGTGGGGAGTGTTTAATCGTTGAAAGTAAATTTTAATCAATGAGTGTGGATCAAGGTCACCCTTGGCTGCGTAGCTATAGCAGAGAATGAAAAGAAACCTTTAACAGCAATACTTACTTCTGACTGGAAGTGGTAATTTTTGCTTTGTGAGTTGTGAAGCATGAACACATGATCCTGCCTTACACCGAATCAGACCCTTGGTCCATCAAAATCAGCATTGTCTGCTCACACTGGCAGCAGCTGTCCAGGGTCTGAGGTAGAGGGGCCGTGGCTCAGTGGAAGAGCCTCTGGTTTGCATGCAGAAGGTCCCAGATTCAATCCCCGGCATCTCCAGTTGAAGGGACTAGGCAAGTAGGTGATGTGAAAGACCCCTGCTTGAGACCCTGGAGAGCCGCTGCTGGTCTGAGTAGACAATACTGACTTTGATGGACCAAGGGCCTGGCTCAGTAGAAGGCATCTTCATGTGTCTGTTCAAGCATCTTGTCATTCCTCATCTCAACAAGGCACTAGGGCTTTGGTAATGCACTATTTTTTATAAATGTCACCAGTCCTAATTATAATATGATAAAATATGGAATTGTTATTGTTGTTAATTATACCTGTCAGGGTAAGGTCAATTGCGTTGCACACTATTAACACCCCCCCCCCCCAGTAATGGGGTTTTTGGTTGCTTGTTTTGCACAGATTTATTCAAAAGGTTGCTAGTTACTTTTATTCCGCAGAACTAATATTTTTCATCCCATTGATTCAAGTATTTTGTTTGTTTTCCTTTCTCCGTTCAAGAGATTCTCAGCGTGTTGTTCTGATTGCAATCGTAAGAATAAACCATGCTTAGAGGACAGCTGTTGAATACTTTGTGAAACTCTGTGTCATTTTTTTTTTTTTTTTTGGTCATGATCGAGCGTACAGCTGCATAATTTGTAATAATACAGCATATTAGAAGAAGAGCTGGTTTTTATATGCCAACTTTCTCTACCACTCAAACCAGCTTACAATCCCCTTCCCCTCCCCACAACAGACACCCTATGAGGTAGGTGAGGCTGAGAGAGCTCTAAGAGAACTGTGACTAGCCCAAGGTCACCCAGCAGGCTTCATGTGGAGGAGTGGGGAAACCAACCTGGTTCTCCAGATTAGTGTGTGCCGCTCATGTGGAGGAGTGGAAAAACAAACCCGGTTCTCCAGATTAGGGTCCGCCACTCCAAACCACTGCTCTTAACCACTACACCATGCTGACATATTAACGATCTGGAGCAACAAGGTATAAGTATACCTAAAAAAAAGAAACTATTAAGGCCATCTATCATTATAGGGTCCATTTTTTTATATATATATAAATTTTATTGGGTTTTATACTAGAAATTTTCCATTGCATTAAACAACATCTATGACAATATAAAGTTTCAATTCTAACCTAAAGTTGTTATAATTCCATAACATATAATAAAGAAAAGAAAAAAAAAGAAATGGAAAATTTTTGACTTCCCCTTCACCTCTATCTTCCTCTTAATAAAAAGTTTTTTTTTCATACTAATATTGATGGTTATAACTAGGTCAATAAGGGAACACAGGATAGTGTAGCCCGATCTCGTCAGATCTCGGAAGCTAAGCAGGGTCAGTACTTGGAAAGGAGGCCACCAAGGAAGACTGCAGAGGATGGCAATGACCAACCACCTCTGCTTAATCACTTGTTTTGAAAGCCCCTTGCTGGGGTCGCCAGAAGTCGCTTAAAACTTTACAGTGCTTTACACAAATTGATGCATACCTCCCATTGAAAATGATGCCCCAGGCTGCATGATCGTGGAGGGAGGAGGGAGACAGAGAACAAATTCTCTTTAGGGCACCTCGAGTAGGAGTCTATCTGAAGGCTGCAACTGGCACTGTTTTGTGCGTTCTGCCCTGTAAGCACTCCTTGGAATGATATTTGGCTAAGTAGTTTTGCTCTCTGGGTTATTTTTAGTGTTTGTCCTTTCTAAAACCTCGTTTACAAATGTCTGTCTCCCCCGGCTCAGCCTACAGGCCTGGAACAGCAAGTCACGGCTTGCGACAGCACGTTTCCTATGATTTTAAAAAGATCTCCAGCTGAAGGTGGTCTTGGCTAACCGAGCAATGATGTATCTCGAAGACCAATAAAGCCTTGGTGATTGCCATGATGTACAAATGCCCCGCTCAGAAAACGGGCAGGAAAATGTAGAATTCCTTATGTAAAAGGCTTGTAGCACCTGGGCTGTAGCGGATTTGCCTGAGCAAATAAAGATTTCACCTGGTGGACGGAATGGTTAGGCACCAGGCAAGCTGTTGAGGGGAGATCATTCCTCAGTTCAGGGGCCACCAAAATGAAGACTCTGTTATGATTGGCAGGACACAATAAATAAATAAAGATTCAACAGAGAGCTTTCTTTTCGCCAACTGCAATCAAAATTTACTTGGTGTACCTGACTGCAACCCTTATGAAAATATATTATTTTTTAAAAAAACTGAGAAAATAGATGCTCGTGGAATAGTGACAGTGCAGGCTGAAGACGATGGTAATAAATATCCCAGAAAATTCTGAAGGCAGAAATGCTGACTGTACAGCAAGCAAATCTACTTAAATAATTATTAAGCACAAGAAAATCTTCCCTCTGGAGCATCAGAGAGGAAACTGCATCAGGTCTTAATGGGACCATCTCATCCTGGAGTCTGACCCTGCTTGCCTTCTCAGCAAAATATCTGGACAAATAGATTAATTTATGAAAAGTCAGGGAAACTTGTGAAATATGATGGAATCAAACAGAGATTTATTTCTCTCCAGACTTTTTTACTTTGGTCTTTTGAACAGATGACAGATCTGGAGAGAGATAAAACCTCAGCTCTGTCAGCTAACTATAAATTGTACATTAATCAAACCGAAATGGAAGCAATGGAAACATTTTTCTTTTACAAATTCCAAGTGTTTTGCTTTTCTTCAAATCGTAGGGGCAGTAAGTCATCAGAGATTGAACCTGGGAATAAACGTGGTGCAACATTTTATTTTAATGCCCCCTCCATGCAACCTCAAACCCTCCAGTGTATCACATGCTTAGTGTGACTGCTTAAGTTACTGCTGCATTGTGATTAAAAAGCCACAATGTGTAGTTCCTTAGGAGGTAACCCCATGGTGCAGAGTGGTAAGCTGCAGTACTGCAGTCCAAGCCGGTTTCAGGTAGAAGGCTCAAGGTCGACTCAGCTTTCCATCCTTCCAAGGTCGGTTAAATGAGAACCCAACTTGCTGGGGTAAAGTGTAGACAACTGGGGAAGGCAATGGCAAACTACCCTGTAAACATAGTCTGTCTAGTAAACATCATGATGTGATGTTACCCCACGGGTCAGTATTGACCCGGTGCTTGCACAGGGGACTACTTTTACCTAGGTCGAAAACACATGGCTTCCGAGTCTCCAGAAAACATAGCGAATCTCCATTGCCCAAACACATGGTTGTCTCGCTCCTGTGCCACCAACCCATTTCCCTCGTGAAACTTTACCTGTTTTTACAAGCCCAGTTTTGTCCCAACTTAAAATAAAGCCTAGCTTTAATAGTGAGTGCTCGCTGGTGTGTTGCATCATGCGGGTGGACTCCCCTTCCTTCTGGCACCCCTCCCTCGCTGCCCCCTCTGCAGGCTCTCCACCTGCTTCCAGGACCCTTCCAAGCTGGGGGCCAGCAGGGTGGAGGAGCGCACGGAGCCCCACCATCAGAGGCAGAGTGGTGGCGGCTCCTTTGGGTGCCCCTTCTTCCTCAGCCCCTCAGCAGGCTCACCCTGAAACACACATGAAGCTGCCTTATATTGAATCAGATCCTTGGTCCTTCAACATCAGTATTGTCTCCTGAGGCTGGCAGTGAGTAACTATCAAGAGCCTCAGCCTTTCTCATCATCTACTGCCTGGTACTTTTAACTGGAGATGCCAGGGATTGAACCTGGGACCTTCTGCATGCCAAATGGATGCTCTGCCACTGAGCCACAGCCCCTACCCTAAGGGGAGGGGCATGAAATATCACTTAGGATGTGTGGTCAAAGATACTTTAAGGCTGTGGTTCTCAAAATGTCCCCTGAGAGGTGCAAAACAGCTGGCAGGAAGAACACAACGTTCAAGGGAGGGATAAGATCCCACAGCAGATGGCACTATCTTTTATCATGAAAGACATGGATGCATTAATGCTATCCAGCAGCAGCAGAACAAGAAGAACTATAAGAGGTGGTTTTTATACCCCCCCTTTTCTCTACCTTTAAGGAGTCTCAAAGCGGCTTACTATTGCCTTCCCCACCCCACAACTGGCAACTACCTTGTTGAGGTAGGTGGGGTGAGAGAGTTCGGAGAGAACTGTGACTGGCCCAAGGTCGCCCAGCTGGCTTCATGTGTAAGAGTGGGGAAAACAACCCAGTTCACCAGATTAGAGTCTTCTGCTCATATGGAGGAGTGGGGAATCAAACCCGGTTCTCCAGATTAGAGTCCACCATTCTTAACCAGTGCACCACACTGGCTCTCATTAATTTACCTAGGATTTGTATAGGTCACTGCACTCTTAGTTGCCCCATCATCCCAGCCTAGTTTTAGGGAGAGACCCAGCTTTGTTCTAATGATGCTTGCCTGTAGGTACTGTTAGGAAAGATCAGAGATGGATGATCTGTTTTTCTTTCTAATGCCTGTGTTGGTCGTCAGTGGAGCAGATTGGTGGGGCCAGGGCAGAGGAGAGTAACAGAAGCTCCTAACGTAAGAAAAAACATGCTTTAAGGACCACTCGATAAGTGATTCTTCATCCACTTCAGCTGAAGTACTTAGCTATCACTTTCTGGATTCTTTTGTATGTGTGTTAAGTGCCATCAAGTCACTTCCAACTCATGGTGACCCAATGAATCAATGCCCTCCAAAATGTCCTATCTCTAACAGTCTTGCTCAGGTCTTGCAAATTGAGGGCTGTGGCTTCCTTTATAGAGTCAATCCATCTCATGTTGGGTGTTACAGTTTTCCTGCTGCCTTCAACTTTTCCTAGCATTATGGTCTTTTCCAATCACCCCATAATGTAAGTCAGGGGTGGGGAACCTTTTTTCCGCCAAGGGCCATTTGGATATTTATAACATCATTCGAGGGCCATACAAAATCATCAACTTAAAAATTAGCCGACCAAGCCCCAAGCAGGCAGCTGCCCCAGATGACTCCCCCTTCTCGGCACGGGCAAACAGGCAGGCATCCAACCGGTGGCGCACTCACCCACCTGGTGGCACAGGATGGTCTGTTGAACCAGCCAGGCATAGCCGTGCAGCCACACGCCAGAGTTGCTCCTGCTCCGCATGGTCAGGGCCGGATTCTACAGCCAGCTCCTGCTACCTCCGCCTTGAACAGAGGCTATTCCTGTCTGCGAGAGGGGGTGGATCACCAGTCTTCGATCCCTCTGAGCTAGAGATCTGCCAGGACCCACAAAGGGCCAGACCAAATGATTTCGCGGGCCTTAAACAGCCCCCAGGCCTGACGTTCCCCACCCTTGATGTAAGTAAAGTACAATAGCCTCAGCATAGTTGTTTTAGCTTCTAGGGACAGTTGAGGCTTGATTTGATCTACAACCCACTGATTTGACTTTTCGGCAGTCCACGGCATCTGTAAAACTCTCCTCCAACACTATATTTCAAGGAATCTTCTTTCTTCCTGTCATCTTTCTTCATTGTGCAACTTTCACACCCATACATAGTAATAGGGAATACTATGGCATACATTAACTTAATCTTTCTTGCCAGCAGCACATCCTTACAATTAAGACATTTTTTCTAGCACCTTCATGACTGCCCTTCCCAGTCTCAATCTGCTTCTGATTTCTTGGTTGCAGTCTCCCTTTTGGTTGTTGGGGAGGGGCTGTGGCCCAGTGGTAGAGCATCTGCTAGGCATGCAGAAGGTCCCAGGTTCAATCCCTGGCATCTCCAGTTAAAGGGACTAGGCAGGTAGGTGATGTGAAAAACCTCTGCCAGAGACCCTGGAGAGCCACTGCCGGTCTGAGTAGACAATACTGACTTTGATGGACCGAGAGTCTGGTTCAGTATAAGGCAGCTTCATGTGTTCATGTAGCCAAGGAATAGAATGTCTCGAACAATTTCAATTTCCTCAGTGTCTACCTTAAAGTTGAGTAATTCCCCAGTAGTCATTACTTTTGCCTTCTTGATGTTCAGCTGGATTCTCTTAAGCAAGATCTAAACATCACCCGAATTGTGGGGTTGCACCAGTAACAACAGGGAATCCTTTCTTTGTGGGTAGGATGGATTATGTGCCTATATAATACACCTGCAGTGACTGTTCGAGCCATTGTAAAGATAGGGAGTACGTTCCTGCATATTCATTCTGTTCGGCACTTTCCTCCGGTGGAAGGAGACTTCCACTGACATAAGGGCTCAGTCTGTTGCTAGCAGGCCTTAGAACAAGTTGTCACTCTGGGTTACCTTCAGCCAGACCTCATTCTGCAGCCTAACCACCCTTCCCAGTACTAACTCCACACTTTAGGGTTCTTGCATAAACTTGATTTTGACCGAGTGGCTACATTGGTGCTACTTGAACACATGAAGCTGCTTTATACTGAATCAGATCCTTGGTGCATTAAAGTCAGTATTGTCTACTCAGGCTGGCAGCAGCTCTCCAGGGTCTCAGGCAGAGAAAGGTCTTTCACATCACCTACTTGCCTAGTTCCTTTAACTGGGGATGCTGGGGATTGACCTTCTGCATGCCAAGCCGATGCTCTACCACTGAGCCACAGTCCCTCCCCTTGGCGGTTCTCAATCTCATCATAATGGCATGTGTTTTTCGTTATTCTTAGGATGACACTGGAAAATATATTATACTGTATACACTGCTGTTAGCCGAATTGCTCCTTAATATGGGGAAATTAGCTGAGCAATCGGTAACTATGTATTTTTATAGCGGGGTCGCACTCAGCTATACCAGAATCCATTTAATGAGACCTTGAATAAAGACAGACAATGGATTCCGAATTAAATAATGTTTATGTCTTTTTCATTCAATCAGTGATGCACACAAACATACAGAGAGTCTAGGAATATCAAGAGAGGAGTATAAGCACGGATGCCAACGTGGCAGGAGGTCGTTGGTGGGGTATATTTAAGGTATCTAGATGAGGTGTTGTCCAACTTCACGTAGACTAAGACAGATTGAAAAGTAAAAGGTGGGGGCAGGGGTTCCCGTAGACTTGACCAGCAAGGCGGGAGGGATCGTGGTTAGGCTGCGCAAAACCAAACCGGCAGAGTAACGGCAAAGGTGCCAGGAAAGACCTAAGGTGAGATCCAAGAGAGCAATATGGGCTGGGGGCACACCAGATATACTATTTTTCTGGGGGCAGGGAGAGGGGTTTCACTCCTCCTAGGTTCCCAGGTGGCAAAAGGTGACAAAGGATTAAGCTGTGGCTACCGGGGTGGGGTAGTGAGAATTTGGAAATCTATTCTAATTCCGATGGCTTCTGCAACCCGTGATGAACCGGAATTTCTCTCCTGATGAGATTAACACACTGGAACAATGAGTGTGATCTGTACAAACGTCCTGGGATCGCTGCTGCTGAGCTGGAGGAACGACTCATCTTGATATCTGGATGTGCTGCTGACGGCCCATTAAGCGGTGAATGTTGCAAGAGGGGGGAGAGCTTGGCACTGACTACATGACACACTGCATCTTATAACATGGCTGTGGCTGGAACAGAGTCTGTACAGGAACATGGCTTCCCTCAGGTTCACCGGAGGCTGCCTCTGCATCTGCTTCCTGGCTGCTAACTGCACAGCGCTCGCAGGAGCAGCCGAGTCCGTAACAACAGAGCACGCAGCGACCGTCCCGTAGCATTTGGGGCGGGCGCGTGGCCAGCACAGTAGTCGAATGCCTGCATAGCGGGTTGCCAGGTCCCGTCCAGGAGGTTTAAGCAGGCCCGTATGCTATCACTGCATTAAACTGTCACATATCTAAGCTGAAATAGAACACTGCTTTGATTATGCTATCTGTCTAGCGGAAATTATTACACGAAACTCGATTGCAGGTTTCATTTATAGCAACCATTTGATTTACCGCTGGCCTCCTGCAAAATTTATTTAAGAGACCATTGGGTCAAGAAAATCTTGATAGCAAACATTGTACCCAGGGCTTGAATGGGGAGGGGTTCTTCTTCAGATTTTGCATATGACACTACATAAGCCCATTTTTTTTAAATTATTCAGGTTAGTCTAAGGTTGCCAGCCAAGCACTGGCAACTGGTGGGAGGCTTAGAGGATGGGGATATGCAAACTGAGGGGACACAAGCATTGTGGCAATGCTGCAGTGTCACTTTTGGCACAAATTCTGTGGGAATGCCTCTCCTGGTATGCTAGTCACAGCTCTCTTAGAGCTCTCTCAGCCCCGCATACTTCACAGGCTGTCTGTTTTGGGGAGAGGAAGGGAAGGTGATTGTAAGTCAGTTTGATTCTTCCTTAAGTGGTAGAGAAAGTTGGCATATAAAAACCAACTCCTCCTCCTCCTCCTCCTCCTCCTCCTCCTCCTCCTCCTCCTCCTCCTCCTCTTCTTCTTCTTCTTCTTCTTCTTCTTCTTCTTCTTCTTCTTCTTCTTCTTCTTCTTCTTCTTCTTCTTCTTCTTCTTCCTCCACCAGGCCTATGCTTGAGGCAGCTACGGTTTTCCATCAACGCTGGCCTTCCTACCCTACCCCCTTTTTTGCTACCATCAGAATTGAATTACTATTATAGGGGGGGGGGGCTCTGACTGCCCACAAGCTCTGCTGTGGCCTCTATGCTGCAATAAGTGCGCCAGATGTTCTGATGGTTTGGTGTATGAAATGTTCATGGTTTTATGGGGCTGGTTTTATTACGAGTATTGTTTTCAATGATTTATTATAATTGCATTGCATTTGTGTTTTTATGATGTCGTGAGCCCGCCTGAGGCTGGCTTTTTGCTGGGGAGGACGAGATATGAGTTTAATAAAATAAAATAAATAAATAAGTGATGTCATCAGTCCACATGATGTTCTAGGATTCTACCCAAACCATCCTAGAGCATAGCACATACACAGTGATGTCACGTCCAGGTTTGGCACCAGAAGTGTCCTATCTCCCCCATTTCTCCCTCCCCACTCTACTGAGCAGCAGCAGGCACCGGGGGGGAGGGTTCTGAGTGGGAGGTGTCCTGCTATAGGCCCCCCTAAGTTTGTCCTAAGCTGTAGTCACTCTGACATTTCGAGCAAAAATACTTAGGGCATGCCATTGAAAAGATATGCTTAATACAGGGCAGCCAAATTGTAACATAAATTATACAATGGGAGCAAGATAAATTTGTAAGTATGGTCCAAGCTACATGTTACATTTAACACATGATCACCAGAGGAATTCCAGCCATATGATAGCTGCAAGTTCCCTGTGGGAACTCAATTCAGAGCTACCACAGAGGCCCGGTTCAGATCAGAACTGCAGCATGAGGGGAGGAGATTCTGCAGCTCCCCCCCACCACCACACACACTGTTTTACTGGACCCCAAATGGCCTGAGGGTATTATTTGCCCCATCAGGGTACTGCACATGCACTGAATGCTTGTACATTAAGCTCCTGTGGGGGAAAATACTCTCAGGGCTATTTCCAATCGTGTTTGTGGGTAAAGTGAGAACCCTTCCTCCTACCACACTCCAGCCCGAATCTTCATTGTCCCCTGCAACACCTCTGAAGTGAGTTCTCATTTTCACAGCTAGCATCCTGCTGCCAGTCCCTGTGGTAATCCCATGATAGACGTAACTAGGGTTGCCAGCTCCGGGTTGGGAAATACCTGGAGATTTTTGGGGCGGAGACTGAAGAGGGCGGGTTTGGGGAGGGACTTCAATGCCATAGAGTCCAATTGCCAGAGCAGCCATTTTCTCCAGGTGAACTGATCTCTATCGGCTAGAGATCAGTTGTAATAGCAGGACATCGTAGATTTAATCGTAGATGTAACATGTAGCTTGGATAAGTGTCTGGGTCATTTCCATGGTGACATTCACATTGGGCAAAGGCTGTGTTGTGTGGACAAGGCTTGATCAGGCATAGAAAATATAACTACTCTCCAGTTCAGTCCTATGATTTTGGAACTAACAACAGCTGCCAAGATTATAATTGCCAGAAACTGGAAAGATTTTTTTTTTTTTTTTTTAAAAAACATTTGAATGTTAAATCTCGTCAGATAAAATCTGGCAGACTGTAAAATTGTCTAAGTTAACAGAAACAGTTCATCTTAGAGGCAGCAGGTTAACAAATTTTTAGATTTTTGCTTGTTGGAAACCATGTTTTGATTTTTGGAGATGAGAGATAGGATTATCTTCTGACTGGTATAACTGTGCAGTGCTACTAGGAGCAGATATAGTAAGATAGATAGTTGCTATATTAGGTATTTCAATGGAATATTGATCATGTATGTATTATGGGTTGTTTTGTTAATTTAAGAGAAGGTATGCTTTTTTGGTATGTGGTTTACTTATATTGATGAAATAGTAACAAAAGTTTAAAAGTATCTTTTTGATTGTACTAAACATTATATATTATAACTCAGATCTGGAGTGGTATTTTAATATTTGTAACTTTTAATAGATTTGTTATACAAACTACTTATTATTTATCAAAGCATGGATCTCACTCATGATAAGGCTTTATTAATGTTATCTTGTGGTATGTTTACCTAGACTTGAGTCGAGTAGCACCTTAGAAACCAACAAGAGTTAGGATATACTCTTTTGAGAATCAAAGGTCCTTTTATCAGATACCTGAGAGCCAGCATGGTGTAGGGGTTATTGGTGGTGGACTCCAATCTGGAGGACCGGGTTTGATTCCCCACTCCTCCACATGAGCAGCGGACTCTAATCTAATGAACCATGTTGATTTGCCCACTCCTACACATAAGGCTAGCTGGGTGACCTTGGGCTAGTCACAGTTCTCTCTGAACTCTCTCAGCCCGATCTACCTCACAAGGTGTCTGTTGTGGGGAGGGGAAGGGAAGCCAATTTGAGACTCCTTAAAGGTACAGAAAATTGGGGTATATACTCTCAAAAATGTTTATTCGAAAGCTTGTTGGTCTCTAAGGTGCTACTGGACTTCGAATCTACTGCAGACCCACATGACTACCCTCTGAACCTATATTGTGGTATGTTAGTATATTTTGCATATTTAATAAAATTATAGGGGGAATAAATTATAACCTTTTTAAATTTGGTGGGTTTTTTTTAAATCGTAGTTAAATAAAATGGTCAGAATCACTAGGACTAGATGCAGGGAAATAATCAGAAACAGGCGGATAAATCGGTTACACGGGGGGTGGAGGGCAGGGAGAAATCAATTTTAAAATCTGACAAGGAACTCAAAGGAAGGGAAATATATAAGCAATACATTGCTGTGGGTGTGGAATGACCATACACTTTGCTAAGCAGACTACTGTCCAGAGACAGGGAAGATCGGTGGGTGTTCCCCTGTGTGCGTTAAGTGCCGACAAGTCGCTTCCGACTCATGGCGACCCTATGAATCAAAGTTTCCCTAGTAGAAGCTAAAACGTGCAGTTGATTTTCCTAAATGGGCAACTTACCTGCAAGTTGAAGTGTGAGTTCACTGCTCTTCAGGATATAAATGTGAGAAAACAAAGGCAGTTCTGGATTGCCATATGCACCTGCACAATCCTTCAGAAGAAGAAGAAGAAGGTTTTTATATGCCACCTTTCTCTTCCACTTAAGGAAGAATCAGACTGGCTTACAATCACCTTCCCCCCCTCCCCATAACAGACACCATGTGAGGTAGGTGAGGCTGAGAGAGCTCGAAGACAACTGTGACTAGCCCAAGGTCACCCAGCTGGTTTCATGTGGAGAAGTGGGGAAACCAACCTGGATCACCAGATTAGCATCTGCCTCTCATGTGGAGGAGTGGGGAATCAAACCCAGTTCTCCAGATTAGAGTCCACTGCTCCAAACCACTGCTCTTAACCACTACACCACGCTGGCTCTAACGCTGGCTTTTCAGTTGTTCATTTTATGAACTTGATGCAAGATTAGTATTTGTGCTGCCAATATTAGCTGCCTGCTTGCTTCCAGTAGATTCCGTTTCTGTAGCTGTAATTAGATTTTTTTTTTAAAAAAAAAAACTCCATGCATCTGTATCATCTACACCCTGTAGTACTGCCCTCAGGCTTTGTACCTCTCAGGGAACTGGAGAGTGTTTCACCGTGCCATCATCATTTCTCCTCTGGCAGACTCAAATGAATAAACTGTTGACTCTCTTCCACTTTTATGACCTTTGTCAAAAGCAGTCACCTGGCTTGGACCCCTCGCCTACATCCAGTATCCTCCCGCTGGTGAGTATTCATAATCACTGGCGAGAGTCATTCTGGAAACAGTATACATTACTGATTTATTGTCAGGCTACTTTTTGTGTTCCGCCTTGAAGGTTTTCATGAGATATAGGGTTGCCAGGTCCCTCTTCGCTATCGGTGGGAGATTTTTGGGATGGAGCCTGAGGAGGGCAGGGTTTGGGAGGGGAGGGACTTCAATGCCATAGAGTTCAATGTCCGAAACGGCCATTTTCTCCAGGTGAACTGATCTCGATCGGCTGGAGATCAGTTGAATTAGCAGGAGATCTTCTGCCATTACCTGGCAGTTGGCAACCCTAATGAGATAGCCTTTGGAAATACAGCCCATGAGGTGGTTCTCCTGCACAAAATGCATTGAACAGTACAGGAGGTAGGGTCACCAGGTCCCTCTTCACCACTGGTGGGAGGCTTTTGGGGCGGAGCCTGGGGAGGGCGGGGTTTGGGGAGGGGAGGGACTTCAATAGAGTCCAATGGCCAATGCGGCCATTTTCTCCAGGTGAACTGATCTCTATCAGCTGGAGATCAGTTGTAATAGCAGCATTTTCTGACTGTCAGAGGTCGCCTCACTCTCTCCATGCGTTCCTGGGCATTTTCCCCACGTTTTCTGGATGCTGGCTAAACACGAATCCAGAAAACATGAGTTTCATTGATCTGCAGTGGTGCAGTTACACAATTTAAACTCTAGGTTTAATGGTTTTAGGAGCTCATCACAAGATCTGAGTAATTTGAGAGATTTATTTTTATTTACTTTATATTCCACCTTTCTCACAGTGATTCAAAGCAGGTTACGTAGTGCAAAACAGCACATTCAAATAACATGAGAGATCTGATAAGCAATTGGGGTTGCCAAATCTGGATGGGGAAATTCCTGGAGATTTGAGGGTGGAGCCTGGGGATGGTGGGATTTGGGAAGGGGAGGATCCTCAGTCGGGTAAATACCCTAGAGTGCAAAGAAGCCATTTTCTCCAGGAGAAATGCTCTCTGTCATCTGAAGATCAGGTATAATTCCGGGAGATCTCCAGGGCCCACCTAGAAGTTGACAAGCCTAGGGCAGAGCCTGGGGAAGGTGGGATTTGGGTAGGCTTGCTACGCCCCCGCCAGGGATGGGGGATCTCTTCCCCAAACTTAGGGTAGCCAGGTCCCCCCTGGCAACTGGTGGAGGTTGTGGGGACTTACCAGTGGTAAATTTTGGCCTCAGCCTGGTCACCATCAACCTGACATCACTTCCAGAAGTGATGCCATCATGTCGCCAACGTCATGGGTATGCTCTGGTATTTGGACAGGACTCTGTCGTAAAAATGGCTTCTACCTGAGAAGGGTGTAGTTTGAAGAGGGGAGGGACTTCAATGCCATAGAATCCAATTGCCAAAGTGGCCATTTTCTCCAGGTCAACTGATCTCTGTGGGCTGGAGTTCAGTTGTAATAGCAGGAGATCTCCAGCGGAGGTTGGCAACCCTAGTTATAATTACCATCTTTAATGAACCTTTGCCTTGATTTCTCCCAGGATCTAGATTTGACAGTACTGGTAGTACATCTTTAATAATCATTTCAATAAAGCAGCTCCATTTAGAAAGAAGAACTTTCCCCTCTGTTTCTGATGCAGTTCATGCTAAGGAGCATCAAGTGAAAATTAATTTGCTCTCCTCAATTCTCCTCAGTAAATTTGGTTTATTCTTTCTAGTTGTTTGAGCACAGTGAATAGGGATGAGTGGATTTTTTCCCCATTTCATTACGGTCAAAATAATAGTTATGTATTGGATCCAGCTAGCACGATTCCGTGATCTTTTGGGATGATCAAAAAGGACCCCTTTATCATCAGTGGAAAGCTGTCTGGATCTAGGGTTAGGGATGCCAACTTACCAGTAGGGCAGGATCTCCCACCCCTAGCTCCCATTTCCTGATGCTGCTCTAGTGGCTGGCAGAAGAAGAAGAAATTGCCATCAGCACAATTGTGTCACATCTCTTATGAGGACAATGTAAATGTGACATGTCCACTTTAGTAGCTGCCTAGAGAAGACTGACATCACTTCCTGGGTTTCCATGGAAGTGAGGTAGCTCCACTGCGTCAATGGCGCCCCACCCCTCAGATTCCCACTGTTTGCCGGGCACTGGATAGCAACTCTTGGTGTCACCTGGATATCTCCTGGGGTTGCCTGGTCCCACCCACCTCCCCGGCCACCAGCAGGGGATGGGGAGATAGGGTTGCCAGATCCAGGTTGGGAAACTACTAGCGATTTGGAGATAATGCCTTGAGATGACAGGGACCTCAGTGGGGTACAGCACCATAGACTCTACCCTCAAAGCAGCCATTTTCTGCAGGGGAACTGATCTCTGTGGTCTAGAGATGAGCTGTAATTCTGGGAGATCCCCAGGTTCCACCTGGAGGCTGGCGTCCCTAAAATCATCTGGAAATACCACTGATCTCCAGACTGCAGAGATCAGTTTCCCTGCAGAAAATGGCTGCTTTGGAGAGTAGACTTTATGAGCTCCCTCTAGGGTTGCCAACCTCCAGGTTCTAGCTGGAGCATTCCTGCTGTGACAACTGATCTCCAGCCGATAGAGATCAGTTCACCTGGAGAAAATGGAGCCTTGGTGATTGGACTCTATGGCATTGAAGCCCCTCCCCTCCCCAAACCCCGCCCTCCTCAGGTTCCATCTCAAAAACCTTCCACTGGTAGTGAAGAGGGACCTGGCAACCCTCCCTCCCTTCACCAAACTCCGCCCTCCCTCACTTTCACCCCCAACTCTCCAGGAATTTCCCAGCTTAGATTTGGCAATCCTAGCTGGATCCAAACCTATTGCATTTTTTTTTAAGAGGACGAATTTCTGCGGATAAATATGCAATTGGTCTCCACAAGCACTGACATATTCCCTCTGGATTTGGATGTTGTAATAGTGCGGAAACAGTTATTGCTGCCAGCGCCATCTTTCTCAGGGCACTGGATCATTAATTGTCCAAATTCTGATGTTTGTTTGCTTGCTTGCTTTTGGTATTAGGCGATGTATGTGATTACATTATATAATTGCAGCATGCTTGCTAGAATTTGTTTAAAATTACACCACTGATTAAGGGGATTAACTATATTCTCCCTTCAGCCAGATCGAGGGATTGAATGTTCTTGCAACTTTCATAATCCTAGCTCGGCTTGTTTGCTGGTTGCATTTTTTGAAAGATGAATGACTTGGAGCTGCATTGTTATGTGGCATGCCTTGAAATGGCACAATAAATTGAGGTGATCTGGTGCTTACAATGTGGGTGTATTGGGGGTGTCTCTTTTTTTAGTACTATGGCAGGTATGCTACAGCTGCAGGTTTCCTGGTGACATTATAAATAACATGTTTTGGCAT
This sequence comes from Euleptes europaea, assembly GCF_029931775.1. Classification (NCBI taxonomy): domain Eukaryota; kingdom Metazoa; phylum Chordata; class Lepidosauria; order Squamata; family Sphaerodactylidae; genus Euleptes; species Euleptes europaea. The sequence continues at coordinate 104,196,225 of NC_079316.1, read as the reverse complement.
TAGTTTTTGCTTTTTCTGGTCTTCGGAGAATGTTAAATCAGTCCTTCTAGCCCGAATATTTATCTGGATTGCTAGCACAGAGTTGCTAATAAATTAAAAACATGCACACAACCACCTCCACTGTCTTCGGAGGAAAGTGTATTATCCGGCTTTCTCCTCAGTCATTTAATCTAGAATTCTTGATGCTCAAAAACTTTCCAAACATTTTGACAGAGAGGGAATGAGAAGGCACAAATATTTCTTTGCATTGCTGTGAGGTTTGCCAACTGTGGATAGGAAAGTTCCTGAAGATTTGGGGGCGGAGCCTGGGGAGGGCAGGGTTTGGGGAAGGGAGGGAACTCAGTAAGGATGTGATGCCATAGAATTAGGGTTCGCAGGTCCTTCTTCGCCACCAGCAGGAGGTTTTTGGGGTGGAGCCTGAAGAGGGTGGGGTTTGGGGAGGGGAGGGACTTCAATGCCATAGAGTTCAATAGCCAAGGCGGCCATTTTCTCCATGTGAACTGATCTGTATCAGCTGGATCAGATGTAATATCAGGAGATCTTGAGCTACTACCTGGAGGCTGGCACATCTACATAGAATCCATCCTCCAAAACAGCCCTTTTCTCTGAGGGAAGGGAACTAATCTTTGTATGGATACATGAACATATGAGGGTGCCTTATTCGGTATTTACTCCAGGGTCTCAGGCAGAGGTCTTTCACATCACCCACTGCATCCTTTAACTGGAGATGCCGGGTATTGAACCTCACATCATCTTAGCAAGAAAAGAATCCCCCCAAGTAGTAAGACAAGGGGTTGGATTCCATGAATCCATTCCATTAATGGTTCCACCTTCCATCCATGCAAGGTGCCTTCTCCAATGCAAGAGGTTCTTCCACTAGCTGGTTGGATCCATGGGATCCAATCCAAGGATTGTTGTATCTTCTAAATGTCACGGTGAAACTATTAAATCCACCTCTCTGATTGGCTTAATGAGTACTGGAATAATTGCCGTTCTTAAATGAGGGCTTTTGTAAACCTCTTTAGCTCTCTTCTCCACACCTATGGAAGTGGGAATGCCTTTGCCCCCAGCAATGAGATGATGGTTGAGTCAATAGATGTGTTTAATTTTGGCATGCTTTCTAAATGTTCTTCTTGAATATGATAGAATCTTTGTTATAGCTAGGGTTGCCAGGTCCCTCTTCGCCACTGGCAAGAGGTTTTTTTGGGTGGAGCCTGAGGAGGGTGGGGTTTGGGGAGGGGAGGGACTTCAATGCCATAGAGCCAAAGTGGCCCTTTTCTCCAGGTGAACTGATCTCTGTCAGCTGGAGATCAGTTGTAATAGCAGGAGATCTCCAGCTAGTACTTGGAGGTTGGCAACCCTAGTTATAGTTGGTTGAGCATTGGGAATAAAGAGGCTTGCCAGAACTTTCACTGTAGTAGGAAAAATCGCTTTGGCAAGCTCTGTTGCCTACCATTACTGCAAGGGTAGTGGGAGAAAAAAACTCATAACGGCCACACTGCCACTGTTACTACGTCACTTCTGAGTTGTACCCGGAAGTGACATAGCAACGTCGGTGACATTGTGACCACCACCCCCGGCCACCATCCCCAACCCTTCCACTGGTTACCAGGCCTGGCCTGGCAACTGTAAGGGTAAACACTGCCTTTTACTTTTGGCCCTGTAGTGAAGTGACATTGGGAAGGGTTTTTGGTTTGGTTTTGTTTTTAATCTACGGTTGCCAGCTCCAGGTGGGAAATATCTGGAGATTTGGGGGTGGGGAGCCTGAAGAGGGTGGGGTTTGAGGAGGGAAGGGACTTTAATGCCATAGAGTCCAATTGCCAAAGTGGCCATTTTCGCCAAATGAACTGATCTCTATCGGCTGGAGATCAGTTTTAATAGCAGGAGATCTCCAGCTAGTACCTGGAGGTTGGCAACCCTCGTAGTTCCCACCTCGTGTCCACACAAAGACTTGGCCAAATTTGAGATGGTAAGCAACTTTTGGTAAATAACATTTGAGTGCCAAGGCCTCATAATTCAACTAGAAACTCAATATTAATGAATTTTGGCAGCATTCCTGTCCCAAAGGCATTTGTCCTTTTCTCATTGTTCCTTCCTTGTTTCTTTTTTAAAAGGCCTTGTTTCTATAATGATGTAATAAATTACCTCCACACCACTTCCTCAGCCTTCCTCACAGCACCACACTAAGTAGGCTCCCAGTTGACATAACACTCATATCTTTTTTCCCCCTCCCTTTACCCTCATGTTGGGTCATCCGCAGAATTGGCCTGAGGCACCCGAGTCTTCCCATGTACGCACAAAATGTTAATAAATGACCATTTGGCACCCTTTAATGATGGCCAAAATCTAATACTAGAGGCAACTGTCTCATTTTTCCTCATGACAGAGCAGCTTTGGTGCTTCATATTTACAGGACAACAATTTCCTTCTTTGATCATTGGGAAGGTTCATAAATGGAACTTTTCTCGTCATCTCCAGTTCTTTATTTCATTTATGTGAGAGATCCCCCTCTCTGAGTTTGCTTCTCCAAATCAGTTGCTCAGACGTTGATACAGAAACAATAGATTTATTGAAGCCTTCAGGAGATGAGACAGGCACAGGTAGAAAGTTGCAAGTGAGGGGCTATACGGGTTTACAGAATATATTGACTCCAGGGCACTGGGGCACTGGGGTTCACACTTATTGTTATGGGAAGTTACAAGCTTGGCATAATACAAAACATCAGACGGATCCCAGGAAGTCTGGTGCGGCTATCACACTTCCAAGGCCGCACCGGCCTGAGGGAGTACTGGCAGGAAGAACAGCGGGGGGGGAAGATACATGGGCCATCAGGCCTGGCGCCTGAGACCAGAAGGTGTGAACTGCTTTTACGAGTTCACTGATAACACCGCAGGTGATGGAAAGCAGAGATACAAAGACAGAGACCCTCACATTCTGCCCCCCTTAAGGCCCCCCTCCGAGAGGACGAGGCTTATCGGGATAAGCGAGGTGGAATTCTCGGACCAAGCGAGGAGCTGCCATGTGGGGTGCGGCCACCCATTCGTCATGAGCGGAGCCAAGGTTTTTCCAGCGAACAAAGTAAAACAGTTTCCCTTTCTTCCATTTGGAATCTAAAACCTTGGATATTTCCAAATGGGTATCCCCTCCTACTACGGTAGGAATCTCATGAGCGGGAGGGGGGTGGAACTGGGGAGCTGCTACATAAGGTTTGAGGAGGCTTATATGGAAGACTGGATGAACTCCCTTGAGAGTCTTAGGGAGACTCAGTTCCACGGTAACCTCGTTGATTACTCTGGTAATGGGGAAAGGTCCTACATAACGGTCGCTCAGTTTTTTGCAGGGGCGAAGAGAGCGGAGGTTTTTGGTGGACAGATAGACTTGCTCCCCCACCTTGAGTTCCCATCCCGGAGACCGGTGTTTGTCTGCTTGTTCCTTGTACTTGCTTTTTGCCCTTTCCAGATTTTTGAGCAACCATGGCCAGGTGGATTTAACCACCTGAATCCACTCCTGAAGATCAGGGGTAGACTGGAGCTCTGGCGAGACGGGGGCAGAACCGAAAGGGCCAAAATCCGTCCCGTATATAACTTGGAAGGGACTAAAGCCGGTAGAGGAATGAGGCGCATTGTTGTACGCATATTCGGCAAATGGCAGCAGGTCGACCCAGTCGTCCTGGTGGAAATTTACATAGCAACGCAAATAACATTCTACTACCGCATTTACTCGTTCCGTTTGACCATCCGTTTGGGGGTGATAGGCGGAAGAAAGGCCCTGTTCCTCCACTCCCATTAACTTTAGGAAAGCCCGCCAGAATTTGGCAACAAACTGGACCCCCCGGTCGGAGAGGACCTTCCTCGGGATCGAGTGTAGCCTGAGGACGTGCGTGATGAACAGTTTAGCTAAGCCCTGGGCTGAAGGAAGACCTGCACATGGAACGAAATGAACCTGTTTGGAAAAGAGGTCTGTGATAACCCAGAGAACCGTTTTCCCCCGACTTGGAGGTAGGTCGGTGATAAAATCCATGGCGATGACTTCCCAGGGACGGGAGGGGTTCTCAAGCGGTTTGAGAAGCCCCGGGGGTTTTCCCATCCGTTTCTTGGCTGTGGCGCAGGTGGGGCAGCTGCGCACATACAACTCTACATCAGATCTCATACCGGGCCACCAGAATTGCCTTCGAACCAGGTGAAGCGTTTTTACGAAACCAAAATGACCCGCTAGCCTGGCCCCATGTACAAGTCCCAATACTTCTTTGCGAAGGGAAGATGGGACATATAGTTTCCCCCCTTGCACCCACCAAGTGTTGGTTCGTTCCAAGCCAGTGGGGAGGAGATGGTGCTCCTCCTCCTGTAAGGAGGCGTCCCGGAGTCGCTGTTGGAATGCTTCCGGGATACCTTTGAGCGTAGGGGGGGTCTCCGGTTGGCGGGCTTGGGATCGGGTGGTGACGGCCAAGCCAGGGACTTCCCCTCGCTGTTCGGGAGTGAACAGGGAGTCGACGGGGCGATCGAAATCGTTGCGATACTGGGGAAGTCGTGACAAAGCATCAGCTAGGGCATTTTCTTTGCCAGGGACATGTTTGAGGGTGAACCGGAATTTTGCAAAAAATTGGGCCCACCGAATTTGTTTGGCATTGAGTTTTCTAGCTCCCTTGAGAGCCTCAAGATTCTTGTGATCTGTGCACACTTCGAACGGCAGCTCGGCCCCCTCTAAGAAGTGTCTCCATATGGTAAGGGCATGTTTGACCGCTGCTGCCTCCTTCTCCCAAATGGCCCAGTTGATTTCGGACTGGGAAAACTTCTTGGAGAAGTAGGCGCATGGCCTCAACCGTCCTCCCTCATCCCTCTGCAATAGGGCCCCGCCCATGGCTACATCCGAGGCATCCACCTGCACCACGAAGGGCTTGGTGCAATCCGGGTGAGCCAAAACGGGTTCGGATGAAAAAAGTAGCTTTAAACGTTCAAAAGCTTGCTGGCACTGGGGAGACCATTGCAGACGGGCTGAGGGGGGTGCGGCGCTAGCCCCCCTGTCCTTGGTACGCAACAGGGCAGTGAGGGGAAGCGCAACTTGGGCAAAGTTGGGAATGAAATTCCGGTAAAAGTTGGCAAACCCCAAAAACTGTTGAAGTTGGCGGCGGGTAGTGGGGGTTTCCCAGTCCCGCACCGCCTGGACCTTGGCGGGGTCCATTTCCAACCCTTGGTGGGAAATCACATACCCCAGAAATGTAATAGAAGGTTGGTGGAATTCACACTTGGACACCTTAGCATACAGTTTGTGCTCCCGCAGCCGCTGGAGCACTTCTCGCACTAGGCGCACATGTTCTTCCATGGTCTCAGAGTAAATAAGAATGTCATCGAGAAATACCACCACCCCCCGAAACAGTAAATCATGCAAAACTTCATTAATTAATTGCATAAAGACACTCGGAGCCCCCGAAAGTCCGAACGGCATGACCAGGTACTCAAACATCCCAAAACAACTGGAAAAGGCCGTTTTGGGTTCGTCTCCTTCTTTGATGCGAATGCGGTGGTAGGCTTCTACCAAGTCCAGTTTGGTGAAGATTCGGCCCTCCTTTAATTGTGCTAGAAGGTCAGGAATAAGAGGGAGGGGGTAAGCATTAGACTGGGTGACTGCGTTCAGTCTGCGAAAGTCAATACACAGTCTTAAATCTCCCGTCTTTTTCTTTACAAAGAAAGCTGGGGCTGAATAAGGAGCCTTGGAGGGGCGTATGAAACCCCTCGCCAGATTGACATCCAGATAGTCTCGCAATACAGTCTTTTCACTAGGGCTCATGGGGTAAACCTTCCCCTTAGACAGTTTGCCTTCCCCTACAATCTCGATGGCACAGTCCGTTTCTCTGTGGGGAGGCAGTTCGTCGCACTCTCTAACATCGAAAACATCAGTAAACTGCGAGTACTCAGAGGGTAATTGAGGAGAGACTGGGGCGGGGGACCCTACCAGTGCGGCGGCTGGAGTTCTGAGTACCCGTTCCTTGTCATGCAACCCACAGGGGTTTTCGGGGAAGGAAAGCACCCGTTTAACCCAATCAATGGAGGGATTGTGTCCCCTTAACCAGTTCATCCCTAACACCACAGGGGTTACAATAGGGGCGATGGTGAAATACAACCGTTCCCAATGTTCCCCCACGGACATAATCACGGCTGCAGTTCTGTGGGTCACAGGGCCCCGTTTAAAGTCACTCCCGTCCATTTGGGAAAAACGGAGGGGTCCCGGAAGCCGCTTGCGCCAGACACCCAACTTCTTGGCAGTTTCCTCATTTATCATGGTGCGGGCACACCCCGAGTCGACCAACGCGGGGACCTCTAACGGGGGACCCCCTTTGGGTAGGGACAGATGAACACGCACAAATACATTGTCCTCTTGGGCGCTTACCATCGGTGGAGCTCCTTGCACAACGATAGGGACGGTCTGCTGCGGAGCCCCCTCTACAGCAGACCGACGGCGTTTTTTGCCGGCTGTTCCCACTCTTCCTCCTCGCTGGAAGAGGGGGACGGGGTGGTGGCTTCCGGGGAGCCGTCCGAATCAAAGACGGTATTTGTAATCCGGGACCCCGATGGGACCGTAGAGTCGGATGCCCCATCCTGGGGGCGCGCGTGGAGAGCGGAGGGTGCGCCGGAGCGCCGGCTCAGTGGTCCACTTCTGCGGCGAGGCTGGCTGTCGGCGGCCGGTTTCGTCGGCTCGGCCTGGGTTTGGCGGGGGGGGGTCGGACGGCCTGAGCGAGAGGGGCATTGCGATGCAAAGTGACCCTTTCCCCCGCAGATCAGGCAGACGCCGGCCTCGAACCGCTTGCGGCGTTCCGCGGCCGAGAGACCCCCGCCACCCCCTTGCCGGAGTTCCCGGCCACGGTCACCTCGGGGCCTGGGGTCTCGCCCAAGCCGTTGCTTGGACAAGTTCAGGAGTTGTTTGCGATTCTCGATGTCAGCAGCATGGCGAACCCAACCTTCCACATCCGGGGGGTTCCCTTGCATGAAGGCCCAATGTTGGAGGTCTGGGTTGAGACCCTCCCTGAAACATTGTACCAAGGTAGCTTCACTCCAGTCCAGAATTCGGCTAGCCAGTGACTGGAACTCACTTGCATACTGCGCCACCGACTTAGTCCCTTGGCGCAGTTGCATCAGGGAGGCTTTAGCCCGCTCACCCAGAGTCGGGTCCTCAAAACGGTTTCGGAGTGCTACCATGAACTCGTCCAGGGTTCGCAGCACCGGCGAGCGGAGTTCATACTGCAACACCATCCAGGCAGCCGCCTCCCCTTGCAGTAAGGAAGCCACGTACTGCACCCGGGACTCCTCAGAAACGAAGGTTCGGCCTTGTTCCCGCATAAAAATGTCTACTTGGACCATAAAAAAGGTCAACTGGTCTCCCGACCCGTCATACGTGACTTTCAGGTCCCGACGGGCCGGGGGGGCAGGGGTTGCGGGCGGAACTACCGGCGCCCCGTCTGGGGGAGCACCGGCTGGAGGTTGCAACTTCAGCGCATCTAGGGTCGTGGCCATCTCACCCATTACGCGTTGCATGATCTCCATCTGCTCCTGCATAGCCCGGCGGTCTTCCTGCCACTGCTTTCGTTCTTCCTCCATGAGGGCCTCTTTGCGGGCCGGGTCCCCTTCGAGTCCCGTGCTGGGGAAGGCCAACCGGCGATCCTTCGCCGCAGTCCGCGAGAGCGACCAGCCCTTGGGAGAGTCCAGCCAATAAGTAAGCCCCCGGGGACGTCCGTCCCGATCTTGGTCGGGGGCGCGACCCTCCGGTTTCTTTGGCTTGGCTCCCTCCTCCTTCGGGTCCGGCTTCTCCGGCTCGTCCGGTTCCTTGGGGGCATCGGGGTTAGGGGTGGTGTCCTCGTCGGCTGACATTCTGTCCAAAGCGGTACAGCTGCAGTCCGAGAGGCAAGGACTTGCAACTTAATGTGAGAGATCCCCCTCTCTGAGTTTGCTTCTCCAAATCAGTTGCTCAGACGTTGATACAGAAACAATAGATTTATTGAAGCCTTCAGGAGATGAGACAGGCACAGGTAGAAAGTTGCAAGTGAGGGGCTATACGGGTTTACAGAATATATTGACTCCAGGGCACTGGGGCACTGGGGTTCACACTTATTGTTATGGGAAGTTACAAGCTTGGCATAATACAAAACATCAGACGGATCCCAGGAAGTCTGGTGCGGCTATCACACTTCCAAGGCCGCACCGGCCTGAGGGAGTACTGGCAGGAAGAACAGCGGGGGGGGAAGATACATGGGCCATCAGGCCTGGCGCCTGAGACCAGAAGGTGTGAACTGCTTTTACGAGTTCACTGATAACACCGCAGGTGATGGAAAGCAGAGATACAAAGACAGAGACCCTCACAATTTATTTATTTAGAGGTTTACAGCCCGCTTTTCTCCCCAATGGAGACCTCGGCCATTTATGCATGGCTGCTTCCTTGCGGTCACCCTGCCAACTACTTTGGGGCTTTGCTTTGATTATGCCTGCATTTTTCTGACCGTCAGAGCTTGCCTCGCCCTCCCGCATTTTTTTGCGTGTTTTGCCCACATTTTCCGGATTTGTGTTTAGCAGCATCCAGATTTTATGGTTCTGCCATGACAATGCTTAATACAAGAGTAGGATTATGAATCCTTCTGTGAAGCAAGAAGATAATATTTATTTTTTATGGATGCCAGGTCACCTGTGTGTATAGAAAATACCGTAACTCCCTTGGGGTAGCCATTTGGTTAAGTGCTCACTTGTGAAGTGTGAGGGGATTGCATTGAAGCCCCTGCCTCTGGGATAGCTAGGGTTCCCAACTGCCCAGTTATGGCAGGAGATGGCCTGCCAATTATCTTTGCTGCTCGACTCTCAGCTGGTCAGCGGGCAAATGCAAGCCAGGGGAATGGAGGGGGAGCGATCGGCGTCATCTATGTGATGACATCACTTCCAGTTGATGCAGAAGCCCTGGCATCACACTGGAGGAAAGCTCTAACACTCACGGAAAAACTCTATGGAAACTGTAGAGTTTTTTTCATGAGTGATAGAGCTTCCCCCCAGTGTGATGCCAGAACTGCCGCATAAACTGGAAGTGATGTTTTCATGTATGTAACTGCCATTGCTGCCCCTACCCCACCTCCCTAAATTTCCTGCCAGTTGTGAGGAGGGACCTGTCAACCCTAGGGATATTGCATTGGTTTAAATGAGGCCTAAGAAAATGTTTTTTTTTTTAAAAAAGGCAGCGAATTGGGCAGCAGAAAGTCAAATTCATTAAGCTTGTCAAGGATGAAAAAAAATCAGTTGAAGGCTGGAAACAATTTGGTGTGTGTATTTTTACGTTTCTTTTTCCTGTGAAGGAAAATTAAAGAGATTCAACTGAGCAATAAGACAGGCTACAAGGTAAAAGTTTGCACTCTTTATATAGAAACAAAGAAAGGAAATTCTCTCAGGGCAATTGCCCGCTCTCTCAGAATATCAATCACTCTGGTGCTAAACTAGTATTAACTCCAACTCCATTTTGGACTGGTTAAATATTCCATAAATGAATTATGTCTACTTTCTAGACATTTCACAGTGCAGGAAGCAATCGAACGGGGCGCTCTTTGGACTTTCATATTGCAGCTAATAATTTATGGTGTGTTTCTCTGAATGACGTCCCTGCGATAAAATTGACTGTCGCTGCAATCCTAATGAGAGTTACACCTTTCCAAGCCCATTGACTTCAGTGGACTTTAAAAAGGTGTAATCCTGCAAAGGACTGCACTGGCAGTGACTCTGCAGAAGATTCATGGCCTTTGAAATGTATGAAAAAGAATAAAAATCATATATAGAGAAAGAGAACCGTGTAAACTTGCAAGAAGAGTTGTGATGTAAGTAAAAAAGTCCAGGACCTAAAAATTTACTTGTGACATGTCCAATGTTTTGGTCACTGCCAGTGGTAGACCCTTATGGCTAGATTTGAGTCCAGTAGCACCTTAGAGAACAATGAGATTTTCAGGGTATAAGGTTTTGAGACTCAAAGCTCCCTTCATCAGTATCTCTCACAGTAAGCTCTAAAAAGTAAGCCAATTACAAAGCAGCATTTCAAGGGGTGGGGACTTGATTTGAGCTTGGAGACTGCTGGTGCAGAGATTCCCAACAGGAAAGTGTGGGTCCGGTGAGCAACAAATCTCAGGTAAAACTCCCATGTATAAACGACCTAAGAAGACAGCCAGAGTCTTCATGAAAATGTCCTGAGTTAATTTTTTCCCCCTGCTCACACTCTGTCAGCTGCGTTTGCCCTGTTTGCCTTTATCACTTTAAACATAGTCTGTTCTTAAGAGGACCAGACTTCACAAGCTGGCAAGGGAAAATAGGGGGGGGGAGGCTCTTCAGCATCATGTCAATGTGCGACATCACTTCTGCCACAAATCTAGGTGACATTATTGTGATGGGGCAATACTCTAGGGTTCACCCAAAACTCGATGGTTTGCCCCCTTGTAACAGAAGTGATGTTGCGCACCAGTGCAAGGCTGGCACACCTGTCCCCTCTCCCCATTTCCTCCCACGGAATTGTCAACTCTGGCCGGCAGCCATACCCTGATGGCATGTAATGATGTGTGACTTCTTGTTCCATGCCTGTACTTCAATGGGTTCTGAGCTGACATCTTGGGGAATACAGGCGGGTCCCAGGTCCAGTAAGGTTGACGATCACTATTTTATCGTTTAGTAAATTTGAGGGCAAAAATGATTGGGTGTTTCATTGTATTACGTAAATGTATATGCGGACACTCTTGTGTGTGTTAAGTGCCGTCAAGTCGCTTCCGACTCATGGCGACCCTATGAATGAAAGTCCTCCAAAATGTCCTATCTTTGACAGCCCTGCTCTTAATTGCTTATTATTAATTATCTGTTTCTACCACCCTTCCTTCAAGGAAGGGTTAACTGCTCTTAATTGCTTATTATTAATTAATTAATTATTAATTATCTGTTTCTACCACCCTTCCTTCAAGGAGTTTAGTTTAGCTGTCATAGACCCTCCACCTTCACTTGTTATTCTCACAACAACTCTGTGAAGTAGGACAGATGTAGGATTGCCAATCTCCAAGTGGAGTTCTCCTGAAAGTATAATGGATTGCAGAGATTAGTTCCCCTAGAGGAAATAGCACCTTTCAGAAGACAGACTTTATGGCATCATATCCCTGCTCAACTCTGTCCAAGACCCAAACTCTGCCCTCCCGAAACACTGCTCCTAAATCTCCAGAATTTTCTCCAGCTGGAACTGGCAACCCTTCACAGGTAGGTGAAGGATGGTAACCACCCCAAGACCACCTGATGCCCCTTGGAACAGAATAGGGATTTGACCTAGTATCAGTCCAACATTTTAACCATTAGTTCCCCCTGAGGTCTCCTTTGACGGGGAAAGGACTATGCCAGAAGTTTAATTAATAATTCTGCCTTATGTTATTCATCCAGAGGATTTAATAACATGTGCTATAACTGGATTAAAAGTCAGCTTCTGCCCGGAGTCAGTTCTGAAAGTGTGATTTGTACCATCCACTCAGTAGCCTCTTGGAATAAAATCCGACGTCAGGCTTATCAAGCCCCACGCGTTTAATGAAATAATGAAGAATGAATATTGAAAGCAGGAATGTGAAACAGGAAATCAGTAACTAATCAGAATGAGCAGCTTGGGGAAACTCATTGGGATCATGGCTTTCGTGTTTAATACAAATTAAACGTTCATGGTAGAGTTATACTTTTCCCACTGAAGTAAATATGATCTAAAGGTATCTGTCAAATATCAATGAAACCTGGACTGCTGTCAGATTTCTTTTCTTGGTGAGGTGGCTGCATTTCATGGTCATCCTCAAAGAAATACATGGACAAATCGGAATATTTCTTATAACCTACAGAAATTTCTAGAACCCTGTTGCTGAGCTCTAGTATCTAAATGAATTTTAGGGTCTCTGTATGGTTAGCAGCAGAAGAATACAAAATAGAGTAAGACTAGTTAAGTTCAGACATTTACCAATTTAATATTTTTCCTTATATTAATAATATCTTCCTTAAATTACCTCTTACCATATTTAAGCATTTTACTATGCAGTCATAGAGCCAAAGGGGGATTTTATTCACAGAGACATACCCACAATAAGATTATTGAACTTGAAAAAATCACTCTGATCTAGGGGGAACCCAGGGTGGGAAGACAAGCCAAGTTAGTTTGTAATATCTTGGAATATTGCAACTTTTCAACTGCCTCCATGTTCCTGTTCTAAAAGCAGGCCTTATGTTTTTAAAAGGAGATGTAATATCACAAATTAAATAGCTTATTTTAAAAAATCTTAGGCTCTGCCCCAAAAATCTCCAGGTATTTCCCAACCTGGAGCTGGCAACCCTACCATAATCCCAAAATTACCGTATTTTTCCGTGTATAAGATGATGTTTTTTTCTTCTTAAAAAATTAGGAAAAAAATGGGGGGTCGTCTTATACATGGAAGGTTGCCTCTCTCTTCCTTGCCCATCAACTGACCGGGAAAGAAGAGAGCGGGCGGGGAAGAGCCTGGTCATCCTGGCCGGCCAGCGACCTGACTTATGACGGTCCCCACTCTCTTTCCCACCCTTCAGCTGATGGGTGGGGAAGAGTTACCCTAGCCAGCTAGAGACCAGCCTTCTGATGGTCCCCGCTCTCTTCCTCGCCCGTCAGCTGATGGGCGGGGAAGAGAGCGGGCGGGGAAGAGTCCGGTTGCCCTGGCCAGCCAGCAACAGGACTTATGATGGTCCCCACTCTCTTTCCCACCCTTCAGCTGATGGGCGGGGAAGAGAGGAGGTGGGGAAGAGCCTGGTCACCCTGGTCGGCCGACGACCAGCCTTCTGATGGTCCCCACTCACTTCCCTGCCTATATTTTTCTATGTACAAGACACCCCCATATATAAGACAACCCCTGATTTCTTAATTTTGGGTTCAAAAAATTAGGGGTTGTCTTATACATGGGGGCGGTATATACATGGGAAAATATGATCCCCAAAGGTAGGGTTGCCAGGTCCCTCTTCGCCACCGGTGGGGAGTTCTGAGGGTGGAGCCTGAGGAGGGTGGGGTTTGGGGAGGGGACGGACTTCAATGCCATAGAGTCCAATTGCCAAGGTGGCCATTTTCTCCAGCGGAACTGATCTCTATCGGCTGGAGATCAGTTGTAATAACAGAAGGAGGGTGGGGTTTGGGGAGGGACTTCAATGCCATAGATTCCAATTGCCAAAGCGGCCATTTTCTCCAGCGGAACTGATCCCTATCAGCTGGAGATCAGTTGTAATAGCAGCAGATCTCCAGCTAGTACCTGGAGGTTGGCAACCCTAGCCATAGTGCACTGGCGTGAGCCCTTAATGTATAAATTCAAGCATAGTGTGGCTTGTCTGATACTTTTCTGTTTCATTTTCATAGTAAGAAAAGATAATCTGCCATCTTCAGACCTAAAAGTACAAATAGCGCAAAAATAAGGGCACCTGTTGCATTTGATTTCCTGTTGTTGTCCTTTGAAGCCACATCAGTGTAGTTCTTTTACAGCTTTATGAGAGTAGAACTTCATATTTTCTCTCTGGCTTTGTTTGCTTTGATGTGTGCATTACTGCCAACATGGACAGTGCTACATTAGAGCCGTTTGCCATTAATAAAGAATAGCGCTTTCTGGGGAAAGGTCATTTTAAAACCTGCATCCCCTAAGGAAGCAGGTAGTCCTGTCTACCAATGGCTGCTTCCTACTTTAATGTTAGAGGACCCGGGTGCACCTAATCGGTCTTTGCACATGGAAGGAGGGAAAAATAACTCCCGTACATGCCCATTTTACCTTTCTGGTGTTACGTGTTTTCAATTTTGAGAGCATGTCTGTTTGCACAGGCTAATTTTTGAGGTTGGAAGGTGCTGAATGTGCTCTAGTTGACCCACCTGTTCGGTGTGCAATGTCAGAACTTTCACTGATTTCCATAAAATGTTAATGGAAATTGGGGGGTGGTGGTGGTAGCAGAATAAATGATGTCATCATCTGACTTACAAGAAGGTCACTTTTTGTCCTTTACTGTTTTGTGTATGATAAACTTTTATATATGTTATATATGTCTGCCACAGACATTGTCAAACATGTACAAACATCACTTCCCCAAACACCAACTGGCTGTTGCACTTGATGTGGGACTATTGCACATCATTCTTTTCCTTAATGGGAGTATAGAGGCTGTCAACTGTCATGGCTTTGGATCCACGAGAGCGCTTCTGTGTTCTGCTGCAGACCAATATGTTACTTTTGGGGGTCTCCTTGTACACCGGTAGCAACACTAAGGGGGCATTTGGGCTCCAGTGGGAATAGGGTTGCCAACCTCCAGGTGGTGGCTGGAGAGCTCCTGGTATTACAACTGATCTCCAGGCAAAAGAAATCAGTTCCCTTGGAGAAAATGGCTGCTTTGGCAATTGGACTTTATGGCACTGAAGTCCCTCCCCTCTCTCTTTTTAAGTTCCTCACATGTTTTACTCCCTCTAGTGACCGTTTCGATATAGCAGAAGATTAAAGCTCACTTATTTCCCTGCTGATTTAAGCAGCCGCCTTTTGCTCTGGATAATAAAGTGTGGTAATAAAGAACTAGATGATGAATATTAGTTATAGCTGCTTTATTTCTTGAAGTGCGAGAGAGCAAGTACCGCTAGAACATATAAGCATGGCAGCGTTACTGAGCACGTCCAAGGAAATCCAGAAGGTTACATTCAAACCCAGGAGGACACTAATAGTCAAAACAGATTCGGAGGGTAGTACGGTTGCCAGATTTAGGTTGGGAAATACCTGGAGCTGGCAATTCTAGGTTGGTTATGGCCTAGCAGAGCCTGTACCAGATCTTGCTTATGTTCTAATAAAATTCTGTTCTGCTTTCGTACCTGGTGCTATGGAGTTATTAGAGATGCAAACAGTTATGCAAAAAGGCTGAAAATCTCTAGTGAGCACCCTGGTATTCATAGCGAAGTGCTTGAGACATTGGATTTCATCATCATCATCATCATCATCATCATCATCATCATCATTACCTTTATTAGGCATTTACATCAGCATACAATAAACAGAGTTGCGAAAACGGTTAAAACAGGTTACATTAAAATAACATTACTTAGAAGTACGAACAAACTGCTCACGAATCCTTTGTGCAGACAGGAGAAAACTAGCTACTTGTTGGGTGACAGAGGGGTTTCTATCAGATAAAAGGTACATCACCAAATGCTGATCTGAGAGACTCTGATCACTGGGCAGTAGGGATTTAATATAGGTATTCCTCGGCCTCATGTAAAGCTGGCAGTACAACAGCACATGGGTTAAGTGTTCAGGATCCCCAGTCTTACATGGACAATATCTATCAATAAAAGGGATTCCTTTGTATCTTCCTTGTAGAATAGCTGAAGGAAGAATGTTAAGTCTAGTGGGCATGAAAACTCTGTGAATGTCCGGTGACTCCAAATAAGACAAGTAGGAAACTGTAGCTCCATAAGTTGGAGTAATACCATGAAACATGGGGGAACAGTGTCTATTAGCTAGGGAGGTTAGAGTCTCCATTTCTATATCTAGTAGGCGCTGACGTATCAATCTAAATGCTTGCTCTTTCCCAGACATTGGATTTCTTCTGTTCATTGGTGACATGGCTGCGTTTTAAAATGGGGCTCAGGAAAGGCCATTTATGCACGGCTGTTTCCTTGTGGTCCCCCCACCGACTACTTCGGCCCTTTGCTTTGATTATGCATGCATTTCCCGACTGTCAGAGGTCGCCTTGCTCTTCCCATGCATTTCTGTGCATTTCCCCCACGTTTTCTGGATGCTGGCTAAACACAAATCCAGAAAATGCAGGCAAAATGCACGGAAATGCACGGGGAGAGTGAGGCAACCTCTGACCGTCAGAAAATGCATGCATAATCAAAACAAAGCCCCGAAGAAGTTGACGGGGTGACCTCGAGGAAACAGCCATGCATAAATGGCCAAAGTGTACTGAGGGGCCTCAGAGAATTCAATACAGAGATTAAACCAAACAGACAGATCAATGGGGAAAAAGATTTGTGGGGCTGGCATATATTATCCCAAATCGCAGCTGTGATGGCTTCCATCTAGGCCATTCCTGATGAAGATGGATGAGAGCGTCTTCTCCTCAAGGTGCGAGCAAAGTCTTTTGCTGATTTATGGGGACTTCTTGCTGGCAGCTTCCATTTCCTTGAATGTAGCTGCAGCTCTGTAAGGGGGGGGAGTACAATCCCCCCCATTGCAGCACTAGATTAAAATAAGTATGCTCAGTCATAACTGAATGCGTAGTCTTGTCAGTAGAGAGGTCATTCTTAATAAGTGATAGCCTTGAATTTGTGGGATACTTTTGTGACTAGTCTCCAAAAGAGATTAGCGGGTTCTGTTTCTTAAATGGTCTTTCTAAACCACTGAGGCCTCTTAATGGTCTAGTTAATCCCAGGATAATAATAAGTCTAGGTTTTGAAATGGGCTGAACTCCCAGCTGGACCATCGCATGAAATATTAGGATTCTTCACACATTCGAAGTGTGTCAAGGAAGAACACTCTTGTGGTATCCAACTTCTTCCTTGCCTTTTGTCTACAAATTGGAGGGCAGCACAATTGGGAAATTGTGAAAACCACCTTTTGTAAGGGTTCCCCTTTCTGTGGAAAGAACTCTACATGTATACACTAGGGTTGCCAGCTCCAAGTTGGGAAATACCTGGAGATTTGGGGGAGTGGAGCCTGCGGTGGGTAGGGTTTGGGGAGGGGAGGGACTTCAATGCCATAGAGTCCAATTGCCAGAGCAGCCATTTTCTCCAGGTGAGCTGATCTCTATCGGCTGGAGATCAGTTGTAATACCAGGAGATCTCCAGCTAGTACCTGGCGGTTGGCAAACCTATATGGAGTCCAAGTGGCCATTTTCTCCAGGTAAACTGATCTCTGTCAACAGGAGATCAGTTGTAATCCTAAGAGATCTCCAGCCACCAACTGGAGGTTATCAATTTGGGTTGCCAGCTCTGGGTTGGGAAATAACTGGAGATTTTTGAGGCAGAGCCTGAGGGGGGCAGGGTTTGGGGAGGGGAGGGACTTCAATGCCATAGAGTCCAATTTCCAAAACAGCCATTTTCTCCAGGTGAACTGATCTCTATCGGCTGAAGATCAGTTGTAATAGCGGGGGATCTCCAGCTACTAACTGGAGGTTGGTAACCCTATTATACCCCTTCCAGTGAACACTGATGGGTCAGAGCAGGATTCAACACTGTGATTTCTGTACATTGTGATGCTACACCTTCTCTCACTGTATGTGCTCTGAACATAGGAATGAATTTATCATTGTGGGATTTTCAAAAATACCAAGGGGGGAAGGGCAGAATCTCTCACCCAGCAAAAACCATATACCATGTATATAAGTGTCCAGGCTTCAGAATGGAAGCTGATTCATTTTCTTATCAAAAATTTTTGGATACTGATGCTTTTAGCATTACAGGCCAGCCTCGTTTTATTATGCTTCGCTTTATTGCGCATCACAGACATTGTGTTTTTGAGCAAGTCTATTGGCACCATTTTTCCAACAGCATGTGCTCACTTCATCTCTCTGTGGCACATTTTGGTAGTTCTTGCAATATTTCAAACTTTTTCATTGTTATCACAGGACACTTTTTTAGACATAATGCTATTGCACACTTAATAGACTACAGTATAACGTCAACATAACTTTGATATGCACTGGGAAACAAAAAAAATTTGTGTGACTCACTTTATGACTATAGTTGCTTTATTGCAGTGGTCTGGGACCATTGATGATGATGCTATGTATAATAAGTACATTTCATTTGCCCTTGCAATAGATTTGGTTATTTCTTTAAGGCATTGCATGTTTATGACATATCTTGGGGAATGAACATATAGAGGCCTTCAGATCTAATGGCAGGTTTTCTCTGTGTTTAAAATGCAGAAGTGCATTCACTGGAAAAACAAAGGCTACTCAGGCCTGAGTTGCATAGTCATTTTGAGGTGTGGTACCAGTGTTGAGTTCTGCATGTGGTTATCCAGTTACCTTGTTGATTTCATCACATACCTTGGTAGTGGGTAGGGTTGCCAACCTCCAGGTGGTGGCTGGAAATCTCCCGTTATTACAACTGATATCTAGTCGACAGAAATCACCTAGAGAAAATGGCCACTTTGGCAATTAGACTCTATGGCATTGAAGTCCCTCCCCAAACCCACCATCCTCAGGCTCCACCCCAAAAACCCTACAGATAAGCATTTACCATGGACCTGTAACCACTTGGTAATTCACCAAGTCAAGAAAATGTACTTTTCTCATATTTTTCCAGGTTTTTGATTGGGTAGAGTTCTGCAGTCAGATTCTCAGATTGGATACAGTTGTATAGTTGAATTCTCACCACAAGGGATTCTTCCCATATTAGAGAAATTTGAAGGAAGTCTGAGGCTGAACTGCTGGAAAAGGTTTAGGGGGAGCAAAAAAATTTTTTTTCATTAAGGTTAGTGAAATTTTTCAGGAAGTGGTTGAAAATCCTCAGAATTTTGTCCAGAGTCAGGTTTCTTCTCTCAACGATTCCACCTTTTTGCTAAGATTTTTTTAAATGATACCATAAAACAAATAAGAAGGCCATATTGATTTAAGCCTTCTTTTAAGGAAAGCAAATGAGAAAGGAAAAAAAAAACTTTGCCTGACTTCAAAATGAGCAAAGTTAGGCAAATGCTAAGATTGTTTGAATTGGTCATTTGTGTTCTTAAAATCTTTTGCAATTGCAAACATGGTTTTTACAGGGAGATCTCCAGCCACCATCTGGAGGTTGGCAACCCTAATTAGGATCAAGATTTTATCCAAGATACCATGTGGTTCTTGATGGGCTAGACAGGTGCCTGTGTGCTAGGTTTGCCAACCGCCAAGTATTTCCTAACCTCCAAGTATTAGCTGGAGATCTCCCGCTATTACGACTGATCTCCAGCCAATAGAGATCAGTTCACCTGGAGAAAATGGCCACTTTGGCAATTGGAGTCTATGGCATTGAAGTCCCTCCCCTCCCCAAACCCCGTCCTCCTCAGGCTCTGCCTCCAAACCTGCCAGTAGTGAAGAGGGACATGGCAACCCTACTGTGAGCACTATGGCAGCCACCGATACCTTTTCTTCCGACCTCCAGGTATTTTTAGGAATCGGGTGGGTGGGGCCAGGTAGGGCTTTTGCCCAGCAAGGCTGCTGATTGACTATTGGAGATGTATTAGCTGTGCATATTTTTTTTTAAATGTTGCTTTGGCAGCAGCTGCCACCACCACATGAGGATCGACACTGTGATACTGAAGTTAAGCTGTGGCAGCGAAGCAGCAGCAACAACAACAAAAAGTCACTGAAGCAGCAGCAGACGAGGAAAACTACGGCAGAGTACAGCACTGGGAAAAGGTGGAAATTTTCACAGTTAAGGCGCTCTCGTTCTTTTCCAGAAAATATTCTCCCCTTTCACCTGCAGGCACTTCTGACTCGGAAATCAAAAGAAGCCCATATGGCGTGGCTGTAGTTTCTATGCAATATGTTTCCTTATATATTTTCATTTACACAGCAAGCTTTTGAAATAATTGTCTAGAGGACACTTCTGTCTGAAAAGAACGGGCTGTTGCTGTCTGGAACACACTGCTGCCGCGTGCCGGTTGTGTGTCTGCAATAGCCAGGTATTTTTGGCTGCTTACCCTCTGGCGGTTCAGTGGGTTTGGCAGGCACTCTCTAGACGCAAATGATGTTTACCAATGGAGTGCTTTTATGATAGCAAAATATTTTTGCAACTGCAACCCTTGTTAAATTCTCAAAAGACTCCTCCAAGGTAAACACCTATCGACATTCACATTTCACGCCGCGGTGAGATGAGGTATCATTTGACCGAACGAGAGGCATATAATGGATCGATGGGAGAACTTAGGATAAAATCCATGGGGCCTAACTCTCCAAAGCAGACCCACCGTCTCCAGTGGCAATCATCAGACAGGAAGAGGTAGAAAGGCACCTCAAAGTAATTCCGCTATCCTGTATTTCAAAAATCAATTTCATTTTCATCCCAACATAACCCAATGTCATCGTTATGCTGACAGTGTTGAGGATGTATCCCCAAGAAATTGCATTTCTATGCTGAGTCAGATTTTTCCTCCTCCTTATATATTTGTGTCTGCTCATTCCAGCCTGGGGGTGGGGGGGAGATGCTTTTGATGCGGCCGTTCACTTAGCTCTCCGACACAGAGATATCGAAACTGGAGCCATCATCTTAGCTTGAGGGAGTTAAGAGACGTTTGCTGTGGTTGTAGAGGACAGGCTGTTCTCTGCGTTCTGCATTCATGCAATTTATGGTGGTCTCAGTGTTACTACTTACATTCTTTACAACTTTATACAGGCTCCGAGAGTCTCAAACCTGCAAAACCCCAGGAAGCATCTCCTGCCTAAAAAGTTCAAAAACTGAGATGTTCTCAAGAAGAGGATGGTTGGATCCAGCAGTAGACCGTGGTACTCAAGACACTTGTTACATTTGCCCGGCTTGCTGGTTGGCATATGAGAGGAAGGGGTGTGCTGCATCCAAACCCTGAAGTGGCATCACTTCCAGGTGATGCTCTAGGAATCCCCCAAATCTCTATGGTAAGCACTTAAAGATTGAGGGGGTTCCTAGAGTGTTCCATTCACTTCTGGGTCCCCCCCCTTTCTCCCATTGGCACACGAGTGGATTAGAAGACAGATGCTCACTGGGAGTGGGCAGATGGCCCCCCAGTGCTAATACATTGTGAAGTCCTGGCAACTCCCACCTTATGCTGTTGGAGTGGCATGGCGGCTGCTTCTCCGTGGCTTCGTCCTGTGGAATTTTTGTAAGTGAAGTTGGACAAACGTGAATTGGGTTCATGTTGGATCAAGAATGAATGTGGCTGTTTCTATGAGATTCACATGTCCTGCAATGTTTTGACAGTCTTCCATAATTAAAGCACCCAGGCAGGGAACCACCATGCCACTGCAACCAAGCCACTTTCGAATCACTTGGATCTATTATCAATATTACCCTCTTCCTTAACACAGCTAGGGTTACCAGCTCTGGGTTGGGAAATACCTGGAGATATTGGGGGTGGAGCCTGAGGAGGGTAAGGTTTGGGGAGGGGAGGGACTTTGATGGGATATAATACCACAGAATCCAACTTCCAAAGCGGCCATTTTCTCCCGGGGAACTGATCTCTGTCGCCTGGAGATCACATGGATTAGCAGGAGGTCTCCAACTGCAGCCTGGAGGTTGACATCCCTAAACGCAGCCTAGCAAATAAGATTGCAGCAGAGACTAACCCACAATGTTTACTGGCCCAGACAAAATCTGTTAGCCAGTTGTAAACACCATCCCGCCAACAAACACCCCGCTATAAAACTTTTTCTGACTTGTTGCATGCAAAATATATATTATCCCCACAGGTGTCCAAATGTGCTCTGCGCATAGTGGAATAAATGAGCCCTAGCATTTGTTGAGGGGGGGAATCCCCCAGATTAGTCCAGGAAAAGATGCTGGCAGGCTGCATTGAGACCACTCCAGTACGAGGAGAGGAAGAATGTTTCGGTATGAATTATTCAGCAAATGCTGGTCTACGGCCAGCTGCACTCGAGTAACTTTTAATTGTATGTCTCAGATTTTTTGATTACAGGGCATTAAAAACGATGGAAAGGTGAAGCTTGTCCCCCCCCCCCTTTCCTGTTCTACCCAGTGAGGCTGTGAGGAACTCAGAAAACAATTATTTGATCAGATGGGGTAGGTGTCGTCTGCAGTAAGGTGGATAATGGATACTCTCATGTGGAAGGGTGGGGGCAGGGGATACATTAAAGCTAGCAGGAGGAAGAGGAGAAGAAGGAGGAGAAGAAGAGGAGGAGGAGTTGGTTTTTATATGCCGATTTTCTCTACCTTTTAAGGAGAATCAATCTCCTTCCCTTCCCCTCTCCACAACAGACACCTTGTGAAGTAGGTGGCCCTGAGAGAGCTCTAAGAGAACTATGTCTAGCCCAGAGTCACCCAGATGGTTTCATGTGTAGGAGCTAGGGTTACCAGGTCCCTCTTCAACACTGGTGGGACGTTTTTAGGGTCAGGGTTAGGGTTAGGCATACAGTATGATTTGTTCCTATGTGTGGGGAAGATAGGCTTCGCATTCATAACAACTATTCATGCACTATGGCACGGGTCATTGCGTTACACTAATTCCCCAACTCCTTCCCCCCACCTGCCTCCTTATTGTCCTTTACCAGACAGTCAGGGGGACGGCAGGCTGCCAAATATGAAGGCAGCCCCTGCCTGTCAGCACTACAGGCAAGCAAGCCCCCTCCTGCAGAGAAGGAGGGGCTTGTTACCCCTTTTAACCATGCCCATCCACATCAGTACGCTAGCTAGGATTGCCAACCTCCAGGTGGTGGCCGGAGATCTCCTGCTATTACAACTGATCTCCAGGCAACAGGGATCAGTTCCCCTGGAGAAAATGGCCGCTTTGGCCATTGGACTCTATGGCGATGAAGTCCCTCCCCTCCCCAAGCCTTGCCCTCCTCAGGCTCCACCCCCAAAATCTCCAGGTATTTCCCAACCCAGAGCTGGCAACCCTAACACTAGCTCATTGGACAGGGAGGAATTCCTATGGCTCCCTCTGAGTCCTTGATCGGTCAGATGACCAGAGAGGTCCATCTTTGTTCTTTCTGGGAGAGGTGAAAGGAGGGGGGAAACATTGACCAGTCAGGGACTACCTCACACAGAGAAAATTCCTCACTACAAAAGCACTGATGAACTTATGTACTGTTTCTTTAAAGCCTCTATTTTCTCCTCTAATCAATAGGACAGGGGTCCCCAACATTGTGCCTGTGGGCATCACAGCGCCTATCGACACTTTCCCGGGCATCTGCCAAGTGTCTTTAGGAAGTGGGCGGGGCCAAGAGGGGTTTTGCCCAGCCGGGCCTCTGATTGGCTGAGCAGAATGAAATGCACCCTTTTCAACATTTCAGGCACAGTTTTCGTTCACGCAGCAGCAACTGGTCTCAGCGTGAAGAAACTGGTCTCACTCTTAGAAACCGAAGAGGGTGATGGAAGGGGACTCCGTCAGAAACTCGGTTGGGGAACAGGAAGCTGGAGCTTTCTCTCCCCCACTCTTTAAATATTAACTTACTTGCCTAAAGAAAACCAAATCTTCATCAGTCTACAACAGGCTTGCCAGCTCCGGGTTGGGAGATTTTTGAGGCGGAGCCTGAGGAGGGCAGGGTTTGGGGAGGGGAGGGACTTCAATGCCATAGAGTCCAATTGCCCAAGCAGCCATTTTCTCCAGGGGAACTGATCTCTATCTCTAGCTGATCTCTATCCAGCTAGTACCTGGCAGTTGGCAAACCTAAGTCAGTTGTATGTTTTATTTTCCTCTGCTTTGCTGCAGTTTTGTGGCTCTTTACTTCTGCAAGAAGCACTGTTTATCAGTAGGGTTGCCAACCTCCAGGTCAGGGCTGGACCTCCTGGAATTACAACTGATCGCCAGATTGCTTTCTTTCTTGCTTGTTTGTTTAGAAGTTTTCTTCAACTTCTCCTGGAGAAAATGGCTGCCTTGGGAGGTGGACTGTATGGTATGATATCCTACTGAGGTCCCTCCCCACCCAGGCTTTGCCCTCAAATCCCCAGGTTATTCAGAACCGAGAGTTGGCCCCCCTATTATCAGTCAGCAGCTATTACAGAGAAAATTTCTAATCCGTGGGACCACTGGTTTGGGTCCCATGGGAAATCTGCCGATGGAAGGGATTTCATCCATGGAGCAGGACTGGCTTGCTTTGTCTTGCCTGCTGCACCCCCAAATTCCCCTCAAGGGGACCCCAGGAACAGCACGGGGCATGTTGGGCTGAGGCAGAAGGGGGAGGTTAGTGAAAGTCACTACCGCTTTCCATCTGCAGACATCGACTGCTGAATCTGACCCACTGTGATGCCCCATGTTGGTGGCACATTTACAAGTGTACACTGAAATTAGTTATTAGTTCCTTTGGATGTTTATTGCCTTGCTCGCTCAATTTAGATTGTTAACCAGATCAGTACCTGATGCGGCTACCCAAGAACCAATGCGCCTGACCTCCCAAATCCCTATCTTTGTTCAACAGATATGCAGAATTAAGTATGGTTTTTAAGAAGAAGTATTTTAACGTTAAGTTCAGGTTGAAAGACCTAGTAATTTGATGCCTCGGTAACTTTGAGACAATCTTTTCAGCACATTTTTGTATTCTCTTTAGAAACTTAGTGGGTAATTGTATTTAAAGTGAGGGGAGGGGGAAATAACTTCTGATTTGGCTAGAGATGCTACACTGTTCTTTTTCGTGGGGGGAGTGGAGGTCCCACTTCAGCATATTGACTGAAAAGTCCAACATTGTGCTTTGCAGTGCATTACCGTTTATTGACAGCTTGGCTCTCACAAATGCCTGGAGGATGGGGGTGGGCCCTTTGGGGGCCCATAAAGTAGGACCCCCTGCCCAAAACTTCACCAAACTTTGGTGTCTGTCTAAGGAGAGTCCCTTGCAGCTATGCTGCAAATTTGGTGACTCTACCTTAAAAGATGTGCTTCTCCAGAGCCTCGAAAATAAATTCCACAACTGTAATGGACCCAATTTTTTTTTCAGGAAATCCAGAAATAAAGCCAAATACCCATTTACCAGTAAGGGTATTCGGCTTATTTCGGTTTTCCCAGAAAAAAACCCAAGGCTACTAAACCCAACCCCAAAATTTACCAATATTTTTTTTTTGCACACCTCTACTCTGCCTTCATTTGCCATTGAATGACAGAAGGCCTTTTGACCTTCATTGACCCTTACTGTCTTCTACCACTGCTAACCAGCAAGCAATGGGAGAAAGTGTGGAAGATGCCAGCTCAGGCTACTCCAGCCTCCCCAACCCTATTTTTTATTACATCCTGGTATGTACAGAGCTGGTGCCCTGCCTCTGTGGAGAGTAGGGTTATTAACTTCCAGGTGGGTAAATGTAAGTTAGCCTGCTGTACCGTATATTGTGTAAACAACAACCAGCAGAAGATGCCAAAAGCACTATATATCATGAATTTTACTGTATTTGTTCAAATAATCATAAAGCATGGGAGCAAACAATAAACATCAATTTCAATGTTCTCAGTGATGAACAATTATTTTCCAATGGTAAGCACATATACACATATAACCACATCAATCACCAAGGCTATGTAGCTCTGCTACAATTATATGTTACATCAGAGAGTATCACAGTAGGATGATAGTCACATAGTCCTTAATAATAAGTGTAATGCAGGTCAATTGTAGCACTTTTGTAGACAACTGTGCATCTCATTGAGGATATATGAATGGCAGTTTCATTTCTCTGCAGTAGATGACCAGGTAGAAGAAGAAGAAGAGTTGGTTTTTATATGCTGACTCTCTCTACCACTTAAGGAAGAATCAAACCAGCTTATAATCACCTTCCCTTCCCCTCCCCACAACAGACACTCTGTGCGGTAGGTGGGGCAGAGATCTCTGAGAGAGTTGTGGCTAGCCCAAAGTCCCCAGCTAGCTTCATGTGTAGGAGTGGGGAAACCAACCCGGTTCAGCAGATTAGTGTCCACCACTCATGTGGAGGATTGGGGAATCAAACCCGGTTCTCCGGAGTCGACTGCTCCAAACCACTGCTATTAACCACTACACCATGCAGAG
Organism: Euleptes europaea; assembly: GCF_029931775.1. NCBI lineage: Eukaryota > Metazoa > Chordata > Lepidosauria > Squamata > Sphaerodactylidae > Euleptes > Euleptes europaea. The sequence goes on along the minus strand of NC_079316.1, from coordinate 104,170,552 downwards.
GCAGGGGGTGGGGCACACTAGGGTTACCAGCATCCAGGTGGGGTCTGGAGATCTCCTGGAATTACAACTCATCTCCAGATGTCAGAGATCAGTTCCCCTGGAGAAAATGGCTGCTATGGAGGGTGGACTCTATGGTATTATACCCCACTGAGGTCCCTCCTCTCCCCAAACCCCTTTCTCACCAAGCTGCACTCCTCAATCTGCAGGAATTTACCAACCTGTAGTTGACAACCTTAGTGCCCACTTTCTCTCCCCACTAGGGTTGCCAACCTCCAGGTACTAGCTGGAGATCTCCTGCTATTACAACTGATCTCCAGCCGATAAAGATCAGTTCACCTGGAGCAAATGGCCGCTTTGGCAATTGGACTCTATGGCATTGAAGTCTCTCCCCAAACCCCATCCTCCTCAGGCTCTGCCCCAAAAATCTTCAGGTATTTCCTAACCCGGAGCTGGCAAACCCTACTCCCCACCTTGTGAGAACACATAGTTAGGTCCTCTGGATTAGGCTCCTGCTTTCAGGGTCTCAGTTTCACACCATTCCCTTCCTTTGATTGTTTGGAGAGTGAGCCTGCAAAGTGTTGCCTCCTTTCCTCCATTGGCCAGTGCTGGGGGATCAAGAGAGTCACCTGGTTGCCTAAGCAACTGAGCAGCTCTCCTCATCTTCCATCTCTGTTATCTGATGAAGGAATCTTGGACTCTTGAAAGCTTATACCCCCAAAATCTTGCTGGTCTCAAAGGTGTTACTGGATTCAAATCTAACATCTCTTTACTGCATTCTTGAAGTCATGGAATTTACAACCACCATGCTAATCCCCATCAATAAGGTTGCCAAACTCCAGGTGGTGGCTGGAGATCTGCGGCTATTACAGCTGATCTCCATGTGACAGAGATCAGTTCCCCTGGGGAAAATGGCCGCTTTGGAAGGTGGATTCTATGGCATTATGCCCTATCGAAGTTCCTCCCCTCCCCAAACCCTGCCCTCTTCATGCTCCATCCCCCCAAAATCTCCAGATATTTTCCAATTCCGAGCTGGCAACCGTACCCATCAAGGTATGTCTGGGGCTTTTCTGGGGTCATTTCATCCCATGCATCCCACAGTTTCTCCCTGCATTTTTGGCTGGGCAGTGCTACATCCCAACAATAAAGATCCTATCCCATGGGAGATGATAAAGAATTTACTTCTCTCCTTTACATACCATTCATGATTTTATAGATCCCCTTTCCATACAGAAAACAGAGTCCCTCCTCAAGGGAATGCTGAAGTTGTCCATCCAGATAATAGATCATAATCTATTCAGTGTCTTGCTAAATAGCAGGAAAAGAGATGGATTACTATTACTATATTTATAAGCAATTAAGTCATAAGCAGTGCAAGAGAAATTGCCATCTTAATACATTAACACATTATAGAACGTTATGACTCTGGCCACTGTAATTCAGAATGTAGGGGGGAAAGTAATATAGTACAAAATAACCTAATAAACTATAATTATCTTAAGCATCACCATTTTATGGTAAATGTTCAGGCTGTAAAGGAAGCTGAACCATCTTAATGAGTCATGCAGATGGAATAGCATTTCTCTTGGTAGGAAGATAACCAGAAAAGAGAATTCCATGCTTACAAAGTTAAGGTAGTATGTTTAACAACTGGGTCAAGATTCTGGTTTTGATTCTGGTCCAGCAATAATGGGAAAAAATGTCGAGGATATTTGATTTATCAAAATAAGACAAGATTGAAGCAGATAACAGTAAAACTGTTTTGCAGAACGGGGTCACTAGATAATAAAACGGTAGTTGGGCAATGCAATTCTAAGAAAACTTTCCTGGGAGCAAGCCACATTGACTAGACCTTAGTTGACTTCTGAGTAGGCCTGCTTAGGATTGCTGTCTCAGTGACATAGCCACAATCCAGCATCTTCAAGTTGCAAAAACCTTTGTAGATGGGATTTTTCCTGAGTATTTGAGCTGCCAACTTGGAAGGCTTTAAGAGGGGACATGTTCATGGAGGAAAGGGGTATTCATGGCTACTAGTTAAAGTACCTATTCTCTCCAGGATCAGAGGAGCATGCCTATTATATTAGGTGCTGTGGAACATAGGCAGGACATAGAACTGCCCTAGGTCACTTCCAGGTTTCCTCCAGAAGTGACGTAGTGGCACAGACAGTGCCAATGCCCTCAACCGCTCCAGGATAAGGAGGACTATTAGAGGAAGGCCACAGAAGGAGGCCTGGTAGCTTTACCTCCCAGGGCGGTTTGTGGATAAAAGTAGTCTTGGAGGAGAGATGAGCTGTGAATAGGGATGTACCTTGAACAGTAATGTCAAGATCCGAAATAGATCATGTCTGTTCTGTAATATAACTAATCTGACTGCAATAATTTCCAGTATTGGATAATGATCAGAAATATTTGTCCCGGGAGGGGCTCCCACCCTTGCCTCCGGGGCCTCATGATGGGCCCCCACTCACCTGGAAGGGCAGTTGAGGAGCCTCCCCACCCTCAGACCTGCCTGGCAAAGCACCCACGACAGCCCCAACAGCCCCTTCTCCTCTCCCAGGGGCCGCTGGAGAAGGAAGAACAGCTAGCTGAGGAAATGGTCCCGCCCGACAAACAGCTGAGAGGTGGGGCGGAGGCGGGCGTGGATCCCACTTGCATGAGCTGTTTCATTATCTGGGCTTGTGCCAGCTAGGCAAGGACAATGTTTGCTTGTACCTGTGGCCATGCCTGCAGACTGGAGAAGCATAGAAGTAGGGGCTTAGTCTTTCTTCCCGCACCCCCAACCAGCATTGCCAAGTATTTGCCCTTCATGTAGGGTTTCCAGGTCCCTCTTCACCAGTGGTGGGAGGTTTTTGGGGCAGAGCCTGAGGAGGGCAGGGTTTGGGGAGGAGAGGGACTTCAATGCCTCAGAGTCCAATTGCCAAAGCGGCCATTTTCTCCAGGTGAACTGATCTCTATTGGCTGTAGATCAAATATATTAGTTGGAGATCACCAGTTAGTACCTGGAGGTTGGCAACTCTACCTGCATGGGACAGCAGGGGCCACAATGTTTGGTTTGTGCTGGCAGTAGGGTGTTCCCCAACCTGGAGATTTTTGGGGTGGAGGCTGAAAAGGGTATAATGCCATAGAGTCCATCTTCCAAAGCGGCCATTTTCTCCGGGGGAACTCACCTGTCATTGGGAGATCAGTTCTAATAACGGGAGATCTCCAGCCACCACTGGGAGTTTGGCAACCCTAGCTGGCAGGCAGGTAGAATAGTGAAGGCAAAACAGGAAGGAGGCCTAGGTTTCCCCTTCTCCACAGTGAAGGGCAACACTTGCAGTTGAAGATGGAGGCAAATGCTTTGCTTGTACTTGCTGGCAAGCAGGCAAGGCATACCGTGCTAATTCAGTACTAAATTTCAGCTCTTGAGTTTTTCATAGGCAGAAGTGCTATAAAATAGTGAATAAACCTGTTAGACGCCAGCATTTAAAATCTGTTGCAATAAAGGAGCCATATAAAATGTGGCTCAGACATCCAATAGCGCTATTTTTTGAAAAAATCTTGAATATTAAAAAGAGATGTATGGCTTGTTCCCCTCCCCACAGCTATTCAAGTTCGGAGTGTTTTTAAAAACTTTTTAGCCCATTTGTATTAATTGGATTTCTATTGCAGTGATTTCCCCCCCTTAGAGTTACCGGTATTTTCTGCTTCTGATACTTTATGAGCTACCTGTTGGAGACTTCCCTGCCTTCACAGTTTTAACTTCTGTAAAAAATAATAATAATTGTGGAACTAGGTCTCACCTTGTTGATTAGGGTTGCCAACCTCCAGGTACTAGCTGGAGATCTCCTGCTATTACAACTGATCTCCAGCCAACAGAAATCAGTTCACCTGGAGAAAATGGCCGCTTTGGCCATTGGACTCTATGGCATTGAAGTCCCTCCCCTCCCCAAACCCCACCCTCCTCAGGCTGCACCCCAAAAAACCTCTCACCAGTGGCAAAGAGGGACCTTGCAACCCTATTGTTGATGTAAGTGGTAGCCCCGAATGTCATCGGAGCCTAGGCTATGTGGGACATACAATGATAAGATGAGTCTAATAGATAATCACTGCAGGTCCTTTAAATTCAGGACCCTTCAACTGACTTGGTAGATGCCAGTGCAGTACGGTTGCCAGCTCCTAGTTGGGAAATACCTGGAGATTTTGGGGGTGGAGCCTGAGAAGAGTGGGGTTTAAGGAGTGGAGGGACTTCAAGGGGGTATAATGTTATAGAGTTGACCTTCCAAAGCAACCATTTTCTCCAGCTCCTGGAGATCAATTGTAATCCCAGAAGATCTCTGTATACCACCTGGAATTTGGCACAAAGAGGGGGAGTTGGAACACTCACACTGCCCCTTCCCCCTGTTTCTGTGTGGTGGTTCATGGGTAAGAACATAAGAACATTTGAAAAGCCATGCTGAGTCAGACCAGGGTCCATCAAGTCCAGCAGTCTGTTCACACAGTGGCCAACCAGGTGCCTCTAGGAAGCCCACAAACAAGATGACTGCAGCAGCATTCTCCTGCCTGTGTTCCACAGCACCTCATATAATAGTCATACTCCTCTGATCCTGGAGAAAATAAGTATGCATCATGACTAGTATCCATTTTGACTAGTAGCCATGGATAGCCCTCTCCTCCATGAACATGTCTACTCCCCTCTTCAAGCCTTCCAAGATGGCAGCCATCACCACATCCTGGGGCAGGGAGTTCCACAATTTAATGATGTGTTGTGTGAAGAAATATTCCTTTTATCTGTTTCGAATCTCTCACCCTTCAGCTTCAGCTGGAGATGTGACAGATGTGCCTTTAAAACTGTACACATGCATGCTTCATCCCTGTAATCTGGAACATTTGAAAAATATACATTCTCGATGACAGGAATGGAGACTTCAGGAGAGTTTGCAAGTTAGTAGAGTTTGCAATTTAATAGGCATCACACTAGGGTTGCCAGGTCCCTATTTGCCATCGGCAGGAGGTTTTGGGGGCGGAGCCTGAGGAGGGCTGGGTGTAAGCCCTTGGCCCACAGAACCAGAAATCACCACAAAGTCTTATAGAGTCCAAACAGATGGCTTTTACTGATCAAATAGGCATACAGTGCAAACGAATAAAATGACAGCTATGAAAGGCTCACTAGCTGGGAGATATTATAAGGCAGGAAAGGCGGGAGATTACACGCAGGAATACAGTTTCCCAGGAGCTGAGTTCCCAGGCTTAGGCATGGGGGCAGACAATACAGTACAGAGACAGAGGCAATAACGAAACCGAGATAGCAGCCTGACATTCTGCTCCCCTCAAGGCCCCCTCCCAGTTCGCAAGGGGGCTGGCCTGTCCGGGTAAGCAATGTGAAAGGCGTCGACGAGGTCGGGGGCGGAGACATCCCGTGCGCGCACCCATTCGTCATAGGCAGGGGGAAAATGTTTCCAACGAACTAGATATTGGAGAGTGCCATGGTGAATACGGGAGTCAAGGATCTTGGAGACTTCGAAGTGTTCTTCCCCCCCCCCCCATGATGGGCTGCGCAGGCGGTGGGTCCGGATGCCACCGTGGAGAAGCAACATGGGGTTTGAGGAGGCTTATGTGGAAAACAGGATGCACACGCCTCAAGGATTTGGGGAGAGCCAGTTCCACTGTGACAGGGTTTATGACCCGCGTAATGGGGAAAGGGCCAATGAATTTGGCGCTGAGTTTATGGCACGGTTGGGTGGAACGGAGGTTTTTGGTGGAAAGGTAAACCAAAGCACCCACTTGCAGATCACCCCCGGGGGAGCGATGTTTGTCAGCTTGCGCTTTGTATTTACGTTTGGCCCGGTCGAGGTTGCTAACGAGCCAGGGCCAAGTGGTACGGAGGGCGTGTGCCCAGGAGGCAATGTCGGGGTTCCCCTCCCCCTCTACATCATCTGTGGGAACGATGGGACTGAAATCTTGTCCATACACAGCAAAAAACGGGCTAAAACCTGTGGATTGATGCATGGCATTATTGTAGGCATATTCTGCTAAAGGTAACAGTTCCACCCAGTTATCCTGGTGGTAGTTAACATAACAACGCAAATAACATTCAAGTACAGCATTGACACGTTCAGTTTGACCATCAGTTTGAGGATGGTATGCACTAGATAATCCCTGTTCCACCCCCACCAACTTGAGGAAAGCTTTCCAAAACTTAGAAACGAAACCACTTCCGCGGTCACAAATTATTTTACGCGGAAACGAATGTAAACGAAATATATGCGTCACGAAGAGGCGGGCCAGTTTCTGAGCAGAGGGGATCCCTGCACATGGAATCAAATGTATCTGCTTAGAAAACAAATCAGTAACAACCCACAACACAGTTTTACCCCCACTGAGAGGGAGATCAGTCATGAAGTCCATAGCAATCACTTCCCAAGGTCTGCTGGGCGTTTCAAGAGGTTGTAGCAGTCCCGGGGGTTTGCCCTGCGATCGTTTCGCAGCGGCACAAACGGGACAGCTGCGGATGAAGGAGTCAATGTCGGAACGCATTCCCCCCCACCAGAACTGTCTGCGCAATAAGTGAAGGGTCTTCAGAAACCCAAAGTGCCCAGCTGTTTTGGCTCCATGAGCTAAATGTAAAACGTCCTTCCGGAGAGCTTTGGGTACATACAATTTTGAGTCTTTGTACCAGGACCCCCCTTGTTCCAAAACACCAGGAGGTAGGGTATGAGCGGAACGTTCTAAAAGGCACTGGTCCCGAAGGACAGTTAAAAAGGATTCGGAGATGGGGATTTTGGAGGGAGCCCCCCCGTCGGTCCTGGAGATCTGAGGAATAGTTATAGGGTTAGTGCTTACGTGCGGCGGCGCGCAGACTGCAGGCGGCTGAGCGGTCGGAGGGGTAGGAGGGGCGGGAACTCCGGTCTGTTGCGGTGGCGGCTGGGCAGCCGGTTGGGCTGGCGGAGCTTGCGAGTCAGGGAAGGTGTGTTGATGCTGGGATCGGGTTTGCACAGCCAGCATAGGTAGGGCCCCACGTTGCATAGGGGTGAACAGAGAGTTGGTAGGTCTTTCGAGTTTTACCGGATATTGTGGTAAACGGGAGAGGGCATCCGCGAGAACGTTCTGCTTCCCAGGGACGTGCTTCAGGGTGAAACGGAACTGAGCAAAGAACTCCGCCCACCGTTGTTGTTTCGCCGATAGCTTATGGGACCCCGTGAGGGCAGCTAGATTTCTGTGATCGGTCCAAACTTCAAAGGGTACTTTAGACCCTTCCAAGAATTGCCGCCATAAAGTCAGTGCATGATGAACTGCAGAGGCCTCTTTCTCCCAGATGGGCCAGTTTAATTGAGCGTGCGCAAATTTTTTTGAAAAGTAAGCGCAAGGGTGAAGAAGACCGTCCGGTCCTTGCTGGAGGAGAGCCCCTCCCATGGCTACATCGGAAGCATCGACTTGCACAATGAACATTTGATTTGGGTCTGGGTGCCGTAGCACCGGCTCCGAAGTGAAGAGGCGTTTGAGGGCCAGAAAGGCGGCTTGGCATTGCTCAGTCCATAGGATTTTTGCGGAGGGCAAGGCAGCCGAGCTTACTTTTCCCTTAGTTTTCAGTAGGTCCGTAATGGGTAGAGCCACTTGGGCGAAGTTAGGGATGAATCCCCGATAGAAGTTTGCAAATCCCAGAAATTGCTGTACTTGCTTACGGTTGGTGGGGGGAGTCCAATCGAGGACGGCTTGGACTTTGGCGGGGTCCATGCGAAGACCTTGGTGGGAGATGATGTATCCCAAAAACGTGAGTTTGCTTTGGTGAAATTCACACTTAGCTAGTTTAGCGAACAGTTGATGGTTACGCAGGCGTTGTAGAACTTCCCTGACCAGAGTCACATGCTCGTCCATAGTTTTCGAATAAATGAGAATGTCATCTAAGTAGACCACCACCCCACGATATAGAAGGTCATGTAGGATTTCATTGATGAGTTGCATGAAGACCCCCGGGGCCCCTTTTAATCCGAACGGCATTACAAGGAATTCATACATTCCGAAACAGCTAGAGAAGGCAGTGAGGTGTTCATCTCCTTCGCGGATACGGACTCGGTAGTAGGCTTCCACCAAGTCTAATTTAGAGAACACACGGCCTTCCTGTAATTGTCCCAAAATATCCGATATTAATGGGATAGGATAGGCGTTGGTCTGGGTAACCGCATTGAGCTTTCTGAAGTCAATGCACAGGCGAAGGTCGCCCTCTTTTTTCCGGACGAAAAACGCGGGGGCCGAGTTTGGGGCATTCGAAGGGCGAATGAACCCTCTGGCGAGGTTTTTGTCCAAAAAGTCCCGGAGGACAGTGCGCTCGGAAGCGCTCATAGGGTAAATCTTACTTTTGGTTAATGTGCAGTCCTTTACTACTTCAATCGCACAGTCTGAGGCCCGGTGGGGGGGTAAGGCATCACATTCCCTAAGGTCGAAGACATCTTCAAAGTCCCGGTATACAGCGGGTAGAGCCGGTGGTACTGGGGCAGTAGAGGTTAACGCTGGAACGGGCGGAAATGGCAGAGCAAAGTTTTGCCGATGCTGGTCGCAGGTGGGACTAGCGAAAGAGATAGTGTTTGTTTCCCAATCAATATTGGGACTATGTCCTTTAATCCAGTTAATTCCCAAGACCACTTCAAATCGGATAGGGGCTATAGTGAAGTCTATTTGTTCCCAGTGGGAACCAATTCCCATTGCCACCCCTATGGTGCGATGATCAACTGGACCCCCCTGGAATTGGCTCCCGTCCATTTGAGCAAATTGGACGGGGGCGGGTAAAGCCTCTGAGTCGGCTCTGAGTGCAGCAAACGTGGCTTCGCTTATGAGAGTGCGACAGCAACCGGAGTCAATTAGTGCTTTGACGGGGATTTGTGGACCTCCGTTAAGTTGTTGTAAAACTGCATCTACGTAGACGGTGGAGTCCACTTCTTTGATTTTGGTAGGAGCATTCGGTTTGATAGGAAGATCCTGAGAGGTCTGTGGAGATGCTCCATTCACCACAGACCGGAGCCGTTTTTTGACAAGTCGAGGGGAGATTCCAGGTTTAAGGCTGGAGAAATCCAAGGGTTTTCCTCATCCGAAGAGGGAAAGCTGTCCCCCAATGGGGCACTTGTAATCCGAGACCCGGCGGGGTCGTTGGAAGCAGGCAGGGAGGCTGGGTCCCCGGCATGGAGTGCAGAGGGTGTGGGCCTTCCCGGAGCTGCGCTGCGGGTGGCCGCGGTGCCTCTGCGTGGTGGACGACCTCGGGCGCGGGTTGTCGTGCTGGGACGAAATAATTCCTGGCGGCGTGGGCAAACGGCTGCAAAGTGGCCCATTTCTCCGCATGTAAGACAGGCACCCCTCTGAAATCGGGCTTCACGTTCCTGGAGCGGACGTGGGGGATTTCGTGGGACGAGCAGTGGTGCCTTGGGTTGAGGCTTTTGGGTGCCCTTCTCCTTGTGCTTTTGACGGACGAGAGAAATAAAGCGGCGGCGGCTTTCCACTTCCTCGGCTAATAGGATCCAGCCTTCGAGGGTATCGGGATCGCCCCGCATGTAAGACCAGTTCAGAATGTCAGGATGCAAGGCTTCCCTGAAATGATGGATTAGGGTGGTCTCGGGCCAACCTACAATTTTACTTGCTAGTCGCTGAAATTCATCGGCAAATTCCCGAACTGTAGCAGAGCCTTGTTTTAATTGTAAGAGTTCCGTTTTGGCTCTTTCTCCCAGGAAGGGGTCCTCAAACCTCCTTCTCAGGGCAGTCATGAAGTTGTTGAGGGAACGAATCGCACGAGAGCGGGTGTCAAACTGGAGGACCATCCAGTCAGCCGCTTTGCCTGTCAGGAGGGAAGCTACGTACCGCACCCGGCTATCGTCCGTGGGGAAAAGTTGACCTTGATCTCGCATATAACTGTCCACTTGATGCAAGAAACAAGGCAAGGTCTCAAGAGATCCATCATACGTAGTCCTTAATTTGAGTTGCTTCCAAGGACCGGGCGCGGGCTGACCCGGTTGCACGGGTGGTCCGGGCGGAGGAGCAACAGGAGCTCCGGGAGGCACGGGTGGAGCAGGCACATTAGCAGGTGGTTGCACGGGTGGTCCGGGCGGAGGAGCAACAGGAGCTCCAGGAGGTAAGGGTGGAGCAGGCACATTAGCGGGTGGTTGTACGGGTACCCCCTGACCCGGTATCGGAACGGGCTGTCTCTGAGCTATCAGGGTTTGTTGTAATTGCCTGTTCTCGTGAAGCATAAGTTCCATTACTTCTTGGAGTTGATCAACACGGTCGGAGAGCTCCCGATTCTGGGCTCGTAAAAGATGAACCTCCTCACTTGGGCCACCAGTAAGATGAGGCTTACTGGTTCGGAAGCTCGTGGCCCATTGAGAGCTATCCCCATATAAATCCTCGTCTTCAGACTCATCTGAGTCTCGACGTCGGTCAGCCAAACGGCGTGCGCGTTGGGTCGCACGCGACGGGACAAACGCCGGGGAAAAAGTTAGACCTGATAGTCCCAGTACATAGTCCTTGGGGCGCGTGTCCACGTTCGCCTGATTCCTTGCTGCAGCCGCCCTGGCTGCCTCCGCCGCCTCTCTCTCTCTTGCGACCCTAGCCGCTTCGGCGGCTTGCTGATCCGCAAGAACTTTGGCGTTCTCAAGTCTTAGGGCAGCCTCTGCCGTAATGCGCGGCAAAAGTTCTGTCTCGAGGAGCAAGAGTATGGGGTCAGGTTCCCCGCCCAGCAGAGGTTGTACTCGAACCGCCAGTGCGGATGCCTCGGCTCCAAACGTCGGGGTCAAAACTTGAGCCAAGGTGGCTACCGGGGTGTCCTTTGTACATTCCACAAGGAGAAGAGCGGTGCTAATAGCGACTCGCTTGGCCTCAGCCTGGCAGCTGGCCGCATCCGGGATCAGGGAAAAACCCTCCGGCGGGGCTCCCGCCATGGTAGAAAGAGTTTGTCGAGAAATAAGATTATCCAAAAGTCCAGTTAATATTTGTAAATCCTCAGTCGCCAATCGGGCATCGTCCAGTAATTGATCCAAGTCCTGAAGATCTAAACGAGCATCAGTATCCTCCGATGTTAACATCTAGAGACGTCCTGTAAGAGATTGCCACTGCGCGTGTACCAGTCCCCTCAAGCGGCAAACCTCTCGGTTCGTCCGGAAAAGTTCAGCGATTAAGTCCTGTAACAGAGTAGGGTCCTCTGAGAAGGGCTCCAGGGTAGTAGATCACCTGGAGAGCTGCACAGCTCCCATCCAAGTGGCAGGCGAATCCCCCCTGGGCTCCAGCCTGGCTAGAAGATGTGTGAGATAGCTGTCATAATGTAAGCCCTTGGCCCACAGAACCAGAAATCACCACAAAGTCTTATAGAGTCCAAACAGATGGCTTTTACTGATCAAATAGGCATACAGTGCAAACGAATAAAATGACAGCTATGAAAGGCTCACTAGCTGGGAGATATTATAAGGCAGGAAAGGCGGGAGATTACACGCAGGAATACAGTTTCCCAGGAGCTGAGTTCCCAGGCTTAGGCATGCGACCTTGGGGGGCAGACAATACAGTACAGAGACAGAGGCAATAACGAAACCGAGATAGCAGCCTGACACTGGGTTTGGGAGAGGGGAGGGACTTCAATGCCATAGAGTCCAATTGCCAAAGCGGCCATTTTCTCCAGGTGAATGGATCTTTATTGGCTAGAGATCAGTTGTAATAGCAGAGCCTGAGGAGGGCGGGGTTTGGAGAGGGGAGGGACTTCAATGCCATAGAGTCCAATTGCCAAAGCGGCCATTTTCTCCAGGTGAATGGATCTTTATTGGCTAGAGATCAGTTGTAATAGCAGAGCCTGAGGAGGGCGGGGTTTGGAGAGGGGAGGGACTTCAATGCCATAGAGTCCAATTGCCAAAGCGGCCATTTTCTCCAGGTGATCTCTTTTGGCTAGAGATCAGTTGTAATAGCAGGAGATCTCCAGCTACTACCTGGAGGTTGGCAACCCTACATCACACCCTTGTTCTGGCAAGTGTTCATAGATACCAGGTGGGGGGGGCTAAAGCACTTGTTTCTACTGTGTGTGTATAAAGTGCCGTCAAGTCGCAGCCAACGTATGGCGACCCCTTTTGGGGTTTTCATGGCAAGAGACTAACAAAGGTGGTTTGCCTTCCCTTTATGCAATTCGCTTCTACCTAGATATGATTCTGTACAAAGATAATGTTACATATTTGTCAACCTTATTAAAAGAGCCAGCGTGGTGTAGTGGTAAAGAGAAGCGGACTCTAATCTGGAGAGCCAGGTTCAATTCCCCACTCCTCCTCATGAAGCCTAGTGGGTGACCTTTGGCTAATCGAAGTTCTCTCAGAACTCAGGGAAGGCGATTGTATACCATTTTGAGACTCCTCACTGTAGAGAAAAGTAAGGTATAAAACCAACAACTCTTCTTCTGCTTCTTATGGCATTCTGCATCTGTGAAACTCCTGAACAGTCTTCAAGTGCAGCCCTTTGTATAATATGTTGCAGTAGACTAAATATGTGTACACTGATCAGCTTGCTATCCAGAGCTTCCAGATGGGTCTGCTTCTCTTAATTCACCTGATGCCTGCATTTCAACTCGCTCCTATAGCTTTTTACTTTAGCAGTGTCTGGGTTAGGAACAATTAGGTGATCTTGTTGCTCTCTGCAACACTAAAAAGCTTCACGGATTGGGTTTCCAGGACCCTCTTTGCCATGGGTGGGAGGTTTTGGGGGCGGAGCCTGAGGAGGGCGGGGTTTGGAGAGGGACCTGGCAACCCAATCCGCTTCAATGCCATAGAGTCCAATGGCCAAAGCGGTCATTTTCTCCAGGTGAATGGATTTCTATCGGCTGGAGATCAGTTATAATAGCGGGAGATCTCCAGCTAGTACCTGGAGGTTGGCAACCCTATTCACGGACTGTTTTGTGCCCAACAAGCAGTTGTTAAAAGCACAAGAGCGAGCCGGAACATTTCCCCCCCTGATCAGTTGGTAACTCTCCTCGGCCCCTGTGGATTTCAGTGAACACTATGAACATTAAATTCATTTCCCCTTAATCTCTGCCAGTTTCCACAGGTATAGCAGATTGGAAGTGGGAGAGGAACTATTTAAAATGAATTTCCCAGTGCCTTTCATCCCTTGCCTTGTAAATCCATTAAAATTGTGGTTAATAATGCAAAACCTTTATAAATTTAATTTTGGACCCCTTGACACCTACAATTAACTCAAGCTAGCTTTAAATTATGATAAATAGCCTTTTGAGGATTACAGAGTTTAATTACAATAATGCAGCGGAAGTCTGATTATATATGAAGAGAAGCTGCATATAGATTGTCTGAAGATGGATTAACACCTCCCCCCTCCAAATATTTTTAATTGCAATTTTATACTACAAAGGGAATGGTTTGATTAAGGTTAGAAAATGAAAAAGCTAAAATAATCCTGGTACCTACTAGCTGTATTTTAAATACGGTATGTTTCTGATGGTTATAATTTGTTGTTATGATTAAAAGCAAGAAGCTGACCAGATGAAAGAACTTTTCCCGATATGATTTTTAATTGTATTTTTTGTTTTGTTTTGAGATACTTAGGATAGTGGTACATTTCATAGATCCATAGAATCATAAAGTTGGAAAGGACCACCAGGGTCATCTAGTCCAACCCCCTGCACAATGCAGGAAATTCACAATTACCTCCTCCACATACCCCAGTGACCCCTCCTCCATGCCCAGAAGGTGGCCAAAATGCCCTCCCTCTCTTCCCTCTCATGTCCATTCATGGATATGGTTGCCAGCCTCCAGGTGGGGGCTGGAGATCTCTCGCTATGACAGCTGATCTCCAGATAGGGTTGCCAACCTCAAGGTACTAGCTGGAGATATCCTGCTATTAAAACTGATCTCCAGCTGGTAGAGAACATTTCACCTGGAGAAAATGGCTGCCTTGGCAATTGGACTCTATGGTATTGAAGACCCTCCCCTCCCCAAACCCTTCCCTCCTCAGGCTCTGCACCAAAAACCTCCCACCAGTGGCGAACAGGGACCTGGCAACCCTAGGTCCTAAGCTGTCCCGATGTGGGGAAGTCAACCTGTACTTGTAATCCACCTAGCCCTGACCTGGATGACATAGGCTGGCCCAATCTCGTCAGATCCCAGAACCTAAGCAGGGGCAGACCCTAGTTAGTACTTGAATGTAAAACTGCCAAAGAAGTCCAGGGTTGCTACACAGAGGCAGGCAATGGCAAGCCACCTCTGTTGGTTTCTTGCCTGGAAAACCCGATTGGGTTGCCATAAGTCAGCTGTGACTTGACAGCCCTTTCTACCACCAACCAGCCTTGAGTCCGAGTGCACAAGGTGGCCTACAAATGAAAATCATGAAAAACCTACAACCAAGCAGGAATAAACCCACGTTATAAAATTAGAGAACGATGCACTGAGGTCGTAACCAAACCCCTCCACCATGCCAGGTGTGCCGGTTGTCCTGTGCCAGGAAGGATAATGTTCAGACACAATCGTTTGGGAAGAATCAATGAATGGAGAACATGAAGCAAAGGACTAGTGTCGATTGTACCAATACGTTGTTCTGCTCAGAGGACTGAGGAAGTAAAGGTGCTGAATAATAGGTTAAAGAGACTTGTATGAAATGAGAACGGGAGACCTTTCCTTGGCTTTCCTTCTGTGTGATATTTTGTGCCTTTTCAATATGGAACAAACGGTAACCCTTCTGTTGGAGTAACCCTCAATATCCTTCCGTTCCTCTCCAGATTTAACCCCCCCCAACCCCTTCTACATTGTTTCCCCCAGATATCATTTTTTTGGAATAAAATTGTCTGTTGCAAGTAGGAAAGGATAAAAATGGGTAATTTCCAGAACAGTGTGTGTTTCAGCACCGCTACATGATGATCTTTGAAAGGTATGAATTATATCCCTGTGGGTTCCTCTGTCTCTGTTTATTTCCGATGATAGCAGAAGATCCCCTTTGTTCACCGTGATTGCTAGACTCAGAAGAGTAGAGGGTGCGGAAGAATAAAGACACTGTCGGGATTCATCCATGACAAATTTGTGTGTAGGTTCTCCTTTTTTTTTTTTTTTTTTTTTTTGATTTAGCAATAGGATTGGCAAAGCAGTGTGTCATTAGTGTGCTTGAAACAACAAACCCAGAGCATTCTTAATAACAGATTAGGCATAGAGGATTTAGCTCAGGTGTATGCTTGGCTTATAGCTGGATGAAAAGCAATATACTGGAAGCACCTCTCTTTTTCACTGCCCCTGGAGCCCTCTACAGACATTCCACTCCATTCATGAAAAGTGAGAAACCACCTGCCAGATATATCTGAAGTGTGTGGGTCCCCATGATGCAGTTGATACACGCAGTCACCATCTTATGCGAGTCCCTGCAATGCAGCTGATACGTGTGGTCGCCGTCTTACGTGAATTGAGCAATGTGGGTCCCTGCGATGCAGCTGATATGCGCGGTTATCTCCTTATGTGAATGGGGCAATGTGTGTGCCCATGATGTAGCTGATACGTGTGGTCACCGTCTTATGTGAATTGGGCAATGTGAATCCCCGCAATGCAACTGATACGCATGGTCACTGTCTTATGTGAATTGGTCAATGTGGGTCCCCTCGATGCAGCTGATATGCACAGTCGCCGTCTTAGGTGAATTGGGCAATGTGGGTCCCCACAATGCAGCTGAAACGCATTGCTGCGATCTTATGTGAATTGGGCAATGTGTGGATTTTCCATGCATGTATATCTTCCATTCATGAAAACCAGACACCTGGAAAATCAGGGTATAGAAAACCCACGGTTTCCCCGGTTCTCACAAGATGGTGACCTGACAGCTGGAGGGCTCCCAGTCCGCATTCTGTCAGGGAATGTGCAGTTTGAGTGGTGAATGTCGGGAGCTGGGCCTATGACTTTAGCAAGGCAACGTGGACTTAGGGTTGCCAACCCTAGGTTGGTTGGGAAATCCCTAGAGATTTGGCAGTGGAGCCTAGAAAGGGTGGGGTTGGGGAACGGCAGCATTTTGCCTTAATAGGAATCCAATCTCCAAAGAAGCCATTGGCTCCAAAGAAGCCACACTAGGTATTCCCAGCGATGTATCAAGAGTTTGGAAATGTTATAAAAAACATCGCTTTAAAAGGGTTTTTGGATGCCACGGTTAAAAAATGGTTGGAAGACGTCTTCACAGCTAAAGGGGCCAAACAAAGTGCGAACAGTATTTTTTATAACAGTTTCAAACTCTTAATACATCGGTGGGAATACCTAGTGCGGTAACAGCCATTGTCTCCAGGGGAACTGATTTCTGTAGTCTGGAGGTCAGTTGTAATTCCAGGTGGTTTCCAGGCCCCACCTGGAGATTGGCAACCCGACATGGTCCTGTCTACTCAGATTGCAGGGCCCCTTTAGGGCCATTGGTGAAAAGGATTTAGGGATGAGCCAAATGGTTTTATGGTAAACCTTTTTGCCTTAAAATTGGGGGGAGGATCTTAAGGGGGGGAAGCAACACATATTGTAAGCACTTGTCCCATAGTACTTCCTAAAGCAACATCCACAGACAGGTAATCCAAGGAAAGTTGAGTTTATTGGAAAACATACAGGTATTCAGAGCTTGCAGAAGTAAAGGCAGGAATGGGGGGGGGCAAGGATATACAGCAGAATATATGGAGGACTAGTGGTCATACAGGTCATATCAGATAGTACCGGTTGGCACGGCAACCCCAGCTACGGGGCCAGGCTCCCACGGGCATCAAAGGCTGGAAAGGAATGCAACCGTTAGATAAACAATCCTTGAGAGAGGCATCTGCGAGGAGACATAACAGAGAGGCCTGACACATCTCTCCCTCCTCAGCTTTGTTGACCTTTTATCGCCTCTTTGCAGTCTAGCTGAAAGCCAGAATTTTTCTTTCCGCCATTGCCCATTGGTCCTTCTGCAGTGCCTGAGGTGGGGATGGGGAGCATCGCCCGCACTCTAATCGGCCTTTGTTTGACATCAATACAGAGCCAAAGCTGATTGGCTACGCAGAGTTGTTACTAAGCCAAATCTGAATGAGTGCCAGGAGCACTGTGCCAAGCAGCCGGGGTGGGGGGGGGGAGAGTTTGCCATGGTGAATAAGATAGATGAAGACGTTGTCCTTGTTTGTGAAGGCAAAGTGCGCCATCAATTTGGAGCCGATTCCCGGTGACCCCATGAAGTACTACCTCACAGGGTTTTCAATGTAAGAGATTAACAGAGGCAGTTTACCATTCCCTGCCTCTGCATAGCCGCCCCTGTCTTCCTTGGTGGCCTCTCATTAGGGTTGCCAGGTCCCTCTTTGCCATCGGTGGGAGGTTTTTGGGGTGGAACCTGAGGAAGGCGGGGCTTGGGGAGGGGAGGGACTTCAATACCATAGAGTCCAATTGCCAACGTGGCCATTTTCTCCAGGTGAACTGATCTCTATCATCTGGAGAACAGTTGTAATAGCAGGAGATCTCCAGCTAGTACCTGGAGCTTGGCAACCCTAGCCATAGTGCACTGGCGTGAGCCCTTAATGTATAAATTCAAGCATAGCGTGGCTTGTCTGATACTTTTCTGTTTCATTTTCATAGTAAGAAAAGATAATCTGCCATCTTCAGGCCTAAAAGTACAAATAGCGCAAAAATAAGGGCACCTGTTGCATTTGATTTCCTGTTGTTGTCCTGACTGATCAACCCTGCTTGGATTCTATTCTCTGACAAGATTGGGGAGGCAGTTGCGAATTACCTGCGTTGTGCAGGGGGTTGGACTAGATGACCTTTGAGGTAGCTTCCAGCTCTGTTTCTGTGTTTCTAAGATTGGGCTCGTCTGGGCCGAAAGAGAAGCCCATCTTGGCTGCCTTTGAAGTTGAATGAAGGCCGTGTTTTGGGTTACTGTATGGTTGCCAGGTCCATCTTTGCCACCGGCGGGAGGTTTTGGGGGAGGAGCCTGAGGAGGATGGGGTTTGGGGAAGGGAGGGACTTCAGTGCCATTGAGTCCAATTGCCCAAGCAACCATTTTGTCCAGATGAACTGATCTCTATCAGCTGGAGATCAATTGTAATAGGAAGAGATCTCCAGCTTCTACCTGGAGGTTGGCAACCATGGCTTACTGCTAATTAATAGGAGTAACATTGCCCCTTGCAGTTGGCACACCATGTG
Source organism: Euleptes europaea (assembly GCF_029931775.1). NCBI lineage: Eukaryota > Metazoa > Chordata > Lepidosauria > Squamata > Sphaerodactylidae > Euleptes > Euleptes europaea. Next base: position 104,152,442 of record NC_079316.1, on the reverse strand, counting down.
CAATATTTGGATTGGCTTGTACTGGCATAACTGCTTGACTCCTGGTCTGTCTTCGCCTGTTCAGCGGAGCAGTGCATTACTGCTTATTGCATTACAACTTTTAGCTCAGGTGTTTGGGTTCACTATGTTAGGTGGCAACCCTACGAACTCTTTCCTGGAAGTAAACCCATAGAATACAATGGAGCTTACTTCTGAGTAGACCTGGTTAGGCTGGCTCTCTAAATACAGCGGCGGCTGCCCTTAGCTTAACTCTGATGCCTCCTTGACACGGTCTTTATTGTTGTTTTGTTGTTCTTTTTCTGTGAGAGTACATTTCCCAACCGACATAAAATTGCCACTGCTTCCCAGTTGGTTACATCCATCATCTTTAGATAAGAAAGAAAGCCTATTGGAAAGGGTACATGGTAATGTAATAAGAACCCCTTGTAAATATTACTTGTTAAAAAAACACACACACACACAACCCTGCCATGCTTAGAATAATAATTTAAAAAATCCTTACCTCATCGAGAGTATTCATTTTTATAAAGATTGTCTGTAGTACAAAAGAAGGAGGAAATGTTTTTAGTTGTTTTATTAGTTCAAATTCTATCCTACCTGTTTTTTATGGCCCAGAGTGGTAAAAGCAGCGCATAAAGGAATATATGTTTATTATTTGGCTGAAAACCATCCCAAATGGCAAGATTTGCTGCTGCCAACATGAAACATAAAAGAATGATGGGACATGCTGACCATAATATATCTGAGCAAGAATTGCTCTACTCTGGGTCACTTGTCACACATGAACACATGAAGCTGCCTTATGTTGAATCAGACCTTTGGTCCATCAAAGTCAGTATTGTCTACTCAGACCGGCAGCGGCTCTCCAGGGTCTCAGGCGGGGGACTTTCACATCACCTACCTGCCTCGTCCCTTTAACTGGAGATGCCGGGGATTGAACCTGGAACCTTCTGCATGCCAAGCAGATGCTCTACCACTGAGCCACAGCTCCTCCCCTCTAAGAAAAAGCTAACATATTTTAGTTGTCTCTAGATTGTATGATATTTCCTTCCTATTATTAGATATATATGTTGAATTTGTATTTGCATTTTAATATTTTATGGGAAATATTTAATTCTTTAAATTTTGTTAAATTATGTTACTTATTTTAATGTTATTGATTTTATTTTGGAGGAATTTCCACCTTATTCTGTATTGTTGCTGTGACTTTTTTTTTTTTTTTTTACTAATGCAATAAAGATTTGATGAGGAGGAGGAGGAGGAATATATATTTTCACCACCGGCGGGAGGTTTTGGGGGTGGAGCCTAACAAGGGCGGGGTCTGGGGAGGGGAGGGACTTCAGTGCCATTGAGTCCAATTGCCAAAGCAACCATTTTCTCCAGGTGAACCGATCCCTATTGGCTGGAGATCAGTTGTAATAGCAGGAGATCTCCAGCCACCACCAGGAGGTTGGCAACCCCACGTTACCCCCAAGCTTGCTTAATCTAATGTTGTTATGGGAAGGAGACTTCCCCCACCCTCAAAGAGGGAAGATAAGGAATTGTGGTAGAATAACTGCAGAATGATGGGTTGTTGTTTTTTTAGAATGTAGTGACCTGAACTTTGGTACAAGAAACGATTGATTCCAAGCATGAGTCATTTTTGTTTCTTTTAAATTTCTTGCTTTCCTGGGTCTGATTTTAGACTGTTGGTATTTAAAATAAAGGCCCTTTTTATGATTCAGTGCACCTGCCTTAGCTGGATCAGAATTTGGAAATTGGCAAGCTCAGATGTCATGTATTTGGCGCTAAATATTCTATTAGCATCTTAAAGTTGCCATTAATTACCTATGATATTAAAAGAATTAATTGATTTATTTATTATTCATTACTCTTGCCTGCCGAGCTGCATAGGCGCGAATGGTGAATTTAGAAAGGGTTCTGCAGATAACCGCTGAATTATGAGCAGGGGTTTTGTTTTGTAGCTGTGATTTCAAGGCTACAATACCATGTTGGAATCTTTGCTTTAGCAGCAATTCTGCAATTGGGGGTGGGGGTGGCTCAGCGGCAGAGCATCTGCTCAGCATGCAGAAAGTCCCAGGTCACAACCATATCACTGTGCATAAATTAACCATTAGAAAAATACTAGCACTCCCCCCCCCCGTTGCATAGAGTCTTGAAGTCTGAACATAAGATTCAGTTCAGTTCAAACCTTAACTCTAAGGCCGTTAATGCATCGCTAGACCATCATTGGTTCGTCCCTCTCATGTCTCACACTTTTGTAAACCGAGATCAAGAAACTGAACACACGAGAGGGACAAACGAGGCAGCAGGGAGAAAAAGACGCCGTCAACCCCGTGGCTCATGCACACACACACACACAGCGCACAAGGTCTTACTTCTGGAGGTGGAGGAGGAGGTTTGGGGAGGGGAGGGACTTCAATGCCATAAAGTCGAATTGCCAAAGTGGCAATTTTTTCCAGGTGAACTGATAACGGGAGATCTTTTTCATGAAAATTTTCAATCTGGCCTCATGAAAAATCCTTAACATCTTGTAGTATCAGATGGGGTTATACATGTGATGAACTATTCTACTAAGTTCTAATTCCTTCTCTAAAAGTGGTTGGGTCGGCAAACTGAAGAAGATTCGATCGAAATGCGTCTTTGCGACAGACCCTCCTTGGACCGCATTTTTCTTATTGTTACTATTGTGTTTGTAACACCACCATTGTTGTGTATTGCTTACAACCACCACCATTGTTGTGCATTGTTTATAACCATATCTTTTTTGGTTTATATTCAGCCCGGGAGGCTTTATTTTTGTTTAGCTCTTCAGCTTTCCTATATTTTCAGCCTATTGGCACTGCCTTAAGCCCTGCGAGGCTATTGTGTGTGTGTGTTTTTTGACACACTTTTCATTTGTTTTGGTGGTCTAAGCCCTGCAAGGCTATTGTGTGTTTTTTGACACACTATTCATTTGTTTTGGTGGTCTATTTTCAATACATTTGACAGTAAAACAAACACAATTGTTGTTTTTTGATATTGATGTTTATTATTTTGAGCCACGTGCTGCCTCTTTGTACAGTTACTACTATTTTCATCATAGGTTCCCTCTTTCTCCAATTTCCAGGAGAGGGCTAGGGTTCCTTCAGAATTACACCTGATCTCCAGACTACAGAGATAAGTTCCCCTGGAGAAAATGTAGGGTTTCCAGGTCCATCTTTACCACCAGTGGGAGGTTTTGGGGTGGAACGTGAGGAGGGCAGAGTTTGAGGACAGGAGGGACTTCAATGCCATGGAGTCCAATGGACAAAGCAGCCATTTTCTCCAGGAGAACTGATCTCTATCAGTTGGAGATCAGTTGTAATAGCAGGAGATCTCCATGTAGTACCTGGAGGTTGGCAACCCTAAGAAAATGGCAGCTTTTGAGGGTGGACTCTTTGGCATCACATCCCAGCTGAGCTCCCTTCCCTTCTTAGACTCCGCCATCCTCAGACTCTGCCCCCCAAATCTGCAGGACTTTCCCTACCCAGAGGTGGCAACCCTATTTGAGGGGGGGGGTGCATATTCATAAGTTGCCAAGATTTTTTACAAAAGTTCAATTGTGTCTCCAGCAAGCGCACGCTGATGCTGCTCTCACCCACCCCCCTCATGCATTAATTTGGGAAAGGAAGGCCTCGCTTGCTGGAAGGGCTGACTAGTGGTGCGATGAAGCCATTGTGGGTTTGGGGCTTGACTCATAATACGGCACGGGCTTACAGACTGGGCAAGTTCTACAGCTGGCAGAAAGGTACTGGCTGGATATTAGGAAAAAAATGTTTTTTACAGTAGGCCATTTATGCACAGCAGGTTTTGCCTTGGATTTGCTAAGGCGATGTGTTAAACTTGCATTTACCCAGATGTAAGACTACTGGGCACCATTGACTGATGAAGCTTTATGCTCAACCGAAGGAAGTAATAGCCGGAAATCCCATCTCCTGATTCTTGATATTTATACTTACCAGTGATCCAAAGCTGATCTCCCAGGATCATATACCTATGGATGAAAAGGAAAAGATTTCTTCATTTGAAGAAGAAAGCATCTTCTCAGTGATTGGCTGTATTCCCTGTCGCTTATTTGGATTTTGGACTTCTGATATATTTTGCCCACTGAGGGCAACTGAGCTGGTTTGCTGTTGTTTATGTTAATGTTATATTGTTATTAGGTATGTATTCTGTGACCTATTTGAATCTGCTACCATTATAACTATTAGAGCGTGCTGTTGTGTTCTGTAGAGGCTCTCACATTACACCATAGGTTTTTCTTTCTGTTGGTGGTCCGATGAAGCCACTGTGGATTGTGGGTTTGGGGCTTGACTCATAATACGGCACGGGTTTACAGACTGGGCAAGTTCTATTGCCGGCAGAAAGGTACTGCCTGGATATTAGGGAAAAAAGTTTTTTTACAGTAGGCCATTTATGCAGGGGAGGTTTTGCCTTGGATTTGCTGCTCTCTAGATGCACATTTTCCCCATCCAAATTCTCAGAATTCAAAAATAAGCCCCCATGCAGTTTTGAGAATTCAGATAAGGAACATGTGCATCTAGGAACATGTGCATCTAGAGGCATTCAGATAAGGAACATGTGCATCTAGGAACATGTGCATCTAGAGATGCATTCAGATAAGGAACATGTGCATCTAGGAACATGTGCATCTAGAGATGCATTCAGATAAGGAACATGTGCATCTAGAGAGCCGTAAATCCAAGGCAAATCCTCCCGTGCATAAATGGCATAGGAGTTGTTCGACTGTGGAATCATCTACCTAGGGAGGTGGTGAGCTCCCCCTCACTGGCAGTCGTTAAGCAGAGGCTGGACAAACACTTGTCAGGGATGCTCTAGGCTGATCCTGCATTAAACAGGGGTTGGACTAGATGGGCTGTATGGCCCCTTCCAACTTTACGGTTCTATGATTCTATTTCAAAGCCCCCATTTCTGAAATGTGATGTTATCACTTGTTGGCTTACCTAAATCTATGATGAGGGGTGTGTTTACAACAGTATGGGATGATCCCTGTATCGGGCTATTTCTCTCCTTGGGTATCTTTCTACTTTACTGCAGAAATGTCACATGAGGTAAACCAGAGAGAGATTAATCTCACTACCAAAAAACATAGCTCTCAAGGCCTGACTAGAGAAAGACAGCTTACTTGTTTTAATATTGCAGTATTGTTTTGAGATCTTCTCTTCTAGCTGGATTTCTTTGCCCCCATGAATTTGCATTACCTTATCTCCAATACTTACCACCAGCATTACATTGCCACACACACACAAGAGTATTGGGCCTCTTTCACAAGGTTCCCAAGATTTTTCATTGAGGACACAGTCTTGGAGTAATTAGGAGTTATTATGATAATTGCTTTATATTTTTTTATATTCCTCTGACTTAATAACCTGAAGTTTAACAAATCTTGGCAAAAAAGTGAAACAAAATATTAAGTGGTGATGAAAAATATATTAAATTGAATTCTTTTTGACATGGTAATGGTGTTTAATTAGCTTTAAATAGCTCTTTGAGAACCTTCATGAACACGCTGCTAATGCAAATGAATGAAACACTTCCATTACGTTGAATCAACAGTTTCGAAAGAAGATATGTCAAAGGGAATTCTGACTTTCAGAAGTGAGTGGGATGTAGGCTGAAAGTGGATTAAATCTGTAAGGTTGTGTGGGCTCTAATCTGGTGAATTGGGGTGGTTTCCCCACTCCTCCACATGAAGCCAGCTGGGTGACCTTGGGCCAGTCACAGTTCTCTCCGAACTCTCTTAGCCTCACCTACCTCACAAGGTGTCTGCTGTGGGGAGAGGAAGGGAAGGCAATTGAAAGCCACTTTGAGACTCTTTAAAGGTAGAGAAAAGTGGGACATAGAAACCAACTCTTCTTCTTCTTCTCTTGTGTATAATATTAGAATAAGCATCAATGGGGCCAGTGTCTGAGTCCCAGTCTCAATAGCTCTGTGAAGTGTCTGAGTGAGGGATGGCTGTTAAAGGGGACTGGGTTGCCCTGTCTGGAGGTGTCTCTGTGAATAGGAAAGGAGACAGGGCATGTGCAAAGGTCTGGGCTCTCTGCATATTTAAAAGAGGCAGAATGTGTGGTAAACTGTGACTGCCAGAACCACCTGTCGCCCTGAATCTGTGTGACAGAGGTTATGGAGAGTGGTAGGGTCTGAGAGTCACAAGATGTGAATTAGTTCCTGTTATCATGTCTCACACTGTGCCTTCCTTGATAGATCTTATTTTATGGTCATCCTGCTGTCCCACTTTGTCTACCTTTGGGAGTGGTCTTCACTGCCTCTGGATGGATGGGATTCTCTTTGGTGGGGCCTTTTTTTGTAACGGTTCCTGAAATTACAAGCAGTAGAAAGGTAGGGCAAGGGACTGCTTGTAATGTCAATGTAACTCCTCTTGATGTACACCTCATGCATCTGATGACGGGAGCCCTGTCTCACAAAAGCTCATGACAGAATGCATTTTGTTAATCTTTAAGATGCCACTGGAATTCTGTTTGATTTTGCTGAGAAAGACTACCCCGCTGGAGTTGTTTGCTGCGTTTCACGTCCTTATTCATGAATATCAAGTGATCAGCAAAGCCAGCACAAGATTTTTTCTGGAAACAGTAAGTTAATATTTTAATGCAGAGCTTGTTTAAAGGTACCTTTGACCTAATACTACATGTGACTTTCAGTGATGAAAGATGAGCATCGTTCTTTGTTCTGTCTAAAGTCATGGTCAAGAATTCCTTCTCTCCTAACGATTACTTCCTTTGGCATATGAAGAAGAGTTGGTTTTTATACCCTGCTTTTCTCAACATTTAAGGAGTCTCAAAGCAGCTTACAATCTCCTTCCCTTCCTCTCCCCACACCTTGCAAGGTAGGTAGGGCTGAGAGAGTTCTGAGTGAATTGTGACTAGCCCAAGGTCACCCAGCAGGCTTCATGTGGAGGAGTGGGGAATCAAACCCAGGTCACCAGATTAGAGTCTGCCACTTTTAACCACTTCACCACTCTGGAAAGAGAAATCATTCAGGCTATAGCATCTTACAGGACAACAACCCAGTGCAACTTTGGAAGCACTTTGAGCTCTGTTCAGGGATGTCGTTTGAAAATGTGTGTGTGTTAAGTGCTGTCAAGTCACTTCCAACTCATGGAGACCCTATGAATCAATGTCCTCCAAAACATCCTATCTTTAACAGCCTTGCTCAGGTCTTGCAAACTGAGGGCTGTGGCTTCCTTTATAGAGTCAATCCATCTGTTGGGTCTTCCTCTTTTCTTGCTGCCTTCAACTTTTCCTAGCATGATTGTCTTTTCCAGTGACTCTTGTCTTCTCATAATGTGACCAAAGGGTCTGTTGTGGGGAGGGGAAGGGAAGGTGATTGTATCTGGTTTGATTCTTCTGTAAGTGGTAGAGTAAGTCAGCATATAAAAACCATCTCTTCTTCTCTTCTCAAAGTATGACAGCCTCAGTTTAGTCATTTAGCTTCTAGGGTCAGTTTAGGCTTGATTTGATCTACAACCCACTGATTTGTTTTTTGGTTTTTAGGGATTCTAAAATATGTGGGGTTTTTGTAGTTCTAAAATACCATTTGCAATATGAGTCTGATGGTGTGTTTGTGTTGCATTTTTATTGCCACCGTTGGGATGCTTACCCAAGTGACTCTGGGGGAAAAAACCTTGGAGTTCGAAGGGCGTAATTTAGCTATTTGCTTTGTCACATCAATTGTTGCAGTGGGGTAATTTTTTAAGACCAAAAGGGCTGTTTGGACATCAGTTACTGAGATCTAATCATACATTACTGTGCAGCTACCCACTTGAAAATGTCACAGCAAGTGACACTGGAGAAGCGGTCGCTATAGTAACAGGGTTGAGGAACAAAGGATGGCTGTGCTTCAGAAAGAGAATGGGCAGCTTTTTGGCCTTAAGCACCAGCAGTTCAAAAATGATGGAGCTTTGTGACATACGCTGGCTTGATCTGTACAAAACTGGAGGCTACAGAAAACTCGGAATCACCATACTCTGTCTGCAGGACACATGGGCTTGTCAACATGCTTTAGAATACAAAACTAGACCCTTTAGAAAGAGATCACAAAGATGGTGGGTTGGGTTGGGTGGTTCACAAGCAGCAAACGAGGTTGATTAGATTTGAAATGTTATTTTGAAGTTAGAGGAAGATGTCTGTGGCGCCTCCTGTTGGCAGTCAGAGGAACTAGGTCCCCTCCACCTTGGGGTGAAGGGAACAGACTTTCCAGTTTGGATTGTCAGACCAAAGTTGTGAGGGGCGATTGTTGGTAGAAACATTTCCCCAGAAATCTTTGTGATCGCTCTCATCGGTGTGATTAGTCATTGAGAGCAGACCAAATTGACTGAGAGAGAGAGAGAGAACAGTGTGAATAAGTGGGTGATCCTTTAATAGGCACTTGACAGAAGAAGCAGTTTTTCAGCACCTGAAGAGCAGTAAGCAACTTTGAACTGGCCCTATCTAACAAGAAGAAGAAGAAGAAGAAGAAGAAGAAGACTAGGAAGAGGAAGAGGAAGAGTTTGTTTTTATATGCTGACTTTCTCTACCACTTAAGGCAGAATCAAACCGGCTTCCAATCATTTCCCCCTCCCCACAACAGACACTCTGTGACGTAGGTGGGGCTCAGAGGGTGTGACTAGCCCAAGGTCACCCAGCTGGCTTCATGCGTAGGAGTGGGGAAACAAATCCAGTTCACCAGATTAGCATCCGCCACTCATGTGGAAGAGGGGGGGGGGGATCAAACCCGGTTCTCCATATAAGAGTCCACCGCTCCAAAACACCACTCTTAACCACTATACCATGCTGGTGTACACACACCCCTTCTTCACAGTATGCACACCCATTCTTAGGGTGTTGTTACACTGGCTGAACAGTGTTCTTTCAATGCCCTTTGCAACTGGACTTTACTGTGTGAAATGGCAAACCATTGCCAAAGTGCATTGAAAGTAGATTTAAAATGAATTATTCAGTGTGTGCGGAAATGCTGAAAAAGCAGGCTCTCGTGTCCTTTGGGTGGAAACATGACCTACATAGTTCCTTTTTCCCTATAATTTTGCATGCACAAGGTCCCAAATTTTAATACCTCTGGAAAGCTGCTGTTAGTCAGAGTAGACAGTACTGAGCTAGATGGACCAGGCAGTCTGACTCACTATAAGGCAGCTCCGCATGTTCATAGAAATGCCAACCTTCTCTACTTTGCAGCTCCGGACTGAGCAATGCCACACTTGTTACCCCCGGAAGAATGGCAAGGAGATCTGACACCCAAGGGCTTTTCTTGGAAATAACTTCCCCTTCCACAAGTGGAGATCCACTGAGGGAAAGAGTCAATTACATCCCCTTGCCTCTCCTCTCTTGAGTGCACCAACCTGTTTGTTTGTTCACACAGCTTGTTTTTTTTTACCATCAAGTCCATCAAGTCACAGCCAGCGTAGTGTAGTGGTTAAGAGCAGTTGTTTGGAGCAGTGATCTGGAGAACCGGGTTTGATTCCCCACTCCTCCACATTAGCAGCAGATGCTAATTTGGTGAACTGAATTTGTTTCCCCACTCCTCCACACTAAGCCAGCTGGGCTAGTCACACTCTCTCAGTCCCACTTACCCTACAGGGTGTATGTTGTGGGGAGGGGAAGGGAAGGTGATAGTAAGCCGGTTTGATTCTGCCTTAAGAGGTAGAGAAAGTTGACATATAAAAAACAACTCTTCTTCTTCTTCTTCTTCTTCTTCTTCTTCTTCTTCTTCTTCTTCTTCTTCTTCTTCTTCCATTTATGGTGACCCCATAAGGTTTTCAAAGCAAGAGACATTCAGAGGTGTTTTGCCCATTGCCTGCTTATGCGTAGTGACCCTGGACTGCCTTGGTGGTCTCCCATCCAAGTACTGACCAGGGCTGACCCTGCGTAGCTACCATAATCTGATGAGATCAGGCTAGCCACCCCAAAAATGATCTTTCCAGAGTTAAGATATTTCCAGGAGCGAAGGGATGCAGGAAAGCTCTGCTTTGTGTACATGGATGATTAGATCCATCACACCATTACCCTTTGACAGGGAGACTAGGGTAGATTCTGATGAGCTCAGTGAGCCCATACAGCTGGGGGTTCAAGCGATGCAAGCCCCCAAGAAAATTTTTGAAATGTGACCAATTACAGGGACATTTTGAGGCCATATGAAACGGGTATTAGAGCATATTCTAAGGTCAATATTAAGTACTTCAACCCATTGGCTTATGATTCTATCACTAAAATAGCCTTATTTTAATAATAAACACAAAAAAACCTCCATCAATTTTGTTGAAAAATTCACTCATTACCAAAAAGATAAGGGAGACTAGGGTTGCATCAGGACCCCTCTGGGATTAGGGGCCCTGAAGCTTAAGCTTCATTCATTTCATAGTAGATTCGCCACTGGTCATCAATTGTTATTGACGTTGAAACCCTTCCACGGCACATGACAGGAGTCTTTTTTCATCTCTGTAGTCCAGTCACATAGATGCAATATTGTTTGTGAGGTACGTGCATTACGAGAACGGCAATTCTCAAAGTTTGGTGTGAGGGGCCATTTGGCTGTTACTTTTGGAGACCCCCTTGTAGAGGATTATCTCTTATCACACCGCAGAATGCACATTATGAGGGATTGTGTTGCATGGATAATGGGATTCACATTTCAGCCAGGGTCTGTAAAGGGAGCCAGAGAGCTTTTAAAAATTGCATTTCTGCCAATGAAGAATTGCTGCTGTCACCGGCCTCCCATGTTACTGGAGCCAATGTACATTGAAACATTTCTCATTCTCTACATTTGTGTGGGTGCTGGAAAAATGTAGTCCCCACGAGGGAAAGTTTTTGGCCATTTGACCTCATGAAGCACAGTCCGGTAAATGGTCTCCTTTCTCCAAGGCCTTTACTTATATTTATAGAGGCCGTTTTTCCTCTCTCTTTTTTTGGTCTTAAATAGCCACTTGCAAGTGTATAGGGGTCCTATTTTCTCTCTCCCCGCCCCCATAAGTATACAAGAAGACAAAATGAGCAAACTCTTCTAAATTCTACAAAATCACCAGAGAGGTTCACAGCCAAAACAATATACATTTCCTCACCTTTTCAGATGCTGTCCGTACATGCTTTTTTTTTGTTTTTCGTCCGTTTCCACCTCCCTGTTTTCTTTCTCTGCACGTACTGATATACACACCTTTGTTTGGTGTATAATTTCTTTCTCCTTTCAGACATCTCTTCTTTTTCTTTGTCTCAAGTATACCCTCTCCCAAATCCTGATTTTCTACCACTACCACCACCACATGGTTAGTGAATCTTTCCCAGCGTGGTGTAGTGCTTAGGAGCTGTGGACTCTAATCTGGAGACCCGGGTTTGATTCCCCACTCCTCCACATGAGCAGCCGACTCTAATATGGTGAACCGGGTTGGTTTCCCCACTCCTCCACATGAGCGGCCGTCTAGGGTTGTGAAAAACTGAAAATAAACCTGAAATTAGCCATTTTGGCAATATTCAGGTTTTGTGTAGAACGAATATCCTGATGCCAAATAGGCTATTCCTGAAAAATCCAAATAGATATTCGGCTTTTGGGGGCTTTGGCTGTTCACCTTTGCACAGATGCATAGCTTAGTGCTTTCTCCCATTTTTCTATCTTTGACTGGTTTTGTTGGGGCCCGTTTGAGGTAGGGGTCAAGTAATCAGAGCCAACTTGGTCTGACAACCGTTCAGTGGGTTGATCTGCAATTTGCATCAAACGTAAGGGCTATTTAAAAACGGGGCTCACCCAGTCCCATCCGGAGGGATATACCCTTCAACTACAAAATGGCCACTTCTACAGTTGCTGACCACCAGGCTTCTGAAGAACACTCCTCACCTGTGCGGATGAGCAATCTTCTTCACAAGAGCTGCCTTGGTCATGACTTTGGGTGGCTCCAATATCACACACACACACCGGAAACCTGCTCTCAGACTGAAGGTCGCCCCAAGTAGAAGTTTTGTTTCCTCACACCGTGACTATCTCTTGAAATCAGATTTTTGATGACAATAATAAAGGATGTCATTTGCCACCAAAAGAAATATTTTCCATGTCTTATTTTTCTTGCATTTTATCCATTTCCCTCAGTTTGGAAGCTAATTTGCATGGACATCATGCTGTGTGCCCCAGATACAAAGGGAGACCCAGACTTTGAGGCACCAGCCTGGCGATCTGCTCTTTCTGCCAGTCCTCTGCAATGCTGAACTTCTGAACCTGAAAACTGATGGACAGCTCGTCTTGCAAATGCCTGGAGGATGGGAGTCACCCCTTTGCAGGCCCATAAAATTGGACCCCCTGTCCCAGCGTTCACCAAACTTCGATGTCCGACTCAGTACTCCCAAAGAATGTTCTTGAGAACTGAACAAATGCCACATTATTTATGTTCGTGAAGATTAGGGTTGCCAGCTCTGGGTTGGGAAATACCTGGAGATTTTTGGGGTGGAGCCTGAGGAGGGCGGGGTTTGAGGAAGGGAAGAACTTCAATGCCATAGAGTCCAACTGCCAAAGCGGCCCTTTTCTCCAGGTGAACTGATTTCTATCAGCTGTTGATCAGTTGTAATAGCAAGAGATCTCTGGCTAGTACCTGGAGGTTGGCAATGCTAGTGAAGATTACTGTAACTTGCAGAACCATCAGTGCTGATATGAACCCATACAGCAATTGTGCTCCTCACAGCAGGGTCTCCTAATGCAGTCTGTGATAGAATGGACCGTGGCCTTTTTCTGTAGCTGTCTCACAGTTCTAGAATAGCCTACCCAAAGGAGTGAGGCAGGTACCTTCCCTTGGGCCTTATGGAAAGGCTGTAAGAATTATTTAAAAGACCTTATGGGGCAGTTGGAATGGTCTCTGACTTAATTGTTTTAAACATTTTAATAATGCACTTTTATTACATTTTTCATTATCTCTTTTTAATTAATTTGATAGTAATACTTATTTCATCTCTTGTTACCTGCCTTGGTTGCTGACTGTGTAAAATGTACTTTAAAAAAAGCAAACAAGTAGAGCATCATAGGAATTGCTGAGCCAAAGGAGCAAGCTCGGATATTTAAATAATTGGCAGCGCTTTTACTTATATGCATACATGGCTATGATCTAAGGGAAGCAAAACTACTAAACTGCGTTACAGCCAACTAGGATCCTAGCAGGATGTAATAATTCACCCCAAAAAATCTGTGCATATAAATGACTGTCAAAACAGTGAACACCTCGACATTGGTTAGTTTAATGTTAGCGCTCCTGCCTTTTCAGTCACGCAGATGAATTTCAAACCCAGCCCTGGGAACTAAGATGACAGTTCTAAGAATCAAGAAGGTGACATCTCCCAGGCAAGTGTGAGATCTGCCTATATAGCACATGTCACCTTCCTAAGAATTCTCTCCATCCTCTGCATTTCGTCTCCTTAGCTTGAACTACATTCCTGGCATAAACACTACCAGTGTTGAGAAGGTGGAAATTGCCACTGTGTGAACAGACTGCTGGACTTGATGGACCTTGGTCTGATCCAGCATGGCCTTTCTTATGTTCTTATGAATCACAATGGGGTACAATGCCATTTTCTGTGGGGGAACTAATCCGCAGTCTGGAGATGTTGTAATTCAGGGATCTCCAGACCCCATCCTACTGGTCCTTGTTCAGATGGTTTTAGGGTTGCCAGACACATGCCTGGATCTCCTGGGAGACTTGGAGGGGCATGGGGGTAATGTCTTAATGTTCAGCTAAAACCTGGAAGTGATGTCACTGACACTCTAGGATTTCTATTATTTTTATGGTAAAAGATATGTCAACTATGTGTCCCCTCCTCCATTTTTCCCCATTCAAGCTGCAGTAGGGGACACAAGGCAGTGGCAGAAGATTGCTGGCCATAGTGGGTAAGTTGGCAACCCTAGCTAGTCCTCTGGAATAAGGACAGAATGCATGCCTCCACTCTTGAAAAGTTTGGTTGACCCATTTTAAAAAATGCATTATTCATTTTTGTTTAATTTAAAGTCTATTGAACTCCCAGATTGGATTCTAGAATGCTTTGACCTTAAGTTATTAGGGTCTCTGTTGTCTTGCTTATTTAGCATCATAGTTAATCCAGCCCTGAATTCCTACTCAGCCTTCCCCTCTTGTCTGGTAATCTTTTATTTTTATAGGTAAATTAAATGCAAATGGGTGGGTATTCTGAAAGAGGTCCCAAAGCAAATGGGCAGACCATTCCTGAAGGTGGGGGCAAAGCTCCTTAGGAGCCAGTGTTACCCCATGGTGGCATAGGTGCCCCTGGTGGCATCTTTGCCAGTGTGGGGGCAAACATGGTGGCATCTGGGAGCCACTGGCCCCTGCCACTAGCACAGCCACACCAGCCGGGGTTTCCCAGAGGGCGGGGTGTTCCTGAGGGCAGAGCTGCCTGCAGGCAGCTTCCTAACCCCATTCGGCCCGGGAACAACCCTTGAGTTGTGGCGGGGCTGGGCCACCTTTTCTAGTAGTGCAGCCCCACTTTGTGCTATGGGGCTTTCCCCCCTTTTTATTTTATTTTTTAAAAATTTGCACTGCTTTTTTTGTCTCTGTGGTGGCTGGGAGCAGAAGAAACACACCGCCTCCTCAGAGGCTCCACCGCTCTTGTCTGCCGCAGATCCAACCCCCACCCTTCAGGAATGGGCTCCAAGTTCCATTTAGGTGAAGAATAAATGGCCACTGCAGCCATTACACTATACTACACTATACTATACTACACTTCGGCCATTGTGATATTGTGAGTACTGTGAAAGTAGGCAGAAGTTCTATAGCAGCAGAAAATTTGTAGCCACAAAGACATGGAGTAGTTATATAACTGAAATGAATTCTTTCTGCTGATTTCGGAAAGACATTTGCAAACAACATTTCCTCCTCAGTGTTTCATTGGATGTTATCCTATATGGCAATCCATCACAATGACAAGTAATAGGCCTCTCTTCTCCACATCCTTGGTTTGGCAGCCTAGAGCAGAGGCTGTGTGCGTGCTCCTAAGATTCTTGCCAAGCAGTTTGTCTTTTATAGGAGGGCTTTTGGCATACACAGGGCTGCAAACTCTGGCTTGGGAAATTCCTGGAGGTTTGGGGGCAGCGTCTTTGCAGGAGGGAATTTGGGGTAGGATTTCATCTAGAAGCTATGGTTATGCCATAGAGCAGGGGTCCCTAACCTTTTTGAGCCTGCGGGAACTTCTAGACTTGTGACACAGTGTTAGGGTTGCCAGCCTCCAGGTGGTGGCCGGAGATCTCTTGCTATTACAACTGATCTCCAGGCAACAGAGATCAGTTCCCCTGGAGAAAAGGGCCACTTTGGCAATTGGACACTATGGCATTGAAGGGTTTGGGGAGGGGAGGTACTTCAATGGGATATAATGCCTTGGAGTCCACTCAAAGAAGCCATTTTCTCCAGGGGAACTGATCTCTGTTGCCTGGAGATCAGTTGTAATAGTGGGAGATCTCCAGCCATTACCTGGAGGTTAGTATAAGGCTCGAAATAATATATAAATGGAAAATCACAATCACAAAACGCTAGGTGCAATTATTACAAAACAAGGTTTATGACAGTGCAAACCACAATTGGCAAACAGTATACAAAGACATGAAACAAACAACCCTAATTGTGGAGGTCCCTCCCCAAACACTACCCTCCCCAGGCTCCACCCCGAAAATCTGTAGGAATTTCCCTAGCAAAGGGAGCACAGTGGAGTCCAATTCCACTTTCCAGAGCAACTGTTCTTTCCAGGAGAACAACTCTCTGTCATCTGGAGGGAAGTTGTAATTTTGGTAGATCTCCAGGTGCCACCTGGAGGTTGACAACCATACCCCTTGTATGCCAGTACTAGAGGCTATTTGGCTTAACTTCCAGAGTAGCTGCCCATCAGGAGCTTCCATGGAAAATGGAATTACCAGTCCACCCCTGCTGGTGGGTCTTGGGGCAGAGCCTAGCTGTGCCTAGTGACTCCTGGTGGAGGCTGAATTGGGGGAGCTAGTTGAAGTTCTCAGGTCCTTATTAGTCTCTCTCCTGTGCCTTTTAATTCTCCCTTCAGAGACTCTGAAAAGAAAGCAACCATGCTGAAACATCACTTCAGTCCCCAACATCTGTCAACCCTGCTTGTGCAAAACTTCCTTGTGACAGTTTGGGTGTCTCACAAGAGGTCCTATGATTTGGTACCTCAGCCCAGCATGGTGCTGTGTTTAACAGCGGTGGACTTTAATCTGGAGAACCGGGTTTGACTCCCCACTTGTACACATGAAGCCAGCTGGATGACCTTGGGCTAGTCACAGTTCTCTCCGAACTCTCAGCCCCACCTACTTCCCAAGGTGTCTGTTGTGGGGAGAGGATGGGAAGGAGATTATAAGATGGTTTGGTTCTCCTTAAAAAGGTAGAGAAAGTTAGCATATAAAAATCAACACCACTTCTTCTTCTTCTCCTCCTCCTCCTCCTCCTCCTCCTATCCAGGACCTTTTTTGTGATAGTAGTCACTGGAATTGAGTAGTGGCACCTTTCTTTGGGGCTCTCCCAAGTCCCAATCCTAGAGTGCTAGTCCACCTTACTTAGCCCCAGAAAGAGAAAGCAAATCCTCAGGAACAGCTCCGTGGAGATCTCCAGAGGGAAGGGGGGATTGGTGGAAATTGGTGTAACCTCACCTCTGTCACCTCACCCGCCCGCCCCACTATAAAAGCACTGGTCTTATTCATATCGGTTGTGTTGTTGGTGTTGTGTTTGTTTCATTTCAAACCTTCCTTTCCATCCCCCACCAAAATAGCCACTCATGTAGACCTGTTAGTTTATCTTCATTAGTCATTGCTTTCTCAAGCTGAATGAGTTTTTTTGCAATTCAGCTTAGAAGAATTTTATCCTCTCCACTGTTAATGGGCATGTGATGTTTTTTAATCATATGGGATTGACTCAGAAGACATACTCATGTCTTTAAAAAATATTGGGAGCAAACCATGTACTCTGTTCCCAAAGTATGCCTAATAGTTGTAATTTATAGGGTGGATTAACCATGAAGCTGAGCTACCACATCAGTAAAATCATGTTGTATAGCTCTTGCTGGACTGTACCATTTGAGACTGCATCCAGAGGGTGGGGGCTTGTTTGAGTGCCACTCCATGAAACAACAATCATATGGAAAGCCAATAATGTTCTCCCTGGTGGGACAGTCTGTGTTTATAGGGTTTGTTTTGTATGGAAAATTCAAATCTGAGATTGTTCTCCCTTCCCTCGAGCTGTTTGAAGAAGCTCAGCTGAACAAGAACTGAATCAAGTGATTCTGCTGATTGCAGGAGTCTGCTCAAAATTCAATCTGATTCACTACTCTATGTGTGGCATTCCATGTGCCCTCCTTTCCTGACCCGCAGCAAAAATTGTGAATTGTCTCCATGGTTAAAGTGATACACAAGTGCCTCCTTGCCAGCCCAGATAAGGATCGGTGGTGTCTTCCTTGGTTGACTAGCCTGCAGCAGATTCACCAGATCAGATTGGGAGTGGGGGGTGGGGGGTGGAGGCCTCGGCTGGCTTACGGGCTGGATAACAGCTCTCAAGGGGCCAGATCCAGCCTGCGGGCCATATGTTTGATACACCTGTTCTATGGCATTATACCCTGCTGAGGTCCTTCCTGCCCCCCGACTCCCACCCATTCCAGGCCCCACCCCCCAAAAACTCCAGGAATTTCCCAACCAGGAGTTGGCAACTCTACTGCACAGCCCCCCTGGTCATTTCTGGCCCTTCAGAAGGGCCTCCACCCAGCAAGAGGCTGAGAACAGCACCAACCAGATCTGCAGTCACTCTTCTCCAGCCCTGGAAGCCATTCCAAGATTCCATTGGGCAGAAGCTGGGTCACCAGAGTCCCACACAATGGAGAATGGGGGTGGTGAAGATAAGGCTAGACCCTACCACATCTCTCTGTTGGTCTTGCACAATTCACCTCCTTGTCACAGCATAGGAAAGAAAAAGGTGCACAGAAAAGCGGCGGCTGCATTCTGAAAGAGAAATGAGGCAGAAGGGCTAGATTCTGACTCAAGGTGATGAATTTCCAATCCTCTACAATTACTGCCAGTTGTCCTGGACAGTTGTCTCCTGCTGAAAACATAGTTCTGCTTTGAAGTAATGTATGAGCCTTCTTATTCAATGCTGAGGGGGATTCACAAATCCCATAATGCTGGGTTGTGCTCTTGCACGGCTCCTTGAGTCGCTCAGGATCAACTTTGCAAGTGGGTTTTCAGGCCAGCATCATACCGCCGTTTGATTTGCAGACACAGGAGGCAGATCCGGTCTCTGTAGATTCACTTGGAAGCTTCACTTGGATTATCTCCACCCCCTGAGGAATAGCTCTCCAAATACGATTCCACTCAGCTAAGTTTGCTACTTTGCCAACTCAGTCCCCAGATGTTTACTGACAAAATGGCTGTTTTATCATTTTCTTTCTTTCTTTTTCTCCTTTGCTGCATCCACACCGCCTGTATTTTTATCTGACATTTAAAAAACCGGGTATGGAGACATCTTCCTTCCGCAGACAAATTAGAAGGTGGGAGAGATTATTTTCCAAATGAAGTCCATTAATTTCTGTGATTAGATTGTTTCCACATCTGTGCATTCATGGCTTTCCATTTCCATTTTTTTTTAAAGATTTTGAAATCAAAAGTCAGAGTTATTTCAGCAGCTGTAAAGCCTCAGTCTATTTAATCATAATAAAGACTTTCAAGAGATGGGGATATCCCACCTCCATTAGCATTAGTCCTTATAACAAACCAGTAACATAGCTCAGCATTACCCCCATATGGGTTCCTGACTCAAACAGTGTGTGGAATATCCCCTTCCCCACATCATTCCTTTTGGAATGAAATGTCGGACTTAAGGGGCAGCTGACTTTTGTAGAGATGTAAAACTTCCAGAAATTTGAAACCCATGGGAAAAAAATGAGGGTTTTTTTCCTAAGAAAAAGGCAATTTAGGGGAAATTGAAATATATTGTATGCAATATTTACTTTCCTATTAAATCTAAACTTCTTTCACTGATTGAGCAATATGTAATGGGTCATTCATAACTTAGCATATAAAATTGCACAATTCAGCATACTTATAGAATTTAAAAATGTAAGTATCTTCATTTTCTATAAGAAAAATTGCAAG
The DNA here is from genome assembly GCF_029931775.1 of Euleptes europaea. NCBI lineage: Eukaryota > Metazoa > Chordata > Lepidosauria > Squamata > Sphaerodactylidae > Euleptes > Euleptes europaea. Next base: position 104,133,284 of record NC_079316.1, on the reverse strand, counting down.
TGTACCCAGTATTTGAGAGAGTGACAAACCTCTGCATCATATCCCACCATTGCAACTGTATCTTTATTTTTTTGCCATCAGAGAGGTAAGAATAAATAAAAGTTGAAGGTAGAAAACAGAGGTTGAAGTAAACAAAAGATAGTGTATTATTTGGATGGAAACTCTCTTGTAGCATCACAATAGATAAAACTAGGGATGTCCATTTGGATATTTATGATCTGCATATTTAACCAAACAACACTTTATCAGTGCGTTTTGGATATATTTGGGAATCCAAGATACCAGGAAATGGGTTCTGAAAACTTCTGTAAATATTTGGGAGTAACCAGGAATATCAGGAACTAGCGCTTTAAGGCTTCCAGTATTGTTTTTTCTTTTCTTTTCCGGTGTGCCTGTGTCTTCCCATGGCTTGATATCAGCTTGCGATGTTGGTATGTTTTTGATTCTGTAATTTAAAATTGTTTTTGTTGGTCTTGCAACACTTAATAAGGAATGGCAACATGGAGTTCTTTGCTAAAGTTGGTGTGTGAAGAGTTTGTGGTTTGTGTTGGATTCTCTGGTTTGACATTGCCTTGAGTTCTTGGGTTGTACATGAGATTGGATTCTCTCATTTGACATTTGTTGGGCTTGCAATGGCATTGTTAAATTGGTTTGGCTTGGAGGATTCTCTGCTTTGGTATTGGCTTGGATTCTCAGGTTGTACATTTGTTGTGTTAGGTTTGCCATATTGCCCTATGCATCTGTTGGGATTCCATGGTCCTACATTGGTTAATTTAGGCTTGTTGTATCTGTCTGCTGTGAGAGGCATTTGACCAATGGTTACTTTGCCTGCTGTTGTGTCTTTGGCTATTCTTTGTACTTGAGGAAGCATGGATTCCCCCCATGGAAAATAATGGAGGATGGCAGGGGGCATCTTGTTCAGGGGCCCAGATAATTGGATCTCTTGGTCCAATTCATTTGAAACTTGGGAGTTATTAAATAGAGAGGCACGAGCAGCTCTGGTACGATTTTGGTGCCATTACCTCAAAAAGCAGCCCTCCAGCCCTCTGGAAATATTCTCCAAAAAGAATAATAGAGCTGAATAATATCAGAATCCCCCCACACACAAAAAAAACCCCGGATCGGAATACAAAACCAGTATTTGGATTCTGAGTAACTAGGAATACTGATATTTTTCTGCTACCTCATATCTGGATCTAAAAAATACCGGGGTTTTTTTTTCAAGCGGTACATCCCTAGATAGGACTGCCAGCATGTTTGGATATTACGCTAAACTTTGTACCATTGAAAACACTGGACTCTTTAATAATGTATTATCATTAAACACATTATAGCATAATAATTTACATTTACACTAAAAAAAAAAATATCTTGAAAATGTTGTATATGCCTACAGTACAAAAGTCCCCCCCCCCAGTGCTCCCCCAAGTTCCCAAATATTTCCATTGACAATATTAAGGAATTCCTCAGACTTTTCATGCTGTAAATTAGTGAATGAGTGAAATGCTTTGGAAGACAAGGGTTGTTTATGCATGGGAGTTTTACCTGAGATTTGTTGCTCACTGGACCCACACTTTCCTGTTGGGAATCTATGCACCAGCTGTCTCCAAGCTCAAATCAAGTCCCCGCCCTGTTAAATGCTGCTTTGTAATTGTTTTACTTTGTAGAGCTTAATGTGAGAGAAAAGCCCTCCCTCCGATACTCAATGGCAGCATAACAAAGCATTTTAAGAAGAAAAAACAAAAATGGAGCAATCTGAAAGGGGAGGGAATCCAAGCTTCATTTTTAAAAGTATTTCTTCTGCTCAGAAAGTAATCCAAGAAAGCAGGAAGCATTTGAATACCCACCTCTTTACATGCTGCTTTGTAATTGGCTGTGAGAGAAACCAAGCTAGCGTGTCCCGCGCTTTGCCTTATGCACCAGGATTTCAGCCGGGCTGAGCTCAGGTGAGAGGGAAGAATTGGGTTAACAGAGGAATAAGAAGGTCTGGGATTTGTGAGGGCTGGCAGCGAGGTCATCTCTAATGGACGGAAAACTCATGCATAACTCCAAAGAACAACCAAGACAGACTGGGGGCGAACGTGAGTGAAAGTACCCATGCATAAACGACCAAGGTTTTTCTCACTCAGAAATGAGGAGGCTTTTTTCTCATTAGAAAAATTGGGGGGAAATCCTGAGGGAAAAATGTATTCTTCTGAAAATCCCACATGTGCCCGGGCCTTCGCATCTCTAGCCTCATGCGCTCCGTCCCGTCTGGAGAATGGCTGTGCTGCCCACCTGAGCCCATTGCTCCTATCCACACCAGATATTTTCACAGATGTCCCTAGACCCATGCTTTTCAAGGGCAAAAGAGGAATGGGGGCAGCCCATTCCTGAAGGGGGGGTGGACATGCAGTGGCCGGGAGCAGTGCAGCCGCAGCAATTCCACAGAGGCTTCTCAGCTGCCGCAGAGAAAATAAAACAATTTGGAATGTAAAATGGGGGGAATACCCTCATAGTAAACAGTGAGGCTACACCACCATAGAAGGTGGCATAGCAATGCTGCAGCTTGAGGGGACATTCCCGGGGTGAAAGGGGTTTGGATGCAACCTAAAGGCAGCTCCGCCTCCCTGGAACGCCCCCACATGCCAGTGTGGGCTCCCACTTCCGGAAATTGCTCCCAGCGGGAATGCCCCCCGTGCCAGTGTAAGTGCCCCTTATCCTGGGATAAATGGGTACTTATGTCAGTGTGGGGTCATGCCGGCTCTTATGCTGATTTGCCCCCCTTCAGGATTGCACTCTTAATCACTTTGGGGGTAAGCAGGATTTCAAGGGGTGTGGAAGGGGACTTTTTTTCTTATTCCACATTACTGTGGAAAGTGGGCATGAAAAGGCCTGGTGCTTAGAGCAGTGCTGGATTAAACATTAAGCAAAATAAGCATGTGCTTAGGGCATCAAGGGAAGGGGGGGCACCACAGAAATTTTCCATTGCCAGATTTACCGTGGACCATCTGGTGCAAAACTGCAAATGGTGCAGCTGAACCAGGGGCCACCAAAAAGTGCCCCCACAATAAATGAAAACATTGCATACATACAGTGACTAAAAAAAAAACAAAAAAAAAACCCCTGAACATTACAATTTTTAATCTTATCCTTAAAAAAAAACATAAGGATGAAGGAAAAGTAGGAACTGAGAGTAATCATACTAATCACACAAGGCTCAATATATTATTTTTTATTATTTAAAAAATATATTAAATAATTTAATATTAATTGTTGTTTTTCTCCATATATATGAGAGCACCAAAAATTTTAAGTGCTTAGGGCCTCTAAAGGTCTTAATCTGGCCCTGGTTTAGAGGATTTGGGCAAACACAGACCCAGTGTAGGTTTCATTGCCATAATATGTCAGGGAGATGTGAGTCATTGAAGGATGAAGGGACATTTCCTGATCTAGCCTGACCACCCACCCTTCCCTAAATTCAGATCATGCAGTAAACAGTTTGCACCTTTTCTCGTCCACCCAAATTCTGTTTCTGCGAATGGGGCATATTAACACACCACTGATGTTGGTGGCAGCATCATTTGTTTCAAACAAATTAAAACCAGCCATACAGATAGTAGAAGGTAACATGTTCATCAGCATTTTGCTGTGTGTTGCAGTTAGGGTTGCCAGGTCCCTCTTAGCCACCGGCGGCAGGTTTTGGAGGTGGAGCCTGAGGAGGGCGGGGTTTGGAGAGGTGAGGGACTTCAATGCCATAAAGTCCAATTGCCAAAGCAGCCATTTTCTCCAGGAGAACTGATCTCTGTTAGCTAGAGATCAGTTGTAATAGCGGGAGATCTCCAGCTAGTACCTGGAAGTTGGCAACCCTAGTTACAATCAAGCACCAATCTGTGGCAAAAACAGATACCTCCTTCAAATACAACTCTCCATACCTTTGAACAAACCAAGTAAGAGAAAGTTGATGTCACGGGTCATACTGGGGTTTCTGCTGAGTGAATAGGCAAAGGTGCTATAGACAGAGTTCCTAGGGAGATCTTTTGGCTTAATTCTCCAATGCAAGAGAATACAGAAAGGATCTCCTGGTAATCAATAAATCAAAAGAGCAAAACAAATAAACTGCCAGAAGGTTTTTGCATTATTTAAGTGGTATGTGCTGGATTTTTGCTAGTTGCCTACCGAAACAACACTACACTCAGTACAGTAGCATCATGAGGGTTTCTAGAAGGAAGAAGAAGAAGAAGAGTTGGTTTTTATATGCCAACTTTCTCTACCACTTAAGGAAGAATCAAACTGGCTTACAATCTCCTTCCCTTCCTCTCCCCACAACAGTCACCTTGTGAGGTAGGTGGGGCTGAGAATGTTCAGAGAGAACTATGACTAGCGCAAAGTCACCCAGCTGGCTTCAGGTGTAGGAGTGGGGAATCCAACCCGGTTCTGCAGATTAAGAGTCCACTCTCCTAACCACCACACCACATTGGCAATTTAGAGTGCAATCCTAAGAATACTTTCCTGGAAGCAGCCCCACTGAATGGACCGGAGCAGGAGTCTGAGTAGACCACTTTAGCATGGCACTCTGTCAGTGTCTAATGCCTGGCATTATATTGTTACTCAGTTGGCCCCTATGAATATTGTGGGGGTCAAAATGGGGAGGGGGGCTGTAGTGAGGGGGAATCAGAATAAATTGTCCTTTCCTGCTAGGAACATAAGTGTCTATTGTTGGCAGTAAGGGCACTTAGAATCCAGGGGAAAGAAAGAAAGAAAGAAAGAAAGAAAGAAAGAAAGAAAGAAAGAAAGAAAGAAAGAAAGAAAGGAAGGAAGGAAGGAAGGAAGGAAGGAAGGAAGGAAGGAAGGAAGGAAGGAAGGAAGGAAGGAAGGAAGGAAGGAAGGAAGGAAGAAAGAAAGAAAGAAAGAAAGAAAGAAAGAAAGAAAGAAAGAAAGAAGGAAGGAAGGAAGGAAGACCCCTTGTGCAGATCTAAGAAAGTGTAGGGGTACATAAATCAGGACATATGAAGCTGCTTTGTTGTGAATTAGATCATTGGTTCATGTTGTTATGAATTCCCTGCATTGAGCGGGGGGTTGGACTAGATGACCCTGGTGGTCCCTTCCAACTCTATGATTCCATGATTCATATAGTCTATTCAGACTGGGAGCAGCTCTCCAGGGTCTCAAGCAGAGATCTTTCACATCACCTGCTACCTGATTCTTTTAACTGGAGATGCCCATATTCCATTAAAGGTTGATCGATTGAACTGGAGATGCCAGGGATTGAACCTGAGCCTTCTGCATGGCAAGCAGATGTTCTACCACTGAACCATGGCCCCCTCACATCAGGAGGATCCATCTTTCAGAAATATAGGCTGCAGCTCATGAAGAGATTTGAACGTACTTACGTTGGATAATATATTATTTCTATTCTTTTGCAAATGAAATATAACCACCTTTCTTTTGTCGTGCAGTAAAAGACATAGCGATAGTCCTCTGAAAGGCGGATTTTTTAAAGTGAACAATGCAAGCTGCATCTAGGGAATGATCTCCCTATTGGGAAACTTGTAGCTCATTATTCTGTGGCAACAACTTCACTATTGATGTAATGGGATAATTGTTATCCAGCCCCATTAAAGCAGTACGTAGGACACTCCACTCAAAACTAACAAATATAGATGCAAACAAAATAAGTTTTTCAAAAGCATGATGGGATGTGCTTTGAGATTTTGGAATGGTAATGAAAGAGGGATGTGGCACGAAATAACGCAAGCTATTTCGTGCTAAATCTCTCTCTCTCCCCCCCGCCCCCAGTATTTGACCAACCTGATTAACTAATGGCACTTTCTAATTGAAATCCGTTCTGTGTAAGGTGCAGAAGGAGAAAGCTAACACAAGGTTTTATGTTTCCTAAATTGAATTTAGCCCACCCTTTCAATTACTTTTTAATCTGCCTCCAAACTCTGCTGCACCCTAGTAATTTGTAGTGATGTTATTGCCAGGTGGCTGCTAGCAGGCGGATTTGAAGCTATAAAGAACGGCTGCCATTGACAGAAACAGCCCCATGGAGACTTATTCATCAGAAACTTGAAAGTGCACCTAGAAGTCTGAAACACACAGTTTCCACCATTTGCCTGAGACCAGTTGGGGAAAAAAGAAATATTTTCAAAGGGTTACTTAAAAAAAAAAAAACACCCTTCTGTCCCCATGCACTAGGTTTACTTTTTCTTTTGTTCATCCAGCTCTGAAGTTCTGGTGATGTTCTGAAGGCCTAGTTCCCACTGTTGGTCAGCCATCACTCAATCACCTCCAAGAACATAAGTGGCCACTTCCAGGATCTATTGAAACTTTCCATGGGTAGCATCTGAGTCCCATAAGCAACAGCTACATCATGGAAATCAAGGTACCTATCGTAGGCATTGCTTCAATAGTGCAGAGCCACATTTAGAGTGGACATAGGGTTGCCAGGTCCCCCCTTGCCACCAGCAGGAGCTTTGTTATGGTGGGTCTGGGGAGGGGGTATCTGTGTGCGAGGAGCGCATGCATCACAATAATGTTACTTCTGGGTTCAACAGACCAGCTGAAGGGGGGCAATCTGCAGGCATGCTGCAATAACGTCACTTTCAGGTATTGATGGAATGTTGGCAACTGGCTTTCACCACTGAAGTGTAAAGTTTTAAGTGCTGTTGAAGAAAGGGACAAGAACAGAGGATGGCTATTGGCGATATTTGGCTTTCCAAGTGTCCCCCTGTTGAGACCGAGCGATCTTCAAGCTTCCCCTCTTGTCTCGGCACGTCAATCACAACCGTCAGCAGTCCGTCTGCCGGACTTTTCTTCTCTGTGTCTTGGAAGGGGTCATCGCCCAAATCATTCCATTTGCCGTTTGAAGCAAAAGCTACAGGTACCCGCTGGGAATCCCTAATGGAATGTGATCCCGTTAGAAGAGAGCTTTATGCATTTTTAATAAACAGCAGTTCACTGAGATTATGCGGAGAAGCCGTCCTTATCTGAATTGCGCCAGGAAATAATTCTCGGCATGAATCCCTTTGGTGGCTGTTCATTAATATCTGTCGGTACAATTTTTTGTGCGTGCGCTCCTCATTGAAAGCAATTTAGTTTGCAGATATCTGCTTGCCTTTGATGCTGTTTGGATGTGGTTTTCCGTGAGGTTTGTAATCAATGGTGATTGCCTCTTTTTGTTTTTATCTAGATTGATGGCTCCACTTCCGGTGCCATTTGGCTTGCACATTTAAATGGCTTTCATTCTTTGAACCATTTTTGGCATTGTTTCTGGATATCTTGCGGCGCTACAGTTAGTCGATTATAAATGGAGTGTGTGTGGGGGTCTTTGTGCAACTTGGTAACAAATAAAATGAAAAAAAGATGCATATACGCTTAAGGTAGAAGCCCATCCAATGGCTAATGTGGGATTTCCTCTGTCTTGTTTGTTTCTGGAGCAATGATGTGAGTCATTTGCAGGGGAAGGGCCATAGGTCAGTGGTAGAGCATTTGCTTGGCATGCAGAAGGTCCCAGGTTCAATCCCCGGCATCTCCGGTTAAAGGGACCAGGCAAGTAGGTGATGTGAAAGACCCCTGCCTGAGACCCTGGAGAGCCGCTGCCGGTCTGAGTAGACAATACTGACTTTGATGGACCAAAGGTCTGATTCAGTATAAGGCAGCTTCATGGGTTCAGGGCAGGGAGGGTTGGAAGGAGGGCTGTTTAACCCCTCTGTCAACCACTTGAGCATGAGGGCAAAGCTGGCAGTGGGCAGGAGACTCAGAAGTTGGTGGGGACCCTCGCCGGTAACATAATGACATCACCAGCAATGTGCCGACGACACTGCTGATGCAGCCTGAAATGGTGTCAGCACATTGCCCTGGATTCCAGCAAAATCAAAGTTTAATCAGTCTTGCCAGAGTGCTAGAGCATCCCCGGCAGCACACTGACATCACTTCTGGTTGTGCTGGAAGTGACCTCAGAGCATCAGGACACTGCCTGTCAAAACCTATTTCCCCCCATATTTTTCTCCCACTTCCCAGCTGAGTGGCAGTGATCCCCCCCACCCACCCTCAGTGGGAACATGGCAACTCTAGGGCAGACCAGTATGTTACAGTTGAGCATGCCAAAGGTAGGTGATGGGCTGTGGGAAGGTGAACCGAAAATGGGTTGGCTGATGGCATGTTGCTTAGTGAGGAGGAGGAGGAGGAGGAGGAAGAGGAGTTGGTTTTTATACCCCAATTTTTTCTACCTTTTAAGGAAACTCAAACCGGCTTACATTTGCCTTCCCTTCCTCTCCCCACAACAGACACCTTGTGAGGTAGGTGAGGCCGAGAGAGTTCAGAGAACGGTGACTGGCCCAAGGTTACCCAGCTGGCTTCATGTGGAGGAGTGGGGAATCAAACCCCATTCTCCAGATTAGAGTCCGCCATTCTTAACCACTACACCATGATGGCTCCTGGGAAGGGAACCTGGGAAGTGTCCTCTAGAAACAATTTGCCTGAAGGCAGGAAGCTGGTGGGCCCATGAATCAGTTTACTTACTGTTAACACAAGGTTGGTGCTTTCAGATCACCAGTTTGGGAGCATTATAGGCTATTGGGTGAACCTCCTGGCTGGCACAGCCTTTACTTTCTCCCTCTGACCTGCCATTGTGATGTTTCAGTGATTGGGAAGCTATTTCCTGATCCACTCAACTTTTCTTCTGCCTCTTCTCCTGGCTGCTTTTACAAATGTTTCCCCCTGGTTGTGGGTTTAGAGAAATGTGTGTTGCTCAAGTGGGAATGAATTTTAGGGGTGAATGATTGGTCTAATAACCTAGTGTCTCATCGTTGGCCCAGAAATCTCTCCATGTGAGAACGTGGGCATTAATGATTCAACATATTTTGGTAAAGTTCAAGGGAAAAAATGTCATAATGAAAAATCCCCACTCCTTGGAGACGTGGTTTTCACCCATCCTTACAGCAGTTCCTGTTCCCCCTCCTCATTGCCGATTTAAACCTCTTTTGTTTTAAACATACCAGGGATCCTCACATCGAGCTATCAGTGGGGAATGCCATCTCAGTGGGCTCAGAGGCGCGGCAGTACAAAATTCACTACTAAAAGCTTCAGTCAGAAGTGTTAATATTTAAAAGCCGGCCGATTTGACGGTGGTGGTTTATCACCGCTGTTCACTACCAGCTGGGTCTGGCTGAAACTGCATCGCTCACGGCAACTGCTCTGAGGTAAAACGGAATTGAAAATAAAACCTGCGCCAGATTTAAATCCACATGACAGATGGTAGGTGTCCGGGTGAGTGGACAGCACTGTTTACATCCCTGCTTCCTTCTCCTATTGTTCGTAAGGGCGTAGTTATGGAAAGGGTCGGTGGTGGTTTTTTGCCAGTGAAAAGTGGCCTAAATAGGATCCTGGCTGCTGTAGTAATGCACAATAATAAATGAAGAAGACCCACAAGCCCTCCTCATCGAAATTGATAACACAATAAAAACGTAACTGAGGCAACACAAGAAAACTCTAGTCTGAGACAGGAAGAAGATGCTAAAAATAGGGTTTCCAGCTCCAGGTTGGATAATTCTTAGAGATTGGGGGGGGGGGGTGGAGCCTGGGGCAGGATTTGGGGAGGAAAGGGACCACAGTGGCACATACTAGCATAAACTCTGTCCTCCAAGGCAGCCATTTTCTCCATGACAACTAATCTCTGTAGTCTGGTGAAGAAGAAGAAGAAGAGTTGGTTTTTATATGCCAGCTTTCTCTACCACTTAAAGAAGAATCAAGCTGGCTTACAATCTCCTTCCCTTCCCCTCCCCACAATAGATGCCCAGTGAGGTAGGTGGGGCAGAGAGTGTGACTAGCCCAAGGTCACCCAGATGGCTTCATGTGTAGGAGTGGGGGAAAACATCCAGTTAACCAGATTAGCCTCCGTTGTTCATGTGGAGGAGTGGGGAAGCAAACTCGCTTCTCCAGATCAGAGTCCACCGCTCCAAACCACCGCGCTTAACCACTACACCACGCTGGTGTAATTCCTGGAGATCGCCGGGTCCCACCTGGAGGTTGGCAATCTGAGCTATAGCAGTAGGCTTGTTTAGGTCTGGATTATCCATAGGATTGCCAACCTCCAGGTAATTGCTGGAGATTTCTTGCTATTACAACTGATCTCCAGCTGATAGAGATCAGTTCACCTGTAGAAAATGGCCGCTTTGGCTATTGGACTCTATGGCATTGAAGTCCCTCCCCTCCCCAAACCCTGCCTTCCTCAGGCCCCATTCCAAAAATCTCCAGGAATATCCCAACCCAGAGCTGGACACCCTATTATCTGAGCATCCCATATCCAGACTGATCTGAAAACTGGCATGCAGGCAAATCCGTGCTGCCAGCTTTCAATGTTTCCTCTTGCCTCAAAAAATAAAATACAGCGTACCCTGCATCGCAGGTGGAGACTGAAAGCCTGCTGTTGTTAGTTGTTGTTGTTTTTTTTTGCTTGTTGTTGCTCTTGTTTAGTAGCTGATACAGGTATTCTGGTGAGATAGTTGAACCATTGCTTTCTGATGGTGCAATGTACACAAAATTATTTAAAATATTGTTTAAAATTACATTCAGGCAAGATATCTCATTATGTATATGCAAAAAATCCAAAATATTTCAATATACGGAAAGATCCGAAATGCAGACTGTCGAGGAATGCAGGTGCCTACACACCTGGGTCACTCGTTTGGGGCAGCTAGCAAAAACACACTTTAACAAACTTTAACAAACTTTAACAAACACTGAGCAAAAAAACCCTCTGAGCCCAGTAGGTCGTCTGCCACCAGCCCTTAATGAACCAGATTAGCCCCAGGCAGAGGATAAGGGAAGCCTCTGCTTGCAGAGTGAGGTGAAGCTACAAAAGTAAAGGGTTTAAGTTTGGTAAGCGGACCCCACTTAAACAAGGCACTTAAACTTAGAGCTTGAAGCCAGTTAAAGTCAGAAACCACTACAAGAATATAGTTTAAAGGTTTATTCAAAAGTTTGTGCTCGTTACAGAAAACAAAAGGTTCGTGAAGCAAGGAGCAGGCAAAACAACAAAAGCATTTAAGCAACTAACTACACAGTAAAGGTTCCTTGGTTCAACGCTTGGCAAAAAGGCATAAGCGAGTTACATAGGGTTACCAGTTCCAGAAGGAAGTTGCACATCATTTCAGCATTCAATCGGCATTCCAAGAGTTCAGTTGGGCAGAGTCCTGCCCTAGAAAATATTCAAGAAATCAAATGGGTTGTTGATGGAGTCTGACATGCCGCCCGCATGTCCAGACAACCACACTCTATAGCTAAAGCTGGTCACCTTTATCCCCAAGACCCTCAGTGGGGTGAGCTCAAAGACCCAATCAGGTTCTGAGGATGCCAATAACCAGATGATTAATGATATGTCAAAACATTGACCAAAAGGAGTTGCATTGGAGGGGCTCAGAGGTGAGAAGTGCCTGCAGGAACACAAATCACCTGGAGCCTCTCTGTGATAAGATAAGAGCCTAATTGAGAGTTATTTCCTTGGTAACCAATTGACCTTCAATTTAGGGAGGACTCAGGAAGAAGGCCATAAACGCCCCATAACTGAGTTTACCTCTTTAGAAGTGAAACCGTTCCCACAGTTGTAAATTAAGAGTTTGCATTCCAGAATGCCCATAGTTTGATATCGCAAATATTCAGGCCACAAGCCTGAACCAAAGAAAGCAGCAGCAAGGGATTGTGGGGAACACAATTCCTTGACACAGACCACTTCTGGTCCCAAGCAGTCTGGATAAGGGATACTCAACCCATACAAGTTTGGATGAAGTCAGAATTTCCAAACTCAGCACATGCTTCCTGACACTGGGAGATTCCATTTCAAAGCAAAATAACCTTGAATGAAAACGTTTCTGCTTTCGATCGGGCTGAATGAAATATTCTCCCATTTTGATTGTCAGACCAAAGTTGTGAGGGACGACTGTTGGTAGAAACATTTCCCCAGCAATCTTTGTGATCGCTCTCATCAGTGTGATTAATTCACAGTGAAGTGAGCTGTGGCTCACGAAAGCTCATACCCTGCCAGAAAATATTTTTGTTAGTCTTTAAGGTGCTACTGGACTCTTGCTCTTTTCTACTACTATCAGTGTGATTAGTTATTGAGAGCAGACCAAATTGATTGAGAGCGAGAGAACAGTGTGAATAAATGGGTGATCCTTTAATAGGCACTTGACAGAAGAAGCAGCTGTTCAGCACCTGAATACCAGTAAGCAACTTTGATTTGGCCCTATCTAACACAAAAAAGGACTGAGCCAGCAGGTGTACCTTGCAAGAGTTTATCCCCTTTCTAGCTGCTGGAAACCCCAATAAAGCAGCAGGAGATGCCCCAGGCCGTCCGTCACTTCACACAGCATCTGAACTTTGATCTGTGTTAAGGCTTCTAATCTCTTCTTCACCTTCGATTCTTATTACTCAGGCCAGGTGCCTTAACAAGTTGATTCCATGCATCTGGCTCACAATGCTTCATCCCAATCAGGCATACCGCCTGACTCCTGAAACAACTTAGGTCATCTAATCGGGCTGAGATTCCACCTGGGGCACAATACTCCCTTCTGACAAGGAAGGGAAAAACAAACTACCGTATATACCCATGTATAAGCCGACCCGCGTATAAGCCGAGGTGCCTAATTTCTCCCCTAAAATGGGGAAAAATTAGGCACCCGCGTATAAGCTGAGGGTTGGCTTATAACCCCTCCCCCCCCCCGCGCAGGCTTACCTTGAGGCCCAGCGAAGGCTGTGGTGGCGGCAGCGGGTCCCCCGCAGGAGGCTTCCCCCGGCACTTCCAGGGCGGGAGGAGCCGGGCGCGCCCGGCGGAGGCGGCCGCGCAGCCTTCCTGGGGCCGCCACAGGCTTCTCCCGGCCCTTCCAGGGCGGGGGGAGCCGGGCGCGCCCGGCGGAGGCGGCCGCGCGGCCTTCCTGGGGCTGCAACAGGCTTCCCCCGGCCCTTCCAGGGTGGGAGGAGCCGGGTGCCCCCGGTGGCGGCGGCCGCGCGGCCTTCCAGGGGCCGCAGGAGGCTTCCCCCGGCCCTTCCAGGTCGGGGGGAGCTGGGCGCGTCTGGCGGAGGCGGCTGCGTGGCCTTCCTGGGGCTGCAACAGGCTTCCCCTGGCCCTTCCAGGGCGGGGGGAGCTGGGCTCGCCCCAGGAAGGCGGCTGCGTGGCCTTCCTGGGGCCGCAACAGGCTTCCCCTGGCCCTTCCAGGGCTGGGGGAGTCGGGCGCGCCCGGCGGCAGCGGCCGCGCGGCCTTCCAGTGGCTGCAGGAGGCCCTCACAGGGCGCTCCTGGCCGGGGGAAGCCGCATGGGCCTGGCAGCAGTGGCAGCGGCGATGGCGGCGAAGGTAAGTTGCCTCCTCCCTCCTCCCCCCTCCCCTACCCTACTGTATTGACCCGCGTATAAGCCGAGGCCGGCTTTTTCAGCCCTTTTTTTGGGTTGAAAAACTCGGCTTATACGCGAGTATATACGGTATGTATAGAGGGAAATAGGGGGGAAATGTGGCATGCCAACCTAAACTCCTCGCCATCTTCCGCATGTTCCCACTACACAAGCTTGGTTTATCTCACTGTCAGTTACAAAGCAGTGTGTAAAGAGGCTGGGATTCAAATGCTTTCTGTTTCCTGGAACCTCTTTCTGAGCAGACGAAAGACTTTTCAAAACCGAGGCTTGGATTTCTTCCCCCCTTCTTTTCAAAATGCTGGATTTTTTGTTGTATGTTTTAAAAATGCTTTTTTATGCAGCAATTGGGTGGGAACTTCTCTCACTACTGCCAATTACAAAGCAGCATTTCAAGGGGTGGGGATTTAAATACTTCCTGATTTGAGCTTGCAGACTGCTGGTGCATAGACTCCAAACAGGAAAGTGTGGGTCCAGTGAGCAACGACCCTCAGGTGAAACTCCCATGCGTAAACGACCATAGGGATGCTGGCCTCCAGGTGGGACCTGAAGATCTCCCGGAATTACAGCTCATCTCTGGACTACAGAAATCAATTCCCCTAGAGAAAATGCATTCATTTGGAGGGTGGAATCTATGGCATTGTAACCCCTCTGTGGTCCCTGTCCTCCCCAAGCTCCATCCCCAAATCTCCAGAAGTTTCCCAACCGTGAGCTGGCAACCCTGAACACACGATACAAATTTAGCACAAACACTGCCATAATGGTCCTTATTAGAAAATAAGTGTTTTACCTGTGAAACAGGAACAAGTTGGAAGTGATGTGTTTAAAGGCAGAAAAAAGCTTGTTTATCCGAGAATGTGTTTTTCAGAGTTTCATTTACATATAAAGCTTCCCCTTTCCTCAATGGCAATTTGTAATTGTGGTGAATTGGGGAGACATTTGACTCCACATATATGGCATAAAAGGGCTTTAATGGAAAAGAGAATCGACTGTATTATGTATGTAACTGTATAAGTGGGAGCAGGTTTATGACATAGCATGGCCCAGAAGTTGGATCTCTCCACAAAGCAGAGATGCCCTCTAATCAATCCTTCAGTTTCTTGCAAATGCAACTCATAGATGTTTTTTGTTACATTTTTAAATTAATTTCCCTGTCCGATGTGAGCAAAATGCCCAATCCCCTTCATGGCCTATAATATTATCTCTATGCATATGCACAAGACTGCATCCTTTGTTATTTTTCTCCTGGTTATATTTGTAAGAGCAAGTACCATAAAATATCACACACTGCTCATACATATGCATTCCTTTTAAGTTAGCAATCCTGATTGTGTAGGTGGTTTTTGAGGGTAACTATTAGGGCTGCCCCCTTTCGTTTTCAAAATTTCAGTCACATCTAACCGTTAGGGTTGCCAGTTCCGGGTAGAGAAATACCTGGATATTTGGGGGATGGAGGGTGGGGTTTGGGGAAGGGAGGGACTTCAATGGGGAATAATGCCATAGAGTCAACCTTCCAAAGTGGTCATTCTCTCCTTGTAATCCCAGGAGATCTCCAGTCACCACCTGGGGTTCACAATTTGAACGGAAATTCCACAAACATCGCAGCCTTGTAAACTTCCTTTCCTGTTATCTGGCAGTATGTGTTGCCAAAAGTGTCCTCTGGGACCACATCAACCTAAATAAGCAAGCCCCAAGGGACCAAGAAATAGTCTCCTAGGTACCAGGAGACAGATTCAAATCCTTGTTATTTGCCAACAAACACGAGTAACCGTTTCCTGTCAGGGAAATGTGTGTACATTCAATTTAACATGCCTGCTGACAAACCGAACACATTTCATCTTCTCAGTGAGCGAGCCATGGTCGACTCTCAATCAGAAGCTGGGGTCCGATCAATACGTGTGGTCCAGCACTGGACTTTTTGTCTATCTTGTGGCATCATTATTAATAGCCTCCCTATTGCTGGGTTGTTGGGGTTTTTTTTTAATGGAGTTTAAAGAAAGCACAGCCCCAGCTTTATGGGATTTATAGACTGGCACCAGACCATCTCCTGGTGAGATGTGTCAGCCAAGGCGTTTACAGCCGCAAAAAAAAAGCTGTGTGGCGGTGATTTGGTTGGGAGGTTTTAGCTGCGAAAGGCGACTTGGTGCTTGCGTGGCCTTACTGCATGTTGGCCCTGGAAAACAAGGCAAACTGGAGAAGCTGTTTTTAAGCAGATCATCTGAAACTGGCTAGATTACATTTTCATCTGCTAGGGATTGTTTCAAATCCCTGCTGTTTTGACCCTTACATCCCTATTCCAATGTTGCTTCTCCCTTCTGCAGCAAATCAATCCCATTACTCTTTCATTTCCTTGGCATGTTTCCTTACACGAAACATACACATTTCTCAGTATCCATACACCATTACATTTAACATATATTTTACGCAAAAGTGGACATTGCACACATAAATACTACATACATTGTGCCCTGAATGAAGACACAGAGCACCAGCATGTGAGTTAAAGTAGGCCAGGGGTCGCAAAAGCATGGCTCCCGAGCCACAAGTGGCTCTTTGGGCCCCTGAGTGCGGCTCTTCTCACGTGCGGAAGCAGCGCCCTAGGCCAGCTGAAGCAGCAGGAGGGTCTCCGAGAGAGGAAGGAGTGGCCCTTCCTCCTTCTTGCCCTAGTGCCGTCCCCGGCGGCCGGAGAACGACGAGAGCCCCTCAGCTGCCACCCCCCATCTTTTCTTGCCTCCCGGCTGCGCGCCTTGGTTTGGCAGAGAGGGGGCTCCTCCCTCCCTCCTCCCTTCCTTCTCTCCACCATGAGGAGTGAGGCGTGGCTGTCTGGTCCTCGTTTCGGCCGCCGCCGCCTTCCCTCCTCTGTCTCTATGGGCGACGGGAGCTAGGCGACTTCTCACCCCCCCCCACCTCCTCCTCCTCCTGTTGGCACCGCCTGGCCCCGGGTGGGGAAGGCGACGATGCTTCCTGGGCCAGGACTGAGCTCGATTCGCCCTCCCCGCACCTCAGACTGAGAGTTTGGAGCTGGTCCGGCGCATCGCCTTCCCACCCCCTCCGCGCAGGCCTCGTCTTGCCCGGCCGGGATCTTGCGGGGGAACTTCCAGGGCGGGGGGTGGATTTCGCGCCTTAATCACCGGCCCACTTGGAAGGGGTAAACTTTCCTCCTCGCCACCTTCCTCCTCCTCGTCCCCCTCAGGCGGCTCCCAAAAGTCCAGCTCCAGGCTGCCTTTCTTCTCCAGTTCCTTCCTTCTCTTTACTTTCCCAGCTCCTTCCTTTCTTTCTGTCCCTCACCCACTCTTCCTTCCTTCCTTCCATCCTTCCTCCCTTTCATCCTTTCTTCCCCAGTTCCTTCCTTCTCTTCTCTTTCCTTTCCCAGTTCCTTCCTTCCTCTTTCTTTCTCTCTGTTTCTCCCCCCACTCTTCCTTCCTTCCTTCCATCCTTCCTCCCTTTCATCCTTTCTTCCCCAGTTCCTTCCTTCTCTTTCCTTTCCCAGTTCCTTCCTTCCTCTTTCTTTCTCCATCCCTCCCTCCTTTCTTTCTTCCTTCTTTCCTTTCCCAGTTCCTTCCTTCCTTTCTCCATTCCTCCCCCTCCCTTCCTCTACTAGCGTTTGCTGTTCTTTCCCTTTTCGGTTCTACATATTCATGCAAACAATATTTTTCAAGCATGAACCTTATCAAGAGTAAATTGAGAAGTCGTCTTATTGACAAGAACCTGGAATCATGCCTAAAATTAAAAACAACAACATACAAACCTGATTTATCCAAACTTTACAAGGAGATGCAAGGCCATTGTTCACATTAAGTGTTTGTCAGTCATTGTCATGATTTAATTTTATGGATACCTTACTTACAATTTAATTTTTATCAATAAATAAGATCATTATTAAGTATGATATCAAGTTTTATTCAGTACCTATAGTTTAATTAAGACTTAAAACTTTAATTAAATTTTATTAAGTTAATAAACAGTGTACCTACCTATATAGTTTAAGTTTAAGAAATTTGGCTCTCAAAAGAAATCTCAATGGTTGTACTGTTGATATTTGGCTCTCTTGACTAATGAGTTTGCCGACCACTGAACTAGGCTAATCTATATCTGTAAACATCTCCTGAATTTAGTATAGATGGCTGTTAACAAACAGCCTACAAAAAGAAGAAGAAGAAGATGAAGAAGAAGAAGAAGAGTTGGTTTTTACATGCAGATTTTCTCTACCTTTTAAGGAGAGCCAAACCGACTGACAATTGCCTTCCTTTCCTCTCCCCATAGGCACCTTTTGGGGTAAGTGAGACTGAGAGAATTCAGAGAGAACTGTGACTAGCCCAAGGTCACCCAGCAGGCTTCATGTGGAGGAGTGGGGAATCAACCCGGTTCTCCAGATTAGAGTCCGCTGCTCCTAACCACTGCTCTTAACCACTACAGCACCCTGGCTCTCCACTCCATCCACCTACTCCATGAGTAGGGAACCGAGTCACATATAAAAACCGTACAACATACATACGCAATGAAAACAAAGCTACAAACCAGCAGCACATAGCAGAGGTTCAAAACAGCTCTGAGGTGACCCACCCAAATTTGTTTCTCATCTTTCCTCCTGCTAGCCAGCAAAGCTTCTTTATAAACTCTGAGTCTGTACATAGCCCAAACCCAAAAACTGGTCTTTGGGGCTGCATACTTTGACACTAATCCTGGCATGGGAGGCTTTCCATCACAGTATGTACAGCAACATTTGATTCAGATTTGGAAGGTTTGCTTCAGGTGAAGCAATAGTGTTGCCAGCCTCCAGGCAGGGCCTGGAGAGCTCCCAGGATTGCAAATGATCTCCAGACAGCAGAGGCCAGTTCCTCTAGAGAAAATGGCTGCTCTGGACACTGGACTGTATGGTATAGCATCACATCCTTGCTGAGGTCCCTCCCGTCCCCAAACTCAGCCCTCCCCAGGCTGTACCCTCAGATCAACTGAAGAAAAGAGGGTACCAAAGAAACTCAACCTAAAAGTCAGGGGAAACCAAAGAGGGTGAGCTAAACACTATCTAATATAAGAACCAATAAATCTATTTTTATTATATATTGTGCACAATTGTATTGAAAAACACAGGGCCTAATGTTTGTTGATGTTATACACATCCTGAAACGCTGGACACCACATACAAGGTGTGAGCCGTAAGCCATGTTTTAAGATGCATGGACTATTTTAACATAAAGCCACACAGAATAAAAGGCTTTTATATACATTTTTACTTTGTACAATGTTTGTGTATATGTAGGGTTGCCAGGTCCCTCTTTGCCACTGGCAGATTTTTTGAGGGGAGCCTGAGGAGGGTGGGGTTTGGGGAGGGGAGGGACTTCAATACCATAGAGTCCAATTGCCAAAGTGGCCATTTTCTCCAGGTGAACTGATCTCTATCGGCTGGAGATCAGTTGTAATAGAGGGAGATATCCAGCTCATACCTGGAGGTTGACAACTAGGGTTGCCAGCTCCAGGTTGGGAAATACCTGGAGATTTTTGGGGCGGAGCCTAAGGAGGGCAGGGTTTGGGGAGGGGAGGAACTTCAATGCCATAGAGTCCCATTGCCAAAGTGGCTATTTTCTCCAGGGGAACTGATCTCTATTGGCTGGAGATGAGTTGTAATAGCAGGAGATCTCCAGCTAGTACCTGGAGGTTGGCAACGCTATTGACAACCCTATGTATATGTCCGGATGTGTATTGTAAAATTGTGTATGTATGACCACTGAGGAAGCCAGTGAAAGTCCAAAACGCGTCTGGTCAGATTTTGGTTATTTTATGTACTAATATCAACTGTTATGTGATGATAATATGTGTAAATATGTTTGTGCTTTTTAAAAGTAAAGGTAAAGGTCCCCTGTGCAAGCACCGGGTCATTCCTGACCCATGGGGTGAAGTCACATCCCGACGTTTACTAGGCAGAATTTGTTTACAGGGTGGTTTGCCAGTGCCTTCCCCAGTCATCTTCCCTTTACCCTCAGCAAGCTGGGTACTCATTTTACCGACCTCGGAAGGATGGAAGGCTGAGTCAACCTTGAGCCGGCTACCTGAAACCGACTCCCGTCGGGATCGAACTCAGGTCGTGAGCAAAAATAGATTTAAGTTGTTATATTTGATTTTATTATTACGGCAATAGCCAGATAAGATACAAACCTTTTCCGTAAAACCGATTACAGAATAAAAATCTCTATATACAAAATACAGATAAAATTATATCAATTAAAATCACCTTGTTCATATAGGCATATATCAATTAAAAGTCACTAATACCCTTCTCCGAGCGGATTTTAATAGCTGCAGAGCAGTACTTGGCTACTTACAAAGATCGCTGAGAGTCTCCCTCCCATAAGAGGAATATAATTTTGTCTTCCTCTGAACTGGCTTCCATTGTGCTAATGAGAGGTAGAATTAGCTTCTGACGAATTCCCTCATAGAAAATACATCTAAATAAACTTCAAACTATATGCTGAAGCTTCTACTTTAGTATGGCTAAAAGATTGGATGGACTTAACAAATATATGTTTATTGGATTTAGAGGGTTTTGACAATAGAAGTGGCTGGCATGGCTATTTATGGTATGATAAAATTAAAACACATGCAGCATTTAAACATCATATGATCAAATCTTCATTAATGAAAACCTGGCAAAAATATAAACATCTTTTGGAAACCAAGACACCATTATGGATTTCATCACAAGAAATGTTAACACTACGACCTTTAAGGCCAGATCAATTTATTACATATCGTGACCTTTTAAACTGGGATGGCAATGTATGTGGATTAAAAAGTTATGAAGAAGTTAAAGACTATTTGACCTGGTTTCAATATCATCAAATAAGCTCTGTCTTTATTCAAGATATGAAAACAGGCTTTTCAAAGAATAAATCAACTTTTCAAAGACTATTATTGGATACAAATGACCATCTGATTTCAAAAATGTATAAATTGTTGCTGGATTTGTATTGTGAACAAGAACGAATCAAACCCACTATGATTACTTGGGTGCAAACATTGGGTCATGATATAGCATTGAATAAGTGGGAAAGATTATGGTCACAAGACTTGAAATCCATATTGTCCCAATCACTTAGAGAGAATATTTATAAAATGATGTACAGATGGTATTTGACACCAAAAAAACCTGGCAAAGGCTTACAAATCAATGTCCCCAAACTGTTGGAAATGTACAAAAGATATTGGTTCTTTTCATCCTATGTGGTGGTTATGTGACAAAGCGAGAAACTTTTGGGACATGATATATAAGGAGATAAAGTTAATATTACAAATTAATATACCTAAAACACCTGAGATGATGTTACTTAGTATGGTACCAGATACGGTATTATCTTATAGACCTTTTTTGATATATGCCACCACAGCTGCAAGACTGATATATACGCAGCTAAATGGAAAGCAAAGGAAATTCCGGACAAACAAGACTGGATACGAAAAATGTTAGACTTGGCAGAAATGGCTAAACGTACGGCTTTGGTAAATCAAAAAGACAATGCTAAATTTATGGAAGACTGGGGGGCATGGAAACTTTATTGTGAAGATGTATTGAAAATGGGAAAATGTAAGGGTTATTCTTTGATCTAACCCATCATTTAAAAGAAATATTGTGATAAATTTAAGAAATGTAAAACTATTGGATTATATGTTAATGTTTATATTGGAAAGAAATATGGGGGTTAGAATCTACAACACAAAAGGGAACTTTTTTATAAAAGGACAGAGGAAGATGAAGGGGAAGTCTATTTTATTTTATTTTATTTCATTTTATTTTAAAACTGAATATTTAGAATAATGGAAAATGATTTATATAATCATATATAACCCACTAAATTGACTTTTAATTTTGATTGATATATTATGATTATTGAAGAATATGATATTATTTGTGAGAAAAATAATAAACATTTATTTTTTTAAAAAGAAGATACATCTAAATAGAGCATGACTAGTGCTTTCCATTTCACCTGACCTGCAAGGGCATGCCCACTCAGATCTTGCTAACTTCTTGTACTTTCCCTCCAGGATTGCTGAGGGCAGGGCCGATCCTCTAGCCAGGGTTAAGGCTCTCCTTTGCTTATTTAGCTCAATAGCAGACAGATATTCGGCTGGCGCTAAATGATAGCGTGTTCTAATAGGAGCCAAGTAAGCTGGGGAACTCATAAGCTCTGTCTGTCTTTCTGTATCAAAGATCTTTTGTCTAACCAGGAACTTAGCTTGCTCTTTTTTAAGCTCTAAGAGGGATTGAGGTGCAAAACCAAGACTCTCCATTTTTTTTTACAGACTGTGTCCACCATGTGGATCTATAATTGTCCAAACTAAGTAGTGGTAAAAATCCCTCTGATGCCTCATGGGCCTTTAACCAAAGGGAAATTGAGGCTAGAGTAATTTTTGCCTCGATTTTTAGCATGCCTGTTTCCAGGCGAACCCAAGAATTTGAAACAAGGCGGGGGACTTGTAGGTTGTTATATTCTTGTCCAAGCACGAAACTCCCCCAGCCAATCACCGTTCTTGGGGGAGGAGAAAGGAGACGCGAAGCAAACATTTTTTCATGGGCATCCGAGCAACAAAACGCGCTTCTACTGGAAAGTACGGCTCAGAAGTGGTTTGGTTTGCCGCTGACATAACGCGGCTTTTATACCTCTATCAGGGAAAAGCCGGATCTGCAGTGAATAACCAAAATTTGACTCCGACGCAAATCAGCGTCGAAACAGCAGCAAATCTCCATGAAAATTTCCCCCCTGTGAACCAACTAGGACTTTAATGAGGATTTCAGTTTCAGTAAGATTAGCAAGCTAGCCAAGAGTTCTGTCTCACATTTTTAGTTACCATAATTTTTGTTGTTGTTTCAGATTGTATTTGCAGAGAATTTGGAATTGAGGCTTAAGAGAATAGTCTTCAGTAGTTTTGAGAGAAAATAAAGTATTTGGGGAAGGCGAGCACAACCTCTCCAGAGATTTTCTGTCCATCTCTTGCTGCTGGTCTTGCTGCTGGTGATAACTATTGAACTTACTTCTAAATAGAGATAACTCCATCTTTGAAATTCTAGCTAGAACTAATCAGAACAAATCAGGGCCGTTTATTTATTCATAAGGTTTATATCCTACCATTCTACTTAAAAAGCACTTGGGACAGCTTACACAGAGAATAAAATAAGTAAATAAAATTAAAAATTAATTAAGTTAAAATAATATAAAAGTAAAATAACTAAAGTGGCATGGCAGCTGTTAAAATCTTTCCCGTGACACATCTGAGTCTAGCTTGAAAACCCTGGAATCATGAAAAGCAGCCATTTTAAAAACAACTGGGGGCGGGGACAAGTAACGATAAAATCCAAAAAATATAACTTATCAACCCCCTCCCCCCCGTTTTCAACTTTGTGGAGATTACTCATCTAACCCATTTATTTTCGGAAAGTCTTATGTGAATAAAATACAGATGAGGGGAAGAATAGAAGAGCCCTGCTAGATCAGACCACCAATGGTCCATCTAGTCCAGCATCCCATCTCACACAGTGGCCAACCAGTTCCTCTGGAGGTCCAACAATAGGGCATAGAGGCCAAGGCCTTCCCCTGATTCCTCTGGGATTCAGAGATTTACTGCTGCTTATTGTGGAGGTTCGCTAAACAGCGCAACCCTAAGGGGGGTAGTTGTGGGATATCCAGGGACGGCACAGCCACGCCGCCTCCTGAGCAGCTTGCTGGCCTAAAAATGCAAGCCAAAAAGGAATTGTTGCAAAACCCCCATGAAACTGCTCCATTGAGTTTCATGGGGACCACGCCTCCTTTTTTGCCGGCGCCCACTCGTGCCAGCAAAAGGGGGTGTTCCTGGGGCAGAAGGCCTCAGGGAGCTGACTGAAGTCAGCCCCACCCCTGGGAACGCCCCTGGGAATGCTAGGGATGCCAACCTCCAGGTACTAGCTGGAGATCTGCTGCTATTGCAACTGATCTCCACCCAATAGAGATCAGTTCAATTGGAGAAAATGGCCACTTTGGCAATTGGACTCTATGGCATTGAAGTCCCTCCCCTCACCAGACCCCACCCTCCTCAGGCTCCTCCCCAAAAACCTCCTGCCAGTAGTAAAAAAGGACCTGGCAACCCTAGCGTGCAGCCTTGAGTCAGGGAAACTCTGCCACATCAGCTGCACTGGCTAGGGTTGCCAGGTCCATCTTCGCCACCACCAGGAGGTTTTTGGAGTGGAGCCTGAGAAGCGCGGGGTTTGGGGAGGAGAGGGACTTCAGTGCCATAGAGTCCAATTGCCAGAGTGACCATTTTCTCCAGCTGAACTGATCCCTATCGGCTGGCGATCAGTTGTAATAGCAGGAGATCTCCAGCTAGTACCTGGAGGTTGGCAACCCTAGCACTGGCACCCGTACGAGGTGCTACCGCATAGCTCTCCAGTGGTGATGTAAGTGGCCCAGTGCCAGCGTAAGTGCCAATTTAGCTGGCGCAAGTAGCTCTAACGCTGGTGCAGGGGTCACGCCGGCTCCAAAGACCTTTCAACCCCACCCCTTCAGGATTGCTCAGTTAGTCACCATGGCTAGTGGTCGGTGATGGATCTGACCGCCCTCTGTGAAGCTGTCTGATCCCGATGCTCATCCCATTGCTGCAGCCGATGGCAGTGAATACCCTAGTTGAATTACTCACTCAGTAAAGAAATATGTCTTTTTCTCATTCCAAAATCTATGGCCCATCAACCTTGTTGGTGTCCTTGAGTTCTGGCATTATGGGAGAGCAAATGTATTGGCTAAGGCAGTAGTTGTATATGATGCCTTATTTATTCTTGGCCTTTTTACTGTAGCTGCTAGCATGGCTTGTCAGGATTTTGCACAAATTATGGGGGTAGCTTTAGTTTTGAGACCATCATTCTGTGATATGAAAAATCGCTTTTTATGTGTTTCTATTTTCTAGCAGTTTTTTTGGGGGAAAAATGTCTCCTCTAAAATTGTCACAGCTAGGGTTGCCAACCTCCAGGTTACTGTACTATGTATTCAATTGGCTTGTAGCTGTTGCTATTGTCAATATAATTGTTTTTGTATCTCCAGTAGCTTTTTTCTGTACTTTCTTCCTTACCTTGGGTATTGGTACAGAGGTGTTTTTTTGGGTTCCTTAACCTCCAGGTACTAGCTAGATATCTCCTGCTATTACAGCTGATCTCCAGCCGATAGAGATCATTTCCCTTGGAAAAAATGGTCGCTTTGGCAATTGGACTCTATGGCATTGAAGCCCCCCCCAACCCCCCCTCAGGCTCCACCCCAAAGCCTCCTGCCAAAACCTGGCAACCCTACTCACAGCAGCACCTCTCTTTATCTTTCCTTAATAACAGCCAAGGGCTTGCCATCCTAGCTAAAATTCACAGTTCACCAAAAAAAAAAAAAAAAATCCAAATGGTTAAAGAAAAGAAAATGAAAAAGGTAACACTATGCAGGCATCGCAGACATCATAAAATGATGTGCAAACAAAACTGAGTATGCTTGGATATAATCTTACCTTAGAGAAGAAAGCATTAGATGTTAATTCAAAATAAATTAGTGTCATTGTTAAATTAGCAGAATATGTAGTGATGGCATGACTAGTCTTATTTTAGAGAAGAATGCACTAGATGTTAATTAAAAAAAATTAGTGTCACTGTTAAAAATATTACCAACATGGAGAAAGCTAGCAAGTAAGAAACTAATAGTGCATTCCTGAAGGTTTTAGGAGGTGGATTGACCCCTATGCCGGCATCCATGCCACTTGTGCTGTGAAAACTGGCATGGATGGCAGCGTAGGGGCATTTACACCAGCCCCCTTGGACCAGAGCGGCAGCGCCGACGCCGGTGCAGCCTCCTGGCAGCGTTCTCCCGGTGCAAGTCCCTGCACTGGTGTCCTGGGAGACATTCCTGGGGTGTTCTGGGGATGGAGCTGCCGTTAGGCTGCTTCCTAACCCCTTTCAGCCCAGGAATGCCCCCTAAAGTAATGGCGTTGCTGCACCACCTTTTTGGTGGAGCAGCATCACTGTTTGCTATGGGGGCTTTTGCCCCATTTTCAAGTATTTTTAAAGCCCTTCCCCCCCCCACGCAGCAGCCGCAAATCCTTTGTAGAGGGAACACTGTGGTGTCTCGGCCACGCCATCCCCAGCTGCTGCGGCTTTGAGTATAGGATTTATTAGAAAATCCACAGGTAACGGAAGCCAGAAGTCAAAAGGACACTAGTAAACTCTATGGGTACAGTACAGGTCATATACAGAAGAGCAAAGGGCGAATCTGGGTAGATCTGGATACCATGGCAACCCCCCTCCCTGGAGCTGTTAGGATGCTAGGAGAGTTCCCACAGATAGGAGTCTAAACACACTGTTCCCAGGGCACGAAGCTGGCCTTGGCCGGCACCTGGGGAAACCACAACATTCCTTCCTCAGGCCCATGCCTGACAGAATGGGCTTTAAAAGGACCATGTATTAACAGGGTAGAAACTTGGCATAATACAGTCTTTAAGTAGGATAGAAAAATAATTGCATGCATGTGGTAGTTATCAAATTTTTGTATGTCCAGAACTTCTTTTGTATTGTTTTGTATTGCATTTTCACTTTTCTGTAGTTTTCTATTTTCTATTTCTGTTTCTATTTTTATTAAAATGAAATAAAATTCTTATAAGAAAAAGAAGAGGCGGGGGGGAGTGGGGAACATAGAAGGGATGTGATCTCCCCCTCTCCTGAAATCCTCGTGTGTGTGTCTCCCCCACACATTTGTCCACCCATATTGGGCATAAGAACATTTTAATTGCCTTGTGAAATCAGCCCAAGGAGATACATTCCAACTTTCTGTTTACAACAGCAGAATTGTAGAAGTTAATGATTTGGGCACGAGGTCTGTTTTTTGGTCCCCACAACCTGTTATTCTCCATTTGTAGATGAGGGTACCCTTTGGCTGTCAGAGGTACTAGCGATGGATAGGCATCCTCCATGATCCTGACTCATTCTTCTAAGATGTGGAGATTGTTAACAATTGGTGTGTCTCATTAACTATCTCCACATCTTGTGACCCAGAGTTCCATAAAATGTGCGGTGTGAAGAAATTCATCCTCATGTCTGAAAATTACTACCAACCATTTCTGGTGTACTACTATAATCACAGCAGGATAAAATATATATCTTTGTCTTCTCCACACCAGGGTTCAATGGCAGAAAACCCTATTCCCCATGCCCCTACCCAATTACTATTTTCTAAACTAGAAAGCGCTGAACGCTTTTGCTTTTTCCTGTGTGTGTGTGTGTGTGTGTGTTAAGTCCTGTCAAGTCACTTCTGACTCATGGCGACCCTATGAATCAGTGTCCTCCAACACAGCCTATCGCTTTACCCTACAGAGTTGCATTCCTAGCCCTTAGATCTGGCTACCCTTTTCTGCTCTTATCTGATTTTTTACATCATATTTAATCTGCCTTTCTTCTGTTATGGACTCAAGACTTTTCCCAACCCCATCCTACTTTCTAGAGTTACTAACTCTGGGTTGGGAAATTCTTGGAGATTTGGGGGGTGGAACCTGAAAATAGAGTTCAGAAGGGATGGGATGCCATAGAGCCCCCCCCCCCTCCGAAGCTGCCATTCTCTCCAGGGGAACCAGTTGTAATTCCAGGAGATATCCAGACGTCTTGCCCTGAAAACCCTATGGGGTTGCCACAAGTCAGCTGCAACTTGATAGCACTGTACACACACAGTATGCTTTGATAGGCAGCACTTTAGCCAGGAGGGGGGCTCCAAAAGGGTAGACTGCCACTGGCAATAGTGTTCTTTATCGTTCCAAAGATGCACCATGATGTAGCTAATTAACAACTGTCCATCATGGTAGATGATTTTATCCCTAAGCATGTTCCACCTTCCCTACTCAAAGGGTTTCTTTCATCCCTTCTCTTATTCTATGACACACTTAAAGAGTGCCAAATCTGAGGGAATTCTATTCAAAAGGGATTGTATTGCCCCATAACCAAGTACCAGTTTGCTGCTTCACATTCCACAAAAACTGCCATCTGCTGGTAGGCTATCCATTAATTAAATCAATTCTTCAAGATTCTCGGGCCATCTGTTAAGATATTAAAAATTCCCTTTCTTCAGTAATAACAAAAATCAGTCAAATTAACTTCGTGGTGGGATGCATCAGAAAGGAAACAAGCAGTGCTCTTTTGGGAGTGACGGAGCACAGGTAGTACATGTGCTCTTTTTTTTTTAATATTTTTATTGAATTTTACAATACAAAAAAAAAAGAAAAGAAAAAAGAAACAAGAAAAAAAGAGAAAAAAATACATATATAGATATAAAAGGGTATTCACATAACATATTGAATACATTTCGTTTTTTAATACATTCATCAAAAGAAAAATACCCTTTCCCCCCACCCACCAAAAGTGACCCATCACCATGACTTCCATAGAAGTGTCCGGTAGCTTTATTTATTAATTATCTAAATTATAATATTGCTTAAAAATAATTTTCTATAGCTCACTAAATAACAAAGTAAAATCCATTTTTGCCAACTTATCCCAATATGAGGTGGCCTTAAACCATGTTAACTTAAATTCTTCCAAATCATTTCCATGCAGAATTTCCGTTAATCTGGCCATCCTCATATATAACCACACTTTCTCTCTCCATTCTGTAATTGAGGGTTTACTTGTTTGTTTCCATACTCTCGCTATCACAATCCTTGCAGCAGCAAAACTATATTGACAAATAATCCTATCCCGATCATGAATATCGTTTGTGGGTATTCCCAGTAAACAAAATAATGGTTTTCTTTTCACTTTACTATTAATCAAATTATTTGTTTCTTTTATTATTTTTTTCCAAAATTTTTTGATTTTTTTACAGGTCCACCAGACATGCATATAAGTTCCTCTTTCTTTTCCACATTTCCAACAGATTCCTTTATCTTGACTGTTCATTTTAGATATCATAAATGGCGTTATATGCCATCTATAAAACATTTTATAGAGATTTTCTCCAATTTCATTAGTTATTGTAAATTTAAACTCCCTCTTCCATAAATTTTCCCATTTATCCAGGTCTATATTGAATCCTAAATCCTGCATCCATTTGATCATGACTGGTTTAATTCTTTCTTGTTCTAAATTAATAGTCATCAATAATTTATACATCCTACCAATCAATCCTTTATTTCCTTTATCTAATATCTTTTCTAACTCGGATTTATTTTTACTGAATCCAAGTTTACTATCTTTATTAAAAATATCTTGTAGTTTATAATATAAAAACCAGTCTTTTATATTTAATTCTTCCCTGCTTTTTAAAGCCCATTTACTCTCCTTCCATTCAATAATACCCCTATACATCTCTATATCTAAGTTTAATTGTTTTCCCCTCTTCATATAAGCTTCTATTGGGTTAATCCACCCCGGGGTCGTATTTTCTAAAGTCTTCTTATATTTTGTCCAAATTTGAAATAACCCAGCTCTAATAATATGAATTTTAAAATCTCTATTTACCTTTTCCTTTTCATACCACAGATATGCATGCCAGCCATATCGAAGATTATACCCTTCTAACTCTAATAATCGATAATTTTCTAATTTAATCCAGGTTTTTAACCAGAGAAAGCAGGAAGCCTCATAATATTGTTGCAAGTCAGGTAAACCTAATCCTCCTGTTTCTCTTAATTGAATCAAATTTTTATACGCTATTCTATGTTTTCCTTTTCCCCACAAAATTTTTTGAATATCCTTCTTCCAAATTTTAAAAACTTTGAACCCCTTAATAATCGGTAAATTTTGAAATAAAAAAAGCATCCTGGGTAATACCATCATTTTAATCACCGATACTCTACCCCACAATGATAAGGGTATTTTTTCCCAATTTGTCAGATCGGTATTTATTTGTTGCCATGTTTTTTCATAATTATTTTTAAATAGGTTAAAATTATTAGAAGTTAACCATATTCCCAGATATTTTACTTTATGTTCTATACCAAAACCTGTTACTCTCGCTAATTCCTGCTGCTGCAAGAGTGTAATATTTTTGACCAATATTTTAGTTTTATTTTTGTTTATTTTAAAGCCTGCAAGTTTTCCGTAAACCTCAATCATTTTGCTCCATTCAACTATCTGAGTAATAGGATCAGTTAAAAAACACACTAAATCATCTGCATATGCCTTAACTTTATAATGATTTCTCCCTATTTTATAACCTACAATCTCTGCATTCATTCTAATTTTTCTCATCAATACCTCTAAAATAATAATAAACAACAGTGGTGAAAGGGGGCACCCTTGTCTGGTGCCCTTTTGTATTTCAAATTGTGATGATAATTCTCCATTAATTATTAGCTTAGCAGTTTGACAAGTATAAATATTTCCAATAACCTTTTGAAATTTATCACCAAAACCCATATATTCTAACACTTTCCTCATAAAATTCCAATTTACATTGTCAAATGTGCTCTTAAAGGGTTCCCTGTAAGGACCCGCACTGCCGCATTTTAGACCTGTTGAAGTTTCCGGGGCAGTTTCAAGGGTTACCCTGCGCTGAGCAAGTTAAAGTAGTCCAATCGAGAGGTGACCTTTGTGGCTACATCAGCACAGGACAGGTAGGAAAACAGCTGACGGGCTTGGCAGAGATGGAAAAATGCCAACCGAGCCGGATTTGTGACCTGGGCCTCCAACAGGAGAGAGGCATCCAGCATTACCCCCAAACTCCTGATGGAGGGAGATGGTACCAGCTGTACTGTGTTGAAAGTGGGGAGCTGATTTTCCCCATCCGATCCTTCCTGCCCAGTCACACGGCTTCCATCTTTGATGGGTTCAATTTCAGGTGGCTCTCCAGCCACAGCCTCCAGACACCTGGTTAGCTGTTCCAGGACAGTATCTGGCGAGCCGTCCATCAACAAATTCGGCTGGGTGTCATCTGCATATTGATGGCAACCCAGCCTGAAGCTACTGATTAGTTGGGCAGGGGGACACCTATAGATGTTAAAGAACATTGAGGAGAGGATCGCTCCCTGTGTGACTCCACATGCCAAAGGGTGTTGTGTCGAGACCCTTCCCCTCAAAAGGCCACCTTCTGTCCCCAAATCTGGAGGAATGAGGTCGGCCATTATGCTCATAAAAGGCATAAATTGTGCACATCCTACGTGTAAATGCAGAATACGTTGTATGGAAAAACTGCACCCAGTACATGTAATGCAAATGGATCTGCAAAAGTTCATGGATATAAAAAGAAACTTAATAGGGACAGTTTGATTGTGGAAAGGACATATAGAACTCAATGATTCTCAGATTCTCAGTGTGGGATCTCCTATATTTGCTCTGCTTGCTGGCTTCATGTGTAGAAGTGAGGAAACAAATCCAGTTCACCAAATTAGCCTTGTGGCTCATGTGGAGGAGTGGGGAATCAAACTCTGTTCTCCAGATCAGAGTCCACCACTCCAAAACACTGCTCTTAACCACTACACCACGCTGGCAAAGATGTATACATGGTTCTCTATTTCTTCTTTTATACTTACAACAACAGTTCAGATATCACTTTATTGCAGATGGGCAAGTTTAGACCGCCCAACTGTTGCATTCTGAAGTTCTCAGGTACATTTCCTAGCATTTCCATTTTAAAGGATGTCAGGTAGCAGTAGTGAGTAGGGTTGCTAGATACCAGGTAATGGCAGGAAACT
The DNA here is from genome assembly GCF_029931775.1 of Euleptes europaea. Taxonomy (NCBI): domain Eukaryota; kingdom Metazoa; phylum Chordata; class Lepidosauria; order Squamata; family Sphaerodactylidae; genus Euleptes; species Euleptes europaea. The sequence continues at coordinate 104,102,236 of NC_079316.1, read as the reverse complement.
GCCCGCCTATTAAGTGGGCTGCCCGCCGCCATTCAGCTGGCCGGTGGGCAGAAGCAGGCCAGCTGAGGGGGGGGGGGTTTAACATCATTTCCGGGGTAAACCCCGAAGGGATGGGGACACTCTAGCACATTCCTCCAAAAACTCTATGGAAACCACAGTTCCAGGGTAAACTCGGAAGTGACATTATTGTGCTGATACCCCCCCAGCCCCACCACAACGAAACTCCTGCCGGTGGCGAGGGGGGACTGGGCAACCCTAGTAGTGAGAAAGTCCTTGGGCTATCTTACCGCATTGTAGCCTATTTCAGCAGATGGCCCTGGAGGTATACTGATCTGACTCAGAAACCCCACAAATCCATGCTTCGCATGTATAATATCTTTCATTCAATTACAACAACCTTTAGAGGTGAACTGGAGAAAGTTGACTCTATGGCAATTGGTCTCTATGGCACCGAGATCCCTCCCCTCCCCAAACGCCTTTCTCCTTGGCTCTGCCCAAAAACCTCCCACCGGTGGCTAAGAGGGACCTGGCAACCCTATATGTGTTGGAGGTTACCACAGATCCAAATGTCTAAAATGGGCATAGAATACACACACGCGTGCGCGCGCGCACACACACACACACACACAGGCAAGTCTTTGCAGTTGAGAAATTGTGCCACATTTCTCTCTCTCTCTCTCTCTCCATTTTTTTTATAAAGAACCCCCCCCCCCCGAATATTCTCACTTGAATAAAATAGCACTGAGTTTTTGACAGAGGTTGCTGGAAAGTAGACGGTAGCATAATGTTTTGCAAATGTTAGTATTATAATGAAATCATTTTCTGTAGGTGCCTTCTGATAGTCTAATTAGTATAACATCAGCCATGCTTGAGAACCATTTCCTTTCATTTTCTGGTTGTTTTTTTTTTACAACCATCTGTTTTGTCATAAAGTCATCTTTATAAGCCATATGCATACCTCCCGCTCATTCTTTGTCTGTGATTTCCCTTTTGTTTCTTCCGGCTTCAGCGTCCCATAGTACAATTTACTATAGCAATCAGACTAAAATAAAAAGGTCCAAAGTCCCACATGTGTGCCTACAGTTGTAGAAAAATGGGAAGGTCTCAATTAAATAATGGATGGGTTGGGAAAACCTTTCTTTCTTTAGCAATCAAGACTTTCCAGCAACTTGCCAATGATGTCTTGTTTAAACAAGAAGGGGCGGGGAATACCCTGAGAAGAATGTAATCAAAATGTATACTTTGTTGAGAACACTCATGAACAGCAGATACTTAAAATTATGGTTAAAAAAAAAGAAAAGAAAGAATTTGGTGGTGTGCTTAGAGGAGCGGTTCCCAGACCTCTGTAGCAGGGGAGCTTTGCAACTGAGTCATAGGCTATTTATGCAGGGGTATTTAGCTCGCGATCCCTGCGGGACTGCTTTGAGACTTCCTTTGCATTATTCATGATTTTACCAACCTTCAGAAGTCACTTTGCTCCTGCCTTGTTCCTTCCCTGCAGTTCTAGGTTGCTGTTTTATAACGAATTTAAATTCTGCTTCAAGGCAGGAGTGAGGCAAATCCCTGCCTTTTCCATGCATAGCCCTAACTTTGGGTTTCTATCCCCATGCCCATTCTGATTTCTCCCTCCCACATGTCTGTCCCTCCCATCCAACCCCTTCCCTCAAAGCAAAGCACAAAAGAGAGTGAAACCTTCATGAAATGTGCAATAAGACACCCAATGGAGGCTGAAAGGCAGCTCCTTGCAGAGAGCTGTTGAAGAAAGGAGGGGAGGAATACCCAGCTTTGTAAAAGTACACACACAGACAGGGAGCAGTCCCTTTAAGAGCTGACCTGCCCCCTCCAAGTAAACTGTAACAAAGCTGTGTTTTCAGGGGGTCAGACTCAGAAGCTTTATGATTCACTGGGGATGCATAATTAATCTCAAGCTACTCCTGGAATTTCTTGGAGGGGGAAGCCCTCATGCATATGATGTTTGAGGATCTGGATCAGAAAACTGTGCAGCAAACCAAACACAAACTTCCCCTGCATAAATGACCATAGGTTTCTCAGATACAGGCTGCCAGGAGGAGGGAAAGCAGGAGGCAGGGGAGCAGATAAAGGTAGGTTTGTCGGTGGGTGGGAAGGAGAGGAGGATGCAGGAAAAGAGAAGAGGCTATTGGGGCTGCCAAGGAAGAGAAAGAGGAAATAGTCTGTGGGGGGGAGAGGAGGAGGTAAATAAGATGCCCCCTGCATATCTTTGCAGTCCTCCTACTTTCTCATTGAGAGCCAGTATGGCATAGTAGTAAACAGCGGTAGACTCTAATCTGGAGAACCAGGTTCAATTCCCCACTCTTACCCATGAAGCCTGCTGGGTTACCTTGGGCTAGTCACAGTTCCCTCTGAACTCTTTCAGCCCCCCCCCACCTCACAAGGTGTCTATTGTTTGGAGGGGAAGGGAAGGCGATTGTCAGCTACTTTGAGACTCCTTAAAAGGTAGGGAAAAGCAGGGTATCAAAACTAACTCTTCTTCATATATGTTATATGTAATACTGATTTGATATGCAAATAACATTGAGAGACATCTTGATTTTGCTACAAAAATTGGATGTGAGGACATAGAAAATGGTATGAAAAGAAAAGGCCCAGTTTGCAAAAAGGAGAAGAAAAAAGCCAGAATATTCAAACCAAGGCAGCAAGTTTGCAAAATATATTTGTTTGTTTGTTTTATTAAATTTGTATCCCAACCAAGGCCGGGATCAAAGCAGCTAACATCTGTTAAATACAATCCAAAATACATAATATAAAATGGACTAAACAATAAAATTCTGACAATAAAACCAATTGGCACCTATTATTAGCACACAGATCCTCGACAAGTAGTGTTGCCAAGTTCCTCTTCACCATCAGCGGGAGGTTTTTGGGGTGGAGCCTGAGGAGGGTGGGGTTTGGGGAGGGGAGGGACTTCAATGCCATCGAAGTCCAGTTGCCAAAGCAGCCATTTTCTCCAGGTGAACTGATCTCTATTGTCTAGAGATCAGTTGTAATAGCAGGAGATCTCCAGGTAGTACCTGGAGGTTGGCAACCCTATCAGTGAGGCTGGGAAAGGCAGTCAGGACCCCACTTAAACTCAGTTAGTTGGAACAGAGGGGAAGGGAGGCCAGCTATGATAACATACCATTTCTGCCCTCAACCATAGTCCTAGCGGTACATTTCAGTCTTACAGGCCCTGCGTAACAGTGTTAGATCCCTCAGGGCCCTGGTCGAAAAAGCCTTTGCCCTAGTTGAGGACAGCCGGACACTCTTCTCTATGGATCGAGAAGCTACTGTGATTTATCTTGTTGAATATTACGTCTGTTTTCATCCTCAGTTATTTCCATCCTGTCTCAAAAGTTAGCATCCCCTCATTTCTAAATTTGGAGGTACTCTGTCATCACTTAGGTACTGCCTTCTTTAAATAAGCATTTTCAAAAAAGAATACAGATTGGGAATAGTTACATGAACTTTACTAAAAAAGAGAATTTTGAGATAAGACGCATGATCCCCTACTGTCTTTGCAAGGGTTCTTTGATTGTGCAATATGTCTGTGTCAAAATTAAAATCAGGACTACTGTGCTCCAAGAGATTTGTAGAATTTTAATTACCTTTAACTTTCTCAGTGGGATGAGATAGTTTTGAAAAGTGTTTTTAAAAAAGAAAATTACTTATTGCTATCGACACTATTTAATTTTCCCTGATACGGCTCAAGAGACAGACTTTCGGAGATTAAGTTTTAAATCTCTTAAGGACGGGTTGTTAAAATAAGATTGTAGTTTTCCACATTTAAAAAATTAAAACAATCAGCCAACTTGGTGCTGTTCTAGAAACGCTGGTCCCCTCTCCATGTGGGTGTAATGAGGTGCTATCTATTGTATTTTACCACATGGACACCGGGTAACCCAAGCAACACTTTCGTTACACAATTGCTGGAAGATACAGACTCAGGCTTTTCCTCCTAGTTTATTCAGACTTCAAAAAGACCAGTCTGAGAGAGCTCCTGCCGTGTCTCCACAAACCTGAACCTTTGTTTCACAATTTTATTGCTTTAAATCTCTCTTTTGTGGGTGGAGTGATGAAAAACCAGGGCATGGAAGACTTTGGATAGCAAAGGACCCATTTTTAAGCTGGCGTGATGCAGAGGCTGTGTATATCGATATACCCTAACTGAAAATAAACCCGAAATTAGCCATTTCGGCAATATTTGCATTTCAGTTTTACCAAATGTCAAAACTTGGGAATCTGCCCAAAGCTGAATAAGCGATTCCCAAAAAAGCCAAATCATTATTTGGCTTTTTTCGGCTTTGGTTTTCCCCAGACTTTTCCCTATGGGATTTTTTTAATGCGCTCTGGGGGAGGCATTTTTGGAGGCAGAGTTCCTGATTTTACAGGGTAGCTTCAAGGGACTCTCCTTGCATGAACCCCAAAGTTTGGTTAAGATTGGGTCAGGGGGTCCAATGTTACTGAGTCTGGAAGGGGTCACCCCCTCCATAGAAATGCATGGTAAAGTTTACAATGTTTTTCTATTTGGGAATGGGGGCTATCCCTTCGGGACCCCATCAAATCAGACCCCTTGTCCAAAACTTTAGCAAACTTTCGGGTTCATGCAAGGAGGCTATTGTGAAGCCATGTTACAAATTTGGTGACTCTACCTCGAAAAATGCCCCCCAGGAGAATTTTAAAAGTACTTACTTTTCATAGTCTGTAATGGCCATCTGCTTCCTCACCCAAGAGTCATGGGAAAACTCAGTTTCCCATGAATGCTTGCTACCCATAGCTTTGTGAGGGCGACCCTATGGACTCCAATAAATGTACTGTGTGTTGTAAATAGGGTTGCCAACTCCGGGTTGGGAAATTCCAGGAGATCTGGGGGTAGAACTTGAAGGTGGGATTTGGAGAGGGGATAGACCTCAGCAGGGTATAATGTCGTACAGACCACCTCCAAAACAGCCATGTTCTCCAGGGTTCATGAATTCTGTAATCTGGAGATTTGTAGTCTGATCTTTGTCATCTGCAGATCAGTTGTAATTCCTGGAGAGTTCCAGGTACCACCTAGGGATTGGCAACCCTATCTGCAGTGTGTGTGTGTGTGTGTGTGTGTGTGTGTGTGTGTGTGTGTGTGTGTTAGGGTCGCCAACCTTCAAGCGGTGGCTGCAGATCTCCCGCTATTACAACTGATCTTCAGCCGATAGAGATCAGTTCACCTGGAGAAAATGTCAGCTTTAGCAATTGGACTCTATGGCATTGAAGCCCCACCCCTTCCCAAAATCCACCCTCCTCAGTCTCTGCCCCAAAAACACCTTCCTGATGGCAAAGAGGGACCTGGCAACCCATGTGCGTGTGAGAGAGAGTTATGTTCAGTCATGTAATTCCCCCAAACTAGAGTCTACTCGGAGGCTACTGTCTCTCTCCCGAGGCAAGTGACTATTTAAACCTTGCAAGGTGGAAAGGTTCTGTCAGGGACAAAACAAAAATGGCAGCAGCCATATAAACAAACCCTCTGCTTTGTATCCTTAGATATAAGAGGTTAATTCCCTTTCTGTTCCTATTGTTTTACAGTGGAATAGCATTTTTCTAAATATGAGCTGACACTCCACTGTTCACACAACAGCCATAATTGTGTTTTAGTGCTTGAAAGGTGTTTTACATGGATTAGAAGAGGGCAGCGCCTACTTTAATTCTTCTGTATGGGACAGCTCACTTAGATTAAGATTAGGTTTCTTTGCCTTTTTAGAAGAAAACTTCAGCAATCTGAAACAAGTGGCTATTAAATAAACATGATAACACTTTTACTGTTTGTTATAAAAAGTAAAATTTTAAAACTCCCATTCAGTGTTCTGGGCCAATGCAGATCCTGCTTGCAAGATCCAATCAGCTGGAAAGGAGGAAGGGAAAATACCATATCTCTGAAAATGGATGCTTCAGTCATTGTATAAAACACAGCAATTGTACAGTTTGCACACATTCAGAGGTATAAATCAGCAAATGCATTCGGCTGCCACGGTGGCCCAATCTACGCATTGTGTGTATCAAAGCCCTAATAATACATTTTATTCACTGAAAAGCAGTGTTGGGAGGCAGCGGTTTTGAGCAGAGAATCAGCAGCAGAGGGGTCTTTAACCCTTTTGTGAGTATTTGTTGTTTTTGTTTTTCCAGTAGAGATGCCAATAGAAAGCTGCTGTTGTGGACATGTGGACACAGGTTTATCAGTAGGGTTGCCAGCTCTGGGTTGGGAAATACCTGGAGATTTTGAGGGTGGAGCCTAGAAGGGCAGGATTTGGGGAGGGGACTTCAATGACATAGAGTCCACTTGCCAAAGCAACAATTTTCTCCAGGTTAATTAGGGTTGCCAGGTCCCTCTTTGTCACTGGTGGGAGGTTTTGGGGGTGGAGCCTGAGGAGGGTGGGGTTTGGGGAGGGGAGGGACTTCAATGCCATAGAGCCCAATTGCCAAAGCAGCCATTTTCTCCAGGTGAACTGATCTCTATCGGCTGGAGATCAGTTGTAATAGCAGGAGATCTCCAGCTAGTACCTGGAGGTTATGCAAAAATAATCAACACTAAGCTCAGTTCTATACATATATTCTAAAGGAGATAGTCAATACAAAAAGTAGTGCAAGCAATATCTACAAGTTGTCAGGTTCTCCAGCCAACCTGGGCAATTCCCAAAAAGCCACTCGCTCATACAGCCAAGTCAGAAGCAGGTAAACTTTATTGTAGAAGCATCAGGTACAGCTAAGGTAACTTGCAGGTTTCAAAGCTGCTAATGGCGGGCCAGAGTACAGGATAATACTTAAAGCATGGTTACACAATTACATCACAGGTGCGAATACTAACAGGCTTGGGAAAGGGATTGATAACCAGAAAGGGCTTGATAACAGTGTCTGGTGGAGAGGAGAGCGAAGCAACCCAAAACAGACTACAGCTTGTTAGCCGCTCAAGGCCAAAGCAGAGGGCGGGGGGAAACCGGGAGTGAGAACAGTAGAGCAACAATGTAAACACCCCACAGGGCCCTGACTCATGTCAAGAGCCTGACCGCTAGTATGGGCCGGCTCCAGCATGGCCAGTATGGGCAACACAGGCATCAGAGAAGAAGGAACCAAGGACCACCTCTGACACAAGTGAGCGATAGTCAAACAAGAGAACATAGTACAAGTATCAAAGAACAAGTCAAAGAACAATATATACAATAAATCTATGTCTAATGTTTCTCTCTAAATCTTTAAAACTTTCCAGTTGTAATATTTGTATTTGTAAGAGCTGGTCCAAAAAATGGACTTCCGGTGAGGCTGCTGACCGAAGTGCTGTGTCTCCGTGGGTTGTCCCGGTCGGAGACCCAAGAAACGTCAATTTTGGGGTGCTTAATTGCCCCCCCCGATTCTAAACAGTGAATCGGGACACAGGAAAGCTCCTGCTGCCGAAGAAGAGCGGTTAGACTCCTGAGCTCTCTGAGAGTGCCTTTTTAGGACTCCCGGAGGCTCAGATGCTGGCGCCGCCGGCTTGAGGGGATTTTATTCACCGATGGCATTATCTTTGGCTTAAGGCTTCGATCTCCCTCACCCAATACCATCTAAGCAACCACCTTAAAGAAACGAAAGCCTCGTCCTCCGAAATCCAAGTGAGTGCCAAGAACATTAGCACCTTCAGGACTAAATACAGATTTTGATTTATCTTGTTACTTATAAACATTTTATTAATTTGACCTAGTCTGTTTAACACAACTTACAATTTATATTAGACATGGTCCCTTTAATACAACCAACACCAAGAACTCAGAGCCAGAAAAATAAGTTAAAAGGTAACACCTGTGAATAGAAGCTTTACTCAGAAAGCACAAGCGACCATTCCACAGGCAAGAATCAACTCACAGACTACTATGTAGCATTAAGAAAATAACAAGGTAATACAACTTACTTCATTTTACTTACCACTGTTTGTTTGGCAATGGAAATTTTAGTAACCATACATTTTAATATATTGGGTACTCAGGCTGAAGAAGCCATTACTGGTGAAAGTGTCTATTACCTGGAAGACATTTCCATTCTACATTAAGTGCCAGCTTGGTCCTCTTTGGAATCTCCCGCAGCACATGGCCAGCGGATTGAAGTGTCCAATGCCTGACACGGACCCTATGAAAAATCTATAGGAATTTTTTTCCATTTTTTGGACCAGCTCTTACAAAGACAAATATTACAACTGGAAAGTCTTAAAGATTTAGAGAGAAACATTAGACATAGATTTATTGTATATATTGTTGTTTGACTTGTTCTTTGATACTTGTTGTATTATGTTCTCTTGTTTGACTATCACTGACTTGTAGATATTGCTTGCACTACTTTTTGTATTGACTATCTCCTTTTGAATATATGTGTAGAACTGAGCTTAGTGTTGATTATTTTTGCATAACCTCCAGGTACTAGCTGGAGATCTCCTGCTATTACAACTGATCTCCAGCCGATAGAGATCAGTTCACCTGGAGAAAATGGCTGCTTTGGCAATTGGGCTGTGAATTGTTTTGCAGTACCTGGAGGTTGGCAACTCTATTTAGCAGGGTAAACACACATGTGGCAGGACCCCATTGTTGGTGTTGGAGAGGTCCTTAGGTGATGTAAATAGAATAGCGACGCAACTAGAAACTCCAGCGCAAGAGCACCTGGGTAAAAGGTTTAAGAAGACAAATGGACAACATGATGGTCTTGTGGAAATTCAAGGGGGAAACGGACATTGTTATACCACTGGTCCAGCTAGACCACTATTTCCTGTCATGACTCACTGGCAGAGGCAGAGGTTTTTCCCAGCCGTGCTACTTGAAGGTTGAGCTACAATGAACATGGGGTTACTGCTAAAATTGGCATCCCCATGTTCTTTGCTTCCCTGCCCTTGTTCCACATCGTTGGCATGTTGACCGTAACATGTCATTCCACTTTACATCCTCTTCAGCAGAGATGCCAGAGATTAAACCTGGCATCCTGTGTATGCAAAGTATGTCTTCTGTCACTGAGGTATGGCATCTGCTACAGTGAGTTAATTTTTCATGATGACAATATACAGAATTAAATGTCTTGATGTAATATAAAAACAGGCCAATTATGCATGGCTGTTTCCTCGCGGTCATCCCGCCGATGACTTTGGGGGCCTTGCTTTAATTATCCTTGCATTTTCTGACTGTCAGAGGTCGCCTCGCTCTCCCTGCACATTTCTGCTTGCTTCCCCTGTGTTTTGTGGAATTAGCAAGCACCTGATATCATGCCACCTATAGCCGGTGAGTTGCATTGAGCTGTATAGACTTCACCATTATGGTTGGGCAAAAAAAAATGTCAGTAAATTTCGGGTTCAGGTTTATTGGGCCCGATTTTTTTTGGTAAACCCAAAATAAGCTGAATACCCATACTGGTAAATATGGGTATTTGGCTTATTTTCAGGTTTCCCAAAAGATCCGGGCCCATTATAGTCAATAGGGATTTTTTTCAAAGCTCCTGGAGGACATTTTTGGAGGTAGAGTCCCCAAATTTGCAGCATGGCTGCAAAGGACTCTCCTTCAATGGTCACCAAAGCTTGGTGAACTTTGGAATAGGGGATCCAATTTTATGTGCCCACAAAGTGGTTGCCCCCCATCCTGAAGGCATTTGTGAGCCAAGCTGTCCATTGGTTTTCAGGTACAAAAGTTCAGCGTTGCCGAGGACTCGTGGAAAGAGCCAATTCCAGGCTGGCACCTCAAAGTCTGAGATCTGCCTTTGTTTCTGGGTTGCTTTGTTTCTGGGTTGCTTTGCATTATGACCATGCAAATTAGCTTCCAAACGGAGGGAAAAGGCTTAAATGCAAGAGAAATAAGGCACGGAAAACATTCCTTTTGATGGCAAATGACATCCTGTGAACAGTCCTTTATTGTGGTCATGCAAAATCTGATGCCAAGAGATGGTCATGAAACAGAGAAACGAAACCTCTACTTGGGGCGACCTTCAGTTTGACAGCAGGCTTCCGGGAGGTGGGAGTGAGATCGGAGCCAGCCAAAGTCTCGACCACGGGGGCTGTCTGAAGGAGATTGCTCATCCACATGGATGAAGAAATCTCCTTCAGAAGCCTGGGGTGTCAGCAGCTGTTGAAGCTGGCTCTTTTTAGTTGGAGGGTATATCCCTCCGGACGGGACTGGGTGAGCCCAGTCTTTTAATGACTCTTCTGCTTTTCAGACTAGTCTTCTGTTGGGTATACCTGGAAAGTTGGTCAGAACAAGTCGGCTCTGATTACACAATCCCCATCTCAAAAGAGCCCCAACTATGGGGCCCTAACAATGCCAGTCAAGAGAGAGGGAGGAAGGAAGGAAGGAAGGAAAGAAGGAAAGAAGGAAAGAAGGAAAGAAGGAAAGAAGGAAAGAAGGAAAGAAGGAAAGAAGGAAAGAAGGAAAGAAAAGAGCCATGCCTCTGAGCAAAGGCGAATAGCCTAACCCAAAAAGTTGGTTTTTCTATTCAGCTTTTTTCAGGAATCACCTATTCAGCTTCAGATTTATTCCCAGGCTTTGGCATTCGGTAAACCCAAAACCCAAAATTTACCGGAACAGCTAATTTCGGGTTTATTTTCTGTTCGGGTTTATCGATATGCACAACCTTATTCACCATTATCCTACACAAAATGATTAGTGATTTCGGTGTCCCCATTGTGGCTGAAATTTCTGGGAGTCCCAAGTTTTATTTTCAAATATGGTAGCCAATTCTGGTTGGGAAATTCCTGGTGATTTGGGGGTTGAATTTGGGGAGGGGAGGAAACTCAGCGGGGTATGATGCCATAGAGTGAGTCCACCCTGCAAAGCAGCCATTTTCTCCAGGAGATTTCTGTAGTCTGAAGATCAGTGGTAATTCTGGGTGATTTCTAGGCCATATGCAGAGGATGGGCAACCCTATTTTGTAAACAGATGAGTTAGCGTGTGACATTGGGCCCCAGAGATCTGTTCAGCTAATGACAGGGCTTCCCTCTGGCTTCAATGAATAGGTTGCCAGGTCCCTCTTTGCCATCGGCAGGAGGTTTTTGGGATGGAGCCTGAAGACGGCGGAGATTGGAGAGGGGAGGGACTTCAATGCCATAGATTCCAATTGTCAAAGCAGGCATTTTCTCCAGGGGAACTGATCTCTGTCGGCTGGAGATCAGTTGTAATAGTAGGTGATCTCCACCTAGTACCTGGAGGTTGGCAACCCTATCAATGAGCCTTCTGCCGGCACAAGAATTTAGACAGAAGAAAGTGCTACTGTTAGCAGAACAGCTCTGGAGGCGGGGGTGCTGACTGGTTTAACCCAAGGACATATCTTCCCTGATTGTAACTGTTTGCCGGCCTCACTTTCTGACACGACTAGGATGGCAAACCTCCACGTTGTGTCAGGAGATCACCCACTATTACATCTGATCTTCAGGCAACAAAGATCAGTTCACCTGGAGAAAATGGCCGCTTTGGAAGATGGACTCTATGGCATTATACCCCACTGAAGTCCCTCCCTTCCCCAAATCCTGCACTCCTCAGGCTCCACCCCCCAAAATCTCCAGGTATTTCCTAGTCCAGAGCTGGCAAGCCTATACACAACCCAGATGTTGTTGTTAAAGAACATGAGAAAGGCCATGCTGGATCAGACCAACGTCTTTCAAGTCCAGCAGTCTGTTCACACAGTGGCCAACCAGGTTCCTCTAGGAAGCCCACAAACAAGACAACTGTAGCAGCATTTGTTGTTGTTGCTTTGTCATGGGGCAGCCTGCTGAGGCTTCCTCAGATGAAGAGGACCTTGAAGCAGCAGGCAATGGAAGAGAGGAACAGCAGCAAGCTGAGCAGGCACAGACAGATGAATGTTCCCCGTGACTACAACCACCCAGGGCAGGGGACTCACCTGTACCCAGCAGCAGCCCTCCACAGCCACTGGAACAGCAGTGCCGAAGGTGCAGAACACTCCTACTCGAGTGTAGGAGTATAGTTTACAAGCACTACTAAGATCACTGACAGCTGACAGCAATGGGAATAATGAGCTCCCTCCAGCAGAGAGTGCTGAGTCCAAAGAACCAGCAACAGCTGGTTCCTCTTAGGCTTATTTAAGCAGACACTGGCATCCAGGCTGACCTGGGAACTTGTTATTATTACCCTGCGGTGACAGTTTCCTGATTATTTTTGAGATGTTCATGGCTTTGACCTTAGAACGGACTGACTTGACATTTGGACTTAGTTTTGATATTGACCCTCAGACTGCTATCTGACTATGCTAGCATTCAGGTCTGCTGGCATTCAGGACATGCTTCTTGTTACCCAGTTCCATTTTAGGTTTCCCTGTTACTACTAGGCTTGTACATATTGATAAAACCGAACCAAAAATAAACCCAAAATTAGCCATTTTGGTAGATTCCCACTTCCAGTTTACTGAATGCACAAACCTGGGGAGAAAGCTGAAGCTGAATAGGCAATTCAGGAAAAAGCCGAATAATTATTTGGCTTTTTCGGGTCCTGGGGGGAATTGTTCAAGGTAGAGCCCCCAAATTCACAGGGAAGCTTGAAGGGACTTTCCTTGCACAAACCCCAAAGTTTGGTAAAGATTGGGTCAGGGAGTCCAGTGTTATGGGGTTTGGAAGGGGTTCCCCCCTCCTCCATAGAGAATCATTGCAAACTTTGCAATGTTTCTCTGTGGAGGTGGGGCAACCTCAAAGGAATTTGGGGGCTCTACCTCAAAAATGACCTCCCTTGGCCGAATTTTTAAGGGGAACCCAAAAATAAGCTGAATACCCATATTTACCGGTACAGGTATTCGTCTTATTTCAGGTTTCCCCCTAAAAAAATTGGGCCCAATAAACCCGAATCCAAAATGTACCTTTTTTTTTTTTTTTTTTTTTTGCACAGCCCTAGCTATTACTTGTCAAGTGTGAATGGGTGCAATGTAGTTACCCAACTGAGGTTTTGCTGTAGTGCAAATCAGCGTCTCTTTTCTGCAGTGTGGGCTTGAGAAGCAGAGCCTCTTGGACACGCTCCGTGCTTTTGACTGCACTGCAGGTCCCAGGTCAGTGGAAACTGTATTTCTCAGAGGGCTCTTTCCTAACCTACTAATTTATCCTACGTGCACAACCTGATTATTCCTCTGACTCCCCATTATTCCCCAAATGATGTCAGTCGTGGAGTTGCACCTGTACGAGTGGCATTTCCGCAAATCACTCGGGCATAATCGGTGCCGGTTGCCTCAATTAACCTTACTCGTATTGCTAAGTATTTCCTTAGACTTCCTTTCTTAGCAGGTCAATTTTGATGAATTACGAGCTGCAACGGGCTGCACGCTGTGTAAGAAGCGGCCGTGCAAAGGGCCGTTTGTCACCTGCCAGCCCGAAGGAAACCGTTCAAGTACACCTGTCACTTGTCTGTGTTTTTACTTCTTAGGAGTTAAGGTGCAAAAGCCATCCACCTCTGGGTGTCTCCAGTTTAAGCACTAAATGGAAGTGGCATGTTTATGTTTCGGTTCATGGAATCACCCTGTCACAGGGAGGGGGGGTCAGCATTAGCATTGTCCCCAAGCAGAAGGGTTGGCCAGAGATAAAACTGGAGTACTGGGACAAATATCACAGGAAGTCCTAGGGCAGTCATAGGAAGCATTGTTCCATCAGTTAAGCATATGTGGGTCAGTTCAGAGGCAGAGTGAGGCAAGGGCAATGTCTGAATTTAGACCAGCGTGATGTAGTGGTTAAGGGCAGCAGTCTGTAATCTGGGTTTGATTCCCCACTCCTCCACATGAGCCGCAAACTCTAATCTGGAGGATTGGGTTCGATTCCCCACTCCTCCACATGAAGCCTGCTTGGTGAACTTGGGCCAGTCACAGTTCTCTCTGAACTCTCTCAGCCCCATCTACTTCACAATGTACCTCTTGTGGGGAGGGGGAAGGCGATTGTAAGCTGCTTTGAGACTCCGAACGAATACGAATACAAAGCCTTAAAGGTAGAGAAAAGCAGGGTATAAAAAACACCTTCTTAATCCTCTAATGGGGGGAACAGTGCAGAAAGGTGGACAGGTAGACCACAGGTGTAAGATTGCTGCTGAAATTGGTGGTGGACCAATTGTAGCTCCAAAACCACAAAGAAGGTATGTGTAGTTCCTTAGGAGGAAGTAGTGGTGTTAGGCTTGCCAACAGCCCAGTATTGATGGACAATTGCCCGCCAATCAACCGAGCTGCCTGCTGACCCCCAGCTGATCGGTGAGCAGAAGAGGGCCAGCTGAGGGAGGGTGTGATCTGCACATATGATGCATTGACATCACTTCTGGGTTTACCCAGAAGCGATGTGGACACTCTAGCAATCTCCTCTGAAAATGGCTAGAGTGTCCGTGTTGCTTCTGGGTAAATCTGGAAGTGACATCATTGCGTCGGTGTGTGCTGTGCACACACCGCTTACCACCCCCAACCACACACCCTACAAAGCTCCCACTGATGGCAAGGGGCGACCTGGCTACCCTAAGTGGTGTCCATGCCTTCTGATGGCTACCGCCAATGAGAGAGGGCTTTCAGAGTCGGGTTTAGATGCAGAGTGTTGGCATGGGCATAGAGACAGAGGTGCTACAGTATTACTCAGATGCCTTGGTTTCCAGCTGACTTGGGAAGTCCATCAACCTCCACCAGATTAGTCTGCTGGGAGGAGGGGGAGGAGGAGGAGGAGGAGAAGAAGAATTTGTTTTTATATGTCAATTTTCTCTATCTTTTAAGGAGAATGAAACCGGCTTACAATCACCTTTCCTTCTGCTCCCCACAACAGACACCTTGTGAGGTAGGTGAGGCTGAGAGAGTTCTGAGAGAACTGTGACTAGCCCAAGGTCACCCAGCTGACTTCATGTGGAGGAGTGAGGAAACCAACCCAGTTCACCAGATTAGTGTCAGCCGCTCACGTGGAGGAGTGGGGAATCAAACTCCAACTTAGAGTACACCGCTCTTAACCACTACACCATGCTGGAGGGTGGGGCCAGTCGTGCTCCCAGAAGCAAGCATGAATGAAAAAAGCTGGAGCAGTGTAGTGACTCTGGCCAGCTGTGGGTGATGTTACACACTGTGAGCTTGCCGTTGCAAGGGCATTGACGGTCACTATTGACACGATGCTTATAACCCATGCTGGAGCCCAGGGAGGCAATATGATTTTCATCCATTCCATAGGCTCCAGCGGCTCGCACTAAGCCCCTTTTTAAAGCCCCTTACAATCCTAACAAGGCAGTCGAGAGCCAGCATGGTGTCGGGGGTTAAAAGTGGTGGCTTGTAGCGGCAGACTCTGATCTGGAGAACCGGATTGGTTTCCCCATTTCTACATATGAAGCCAGCTGGGTGACCTTGGGCTAGTCACAGTTCTTTCTGAACTCTCTCAGCCCCACCTACCTCACAGGGTATCTGTTGTGGGGAGGGGAAGGGAAGGTGATTGTAAGCCAGTTTGATTCTTCCTTAAGTGGTAGAGAAAGTCGGCATATAAAAACCAACTCTTCTTCTGCATCATCATCAGTAAGTCCTGGCATGTCTGGTCAGCAAATTGAATCTCAAAGCATTAGCAACCCTTCCCTCACTTCAGTGGCATTTTGGCTGTTCATAACTCCTACTACTTCCCAAGAGAAATAATACTACCTCTTTCCATAAAATCTACGTGGGGGTGGATGGGAAGGGAAGGACATTTCCTATTTCCCTGTTGCATTTTGGAACTTTGTATTTCGGATGCCTACTTCTGATTTATATCTCCCTATTAAGATTCATTCTTGTAAAAGCTAGCAAGGCTTAATACAGCTGCTGCATCAGCTGTATTCACACCTAAACCTCTGTTCTTTTCTTTCTGTAATGCCTCCCCAGAGCCTGAATATGTCTTGGGTACTTCAACATTTCATACATCTCACCATGGATTTGTGACGGATAAATTCTGTCCCTGCCATTTGGAGTTCATTTTGCCTTGACAGCACAGTATATTAAAACTCTCTCTAATTGTTGAAATCTTTCTCCTTTCATTCCAACCCACCACTGCCAATTACGGTACATCCTCCCAGATGATCGATGTCAGGTCTTTCCTTCTAATCGTTTTAATCTGCTATGCTTTATGCATTGATAATTCTGGAGTGCAATGTTCCAGAAAGAACATTTGCAGGAAGGAAACAGTGCCGAAAGACTTTATACATGCAGTTCCCTCCCAGATTCAAAATCTCACTGTTAACATAATCATCCTAACAAAGAAAGAATATAGAAATGTCAATGAGATGGTTCAGAATGCTAGTAGAGTATTACCTGGAATTTTTAAGACACCAGCTTAATATCTACCACCCCCTTAACGGAATATTTGGCGATCCCTCTCTTCCCAAATTTATCCCAAGCAGCCATTTTAAGTAAAAATCAAACAATTCCACCCCCTCCCTGAACTAGGGTTGCCAACCTCCTGGTGGTGGCTGGAGATCTCCTGGGATTACAACTGGTCTCTGGGCGACAGAGATCAGTTCACCTGGAAGGAATGGCCACTTTAGAAGATGGACTGTATAGCATTATACCCTAATGAAGTCCCTCCCCTCCCCAAACCCCGCCTTTCTCAAGCTCCACCCCCAAAATCTCCAGGTATTTCCCAACCCGGACCTGGAAACCCTACCCTGTGCATTCTAATACATTGGCAATAGAGCTGTCCTTTCTCTAAATGTTCCTATTACTCAGTTTCTTGATGTTAATCCAGTTTCAAACTGTGTAGAGAAATGTTTGCTGGATAGGGTTGCCAGGTCCCTCTTTGCCACCAGTGGGAGGTTTTGGGGGCAGAGCCTGAGGAGGGTGGGGTTTGGGGAGGGATGTCAATGCCATAGAGTCCAATTGCCTGTCAAAGCTGCCATAAATATTCCTTTATTTTGTTATTAAAACTATTAATATCCCACTTTCCCCAGTAAATTGCTGTTTCAGAATGGGTCCAGTTGAAAACTGGATGAAATTTCAATGTTCGATGGATGTCCTCCAGATTAATTTTATTAATTGGTTTCCTTCTAAATTGGTTTCCTTCCAAAATGCTCCAGATTACCACCAAAATGTAGCTAAATATATAATTCCTAAGCACAAAGGAGCCCTGGGAAGCAGTGTTGTAAACTGCAGTACAGCAGTCCAAGCTCTGCTCATGACCTGAGTTCGATCCCGATGGAAGTCGGTTTCAGGTAGCCTGCTCAAGGTTGACTCAGCCTTCCATCCTTCTGAGGTCGGTAAACGAGTGCCCGGCTTGCTGGGGATAAAGTGTAGACGACTGGGGAAGGCAATGGCAAACCACCCCATAAACATTGTCTGCCTAGTAAACGTCATGAGGTGACCTCACCCCATGGGTCAGTATTGAACCGGAGCTTGCATAGGGGACTACCTGTACCTTTACCTTTTACCTAATCACAGCCATCACCTTACAGACAACCAGGGTCTCTGGCATGAGATGTGCAAGTTTATAGTTTTCTTTGGCCATGCAAATGTTGGAGTATGGGGTGGGATCTGTTATGGTCACATGTTGCCAACCTTTTGAACTGACTGGACATTTTATGGATGGGACGCAGTACCACGACATCAGTTCTGGCCGTGTAATTGGACACTGCATCACATAATGTTGCCAACACCAGGTTGGGAAATTCCTGGCAATATGGGGATGGAACCTTGTTTGGGGAGGGGAATGCCATCGAGTCCACCCTCCAAAACAGCCATTTCCTCCAGGGGAACCGATCTCTGTCATCTGGAGGTCGGTTGTGATTCTGGGAGATCGCTAAATGCTAACATCATGGCAGCACCGCAATAACATTTCCCCTCTGTTTTGCAAACAGTCAGGGGCAAGAATCATAGAATCATAGAGTTGGAAGGGGCCATACAGGCCATCTAGTCCAACCCCCTCCTCAATGCAGGATCAGCCTAGAGAATATCTGACAAATGCTTGTCCAGACTCTGCTTAAAGACTGCCAGTGAGGGGGAGCTCACCACCTCCCTAGGGAACTGGTTCCACTGTCGAACAACTCTTACTGTAACAAAATTTTTTTTTCCTAATATCCCTCAATTTAAACCCATTATTGTGAGTCCTGTCCTCTGCTGCCAATAGGAACAGCTCCCTGCCCTCCTCTAAGTGACAGCCTTTCAAATACTTAAAGAGAGCCATCATGTCCCCCCTCAATCTCCTCTTCTCCAGACTGAACATTCCCTACTCCCTCAGTCTTTCCTCGTAGGGCTTGGTCTCCAGGTCCCTGATCATCCTCGTCGCTCTCCTCTGCACCCGCTCGATTCTGTCCACGTCGGTTTTGAAGTGAGGCCTCCAGAACTGCACACAATATTCCAGGTGCGGCCTGACAAATGCAGTGTACAGCGGAACTATGACATCTTGCAATTTGGATGTTGTTGCACCCCAAGATTGCATTAGCTTTTTTTGTTGCTGCATCACACTGGCTGGAAGGGAGACCAGGTTTTCTTAAAATAATGTAACAGGAAAAATTTGTGGTAGCTAGGATTAAATGACATTTTCTCCCCGGCGTCTCCTCTTGAGTTGTTGTTTTTCCTGGCTTGAGCTGTTGCAGCTTGGTTGGAAGCCAGCTGGATAATCTCTCGCAGACACTGCAAGAGCCAGCCAACCATACCGTCTGAGTCAGAATAAATAGAAACGCAGGGCATCTCCATGTCACCAAAAGACCACAGAAGTCACACCAGAAATCAGTTCCGTGTTGTTGTTGTTTTGGTATTAAACTGATAATCATTAATGAGGTTCCTGAGGTTCCCCATCCCTGCTTTAACTGGAGATGCCGGGGATTGAACCTGGGACCTTCTACATGCCCAGCAGATGCTCTACCATTGAGCCACAGCCCCTCCCTGTACACTCCCCTCCCCTCCTCCCCTAACATCCAGGAAAACCATTGCCAGTCAGAGGGGGAAATATTGACCAATGGACTGTCTTGGTGCAGGATGGGTTCATATATTTTCATTTCAGTTGTTCTAGAAATCTGAGTTAATTCACGCCAGCAATCACTGATGTATGTCAGGTGTGCTAAAGTGTCCAACTGGCAAACAGCCCATGGCTGCTGCTTCTATTGCATACAAACTATTTTAGACATTGCTGTTTGCCCGTTAGATATCATTCCTCACCTGTGCTTTGCACACTTTGCCAGAACACCCTGCTTGTTTGTCTGTGCTCCCAATGCATACCCATCACCTTAGCTAAGTAAGTGTTCTTTACTTGCAAGTGATTGTGCACGGTCTTCCAGGCAAAAGATTGTTACTAACAGTCCTCAACATGTTTGAGAATTGGAGTCATTCCTGACACCGCATAGGGAAAATGATTCCCATTTAGTCATCGTAACACACCGCATGTCACCAAACCCCTGTAATTGCCAGCAAGACAACCCCCATAATTATCTGATTTGAAATTTTAAAACAGTATATTTATGCAGTATGATAATGTAAGTGGGGCGGGGTGTCTGAACACTCATTCAAGTAGAAGTGTGAAATTTCTCAGCCAAATCACTCAGGATCGGAGCTGTCATCTTTTATAAGACCCCCCATAGTTACACAGAATGGGATGTTGCACATTTGATATGAGTCAGATCCCTAAAACATTCTCAGTCATTGCTATTTTGAGTACCCTGTCCCTTTTGGTACTCCAATACATTTCAGGTAGGCTTGTGCAAAAAAAAAAAAAAAAATCAATAAAAAAATCGCTAAATTTCAGGTTCAGGTTTATGGGGCCTGTTTTTTTCTTCTTCTTCTGGTAAACCAGGAATATGCTGAATTCCCATTTTGGTAAGGGGGTATTTTGGCTTCATTTCCGGGGTTACCCAAAAAATTGGGTTCAGATTTTTTTTCCAAAGCACCTGTGGGGGCATTTTTGGAGGTAAGTTCCCAAATTTCCAGGGTAGCTTCAAGGGACTCTCCTTGCATAGATTACAAAGTTCGGTGAAGTTTGGGTCAGGGGCCTGATTTTATGGGGCCTGGAAGTGGTCGCCCCCCTCCTCGATAGAGAAGTATGGTAAAGTTTCCACTTCCAGACCCCATAAAATCAGACCCCTGACCCAAACTTCACCCAACTTTGGGATTCATGCAAGGAGAGTCCCTTGAAGCTACCCTGAAAATGTGGGAACTCTGCCTCCAAAAATGCCTCCCTTAGAGCTCATTTAAAAAATTTCCATAGGGAAAAGCCTGGGGAAACTTGAAGCTGAAAAAAGCCAAATACCTATTCAGCTGATTCAGCAGTCGGCTGTCCGGCTTCAGCTTTATTCCCAGGTTTTGGTATCCGGTAAAACCAAAACCTGAATATTGCCCAAACGGCTACCGTATATACTCGCGTATAAGCCGAGTTTTTCAGCCCAAAAAAAGGGCTGAAAAAGCCGAACTTGGCTTATACGCGGGTCAATACAGTAGAGGGGGGAGGGAGGAGGGAGGAGGGAGGGGGGAACTTACCGCCGCCACCACCTTTCCCCGGCCGGGAGCGGCCTCCAGAAGCCTCCTGCGGCCACTTCCCGCCGCCAGGAGCCCGGTCAGGTAAGCCTGCGGGGGGGGGGGGAGGGGTTATAAGCTGACCCTCGGCTTATATGTGGGTGCCTAATTTTTCCCCATTTTGGGGGAGAAATCAGGCACCTCGGCTTATACGCGGGTCGGCTTATACATGGGTATATACGGTAAGTTCAGGTTTATTTTCGGTTCAGGTTTATCAATATGCACAACCCTAGTTTCAGGTGAATGTAGGAATAGTTTGTAAGGCACAGTGGGATTGAACTAGCGAGGGCTGCCCATCTCCAGCTGTGGCCTGAAGATCTCCCAGAATTAGAACTGATCTCCAGGTAACAGAGATTAGTTCCCTTAGAAAAAATGTCTGCTTTGGAGGCATTATACCCCACTGAGTTCTTGCCCCTCCCCAACTCCCCAGCCCAGGCTCCACTCCCCAAATTTCCAAGCATTTCCCAACACTGAGTTGGCAACCCTAATCCAAGCAGCAGGACCCAGGAGGGAAGAATCAGGTTAACTGAGGAGCAAGAAGTCCCGGGATTTGTGAGGGCTGGCAGCGAGGCCATCTCTAATGGAGGGGAAACTCATGCATAACTCCAAGGAACAACTAAGACAGACTGGGGGTGAATGTGAGTGAAAGTACCCATGCATAAATTACCATAGTAATGGTCAGTAGATAAAAATCTTTGCTGGAGAATCATCTCAGGCCATTTTTTACTTGTAAAGACAAATGTTAATTGGTGTTTACAGGTCACTTTGATTCTTGAGTGCTACTGTTCGCAACAAGGGGGGGGGACATTACAGATGACCTTTTCTTCTACGAACGATGCCTGGTTTTGTTTATCAAATGATCTTGCAATTTATTAAATGATCTAGCAATTCCTTCAATATATCAAAAATCCTCAATACTGAAAAGTTTTACTGTATGCAAACTTATTGGAACAAATCCGCTAAGAAAGTGATGAGCTGATATTGAAGAAGTTTCCCGAAAAGTTTGCCAATCACTGATACTTTTGATAACTAAAAGCGTGTTAGCTCTGCATTGCATACTGCCTTGTCAGTTGATTGATGCCTTGCACTTAGCCTGTTACTTCCACATGCGTATGTTTTGTCATTTCTCCCCTTTTTCCCAGGTGCAAAGAGGGCTACCAGGGCGTGCGCTGTGACCAATTTTTGCCGAAAACCGACTCAATCTTGTCAGACCCAAGTATGTCAATTTATTTTTTTAAAGAAACATCTTGATTAAATGCTGGAGTCAACATTTGCTTGAGATATGACCTTTTTGCTCGTTGTCAAGATTCATAACTCATGTCAGGAGCTTGCCAAGTGTTTTGTGGTAACTGAGTAGCAGAAGCCTCATTCATCACATTATGTTTTCTAGGAAAGAGGTGGGATTATAAAGGATAGATTATTTTGTGTCGTTCTATAAGTTGTTGGAGGCTGAAGTTCCAACAGAGAATGAATATTTTATTTATTTTTCCATTTAAAGTGGTCCTTTTAATAGAGACTGGCAAAAAGGCTTCTGTTAAGTGGGGTATGGCTAGGGTTGCCAGATGTCAGGTAATGGCGGGCAATTGGCCACCAATTAAGGGGGCCGCCCGCTGCCCCTTCAGCTGGCTGGCGGGGGGAAGCAGACCAGCTGAAGGGGGGAATTAATGTCACTTCTGAGTTTACATTCCTCCGAAAACTCTATGGTTTGTGTAGAATTTGTTTGAGGAATGTGCTGTGGAAATAGGGTTGCCAGGTCCCCCTTTGCAACCAGCGGGAGGTTTTGGGGGTGGAGCCTTAGGAGGGCGGGGTTTGAGGAGAGGAGGGTCTTCAATGCCATAGAGTCCAATTTCTAAAGTGGCCGTTTTCTCCAGGTGAACTGATCTCTATCAGCTGGAGATCTGTTGTAATAGCAGGAGTAAATGCCAATAAAGGTTCTGTTTTCTGTTTTCTTCTGTAATAGCAGATCTCCAGCTAGTACATGGAGGTTGGCAACCCTATGTGGAAACCATAACGTTTTTTGGAGGAACGTCCTATGGAAACCATAGAGGTTTTTTTAAGGAAGGTGCTAGAACATCCCTGTCACATGCAGATCCCCCCCTCCACCACAGCAAAGTTCCTGCCAGTGGCAAGAAGAGACTGAGCAACCCTATATATGAACTTTAATTGGAGGCAGGCCATTATAGTCCCTTGACTTTGCAAGTTAGAAGTTAAGGGAAGCTGCTAAGAACTGAATCGACCTCTATTTCCTAGCCCTACCTATTCATCTGTAGAGGGCTGTCATCATGAGCTCTCTTTCTTGGTCATGTTTCAGCATGATAGAACCTCGGGAATTTTTTCTATGTATGCCCAACACTGGGTTTGCTGCAAAGGTCTTTGTGGCCAGCATTCTCCTATCACAGCTTTTTGTTGGTTGGATTGTAGTTTGCAGGGGATTTATTTCTTGATTGCTGCCACTTTAAATGTTGTATGGAAATGTTGTTTGCCATTCTGCAAGTGGGATGGATGGGGGAGAACTGACAAATTAAATAACTGAATTTGAAACCCAGTCCTCTTCTTACAATGGAGGTGGGCGAGGACTTTATTTCCTTCTTAAGTTTATGTTCCGGTTTTCAACTTGAGCTTCTCAAAATGGTTTCCAACCCTCTAACATTGCAATGTCAACTTCTTCTTCCCCACTTCCCCATTCCTAATGTATTAGCTATTTTGCCTCAGAGGTTATAAGGATTGTGAACTCTTGGAAGTAAGAGATAGGGCAAAGGGGTCGATATCACCCACAGCTGGAGTCCAGGCCATGGCCTGCCCACCTGCTGAAGAATAGGGACAGTTAGGGTTGCCAACCTCCAGGTGGTGGCTGGAGATCTCCCGCTTCAACAATGGCTCTCCAGGCGACAGAGATCAGTTCCCCTGGAGAAAATGGTCACTTTGTCACTTGGACTCTATGGCATTGAAGTCCCTTCCCTCTCCAAACCCCACCCTCATCAGGCTCTACTCCCAAGTCCTCCAGGTATTTCCCAACCTGGAGCTGGCAACCCTTGGGCCAGTGGGGTCAACAGGTGAAGCTCAGGTGCCCGGAGACAGAACTGGTGGGGGCAAAGCACAGAGCTGAAGGGTCAAGCGGCAGAGCCAACGTAAAATGCATATGCATTTAAAGTGCACAGCTCTTTGTCTTACTCTCTCCAGGTTAGGTGATAATCAAGATGGAAAAGAGTCAAAGGCAGATGCAGTGTTTAGAAAAGCTGCTTTTGAGGAACAGAAAAGACCGGACCGGGAATGCTTCTTAAAGTTGGCTGCAGAGCCACATGCCCCCAACTTGTTTTGCCTTAAAAGGTACTAAACAGTTAAAAATGGCCGCTGTCCTATGTAGGGTTGCCAACCTCTAGGTGCCAGCAGGAGATCTCCTGCTATTACAGCTGATCTCCAGCTGATTGAGATCAGTTCACCTGGAGAAAATGGCCGCTTTGGCAATTGGACTCTATGGCATTGAAGTCCCACCCCTCCCCAAACCCTGCCCTCCTCAGGCTCTGCCCAAAAACCTCCCGCCGGTGGTGAAGAGGGACCTGCCAACCCTGCCAATCCTATGCCTTCTATAATGCAGGAAAGCAAACAAACAAACAAAGCCAGTAAGTAGGGAAACTACTCATGCCAGCAATCCTAGATGTTACTCTGGTGATGGATTTGAAGTGGCAGTTCGGAGATGATGTACTCTAGCCCCCTTCCTCTTAAGATTAGATGCCCAATCTAATCTCCTAGAAACTAACCATGGTTAGTTTGGCTAGGGCTCCAAAAAACCTTGGGCCAGCCCTGGATTGGTCACCATTGCAAGTAAATTTGGACTTGTGGGTCACCATGCTGAAAAGGTTGGGAACTGCTGCCTTGGAGTACCCTCATAGACCTCCAAGGCTCCCAGGACCCCAGTTTGAGAAACTGGAAGAGCTGGTGAATGAACCTAGGTTCTTCTCAATACAAAACACATTCTCTGCCACTGAAGTATCAGCCTTCAGTTTTTGGATTCTACTATGGCTTCCCATGGGGCTGTGAATGCTCCAGGCAGAAGGAGTCATTGCTTAGGTTAAGAACCCCTTTAAACAAGACGCCGGGCTGCGTGCCACCCTGCATGGGTAAGCACTTCGCACATCTCCTCTAAATCTGCCTCTAGTCAATGCCATCTGTGCGTATCGAGTGACACCAGGGTTTTTGATTTTCTTAAATTGTCAATCTCATTTCATTTGACTTGGGCCCGTTTCTTATTGCTGATATAATAACTGCATCTCTAATCTTTGGTTTTGCTTATTTGTTGTCTATGGGTAATCATGTCATTTGGGCGTTCGTTCGGCTGCCTGTTTTAAGTGTCTGTTCCAATCACATTGTCAGACCCGGTGATCATAAAAGGATAATTTAATTTTGTACATTATGCATTAGTTTTTTGAAAGCAAGAACTCTGTGTCAAGACTGCAATGCTGAAAGGTTTGCTGTTGCAAAACCTGCATTGTTTGGAGGAGTGCAGTGGTATATTTACAGCTCAAAACTATGCAGAGCGACTCTAACACCATTTGTAATAAGGGGTAAGACTGGAATAACTGTACATAGGATTTCATGTTTAGAATCATATTCTCAGTACACAACAGTATTTATTTTATTTTTACCCACCCTTTCCCAGCCTAAGCCGGGCTCAGGGCAGCTAACAACAATATAATTTACATCATGTGTCAGCAATTAAAACATAAAACATATGGCCAGCAACAACTGCTGGCAAGCCTGGCTGCTAGGGTTGCCGGGTCCCTCTTCGCCACCAGCAGGAGGTTTTTGGGTGGACCCTGAAGAGGGCAGGGTTTGGGGATGGGAGGGGCTTCAATGCCATGGAGTCCAGTTGCCAAAGTGGCCATTTTCTCCAGGTAAACTGCTCTATCGGCTGGAGATCAGTTGAAATAGCAGGAGATCTCCAGCCGCCAGCTGGAAGTTGGCAACCTTAGGTAGGGGTGTCAGGCCTCCCTCTGTAGCAGGAGGCCTCCTGGCATCCCAGCTTGTTGCCTGCTGGAGCCTCCTGTGCCAATGGGGGAAATGAGGGAGGAAAGGCCTGGTGCATCAGCGTTGTTGTTTTTTCTTTTCTTTTGTTTTTGCAGCGTGGTAGAGCATCCACCATATCACTTCCGGTTTTTACCGGAAGTTATGTATGTGTGCCAGAGCCTGGCAACCCTACCTGGGAGGCTGTTTTTCTCTTTCATTCCTTCTTAACTGTGTGCATCCTAACTATTCTTTAGATGTGTGAGGGGAGAGAGAGAGGGAATCTTCATCCAGAAATTAGGGTTACCAACCTCCAGGTACTAGCTGGAGATCTCCTGCTAATACAACTTATCTCCAGCTGATAGAGATCAGTTGATCTGGTGAAAATGGCCACTTTGGCAATTGGACTCTACGACATTGAAGTCCCTCCGTTCCCCAAACTCCGTCCTCCTCAGACTCCGCCCCAAAAACCTCCAGCCAGTGGTGAAGAGGGATCTGGCAACCCTATCCAGAAATCCATACTGGTTTATGGCAGACTTTATGGCAGTTTATGGAAATAGGGTTGCCAACCTCTGACGGAAGGACGTCAAAGCATGCCTCCGTGGAACAACAAGATACCACAATTCGTGGAACTACTTTCTGACTGGAAATGAAATGGTATTATTCAGCTAACACTGCATTTGTGATATTATGATATATTTTTATGAATTTAATGCAAATGAAGAAGCTATTCTTTGAAATAGGTCTAAAGGATCTTTCCCTATCTCGCATTTGTTCATTTTTCATATTTTGCTTTTTGGATCACACTCCCAAGCCGCATTCTACATTTACAACATCGGGAGCACTGCCCCTTTAAATTTTGGAAGCTGCGGCAGCAAAGAGGGAATGATATATCACATCTTCAGACGGGACTATCCTGTGATATATCTATGGACATTGGATTGAACTCATTGTAAATATGCCAAGTGGAGTCTCGATTTCTATGTTCCAGTCTTATGTATATAAGAATGTACTGATCATATTATATATGTATGTTGTTATAGTTTCATAGTTGTGATAGATTATAGTTTAGTAGTAGAGTAGTGTATTTTCTAGAGTGGTATTTCGGCTTCACAATATATTGGTGTAGCATCCAGTACCTTGTGTGATTTATTTATTCATATGACCTGGGGTCATAGTGCTCTTCAGCTATACTTGCTTATACAGCATGATCGCATTTTGTGCTGATTTTTGCTAACCTCCAGATAGTGGCTGGAGAGTTCCTGCTTTTCCAACTCATCTCCAGGCGACGGAGATCAGTTCCCCTGGAGAAAATGGCCACTTTGGAAGGTGGATACTATGGCATTTTACCCCGCTGAAGTCCCTCCCCTCACTAAACACCTAACCCCAACGTCTCCAGGTATTTCGCAACCCAGAGCTTGCAACCCTAGCTGGGGACCAGACCTTTAAGGTCTACAGTGAAGTACAGGATCGGGTCAGAAGTCAGTATTGCATCATGAAGTTGGGTACATGCTATTCTGCATCCCGCAGTAAGAAGTGAGTATGAAAGCTATTGGTACCGAGCTGTGTTTCTTTTAAAGCATGCCTTCGGTTCATGCTGCTTCTCTATCCTCTATCAAAGGAGATCTCAAAGATGGATGACTGGTGTTAGGCACCAGTAGCTCATATAACTGAATCACCCATATTCCTATTGGTGCAGTCCTAAACAAAGTTACACCCTTCTAAGTCCATAGTATTCAATGGGCTCAGGAAGGTGTAACTCTGCTTAGGGTTGTTCTGTAAGTCAACAAGGGGGACCAGATTCAAAGTGTTTACCAGTTACTTTACTGGTTATCTGTCAAATGCATCTACTCAAATCTGGCATTGCATGCCCGTTTCCCAATGCTGCTAGTTTCCAGTTTCCATGCCATGTCATATAATGTCAAAATACTCAACATTATGGCATACCAAACTATCAGAGGATGTTAAATGCTAATTACCATTTCATGTAAGCTTTCCCGTTCCATGAAATACCAAATATTGTGGCATGTCTTCTTTCAAACTGCTAGAAACCACTGAATGTCAACCATCAAATATGGTCAAAATAACCCTGCAACCTTCAAATACTAATTAACATTCCATAAAAGTTGTCAAAAATACTGCGAGATGCTAAACACTATTGCATGTTACCTATGAAATTCTTCCAGATAGTAAATACCATTCCATGTCATTAAGTACTGACTAATATCAAATATTAAAGTCCCACATCAAAAGTAATATGAAGGGCAGAAGCCAAACATGTGTGCAAGGACAGTGTTGAGCCCACTATTAGAAGAAGAAGAAGAAGAAGAAGAAGAAGAAGAAGAAGAAGTGTTGGTTTTTATACCCACCTTTTAAGGAGGATCAAACTGGTTTTCAATCACCTTCTCTTCCTCTCCCCACAACAGGTAGTTAGGTACGTGGGCCTGAGAGAGTTGTGAACTGTGACTAACCCAAGGTCACCCAGCAGACTTCATGTGGAGGTATGGAGAAACAAACCTGTTTCACCAGATTAGAGTCCACCACTCAGGTTTAGGAGTGGGTAATCAAACCTGGTACTCCAGATTAGAGTCCACCACTCTTAACCACTACGCCATGCTGGCTCTCACATCTCCTGTACTCCCTTCTCCTCTCCTGATGCTGTTCTTCAAACTTGTGGGATGCTATGAAGTACGGTCCATATGTCATAAAGGTTGCAGTTAGAGGTAACAACTGATGATCTTCTGATAGACACATGGAACACTTCAGATATGTGCATGGGCCCTTCTGATCCTGATCAAAATATTGAAATTGAATATCGTGGAATGTCAGGAGTGAAATAGGTTGCCACTGGAAAAGACAATCATGCTAGGAAAAGTGGAAGGCAGCAGGAAAAGAGGAAGACACAACAAGATTGACTCTATAAAGGAAGCCACAGGTCTCAGTTTGCAAGATCTGAGCAAGGCTGTTAAGGATAGGACATT
This sequence comes from Euleptes europaea, assembly GCF_029931775.1. Lineage (NCBI taxonomy): Eukaryota > Metazoa > Chordata > Lepidosauria > Squamata > Sphaerodactylidae > Euleptes > Euleptes europaea. Next base: position 104,073,815 of record NC_079316.1, on the reverse strand, counting down.
TTGGAGGTCATTGATTCATAGGGTCACCATGAATCAGAAGCAACTTGACAGCACTTAGCACACACACAAATATGTTTTATTTACTCAGTGCTTGCTTATGAGCGCATCAAGTTACAGCTGACTTATGGCAACCCTGTAGGGTTTTCAAGACAATCAGAGGTGGTTTGCCATTGCCTGCCTCTGCGTGGGCTGAGAGAGTTCTGAGAGAACTGTGGCTGGCCCAAGGCCACCCAGCAGGCTTCATGTGGAGGAGTGGGGTATTGAACTCGGTTCTCCAGATTAGAGTCTGCCACACTTAACCACTATACCACGCTGGCTGTCACTCAATGCTTAGTGATATCCAGTGAATACGCAATATTGGTGTTGGAGGAGAGTTTTATTGATACAACCAACTGCCAAAAGGACAGATAAATGGGTTCTTGATCTCATCAAGTGTGAAGTCTCCCTACAAGCTAAAATGACTAAAATGGAGGCTATCGTACTTCAGTCATATCATGAAATCATAGAGTTGGAACGGACCACCAGGGTCATGTAGTCCAACCCCCTGAACAATGCAGGGAATTCACAATTACCTCCCCCCACACCCTCCCTACTCCATGCCCAGAAGATGGTCAAGATGCCCTCCCTCTCATGATCTGCCTAAGGTCATAGAATCAGCATTGTTGACAGATGGCCATCTAGCCTCTGCTTAAAAACCTCCAGGGAAGGAGAGCTTACCACCTCCTGAGGAAGCCTGTTTATGAGAAGACAAAACTCACTGGAAAAGACAATAATGGTAGAAAAAGTGAAGGCAGCAGGAAAAGAGGAAGAACCAACATGAGACAGATTGGCTGAATAACTCACAGTGGATAGCCGTGTTAGTCTGTAGCAGTAGAAAAGAGCAAGAGTCCAGCAGCACCTTAAAGACTAATGCAATTTCTGGCAGGGTATGAGCTTTCGTGAGCCACAGCTCTGTATCTTAAGAAGTGAGCTTTGGCTCACGAAAGCTCATACCCTGTCCGAAATTTTGTTTGGCTAAATGAAGGAAGCCATGGATTTCAGTTTGCAAGACCTGAGCAAGGCTGTTAACAATACGGCATTTTGGAGGTCATTAAGTCATAGGGTTGTCATGAGTCAGAAGCAACTGGACAGCATATCACATACCCACAATTGTTTGGGGGAATATATTTGTTTCACTTCTGGCTGCAACAGACTTTGGATGAAGCATGTGCATGGGATCTGACTGTGAGCCAGTCTCTAACAGGAAATCTATTTTCTCCTTCCGCAACAAGCACTCTTTGTTTAACCAATTTGATGTTCATCCATTTTGCTGTTCAAGTTGATTGCTAGCCCTTGTGTTTCTAACTTTCTGAAAGGCAAAGGTTCCATCTGGCCCTGGCCCTAATCCAAAGTAACTCACCTTTTTCTATGAATATTTCTCACAGTGCTTCGAGATGTTTTTTGACCACTCCTTGCTCACAGGCTTGGTTTTATTCATTCCATTTACCCCTCTGTGACATCATCACACAGCCTAACCGGTTTAGCTGTGTAGCATTATGACATCATCCTAGTCTTTGGGTGAATGCTGTGGGATTGCACATGTTTCTAACCCAGAAGGGAGGAAGAAGAGAAACAGCATAGGGGAGTGTGGTGGTGCTAGTAATGCAGAAGCAGATGATGATGATCATGATGATGAAGAAGAAGATAAAGAAGAAGAAGAGTTAGTTTTTATATGCCGACTTTCTCCACCATTTAAGGAAGAACCAAACCACTGCTCTTTACCATTATACCACGCTGGCTGAACTGGATCATGAAAATAACATTTAGGTAAGAAGATAACATATTTACACATGTGGAGTGTTTTTTTTTAGAAGCAATTTCCATCCCAACACAACTGCCAGTCTCAGACCAGAAAATTAATGAGAAAATATTCAGCTCAGGCCTGAATAAAATTATAATGTTCAAGCATTTTGACATGCTCATGTGCAAGCTCTTGGATAAATTTTATTCAAATCAGATGTGTGAATCAAGCCTCTGAGAGAGAGACAGACAGAGTCTTTGGACTCCAGTCAACATTAGCAGATAATCTTGGCAAATCAAGGGGGAAGCACAGTGTAGCATAAATACATCCTATTGAGAAACACTTGTGTATTTTGACAAAACTATAGTGCCCACCAACGTAAAAAAAGGCAAAATTGTATTTGTTGATGCCAGCGTGGTGTAGTGGTTAAGAGCGGTTTCCCCGCTCGTCCACATGAGCAGTGGTCTCTAATCCAGTGAACTAATTTCATAGAAGAGTGAGGATTTGAAACTGGGCCCGTCTGGCCAAAGTCCAGGATCATTGCCTGTACAACACACTTGCTAAGACTGAAGGGCACTGATATGAATTAGATAGTCATCCATAAGAGCTAAATATATATCGCCTTTATTGAGCAGGTTCCCTTGCTGTTCACAGGATTTTCATCTGTTATATCTTTTGGCTGGTAATGATTGTGTTCCTTTGTCTATGGTAAAGTTAATATTTTGTGCCCTTAGAATTAGACAGGCATATGTTAAAAATATCCCTGGGGTTAAGAGCGGGGCTGTTTTTTTATTAGTTTCGCCAAGGTGATTTGGGGCACATAGGCGTTCCAATTTTGAAACAGGAAAGGGATAATATTCAGAAGTGGTTTGCATAGGGACAATTAAACCTGTGGTGTAGTGGTTAAGAGTGGCGGACACTAATCTGGTGAACCGGGTTGGTTTTCCCACTCTCCCACATGAAGCCTGCTGGGTGACCTTGGGACAGTCAGTTCTCTCTGAACTCTCTCAGCCCCACCTACCACACAAGGTGTCTGTTGTGGGGAGAGGAAAGGAAGGAGATTGTTAACTGCTTTGAGTCTCCTTAAAGGTAGAGAAAATCGGGGTATAAAAATCAACTCTTCTTCTCCTTCTTTGTTCCTCAAAGGAATTGGGTAACTATTTTGTAAATGGAAAAGCTCTCCTGACAGTGTTTCTAACCCAGAAAGGAAGAAGAAGAGAAACAGCTTAGGGGAGTGTGGTGACACTAGTAATGAACAAGCATAAGCCAAAGTGTCAGCATTTTTCATGCTGGATTAAAAACAAACAAACAAACAAAATCCCAGCAACCTCTGGTGTTATCCAGTTGGTTCCTTTCTTGGAGAATATCGTGAGTCTCCTGCCCTGCAATGAATTTTGCCATCTTTAACTCTGGATTATTATTATTTTTAATATGTCAGTTTACCTAACTCCGGCCTGTTTTATATCCATAACAAGACGCTCACTTATTTGTAACCGTACATGCATGTGTAACGTTGTGTCGTGTAGTCACTGTCGCTCTCCTTGCCTTTAAGAAGCTCTTCTCCTCTTCTGCATGGATGCGCAAGGTGAAATTGTTCTAGTAGCTTGTCAGATCACATTTGCCTCAAAGCTGGGAAGTTCAGCATTTCAGCAGTCATAATGGTTGATGCTCAGGGAGATGAACATAAACTGGGGAGGTCATCCGAAGATGGGATTTGGGCACCTATGAACCTGCTCTTTAGAGGCAATTAAAATGAAGAGGGTCCTTCACTTGTGTTTACACCCCATTTGTCTTAACTGGTGCTCTGCCGTGTTTAAGTTTCGGGCAAAAAAACCAAACCAATCCCTGACTGTCTGAAGGAAGAAGAAGAGTTGGTTTTTATATGCTGACTTTCTCCACCACTTAAGGAAGAATCAATCTCAGGAAGCAAGAGCTAGGAAAGATCTCAGTTAGGACCCCCAGGACAGGAAATCGTACCCTGCAAGATGTTTAAACAGACTCAATAAAAGGCAGCTTCACGTGTTCATATGAAACACCCCTTGATATATCATATACCATTGATATATCTCATTTCCAAGTGTGCCCCCTATCTGTGGATAGTTAAATCATGGATCAGGGCCACACTTACCCCCAAACAGATTTTTCTGCAGACTTTGGGGGCCCCCTAGGATGCCACTGTGAGGCTCTGGCTGCACACCGTACTGGGCTTCTTCTCCCTTGAAAACCTGACTGACCAGCGTAATTCCCAGCTGCTGCCAGGGGCGTATACCAGCATCACCCACGTTCAATACCTCTCCGTGGTATTTATTTATATTTATGCTAATCCCAAATATGTAATATTTTTTAAATTATGCGCTTAACGGCTTTTATGAGTGAGAGACTGTAAGAAGTTATAGGGGCTCACACTTGATACTCTTTTATATGTGTTATGTTATATATGTATATCTGGTATGTTTTTATGCTGGTCTTGGACCGTATTAAACTCTTTCATACCTCTCCGTGGTGAACACATGAAGCTGCCTTATACTGAATCAGACCCTTGGTCCATCAAAGTCAGTACTGTCTACTCCAACCAACAGCGGCTCTCCAGGGTCTCAGGCAGAGGTCTTTCACATTACCAACTTGCCTAGTCCCTTTAACTGGTGGTGCCGGGGACAGAACCTGGGGCCTTCTGCATGCCAAGCAGATGCTCTACCACCAAGCCACAGCCCCTATTTTCTGTCCTAGCAGATACCGACCAAGGATCACTGCCTCCAACTGAGAAGGCTTCGGTGTGTGCTTTGTTGGTGCTTCGGGTGTGTGGGTAGGGTTGCCAACGTCCAGGTACTAGCTGGAGATCTTCTGCTATTACAACTGATCTCCAGCTGATAGAGATCAGTTCACCTGGAGAAAATGGTCATTTTGGCAATAGGACTCTATGGGATTGAAGTCCCTCCCCTCCCCAAACCCTGCCCTCCCTAAGCTCTGCCCCCAAAACCTCCCACCAGAGGCAAAGAGGCACCTGGCAACCCTATGTGTTGGGGAGGAAGATGGAACTGTTGTAGTCAGTGGCGGACAGGGGAGAGAGAGAAAAAAAATGATTGGCGCATGGATGGAGAAAGAGAGAGACAAAGTGTATGTGAAGAGTGTGACAGTCAGAACTGGGCGAGAAAGGGCTAAAGAGAGAATCAGTGACAGCAGTTGAAGAGAGAGGAGAGAATGATTTATATGTGTTGGGAGAGAGAAAGAGATAGAGGGAGAGTCACTATGTGTTTGGTGGAAGGCAAAAAAGATCAAGCAAGAAACGGGATGGAGGGGAGGGGAGGAAGCAAGGGGAGGGGGAAATGGGATGGCTGCTTCTGCAAATCAGCTTTATTAATATGGTCAATGACCAGCTAGAAAAAAACAACATATGACCTAAACCGAAGAAAGACAAATTACAGTATATGAATGGAGTTTGTATAAACATCACATAACTTGACATAGTTAACATTTTAAAATAGTAGAGTGATTCAGTTAATCGTATCCTAACAGGGTATGGCGTATTTTGACTGCTGCAGTATAAAATTTGGTAATCAGAAGTGAAAACCGTGGTTTTTCATCTGTTAGGAGCATCTTGACCAACAACACGTCAGGTTGGCCAGGGAAATTGTTAACCAGACGAGAAATAAACCTTGTGCAGTTTTCCTGATAGAATGAACAGCGGATGAGAACGTGTTCTGAAGTTTCAATATCCCCTGACCCACAAGGGTAAAGCCTTTCTGCCATAGGAATCTTCTTATAGCTGCTTCTGCAAGTCTCTTGGCGGTCCCCGCTTGTATATTCTAATTCTCAACTGGGCCAAAGCTGAGGATTTTAGAAACAGATGCCCTCAATGGCTATTGCTAGTCAACCACAGCTGCTTTGCCAGTATTAAGGACTTGATTTCTCTCAGTAAAAGGCGGGGTGGGGAGACCCCTTTCGAGGGCTGTTTCGGCCTTTGAGAGAGGCCTCATCTGGGCCAAGCTCACTCAGCAACAACCACCAGACGACTTGCTTCCACCCAACTTGCATGATTCTACTAGGCCTGGCTGCTTGCTTCTATTCTATTCTATTCTATTCTATTCTATTCTATTCTATTCTATTCTATTTTTTTGCAATCTGGCGTTTACAACCAAATCTATATAATAAGGTAGATGAGGATCGCCTTTTATTAAGACAAGAGGCTAAGTTCATTTTCCTCTTAGACACTGGACAACCAAAAGGTTTGAATACATCCTTAGATTTAGGACCATGCATATAAGAATGGAACACCCTTTTTAACACTATCCCTTTAATGGAGATCTGTCCCTTTAATGAAAGAGTTACAGATAAGCACTAAATATAGACAGATGGGAAATGAAAAGTAAGAATGCAGACACGTTCCACCAGTAAGGAAAGAAAAAAAGCTCTGGGCAAACTGGGAGTAAAACTCGAGCTTACATTAAGTAAGTATAACTTAGATATTACTTTGATTAACAATGCAAAGTGAAGCTAAATAGTAGTTGTCATATGTATGTGAAAATTGTATTGATGTAGGAATGCATCTTCAGAGAAAGAAATCTTTGAAACAGGAACAACCAACTGGTAACCTGTAAAGAAAAGAAAAGAAAAGAACTTTACACATGGACATGTCTGGAAAAAACAGTCGTAGACATGAACACCTACCTTGAGAAGTTATAGTGGTATGGTTCATGGACTTCACTTGTCACATATGGAGACTGTACCCTCTGACCTTGAGATTTTGTATGATGACTGATATATTATATGGTTTTTGTATTGCATGTATGTGGGAGATTTTGTATGTATAACATTGAGTTGGTTTATGTTTAGCATTATAGTTGTAGTAAGAATACATAGCGTAGAAATATCATCATTAAATGTGCAACTTTGATATGAAAACCTGGTAAAAATTACAACAGGTTGTTTTTGTTAAAATACAAGCCCTGGAGGTTGGCAACCACTGATTTTCAGTCTAGAGAAGCCCTTGAGATGGGCAAACACTTTTTTCTGTAGCTCATTCCTGGAGGGTGGCAACAGAGGATTTTTTTTCTCCAGGCCAGCCCTGGAGGTTGGGAACTGAGTTTTTTCCTCCTTAGGTTTGCCCAGGAGGGTAATAACAACAGAACTTATAACTTAGACTCTGCAACTTGATTTACATTGTAATAGGTTGTTTTTGCTATAACACTATCTTTCTAACAACCTAGGTTCTTTTTGAGGTGCTTCTATTCAACAGCAGCAACCCTATGGTTGTTTATGCATGGGAGTTTTACATGAGGTTCATTGCTCTCTGGACCCACACTTTCCTGTTGGGAGTCCATGCACTAGCAGTCTCCAAGCTCAAATAAGGAAATATTTGAATCCCCACCCCTTGAAATGCTGCTTCATAATTGGCTGTAGTGAGAGAAAAGTTCCCTCCCCACAAACCCAATTGCCACATTAAAAAGCATTTTAAGAAGATAAAACAAAAAACAGAGCTATCTGAAAGCTGGGTGGGGGGAAGGGAGAAATCCAAGCCTCTGTTTTAAAAAGCCTTTCTTCTTCTCCCAGGAAGCAGGAAGCATTTGAATCCCTGCCTCTTTACACACTGCTTCGTAACTGGCTGTGACAGAAACCAAGCTTGTGTGTCCCGCATTTTGCCTTATGCATAGGGATTTCACCTGGGCTGAGCTCAGGGGTGCAAGGTCGGAAGCGGAGCGACGAGCACCTAGCAATCCACCCCCCACCCCCAGGAGGCAAGTACCATGTCCTCAGCAAAAGGAGGACAAGGGGCGAAGCACACAGCGGGCCGGAGCGCCCGGTAGCCGGCGAGCTGTAGCCAGGGGGCGAAAGGCAGCCGGGTGGCTATAGGTGGCCGGGGGATGGGGGAAAAGGCAACGTGGAGCACCTCGCCTTCGGGCGGCGGTGGCAGGAGGACACAGGCCGCTGCGGGGTGCGGCGGCAGCGACCTTGACCATGAGGAAGACAGGCAACTCGCAGCAAGGGGCCAGGTCGGCAGGAAGCGGGAGGTCCATGGCGGGAGTGGAGAACCCGTCTGCAGCCCGGGGCTCAGAGTAGAGCATCTGCTTGGCGTGCGGAAGGTCCCAGGTTCAGTCCCCAGCATCTCCAGTTAAAGGGACTAGGCAAGTGGGTGATGTGAGAGACCTTTGCCTGAGACCCTGGAGAGCCGCTGCCGGTCAGAGTAGACAGTACTGACTTCGATGGACCAAGGGCCTGATTCGTATAAGGCGGCTTCAGCCTGTCTCTGGAGGGATGGATCTTGCTTTTGCCTCTCTCCCCCATTTCTTACAATGGGATGCGGCCCCACCCTGGCAGTTACTGCGCTCTGCATGGTTCAAATGCATCCACCAGTAATTGGTTTTCCGAGCACTGGCAACTGGTTGAACTATCTGTTGGAGGATTCAGACCCTAGGATCTTTAGCATCTCCCTGTTGAATCAAGGCCACTAGAGGGGGCTAATTTCCTGTTCATTATTTGTGGGGCAGATTCACGCGGGGGGGGGTATGTGCTTACAGTGACATGGCTTACACATGATACACAAAGAGGCATAGCGGGTTCTGTAACAAGCGTTCGTATTTACTATCCTGTCCAAACAGGAAGTCTGCCCTTACAGGATAAGAGGCCGGCATTAGTGACACTGAACATATGAGAACATTTGTCCACAGGTTTTGATGCTAGTACATTTGGAATAATGATTACTGCGGATTAAGGTATTGTGTTATCAGTTCTAAGAGCAGCTGCGGGTGTGCTGGGGAACGTCACAATTATTTTGTGCACACAGGGCCTTTGGGGGCAGTGGCATCGTGTCAGGAAGTTTTCTCAGTCCTGATAAAGTACATCATCAGCCGAAAAGGCCATGCAGTTGCTGAATACTTCCCATCGTTGTACAAACCCACACGGGGTCACTGGGTGTGGGGAGGAGGTGGTTGTGCGTTTCCCGCATCGGGCAGGGGGTTGGACTGGATGGCCCTGGTGGTCCCTTCCAACTCTATGATTCGATGAAGTTAATCATATTTGTCTTTGTGTAGAAGAATTACAGAGGCATTCATTTGGGTGTATACATACAGGATGACAGTAGAGCATCTTCACATGGGTAAGTAAGCAAATGAACATGAGTATTGTATGGAAGTCGCCACTTCTGCCTCCGGGCAGCTCCGGGGGAAGCACCTGGTGGTTACCTCTGACCACCAGTGCTAGGAGGCGGTAGCGGGGGGGGGGGCTCGGCAGCAATCTTGGTATGCCCCCCCCCCGGCAGATGGTCGTCCAGCGGAAGGAGGGACTTGATGGTGGATCAGACAGATAGCTGGGCTCGTCCAGCAAGGTTCCTGATATGTCCTTAGTGACTGGGTTCAACTGAACGGTGGGGTGCTAAGCAATACAACCTAGACGGCCGGTGGCAAGTCACCGGTGGAGAAAGACACACTAAGTGGGCAAATCCGCAACGAACCCCTGAGGATTCAAAAATAGGCTATAACAAGCATAATCAAAAGGGGACAGGTTAGACTACGTACAGAGCAGTGGTCGGTGGGGACCAAGGAAAAGTTACTTTGGGAGGGGCCGTTGACCCTCCTCTATCGTCTCCCCTAGGGGCCACCACAGTCGGACAGGACTAGGCAGTCCTTAGGGATGCTGACAGACATTCATAAACTGGGAAGCAGCCAGGTTACCCTCAAGGGTCTAATGGGCAGCGCCCACATTCCCACCCACCCCAATTTTGTTCGCGTCCTGGAGTCCCCTATGGCCTTGGGGAACAGGGCATCCACCGAGACATCTCAAGAGGGCGCCTGTGAAGATTTGCCTTACTGCTTTCACTAACAAGCAGCAGTGCTTACCGTGAAAGGCACCTTCCCTGTCACTGCGGGTACCTTTCATTTCACTGTCATGCGGTATATATGTGGGTCTTTGCTGCTGAGTTCCATTTCAGGTCGAGAGGCAACAAGCTCTGGGACTGCGGCACCACCATGAATTCAGGGCTCGGACACATGGCTACTGCTACCGCAGGGCTTAGCAACCGGTGCTATCTAGCTCCAGTTCAATGCGGGTCGTCAGATGAGTCATAGCTATATCGGACAACGTTAAACCAAAAGGCCAGTCCAACCAGGCAGGCAGGCGGGAACATGATACTACCTCAGGGAGCTACCGCAACCCGAGAGGGAGGGGAGGACGAGTGGAGTCCCAAGTAGCCCCTCTGCAGGTTCCAGCCTCCAGCCTGGCCTACTTGGACATATTCACTTGGCTTTGCGAAGCGGGAGCCACAAGGTGGGTAACTGAGGAGCCTTTCTGGTTCTCTCGAGTCTGGTAGGTGGTTTCCGTTCCAAACAGGACAGGGTCTGGCTGGGTGCAGGGTCCTGCAGCAAGGGTGTTAAGCGTATGGGGGACCTAAGGATTTCCCTCCCAACATGAATTGCTCATACATTAACTTTTGTATGGCAGCAGATGGAGGGGAGTGGGGATGGGCTCGTCTTCCCTCATCTTTCGCCAGGAGTTAGGCGCTGGTGGGGGTGACACTGCTGGTATGGTTTGTCTGCAGGGTATGCGTTGGAATTGTTGTCTCATTACAGGAAGGTGTGGAACACTTATGTACGTACTGGCAGTTACTCGGCTTTCCCATGTCGCTGTGGCATGTTAGTGGTGATAGGATGTAGAAGGATATGAGGTTTCCAACCTCCAGCATGTGGCGGTCTCGGAGGGCAGACGGAGTGGTGTGTTCACCTACCCAGTTTCCATCTCTTCCCTGGCTCATGCTTTCCCACGCTTCCTTGGCAACGCTCCAGGCCTCGGCAGGTAAAAGGCCGCAGCTTATAAGGCATACGTAGTGCCACGGCACAACACCTTTTAACCTATCTTTGCTTTTCAGCTCGACCCGTGGGCGCAGCATCACGAACTTGGCAGGGGTGTAAGCCACCAAGCAGCGTCTAATCGTTGGGCCAGGCTCCTGTTGCTGGAGGGCTTGTTTCGTGGCCTTTGCTCACATGCCCAGGGTAGTGCCAATCGCCGATTTGGGGTCAGGAAGGATTTTTTCTTCCAGGCCAGATTGGCCAGGGGATCCTGGAGGTTTTTTGCCTTCCTCTGGGCATAAAGCAGGGGCCAAGGAAGGGTGGGAATTATATAATACCCAGCATCGTGCAGGTTGGCAGGCACTTGGCCCGGCCTATGAGCTTACCTCCACCTATTGGAGATCTTCCTTAAAGGGGCTCCTGCCAGCGTGGTACCTGGGTCCTGCCACCCCGTGGTGCCCCCTCCTTGGCAGGCTGGCCAGGAGAAAGGGGGCCAGCAGGTTTCCCCCTCCGGCAAGCAAGCTGGTGGGGATGGGATTTTATCGGGTGTGGGGTAAGTTCCGATGTTTGTCCGAGCCCATGGTGGCACCAAGGCTCATGCTGGAAGGTCTGCTTGGTGAAGTTGGACGACTGGCAGGAGGATTACGGGCACTTGTTGCAAAATGCAACAGTGGTTCAGGGAAGCTCGGTTAGCCAAAATGGACGCCGGGTTGCCTCAGGGGCAAGGGATAGCTTGCAGAGATCTCCCAGTTCAGCATTTGCGGCATCCGCTGATGGGATCGGTGCTGCTGGTGCGACGCCGTGTGTCGAAACACGGGACACTGGACATCTTGGGGATCCTGCTGGGAGAGACCGACCTGGCGAGAAGTGGAGGCTGTGGTCTACGGGAGGCGGCCGCAGTTGACCTGCGGACCCTGGCCGAGCGGCTGCCCAGGATGACCTTGAGGTGCTGGTCAAGTGCGCAGTCCCCTAAAAAGGTGGACCGGGTGCGCAGTCCCCTTAAAAGGTGGACCAAGCCAGGCAGGAGGTCACAGTGGTGGGGGTAAGGCTGTGACGGGCTCGGAAGGAGCCATGATCCACCACCTGGACCTGTCTCATCGGATGGGGGCCTGGTTCTGCCCGGACGGGGTGCACCTGTCATCATGGGGCATGGACATATGGCTACAGGACCTATGACATGGGCTCAGCTGGTGGTTGCAGCATTAGGCGTTGGCGGGAGACGCCCGGAGAGGTAAGGTAGGCATCTCCGGTCGCCTCTTCTGGCAGTTTGGGCATGGGACCGTATCCAGTTTGGGGGGAAAGACGGCCTGCGTGCCCCGCTTCCCATTCTGGGGACCCTAATAAGGGGTTTTGGGGGGAGGCCAGGGAGGGTTAAGCCTTCTCGGGGGCTGCGGTTTGGCCTCCTCCCAAGTGGCAGTGGACCACACAGTTGGCTGCCGCCCACGTGGGTCCCGGCATACTGCCATCTCAGGCTGCGCCCAGCAAGCGGGTTGGGCGCAGGGTGTGATCAGCTGACAGACGGGTCAGCTGATCCCTGGATCCCGCCTAACACTGTAATCAATAAAGTTGCAGCCTGTTTACTCCAGCTATTGCATACTTGTCATTCTTGGGTAAGATCACGCCTTTCGGTCACCAGGGTATGGGTAGCCCCTGGGGTGGCCGTGACCCCCTTTCCCCCCCGTTCCGTTCCCCCCATAGGGCTGGGGCCGCAAGCGCTTCCAATCTCAACGTGGCAAGCAAGGAGCACTGACCTTTCCTCATGAAGGGAAATGAAACTACCTGTGGAAACTGATACGGAGTCAGGTTGCTGGAAAGGCAGAGCTCGTAAATGACACACTTCCCCCCCCCCCGGTTGATTTATAGGTCACCCAGCAGATTTAGACTTCCTCGTAAGAGAATGGTTTCAAGTAGGAAAAGCTGTACAGCCACATTGGTCCATGCAAAAATCAACAAGAACCAAAATCAATTTCATACCTTTTATTAGTAGGGTTGCCAGCTCCAGGTTGGGAAATACCTGGAGATTTTGAGCGTGGAGCCTTAGGAGGGTGGGGATTGGGGAGGGGAGGGGCTTTGACAGGGTATAATGCCATAGAGTCCACTTTCCAAAGGGGCCATTTTCTCCAGGTGAACGGATCTCTGTCGCCTGGAGATTAGTTGTGATAGCAGGAGGTCTCAAGCCACCACCTGGAGGCTGGCAACCCTATTTATTAGGACCAACCAAACTGGCCCAAAACAATGTACAAGCTGTGGCACTCACCAGAACTCTTCATCAGGCTAGAGGGTACAAAATGTTTAAAAGGGGCAAGAAGGCTTGATTCCCTCGGTTGTGATGTTATGATCTTATCTTACACACATCCCTGCACAGTTGGACTTTGGCTGGGTTGTGTGTTTTAGTGAAAAAACAGGGGAAACAGCATGGAATGGATACTGACCATCAACACCAAGGCAAGACTCTCCATCAGCAAAAAGATTACGACTCGCTGAAGGCTCAGATGATGGTTAGCATTTTTTAGCAAATAAAGTATTTTAATTAAGATATGCAACGCCACCAACTTACATCGCAGGCAGTGTTTTAAACTGATGATGCAAAATGATGCTGACAAGCTAGCCTGCTATAACAACATCTTGCATTGCTACCCCATATCAGATGACACCCAGGCTGTCCCCACAGCAGGTACCAACATTCGGGATTGGGTGTTCAAATGTGATGCTGCATCGGACAGGCAATCAATCTCCCAATCCAAATTCTCACCATGGTTTAAACAGTTTAAAAGGGATCATGTCAGAGCTTCATACCTGGTCAGTATCCCCTTCCATAACCTCAGAATAGTTTTTACCTCCCTCCAGTTTCAAACCATGTCAACAGCTTGGATAGCTGGATGTTACTCCTGAACACCCTGGGCCTCTCGCTTATGTATTTGTGGGCCACTCCTGAGGACCTAACTCATTACACCTTATTCTGTCCTCTTTATACAGAGCCCAGACTTAAATTCCTCGGAGCTATTCTAAAGGGCCTAAATCTTTCTCCAGATCCAGAGAAGCTGCTCTTTCTCCTATCAGACACCAATCCTGATGTTTCCTACAAAGTGTCACTCTTTGCTCTAGCAGCTAAGAAAATCCGCGCTAAAACTGTTTTTAATCAGGGATCTTATTTAAATACTAGTTTCTTATGGGTCAGACTGTTTTAAAGTTATTTCAATGTTATTTTATGATATTTTTATGTTATTTTAATGTTTTGTATGGTGGATTGTGATGGCCTTTGGCCACAGACAATAAACTTTATCACTATAATTAAGGTATGTACATTTTTTAGACATAATGCTATTTCACACTCAGTAGACTACAGTAAAGTGTAAACAAAACTTGTATATGAACTGGGAAACAAACAAACAAATAAATCTGTGACTCACTTTATTGTGGTGGCCTAGAACCAAACTCGCAATATCTCCAAGGCAATCCTGTATCGTGGGTGGCTTCTCAACCAAGACACTGGAACTCCCTCCCAAGGGGAGGTTGTTTCACATGCTGACCTGTGTGCCCAGCCTTGTGGAAAAGAAGCATGGGACCTCACACTGGAGGTTGAGAAGCCAGAACATCAGAGGCCAGTGATAGGTTCTTAAGGCACAGCAGAAACAATACCAGGGTTGACCGATGTTAAGGATCTGTGGTAGAAGTACAAGGCTAGACAAGAGTATGGTCTAAGTCAGACAACAGGTCAGAGTTCTCAAGGCAGTCCAGGGCATGGGGTCAGCATGGCAGAGGTCAAGAATCAAGATCCATAATGTTAGTTCCACACTACCAACAAGCTGTTCGGTCTGAACAGCCTAGCCTGGTGACCGCAGCTTTATACCTTCCTATTGGACTTTTTAGTCAGCTGTTCACCATGTTTCTCATTGCATCTCTCTAGGTGGGATGAACTTCCCTTGCCAACCATCTTGAGGGCTACCCTCTGGTGCAGAGGAGTTTGAGGCAACAGTCCAAACCACTGAAACTGTGTTTCGGGTTCAAGCTCTTTTGGTCCCTTACAGTTTATCTGGTTCTGTGTCTGCTGGAATTTTGTTTCCTGACAAAGGCGTTGATTTTTCAGGAGAAAATGAGGCATAGGCTTTTTATGCATGGTTGTTTCCCTCACTGTCAACCCCTCCGATGTCTGTGGGTCTTTGTTTTGATTACGCATGCCGTTTCCGACTGTCAGAGGTCACCTCCCTCTCCGCCTGCATTTCCCAGCATTTTGCCTGCATTCTCAAATTTGAAATAAAACAGATATCTGAAAATGCGGACAAAACATGGGGAAACACAGGGGGAGAGCGAGGCGACCTCTGACGGTCGGAAACAAAAACCCACAGTTGTCAGAGGAGTGACCACAAAGGAAACAGCCATGCGTAAAAGACCTGAGTCTTTCATTCCTGCAGTTTCTGCTCTTGTTGCTGGCTTCGCTTCCTCTCAGCTGTTCTTCATGTAGTTGAATTTTAATTGGTCCGGTTTATTTTAATAGACTCTTACTAACTGTCTTGGGAATTTTTACAAAATAAAAGGGCTGGAGTTAAAGATTTCAGCGAATAATTCAAAGAGGGGTCATTACTGCTACACTTACTGGCGGCTAACTTTGCTCTTTTCTTTCAACTTTCAAGAGCGGCCACGCCATGACTGCAAGCTGAAAAAAGCTCCCCCTCCATCCCCAAGACTGAGCAAAAGAAAGACTTGACTGCATTTGCTAAAGTCTCTGTTTCAGGGCAGGTCCAAGCTGCCTATTTCCCCATTCCTTCTGAACCGCATGAACATCTACAATGTTCATGCAGAGCTTGAGAAGGTGCAGAAAAAGAGCAACCAAAATGGTAAAGCAACTGCCCCATGAGGAGTGGATGAAATGTTGAGGGCTGTTTAGCTTGAAAAAAAGGCGGTTAAGGGGAGACATGATAGAAGTCTATACAATTATGCATGGTATGGAGAAGGTCCCCCCCCATAATACTAGAATGCAGGGTCACCTGCTGAAGCTGGAGAGTGAGAGATTCAAAACAGATAAAAGGAAATATTTCTTCATACAATGCATAGTTAAAAGTTGGAACTCCCTGCCCCAGGATGTAGTGATGGCTGCCAACTTGGAAGGCTTGAAGAGGGGAGTGGACATGTTCATGGAGGAGAGGGCTAGTCAAAATGGCTACTAGTCAAAATGAATACTAGTCATGATGCATACCTATTCTCTCCAGTCTCAGAGGACCATGACTATAGTATTGGGTGCTGTGGAACACAGGCTGGATAATGGTGCTGCAGTCGTCTTGTTTGAAAGCTTCCTAGAGGCACCTGGTTGGCCACTGTGTGAACAGACTACTGGACTTGATGGGCCTGGGTCTGATCCAGCAGGACTTTTCTTATGTTCTTCATGTTCCATCTTGTAAATATGCATGTGTGGAATGGACATGAATCCGTCAAGGCAGCACACTGTATTCTGCTTTCTCTGAAATGACTTAGTTTCTCAGCAGCTGCTATGATAGATTGTCCTTGAAACAACTTCATTACTGTGATGGACTTCTTCTTGTTGGAGATGCAATACTTGAATTTTCTTTGCTATCTTCCCAAAAACACTTTGCCGATTTCAATAACACTTGAATCCCTCTGGGTTCTGTGAGGATTAATTGGCTAATCACCGATAAAAAGCTATAATTGAATGAAATAGCAAGTACATGCAAGTCAAGTCAGAGCTGAGTGGCCGCAGGAGTCAAGGTCAAGGAAGAAGCCTGTGTTATGTTCAGAAACTGCTTGAGGCATATTAGTTTGGAAGGGATGGATAAGGGCTATTGTAAGAATTTAAGAACATAAAAAAGGCCCTGCTGGATCAGACCAAGGTCCATCAAGTGCAGCAGTCTCTTCACATAGTGGCCAACCAGGTGCCTCTAGGAAGCCCACAAACAAGATGACTGCAGCAGCATTTTCCTGCCTGTGTTCTACAGCACCTAATATAATAGGCATGCTCCTCTGATCCTGGAGAGAGTAGGCATGCACCACGACTAATATCCATTTTTACTACTAGCCATGGATAGCCCTCTCCTCCATGAACATGACCACTCCCCTCTTAAAGCCTTCCAAGTTGGCAGCCATCACCACATCCTGGGGCAGGGAGTTCCACTATTTCAATATGTATTGTGTGAAGAAACACTTCCTTTTATCTGTTTTGAATCTCATTATAGATTTGTACAAGGGCAGTATGATAGCAGCAGTTTTATTCTCTATTCCTCCTGTAATTATGGCCAGCAAGGAATTTGCCTTTTTGGCAGCAACTGCACACTGGGTTGACATCTTCATCAAGCGATCCACTACCACCCCAAGATCCCTTTCTTGGTCTGTCACTGCTAGCACAGATCCCATCAATGTATATGTGAAGTTGGGATTTTTTGCCCCAATGTACATTACTTTACACTTGTTCACATTGAATCTCATTTGCCATTTTAATGCCAATTCTTCCAGTTTGTAGAGATCCTTTTGGAGCTCTTCACAGTCCAATTTTGTTTTAACCACCCTAAATAATTTGGTGTCATCTGCAAACTTGGCCACCTCACTGTTCCCTCCCAACCCCAGGTCTTTGATGAACAGGCTGAAAAGCACTGGTCCCAACACAGATCGCTGAGGGAGGACCCCACTGATCAAATCCCTCCATTGTGAAAACTGACCATTGATTCCTACTCTCTGCTTCCTATTTTTCAGCCAGCACTCAGTCCATATTGTTTCATTTCCCTCCCCTTTACTAACTTAACAAGGTAAAGGTAGTCCCCTGTGCAAGCACCGGGTCATTACTGACCAGTGAGGTGACATTATGTCATGACATTTACTAGGCAGACTACAGGCATACCTTGGAGATATTGTGGGTTCGGTTCTAGACCACTGAATATCACAACAAAGCGAATCGCATGAATTTTTTGGTCTCCTAGTGTGTATAAAAGCTATTTTTACACTATACTGTAGTCTAATAAGCGTGTAATAGCATTATGTTTTAAAAACAATGTACACATCTTAATTAAAATACTTTATTGCTAAAAAATACTAACCATCATCTAAGCCTCCAGCGAGTCATAATCTTTTTGGTGATGAAGGGTCTTCCCTCAATGGTCCTTTTTCCTGGTGCACTGTATATACTCAATACTAGGTCATGTTCAGCAAATGCTGCACATCTCCACACATTTTGTCCCCTCCACACATTTAAAGTATTTCACAGCCACACTGCTGAAACGATAGTTATCAGTTTTTGTTCCTGGTTGGTGTGGTCTTATGTACTGCTTTCACTTTGCAGTCAAATATCTTGCTCATTATTGTGTTTCTTTGCATTTATAATAATTTAATAATTGTGTCATTTTTTAAATTCGATTTTTATCCTGCCCCTCCCCCAGAAGGGGGCTTGGGGCTACAAGCATTAACAGTATAGTAACCGTAACAATAATAAAAACCATAATTTCAATAAAATCCAATTAAAACTCAACATACAGCTTTTGGCATAAAATATCAACAGCGTTGATGGTACCAAAATTACAATAGTGGAATTCCTGGTGGAATAAGTGAGTATTACATCCTCCGCAGAATGCAGACAAGTCCTGCAGGGCACAAGTCTCCTCAGACAAAGCGATCCACCGGGTTGGGGCCACAGTGGAAAAGGCCCTCACCCTTGTCACACTCAAATGGGCAAATCGAGGGCCGGGCACCACCAAAAGCCCCCATTTGGCAGAGCAAAGACACCCGGGGGTGTGTGTCATAACAGGAGAGGTGGTCTTTTAGGTATGACAGCCCCAGACTGTTTAGGGCTTTAAAGGTTAATAACAGCCCCTCAAATTTGACCCAGAAACCAACTGGAAGCCAGTTGTCTCATCAACTGACCTGTGGAATGACGCCACATCCCTACATTTACTAGGCAGACTATGTTTGCGGGGTGGTTTGCCATTGCCTTCCCCAGTCATCTACACTTCTGCAGAAGTCTCTAAAAAGTTAGATATTAAATAAACACCTACGGCTAAAGTTCTATATCTGCATTTTGAGCACTTAAAGAGTTGATTTCTAATAGAATGGAAAGCCAAGGACCTCAATCCGTTTCTGAGCTTTTGGATGTTTCAAGTGGGAAATGTGATTCTGCTGAAGTACCTCTTTCTCATCTTAGAGAAATCAATCTTTTGCTAGAGATTCGATATACTATTCAGGAAGCATTTTGAAGGGATTGTTTGGCTGTAGAGATTGACATTTCTATTAAGGAAACAATCTGAATTTATTTTACTGAGATATTAAAAATTAAGGATTGTTCCCTACAGCACAAGCTAATAGAAATTCCCCCTTGAGTAAGCAATCTGGTGGGAAGCAATTTTCCTCTGAACAAGTATTTTTCCCCTTTCCTTCTCAAGAGAATTAAAATAGTTGTGGTAAACTGGGAAAAATAATATTAATTTGAGTAATATGTGGTTTGATTATTTGATGGTTAATCTTTAGTAGTCTTTTTTAAAGTTGAGCAATCCATTCCTCTATATGTTTTTGAAGTATTGAAGGTAGTATGTGATAGGCATTGCTAGGAGGGTTGCCAACCTCCAGGTTGTGACTGGAGATCTTCTGTGTTACAACTGATCTCCAGGTGACAGAGATCAGTTCACCTGTAGAAAATAGCCACTTTGAAATGTGGACTCTATGGCATTATATCCCACTGAAGTCCCTCCCCTCCCCAAACTTCACCCTCCTCCACCCCCAACATCTCCAGGTATTTCTCAACCCAGAACTGGCGACCCTAATTGCTTCCCTTAATATGTACCTTCATTTAGTAAGTAGGGTTCGAAAGTAGGTTTCTTTTTTCTAAAATGTGGCCTGTCCATAGCCAACCATGGGACAAAATAAAATTGTGTGTACACTGAAGACAATGTTTTTTTAAAAAATTTTGCAGATACATAGACCTGTTAGTTTTTGTTGTTGTTTTTGCCATCAAGTCACAGCCAAATTATGGTGACCACATAAAGTTTGTAATGTAGGAGACAAACAGAGGTTTGCCATTGCCTTCCTCTGCATAGAGGCCCTGGATTTCCTTGATGGTCTCCCATCCAAATACCGATCAAGGCCAAACCTGATCAGATCGGGCTATCCTGGGCTATCCAGGTCAGGGCCTGTTAGCTTGTAGTGGAAAATAAAACAGGGATCCAATGGCACCTTTTATTTATTTATTTACATTATTTATGGTCTGCCTTTCTCCCTGGGAATCAAGGCAGATTACACAGAATGGATCAATACAATTAACAAGATGGGATATTCAGAAAACAATGAAATAGGGTTTGGGTTATAGAGCCAACCAGAAGTCTAAAAACCAGAACTGAAGCAGAGCATAAATTAACACGACACATTAAATGACACATTACATAATAGGATCCAACTTACATCAAGCTATATAACATAGTGTAGACCACAGTCCCTAATAACCTATCCACCTAACAATTATAACTTGTCAAGGGACAGAATTTAACACAGAAAGGAGCAGCAGAGATTAAAACTGCAGGTTTTTATGCCTGATGCACAGTGATGTAATATCAAATTATGCAGAAAAGAACCCCCCCCCCCCGCCAGCAACAGGGACACTCAAGCAAGAAAAATGAGAATGCAGAAGAGCATGTCAGAGCATTTATTGTATATTTATAAATGGACATATTTCTAGTTGGTCCTTTGACCGCGTACCTTATTGTTTGAGTTTTTACAGCGTGGCGTAGGTGTTGAGTGGTGGGTTGGAGCGGTGGACTCTACTCTGGAGAACTGGGTTTGATTCCCCACTCCTCCACATGAGTGGCGGACGCTAATCTGGTAAACCGGGTTGGTTTCCCCACTCCTACACATGAAGCCAGCTGGGTGACGTTGGGCTAATCATATTTCTCTGAGAGTTCTCTCGGCTCCATCTACCTCACAGGGTGACTGTTGTGGGGAGAGGAAAGGAAGGTGATTGCAAGCTAGTTTGATTCTTCCTTAAGTTGTTGAGAAAGTTGTCAAATAAAAACCAACTCTTCTTCTCCTCCTCCTCCTCCTCCTCCTCCTCCTCCTCCTCCTCCTCCGAGGTGTTCTTTTCATGTACAACGGCATCCTCTCTTACTCTCACTCCCTTCAGTCTCTCTTTCTTGGTCCTGGCGGGGGGGGTGTCATAAGATCATGCCCATCCTATAAAAGGAAGTGCGAAGCCACAGGGACTGTCAAAATTCTATCTGATACATTTTCTGTGATCTCACACATGATATCGCAATAGACGCCTCTGAGATGAAAAGATTACCATGTATTCATTGGGGCTGACATTTGCAACCTGGAACAGGATCTTCTGCAATTTGTCAATTGGTATGAAATGTTAGGATTTACACATATGTATTGCGATGGCAAATAACTGTTGAGAGCTTGTGTGATAATCAAACAGGCTAAATGAACTTTTCAAGGCTTAAAAAAAGAAAGATAATGAAAACTGCATTTTCCTGCCTACCCAAATTGCCACCTGTGCTTATGGAACTGGCCAAAGCTGTAAGGAGCAGCTCATATTAGAGAACATTGCCATTTTTTACTATGTTGTTTTAAAACCATCTTTATCAGTCTTCTTTTTTGGCCCACAAAATATATAGGGTTTGACCCAGCGGTTGCTTTCCTTTAAGTGAAAATCTTCCATTTGAGGAGTTAATCTTGTCCTTGTGGAAGAAGAATTCTGCCTTTCTGGAGGAATATATATATATATTTGCATGGGAGGAAGACACTTATCCCTGCTGAAGGCTCCCAAGCATGGGGGCCATAGGCTCATGGGAAAGGCCTTGGCTCAGTGGTAGAAGGTCCCAGGTTCAATCCCCAGCATCTCCAGTTAAAGGATCTAGGCAAGTAGGTGATGTGAAAGACCTCTACCAGAGACCCTGGAGAGCCGCTGCCAGTATGAGTAGACAATACTTTGATGGACCAAGGTGTCAGGCTGCTATCTCGGTTTCAGTATTATTTCTGTGTCGGTACTGTACTGTCTAGCCTCAAGGCCGACCACACATACCAAGGCCTGGGAATACTGCTCCTGGGAAAGTTGACTCTGTCTGTGTATGCTGATGTTGTATAATCTCCCGCCATTTACTGCCTTATATTATCGTTCGGCTAGTAAGACTCTCATAGCTGCCATAGTTCCCTGTATGCACTGTATTGCCTTTTTGACCAGTAAAAGCCATCTGCTTGGATTCTATATGACTCTGTGGTGATTTCTGGTTCGAAGGGTCAGGAGCTTACATTATGGCAGCTATCTATCATCTTCTTTATTGTACTACTAGTCAGGCTGGAGCCCAGGGGGGTTCGCCTGCCTCTTGGATGGGAGCTGAGAAGCTCTCCGAGTGACCTACTATCCTGGATTCCTCTCGGAAGGATCCCACCCTGTTACAGGACATAGTCGCTGAACTCTTCAGAACTACCCTAGAGGTTTGCCGCTTGAGGGGACTGGTACAGGAGCAGTGGCAATCTCTTAAAGGGACTCTCTGGATGTTGACGTCGGAGGATACTGATACTCGTTTAGATCTTCAAGACTTGGATCAATTACTGGACGATGCCCGGTTGGCAACTGAGGATTTACAAGTACTAACTGGACTTTTGGATAATCTTATTTCTCGAGAGACTCTTTCCTCTAGTTCTACCATGGCAGGAGCCCCGCCGGAGGGTTTTTCCCTGATCCCGGATGCGGCCAGCTGTCAGGCTGAAGCCAAGCGAGTCGCTATTCGCACCGCTCTTCTCCTTGTGGAATTTACAAAGGACACCCCGGTCGCCACCTTGGCTCAAGCTTTGACCTCGACTTTTGGAGCCGATGCACCTGCACTGGCGGTTCGAATACAACCCTTGCTGGGCGGGGAATCCGACCCCATACTCACACTCCTGGAAACAGAACTTTTACCGCGCATTACGGCGGAGGCTGCCCTAAGACTTGAGAACGCCAAAGTTCTTGCGGATAAGGATGCCGCCGAAGCGGCTAAGGTCGCAAGAGAGAGAGAGGCTGCTGACGCAGCCAAGGCGGCAGCAGCAAGGGTTAGGGATCGGGCGAGAATGGATACGCGCCCCAAGGGCACTGTACAAGGGCTATCAGGTCTGTCTTTTTCCCCGGCGTTTGTCCCGTCGCGCGCGACCCAACGCGCACGCCGTTTGGCTGACCGACGTCGAGACTCAGGAGAGTCTGAAGACGAGGATCTTTATGGAGATAGCTCTCAATGGGCCACGAGCTTCCGGACCAGTAAACCTCATCTCACTGGTGGCCCAAGTGAGGAGGTTCACCTCTTACGAGCCCAGAATCGGGAGCTCTCCGACCGTGTTGATCAACTCCAAGAACTAATGGAACGTATGCTTCAGGATAACAGGCAATTACAACAAACCCTGATAGCCCAAGCACAGCCTGTTCCGATACCGGGTCAGGGGGTGCCCATCCAGCCACCCCAACCACCCGCTAATGTGCCTGCTCCACCCTTGCCTCCCGGAGCTCCCGTTGTTCCTCCGCCCGGACCACCCGTGCAACCGGGTCAACCTGCGCCCGGCCCTTGGAAGCAACTTAAATTGAGGACTACGTACGACGGATCTCTCGAGACTTTGCCTTGTTTCTTGCATCAAGTGGACAGTTATATGCGAGAACAAGGACAACTTTTCCCCACGGAAGATAGCCGGGTGCGTTATGTAGCTTCCCTTCTGACAGGTAAAGCAGCTGACTGGATGGTCCTCCAGTTTGACACCCGCTCTCGAGCTATTCGTTCCCTCAACAACTTCATGACTGCTCTAAGAAGGAGGTTTGAAGACCCCTTCCTGGGGGAAAGAGCCAAAACGGAACTCTTACAACTAAAACAAGGCTCTGCTACAGTTCGAGAATTTGCCGATGAATTTCAACGACTGGCAAGCAAAATTGTAGGCTGGCCCGAGACCACCCTAATTCATCATTTCAGGGAAACCTTGCACCCTGACGTTCTGAACTGGTCATACATGCGGGGCGATCCCGATACCCTTGAAGACTGGATTCTATTGGCCGAGGAAGTGGAAAGCCGCCGACGCTTTATTTCCCTAGTCCGTCAAAAGCACAAGGGAAAAGGCACCCAAAAGCCGCAATCCAAGGCACCACCGCCCGTCCCACGAAATCCTCCACGTCCGCCCCAGGAACGTGAAGTCCGATTTCAGAGAGGTGCCTGTCTTACTTGCGGAGAAATGGGCCACTTTGCAGCTGTTTGCCCGCACCGCCATGAATTACTTCGTCCCAGCGTGACGACCCGCGCCAGAAGTCGTCCACCACGCAGAGGCACCGCGGCCACCCGCAGCGCAGCTCCGGGAAGACCCACACCCTCTGCACTCCATGCCGGAGACCCAGCCTCCCTGCCTACTACCAACGACCCCGCCGGGTCTCGGATTACAAGTGCCCCATTGGGGGACAACTTTCCCTCTTCGGATGAGGAAAATCCTTGGAATTCTCTCGCCTTAAACCTGGAATCTCCCCTCGACTTGTCAAAAAACGGCTCCGGTCTGTGGTGAATGGAGCGTCTCCACAGACCTCTCAGGATCCTCCTGTTAAACCGAATGCTCCTACCAAAATCAAAGAAGTGGACTCCACCGTCTACGTGGATGCAGTTTTACAACACATTAACGGTGGCCCACAACTACCCGTCAAAGCACTAATCGACTCCGGTTGCTGTCGCACTCTCATAAGCGAAGCCACTTTTGCTGCACTCAGAGCCGAATCTGAGGCTTTACCCGCCCCCGTCCAATTTGCCCAAATGGACGGGAGCCATTTCCAGGGGGGTCCAGTTGATCACCGCACCATAGGGGTGGCAATGGGAATTGGCTCCCACTGGGAGCAAATAGACTTCACTATAGCCCCTATCCGTTTTGAAGTGGTCTTGGGTATTAACTGGATTAAAGGACATAGTCCCAGTATTAACTGGGAAACAAACACTATCTCCTTCGCCAGCCCCATGTGCAATCAGCACCGGCAGAACTTTGCACTGTTATATCCGCCCGTACCAGCATTGGCCTCCGATGTCCCAGCACTTCCAGTCCTACCTAATGTATATCGAGACTTTGCGGATGTCTTCGACCTTAAAGAATGTGATACCTTACCCCCCCACCGGGCCTCAGACTGTACAATTGAGGTGGTCAAGGACTGCACATTAACCAAAAGTAAGATTTACCCTATGAGCGCTTCCGAGCGCACTGTTCTCCGGGACTTCCTTGACAAAAACCTCGCCAGAGGGTTCATTCGCCCATCGAATGCCCCGAACTCGGCCCCCGCGTTTTTTGTCCGAAAAAAAGAGGGCGACCTTCGTTTATGCATTGACTTCAGAAAACTCAATGCGGTTACCCAAACCAACGCCTATCCTATCCCATTAATATCTGATATTTTGGGACAGTTACAGGAGGGCCGGGTGTTCTCCAAGTTAGACTTGGTGGAAGCCTACTACCGAGTCCGCATCCGCGAAGGAGATGAGCACCTCACTGCCTTCTCTAGCTGTTTCGGTATGTATGAATTCCTCGTGATGCCGTTCGGATTGAAAGGGGCCCCGGGGGTCTTTATGCAACTCATCAACGAAATCCTTCATGACTTGCTGTATCGCGGGGTGGTGGTTTACTTAGACGACATTCTTATTTATTCAAAAACCATGGAAGAGCATGTAACTCTAGTCCGAGAAGTTCTGCAGCGCCTGCGCGACCACCAACTCTTTGCAAAACTGGCTAAATGCGAGTTTCATCAAAGCCAGCTCACATTTTTAGGATACATAATCTCCCACCAAGGTCTTCGCATGGACCCTGTCAAAGTCCAAGCCGTTCTCGATTGGACTCCTCCCACCAACCGCAAGCAAGTGCAACAGTTTTTGGGATTTGCAAACTTTTATCGAGGATTCATTCCTAACTTCGCCCAAGTGGCCCTACCCATTACTGATCTACTAAAAACCAAAGGGAAAGCAAACACAGCTACCTTACCCTCCGCAAAAATCCTGTGGACTGATCAATGCCAAGCCGCGTTTGTGGCTCTCAAACGCCTCTTCACATCCGAACCCGTACTACAGCACCCGGACCCAAACCAAATGTTTATTGTGCAAGTCGATGCCTCCGATGTAGCTATGGGAGGGGCCCTCCTCCAGAAAGGTCCGGATGGCCTCCTTCACCCGTGCGCTTACTTTTCGAGAAAATTTGCGCACGCACAATTGAACTGGCCCATTTGGGAAAAAGAGGCAGCGGCCGTTCACCATGCCCTGACTCTATGGAGACAATTCTTAGAGGGGTCCAATATCCCCTTCGAGGTTTGGACCGATCACAAGAATCTAGCTGCCCTCACGGGGTCCCATAAACTATCAGCAAAACAACAACGTTGGGCTGAATTCTTCGCTCAGTTTTGTTTCGTCCTAAAGCATGTTCCTGGGAAACAAAACGTTCTCGCAGATGCCCTCTCCCGGTTGCCACAATACCCGGTAAAACTCGAGAGACCAACTGACTCTCTGTTCACCCCTACGCAAAGGGGAGCCCTTCCTGTACTGGCCGTGCAAACTCGATCTCAGCAACAGCATCCCAGATCCAGTTCTCCAGCACCTCCAACCCGAGCGGCTACCCAACCGCCCTCGCAACAACGACGAACCGACGATTCCACTCCTCCAACCCCACCGGCTGCCCTACCGCCTACAATCTGCGCACCACCGCACGTAAGCACTACCCCCATAGCTGGTCCTAAGACTACTATAGCCAGGGGGGGGGGTTCCCGCCAAGGTTCCCATCTCCGAATCCTTTTTAAATACCCTTCGGAACCACTGCCTTTCTGAACGCTCCACTCACACCCTACCCCCTGGGGTAATAGAACAGGGAGGCTCATGGTACAAAGACTCTAAATTGTATGTACCCAAGGCACTTCGTAAAGACGTCTTACACTTAGCTCATGGAGTAAAAACAGCTGGACACTTTGGATTCCTAAAAACTCTCCACTTATTGCGCAGACAATTTTGGTGGGGGGGAATGCGTTCCGACGTTGACTCTTTTATTCGCAGCTGCCCTGTTTGCGCCACAGTGAAGCGATCACAAGGCAAACCCCCGGGGCTACTGCAACCTCTAGAAACACCCACCAGACCATGGGAAGTGATTGCTATGGACTTTATGACTGATCTCCCTCTCAGCGGGGGAAAAACTGTATTATGGGTTGTTACTGATTTGTTTTCCAAGCAAATCCATTTAGTTCCATGCGCAGGGATCCCCTCTGCTCAAAAAATGGCCCGCCTCTTCGTGACACATATCTTCAAATTACATTCGTTTCCGCGCAAAATAATCTGTGACCGCGGCAGTGGCTTTGTTTCCAAGTTTTGGAAAGCATTCCTCAAGTTGGTGGGGGTTGAACAAGGATTGTCTACTGCATACCATCCTCAAACCGATGGTCAAACTGAACGTGTAAATGCTGTCCTTGAATGTTATTTACGCTGTTATGTAAACTACCACCAAGATAACTGGGTAGAACTGTTACCTTTTGCAGAATATGCCTACAATAATGCTGTACATCAATCTACAGGTTTTAGCCCATTCTATGCAGTATATGGACAGGATTTTGGTCCTGTTACGCCCAGAAATAATGTGGAGGGGGAGGGAGATCCTGACGTTGCTTCCTGGGCACACACCCTCCGTACCACTTGGCCTTGGCTCGTTAGCAATCTCGACCGAGCCAAGCGCAAATACAAAGCACAAGCTGATAAACATCGTTCCCCCGGGGGCGAACTGCGAGTGGGTAAATTGGTCTATCTTTCCACCAAAAACCTACGTTCCACCCGTCCGTGCCTTAAACTCAATGCTAAATTCATTGGCCCTTTCCCGATCACACGGGTCATAAATCCTGTCACGGTGGAATTAGCTCTCCCGAAAACCCTGAGGCGTGTGCATCCCGTTTTCCACATTAGCCTCCTGAAGCCCCATACGGCCTCTCCACAATGGCATCCCGATCCGCCCCCCGAACAGCCCATTATGGTGGGGGGGGAAGAGCACTTCGAAGTCTCCAAAATCCTTGACTCTCGTGTTCACCATGGAAACCTACAGTATTTGGTCCGTTGGAAACACTTCCCCCCTGCCTACGACGAATGGGTTCGCGCACGAGATGTCTCCGCCCCCAAACTAATCGATGCCTTTCACACTGCCTACCCGGACAGACCATCCCCCTTGCAGACTGGGAGGGGGCCTTAAGGGGAGCAGGATGTCAGGCTGCTATCTCGGTTTCAGTATTATTTCTGTGTCGGTACTGTACTGTCTAGCCTCAAGGCCGACCACACATACCAAGGCCTGGGAATACTGCTCCTGGGAAAGTTGACTCTGTCTGTGTATGCTGATGTTGTATAATCTCCCGCCATTTACTGCCTTATATTATCGTTCGGCTAGTAAGACTCTCATAGCTGCCATAGTTCCCTGTATGCACTGTATTGCCTTTTTGACCAGTAAAAGCCATCTGCTTGGATTCTATATGACTCTGTGGTGATTTCTGGTTCGAAGGGTCAGGAGCTTACACAAGGGTCTGATTCAGTATAATGCAGCTTCATGTGTTTATGGCACCCCACTCTCCCCAGAACCCCCTCCCCCAGAGCTGGCAACCCTAACCCCAGGAAGAAAGAAGTTATTCAGCCACCCCAGGATCTCCATCCTCTAGACCCCCAAAAAGGCTCCTCTTCTTCCACTCCCCACTTCTCTCTCAGGGTATCTCTCTCAGGGTATTTCCACCAGGAAACCAACTCTTAGAGGTTTTGGCTCAGCCTGTGAGTTTGCACATAGACTCCTGTCTAGGGTTGCCAACCTCCAAGTGGTCTCACTGAACCCTGAACAGTCCCTGCAGAAGTCCCTCCCCAAATGCCGTCCTCCTCAGGCTCCACCCCCCAAACGTCCCACCGATGGCAAAGAGGGACTTGGCAACCCTAGCCCTTTCATACGACCTTCATACAACCTAGTAAAATCCTCCTAAAATCTTTTCATAGCCTGAAAAACAGATTTTTAAAAAAATTCAGGCTTGGGTAGAAGTCTCTATAAAAATGTACCCTTGTTCCTTTCTGGCACACAATCTCTTGTTCTTTCCATACTTCACTGCACAGTATTGTCAAGACAGGGCAATCTGAACAATTGAGGCTTCGGAAGGAAAACCAATGAGTGGCATTCAAAATGTTTCATTGAAATATCATAAAGCATCCTTCATTGCGAGAATACAACACTTGAAAAAAGGGGGGGGGCTTACCTGCCTGTGAGTGAATTTCAAATATGTCTCCTTCAGTTCAGCGTGCATGAAACATTAACAGATTGATGGAAAAATTTAAAATCCTTATCCAGCACTGAGCTGTATCATTATGGGATTTGGTTAGGGACGTGTGACAGACCTTCGCCCTTAAATTACTTTAGGCTTCTTATGAGCCTGGTTGTGTGAGATTTTGAGAAGCAGAACGGGTCAAGTTCACAATGAAGCATTAAAATGTGGCTGGAGCGTTGATGTGGAGTGTTTTGTTTTCTTCACACGCTTTACATGAAAAACAGAAAACTCACTAAGGAGGGATTAATCTTACAAAGTTTATTTCACTCCCATTAACTTGGAACAAACTAGAGGAGCTTTTTTCTTCTAATTAAGTCAAATGATATTAATATAGAAGAACGCGTACCCAGGAGAAACCTGTGGTTTTGTTATTCCCATTGATCTTCAACAACATTGTTTAGATCATCATCACCTGGGTAGGGGCCTTTTCAGTGATTACCCCATTAGGAGGAACCGTCTTCTTTTCCGCAGGGCCTGCAAGACGGAGCCATTCCACCGGGCTTATGGTTGAGGCCAGCGATGGTTCTCATTATAATTACTGGCCTCCCTAGTGCTTTCCCCACCTTTCCCCGCTGCTGAGCACCACCCCTTCTATACCACCTTAGGATTTGGTTAGATTAATTTTATTACAGATTTCTGTCTCTGGAGTTTTGGCGCCATTGAGGGGCATTATTGGGCTATTTTAAATTGTATTTTAAACTATTTTAATGGGTTATTGTTTTATTGTGTTATTAGACTGTGTAAGCCACTCTGAGCCCGACCTTTGGTTTGGGGAGAGTGGGGTAGAAACATAATAAATGAATGAATGAATAAATAAATAAATAAATGTAAGGTTGCCAACCTCCAGGTGGATCTTGGAGTTCTCCTGGGATGACAACTGATGTCCAATTACAGTTTCCCCTGGACAAAATGGCAATTTTGGAGGGCAGATTGTATGTCACCAGATTCCTGATGAACTCCCTTCTCTCTCCAAATTCCACCATTCTCAGTCAACACCCCTAAATTTCCAGGAAATTTCTGGGCTGGAGTTGGTGAGCCTATGTTGGTGAGCCTATATCAGGAAGGTATCCACTGTGTTGACCCTCAGGAAGCTTTGTGACAGCAGCTGTATTTAGGTGGGCATTTGGAGGAGGCTGAGATTTTGTAAGAGATTCAAGTAGGGTTGCCAGCCCCCAGGTCCTGACTGGAGATCTCACGCTATTACAACTGATCTCCAGGCAACAGAGACCAGTTCACCTGGAGAAAATGGCTTCTTTGGAAGGTGGACTCTATGGCATCATACACCACTGAAGTTCCTCCCCTCCCAAACCCTGCCCTCCTCAGACTCCACCCCCAAAATCTCCAAGTATTTCCCAACCCCGAGCTGGCAAACCTCATCACTGGTGATGTAGCACTCTAATATTTGGGCAAAAACCTTCAGGTAAAAAGCCGTCTACCATAGAGTTTTTGCCCAAATACTACAGTGTCCCATGTTGCCAGTGATGTAATGACATCACTTGGGGCATGCACCGGAAATGGCATTGCTGCGTTAATGGTGACGTCGCAGCAACACCGGCCTAGGCTTTCCCTCGCTGCTGGTAAGTCCTCCCACCCCACCCCCTGCTGATTGCCTTGTCACAGGCTATTTTTTTGAAATTATTAGACATAGTCAGCAATACATATGGTGCATCAATATACAGTAGCTATTGTGGTGTCGAGTAAGTTTTCACTTTGCTAATTATTTCTTTCATTAGAAGAAGATGGTTTTTATATCCCAATTTTCTTCACCTTTAAGGAGTCTCAAAGCAGTTTACAATCTCCTTTCCTTCTTCTCCCCACAATAGACACCTTGTGAGGTAGGTGGGGCTGAGAGAGTTTGGAGAGAGCTGTGACTGGCCCAGAGTCACCCAGCAGGCTCCATGTGGAGGAGTGGGGAAACCAACCTGGTTCACCAGATTAGAGTCTACCACTCATGTGGAGGAGTGGGGAATCGAACCCGGTTCTCCAGATTAGAGTCCACTGCTCATGTGGAGAAGTGGGGAATCAAACCCTGTTCTTCAGATTAGAGTCCACCACTCATGTGGAGGAAGAAGAGGATGAAGAAGAAGAAGAGTTGTTGTTGTTGTTTTGCTGACTTTCTCTTCCACTTAAGGGAGAATCAAACCGGTTTACAATCACCTCCCCTCCCGCTCCCCACAACAGACACCTGTTTGCAGTTTGCAGCCTAAAGTATTAGCTTGGTCTTTCTCTCTCTCTCCCCCCACCCCGTTTTGCCACACATTTGAACATGTAACCCCCTCCCAGAGAATGAACCTAAAATTTTGAAACCAAAATTTTGAATTTTATCATTTGCATTTTGGGATTGTTATGGAACACGTAAACAACAACTACCTGTTCCATAACAAAATGCATGCAGTTCTGACTTGTACTGGTTTCTCTCCTTCAACCAAAACATGCCAACAGATGCCAAGAAAAGCAGTTTTTTCAGAAGATGCGCTGCCATCATTGAGGGGACTGAATGTTCTAAGTATTGTCCGGCTTAAAAAGTTTACTCCTGGCTACTTTTTTCATGTTAAAACACCTTCCTGTTGGATTTTACATTAGAAAGACTGTAGCACTGTTGAAATCATTCCTCATGGATCACCTTTCTTATTATGTGAAGACAAACTCTTCATCACCAAAATATTTTATTTATGTAGAAAACATCACAATATAAACACAAATCCCTGACCTGGATGGACCCGGCTAGCCCAATCTTATCAGATTTCAGAAGCTAAGCAGGGTCAATCCTGGTTAGTACTTAGATAGGAGATAGGGTTGCCAACCTCCAGGTGCTAGGTGGAGATATCCCGCTGTTACAACTGATCTCCAGCTGATAGAGATCAGTTCCCCTGGAGGAAATGGCCACTTTGGCAATTGGACTCTATGGCATTGAAGTCCCTCCCCTCCCCAAACCCCACCCTCCTCAGGCTCCGCCACCAAAATCTCCAGGTATTTCCCAACCTAGACCTGGGAACCCTAATGGGAGACCACCAAACGAAGTCCAGGGTTGCTATGCAGAGGCAGGCAATGCCAAACCACCTCTCTTCATCTCTTTCCTTGAAAACCCTACAGGGTCACCATAAGGCTGTAACTTCACAACACTTTCCATCACCATATACATACTAAAGGATGCTCTTTATCATCTCTCAGGCAGTTCTAACTGTTCTGGCCCCAATGACAACAGACTGGTTGTTGTTATTCAGCTCCCTAAATGTGCTGCAAAATCATTGCAGTTGAACTTCACGTTAGGAAGATGTTAGCACTACTCCAGTCATTCCTATGTGGGTTTCAGTCCTATATTCTTCATATACGCCGTTCTTGTGCATGTGCCAAATGCCCACAAAATGGTAGATCGAAATAGGAATGTGTTTGGAGTAGTTCCATTTGCAGAGCTGAGAGAAGGCAATAAGCTTTATTGGGGGAACCTGCAATGTTTCACTTCTGATTGCTCTAGAAAATATTTGAATAGAAGATCACTGGTTTCTATGGTTGCCAACAACCATGTGGGGCCTGGAGATCTCCTGGAATTACACGTGATCTCCAAACTACAGAGATCAGTTCCCCTAGAGAAAATGGCTTCCCTGGAGGGTGGACTCTACGGCATTGCATCTCTGCTGAGCTACAGCATGGTGTAGTGGTTAGGAGTATTGGACTTTAATCTGGTGAACTGGGTTGGTTTCCCCACTTCTACACAAGAAGCCTGCTGGGTGACCTTGGGCTAGTCACAGTTCTCTCCAACTTTCTCAGCCCCACCTACCTCACAAGGTGTCTGTTGTGGGGAAGGAAGGGAAGGCGATTGTCAACTGCTTTGAGACTCCTTAAAGGTAGAGAAAATTGGCATATGAAAATAACTCCTCTTCTTCAGTCAGGCAGTGGTTTGTCCTCTTCCTCCTTTTCGTTCTCCTTTCTCTCCCCTGCCATCCCCAGGCACATCTGTCAAATTTCTAGAAATTTCCCAACCCAGAATCACCAATCCTACTGCTTTTCCCTGCTTTCAGTTGTCATTGGTCTAGAGAAATCGGCATATAAAAACCAACTCTTCTTCTTCCTTCTGTCTGGCAGTGGTTCCTCCTTCTCCTTGTTCTTCTTCAGTCTTGCAGGGGTTCCTCCTCCTCCTCCTCCTTTTTCTTCTCTTCCTCCTCCTCCTCCCTTCTCTCCCTTGCTTTCTCCTGCTTTCAGTTGTCATTGGTGCCTTTATGACATCACCAGGCTCCTCCCACATCTAACTCCATGCCTAGCAACCAGCACCAGTCACAACAGAGAAAGGAGCAAAGGCAGCTGAGGGAGCAAAGAGGAACATGTCTGTATTCAGGGGTGTCCAGCAGCTAGCACAGCCCAGGGGAGCCGTGACCATTGCTCATTCTAATAGCGAACAATTGGTCTCACGGCTTCCAGCAGGCCCACCAAGTGGGACAAACAAGATAGAGGCTGGGAAATTCCTCAGGTAGGCAGACATTTTTAATGTCAACTGAAAAGAAAGGCCTAAGAAGTGCTAAGCAAGCTCATTGTCATGTAGGACCCTCTGAATGTGGAAGACATGGACTAACTCCTCAAAGGCCACATGCTGCAGACCAAGGGCCAAGACCTAGGGTTGCCAGGTCCCTCATTGCCACCGGTGGGAGGTTTTTGGGAGTGGAGTCTAAGGAGGGTGGGGTTTGGGGAGGGGAGGGACTTCAGTGCCATAGCATCCAATGGCCAAAGCGGCCATTTTCTCCAGGTGAACTGATCTCTATCAGCTGGAGATCAGTTGTAACAGCAGGAGATCTCCAGCTAGTACCTGGAGGTTGGCAACCCTACCAAGACCTCTTTTAACTCTTGCCTGTTAGCTTGCACTTCTGGCCAGCCTCGGGTTGCCAGCTGTGCATTGGGAAATACTTGGAGATTTTGGGGGTGGAGCCTGAGGAAGGCAGGGTTTGGGGAGGGTGAGGGACTTCAGTGGGGTACAATGCCAGATGGTCCACCTTCCAAAGCGGTCATTTTCTCCAGGGGAACTGATTTCTGTCGCCTGCTGATTTCTGTCAGCATTATTAGCAGGAGATCTCTAACCACTACCTGGAGGTTGTCAACCCTAGGCCAGGCCCAAACTTTATATGTGGAATGGGAAGGGACGGGGGAAGGTGTTATACCAACAAATGAGATGTTCCTCCCAATGTTCTTTTTCTGCTTTACCCTACCCTTCCACTTTCTTCCCCCGCCATTGAAGTATGTTTTAAATACAGACGAGAGAGCCCATCCCATTCTGGAATGTTCCTTGAAATTAAGGATTAGAGTGTGTGTCGTGAGGCTCAAATTGCTCCTTCTCCTAACTCTCAGAACACGGTGATGTAGAGGTAACCCTCCTAAGTGATAAGACTCAATTTCAGGGGCTACATGAGCAGCTCCCTGCCTGGTATATGACCAAAGATGGCTGCATATCAGGGCTAGAGAGCAAGTTCATATTGCTCTGGGGTCAGAAGTCTCACCAGGTTTGAGTCTCCACCCAAGGTGGTGGCTAGAGATCTCCCGCTATTCCAACTGTTCTCCAGGCAACAGAGATCAGTTTCCCTGGAGAAAATGGCACCTTTGGAAGGGGGAATCTATAGCATTGTATCCCATTGATGTCCCTTCCCTCCCTAAACTGCACCTTCCTCAGGCTCCACCCCCATAATCTCCAGATACTTCCCAACCAGGAGCTGCCGACCCTACCTCCACCCCTGCCCCAACTTCTATCCCCCTGTGGATTTATTAGAGGTGAAAGATTGCAGGTTCCCAAAATGAAGTCTTCTGTCTGCTCCTGCCACCCATTCTAGCATCCATTCTTGCTCACACCAACAAAACCATTCAGGAGAAGGTGGATAGACACATGCAGGGAAGGGAGTATTGTTATAGAAGAGGAGCGCAATGGTGAGGAATCTTGGCAAGACACCCCATGTTCTGTCTGTATCAGAAGTTAATTTAACTCGCTGCTTTGTTTTTCCTACACTGCTAACCAGGCATTGGTTTACAAAATGGCCCTAAGTTCTCCTGAGAAAAACTAATTGATGACACTATCATCTTAAGTACTGAAACAATTATTAAAATGTTTTCTCTGGCTCAAAATTATTAACAGAGTAAGATTACTGTGATTAACCAAGCGGACGGGTTTTAAAGATTTCCTGTAAATTACTGTGTGGCCCAGAAACAGAATTCTTTTCAGCTGACTTCCTTAATACTGTGTGTGCTTCTAGGCCTTCGTAAATGGGAGTCTGGGATGTCCTTGAGCAAAGAAGTTGTTGTTTTTTATATGCCGACTTTCTCTACCACTTCAGGAGGAATCAAACCGGCTTACAATCACCTTCCCTTTCCCTCCCCACAGCTGACACCCTGTGATGTAGGTGGGGCTGAGAAAACTCTAAAAGAGCTGTGACTATCCTAAGGTCACCCAGCTGGCTTCATGTGGAGGAACAGGGAATCAAACCCGGTTCTCCAGATTAGATTCCACCGCTCCAAACCACTGCTCTTAACCACTGCACCACACACTGGACAGCACCACACTAGATTGACCAAGAAGCTGGCACTATAAGGCAGTTGCATATGGTTCATGGATAACTTTAATGAATGCCAAGGCAAAAGCGTGATCATTTTTTTGAGTACAAAGGATTGATCCCAGGACAACTTTCTGTCACCCTCCCACACTCCATGCACCAGATGATGCATGGCGATGCAAAAATTCTTTGATTGATGCTGGCACTAAAGAACGACCTTTCCTCATTATGCTGCGATTTAACAGATGCACTGGCATTACAGTCATCTTTGGCTGCTGCAAAGAATGCTTCCTCCATGTAAATACAGAGGTTTTTGAAATGTGTAATGTAGTTTTATGAACCAGCTGGCTGTCTGGAGAATTTTTTTTTTTTTACATTTATCAGTTAAATTTGGATCAGCTATCCAGCAGCCTGATTGACTGACACAGATTGCATTTGATATGCAGCCAAAATCATTTGTTTATAGCATACTTCGCCATTTGCCATAAATCTTCCAAGCCCTGGGCACCAGCAGTTACATTATGGTCTGGCGGTAGCATAGTCTATATAATATTCTAGTATAAAAGAACCGTTTGCAGACAAGTAAAGGTGTTTGGTGTTAGGTTGTTTTCTTTCTTTCCCAGATTGAGAGAGTGTGTGTGTGTGGCTGCCTCGGCTGGCTCACTGGCTGGATAAGAGCTCTCAAGGGTCAAATCCAGCCCTTGGGACTTATGTTTGACACCCCTGATCTAGATCCTTCTGTTCTACTGAGTTTTCACCCCAAATTATCACTTTTTCAATTATTATTGCAATATTTTTTTTAAACACCCAATCTCATTTATATGCTTTTCGGATATGAATACCTTCCAAAGTTGTCTTGATTAAAATAGCCGGCTGAATTTCTTCTGGGGGCAAAGATCCCAGTGTGTTTTCGTCTCAAATTCATTCGTTCCGCTTGTTCCATGATCCATTTTGTGCTGTGCTTATGGCAAAGAGATGGACTGGCTGAGCTAGCGGGGTGACACAGAAGGTTGTTTGTTCACACTGCTCAGGAAGAGAAGTTTGTCAGAATGTCTACAGTCCTGTGTCCGGAATGCAGGCAGAGACAAGGGCCAGAGGCAGGTAGCGTAATCAGGAAAACAGTCCAAGGACAGGTACCCTGCTGTTCAAGTCCAACTTCTAAGCAGAGGGGGAATCCAAATTCAAGGTCAGGTTCAGTTCCAAGGTCAGGTAACAGAGTTCTTTTTACATCTTTTTTTAAAAAAAATAAATTAATAAATAAATCCCCACGAACTGCAAGGGGGGATCAGTGAAAATCCCTCCCGCTTCTCTTAGCAGAAATTTTGAAAACCCCTCCCCTTTCTCTTAGCAGAATTTTTCTGCATGATCCCACCTGAAGGCTTCTAATGTCTCTTCAGCATTGTAACCAAGCAAGCCTGAAAAAAGGGTGTGGGGAGGAGAAGAAAAAGAAGAAGAAGAATTGATTTTTATATGCCAACTTTCTCTACCACTTAAGGGAGACTCAAAGCGGCTTACAATCACCTTCCTTTCCCCTGCCCACAGCAGACACCCTGTGAGGTAGGTGAGGCTTGGAGAGCTCTAAGAGAGCTGTGACCAGCCCAAGGTCACCCAGCTGGTTTCATGTGGAGGAGTGGGGAAACCAACCCGGTTCACCAGATTAGTGTCTGCCGCTCATGTGAAGGGAGTGGGGAATCAAACCCGGTTCTCCAGATTACAGTCCACTGCTCCTAACCATTGCTCTTAACCACTACACCATGCTGGCTCTAGGGAAACTGGGCGGGCCTTCATTTCCCGTTCTGACCTCAGTTTGGGCTGCAGAACTCTAGTGTGAATATACAGCTTGAACTCTTCTTTGTACTATCAACAATTGGGGGGGAGGGACTGAAAAGCACATAGGCAGGTTTCAGTAAAAAAAAATGCTGGAATTCCAAGAAAGCAGTGGTATTTATATTGAAATGTGCTCAAATTAAGCCTTTTTCGTCGTACCATGTTTATATTTCTTAAGAATGGTTCTTGGGGAAATTCCCCAAATGTATTAGCATTCACTCTTTTCCTGCACTAACTCGGTGATTGCCATTCTTTCCGTGTTTTTCCCCTCCTGTTATCACATCTGTTGTTTCCTGTGAGAGGCTCCGAATATGAATTAAACATGCTTCGACACAGTCCCGATTCCTTCTGTTACAAATGGCTAAAAGGAGCTGGCTGTGTTCTTGAGCTTTCTTGCCGCCACTCGTAAACAGGACTCATTTTGTTATGTATACATTCTTTTTGAAATGAGAGGTTTTTCCGTACCTCTGTGGAGCCCAAGTGTGTTTTCTGCGCTCTAAGAATTTTATTTTTTTTGCAACTTGTCCATGAGGAGGAGGAAGAACAGAAAAGTATCAACTAATGAATAATGAATGCAAATGCTGCAAAATACACAGGCAGCATTAGCCTTCCTGAACATCATGTTTGGTTGGGAATAGAACGGTCCATTGATAACCCTCAGTGCTTCCAGATTATGAAGAATTCTTAACCATTCCAACCTTTTGAAGGCTTTTCTTCATGGCCAGACACAATGCCTTACCCCTCAATAAATTATTTGGTAGATTCTTAGACAAGCCAATCGAACAGAGTCTGCCCGTGTGGAAAGGCAAAGACAGAAACACTTATTTTTTTATTCAGTTGTGATTTATATTCTTCTATAAGACCTTCTTTTATTAGTCCATTGATTTCACTAATCATAATCATAATCACAATGGCTATTTGCCAGATATAACAGAGGCAGACCTTGCAAAAAATGAATTTACAAGCCAAGACTAATCTCAATATAAAATACCTGGTTATATATTTTCCGAATTTGACCGGGGGAATACTCTGAGACGACGTTCCTTAAGTACAACCGCACAATATTTAGCCACCTGAGAGGTAATTGGGGAATTATCACTCAACAAAACCCTTTTTGTCCAATCACCTCTCCTCCAGCGCCCATTTTCCCGATGAGGGGTTCAATAATTTTGGAGCAGGCTGTCTTGTAAAAAGGACATCTAAAAAAGACATGTTCAGTAGTCTCCAGTTCCACTGAGTAACAGGGGCAGAGTCTCTCCTGCGTGTTCTGACGACTATCATTTAATTTATCTGCTGTCTGGTAAGGATAAGGTTATTACTTTATTTTTAATGGCCGCTTTGAAGATACACCGAACGTTATAATCAAGTGATGCCAAATGCATATTAGCATATAGGTGCCCATTTGGAACGGGAACTGGATAAATCTCCCTGTCCTTACCTCTCTGTTGCTTCCATTGGATTTCTTGGAACTGCAGGATATCTTTTCCTCTCAGAGAAGTGACAAAATGAAGACATTGGGATAGAGCCTATCCCTCTCCTCCCATTCCACTGAGCAAAGTTTATTTATTCATTTAAATATTTATACCCCACCTTTCCTTTTGGCTAAAGTTTGAAGTTTTCCTCAAAAATTATACCCTATTGAAGTCCCTCCCCTTCCTAAGACCCACCTCTTTAGGCTACCCCCCAAAAAACTTTTTCAGGTATTTCCCAACCTGGAGTTGGCAACCTTAGGTGGAAGAGAGGAATAAGGTGAAGCAACCCCCCCACTGCCAATTGTGAGGCTTTGGGGCTTTGCCAGCTCTAGGTTGGGAAATACCAGGAGATTTTGGGGGGTGGAGCATGAGGAGGATGGGAGACAGAGAGAAAGAGGTCTTGCAAGCATTCAAATTTTTTTATAAAAGTCTGTGAAGGACAAGTATTTATTTTAAAATATAAATGGACATGATCATAGAAAGTGGTATTGTTGGGTGTGTCAGGCTATCTTGTACACGTTATGGGGATGGGTGGGGATTCAATATTGTCTTTCTTGGGATGGGCAATAGGAACATAATTAATACTTGTGGTTTTCCACTTCCAATGTGAAAATTGTGTTTGCTTTTGCTAGCAAACAGACAGGTGGTTTGTGCATATTATCCAGTCTGAGAAATAAAGCAAAAACCAGCTCATGGTAAACCAGTTGCAAATAATAGTAATAGGCATATAATGCACTAGAATGATGCAGTAGAAAAGAACAAGAGTCCAGTAGCACCTTAAAGCCTAACAACATTTCTGGCAAGGTATGAGCTTTCGTGAGTCACAGCTCACCCGTTGAGCCCCAACTAAGAATATGCTCATCGTCTCGCTGGATCAGACCAAGGCATATCTAGTCCAGCATGCTGTTTCTATCGGTGACCTCAAAAAAATCACAAGGAGATCATGAATGTGGTGGCTGTGCTCTATTATTTGGACCATGCATCTGATAATCCTGGATACTTTGGTCTTTTATGCGTGGCTGTTTCACTGTAACCCCTCCAATGACTTTGGGTCTTTGTTTGGATTATGCATGCCGTTTTCGACCGTCAGAGGTTGCCTTGCTTTCCCCCTGCCTTTCCTACGTTTTGCCCCCATTTTCAAATTTGAGATAAAACAGTTCTTTGAAAATGGGGGCAAAACGCGGGGAAAGGCAGGGGGAGAGCGAGGTGACTTCTGATGGTCGGAAACAGCATGCACAATCAACACAAAGACCCAAAGTCATCGGAGGGGTGACGGTGAGTGAAACAGCCATGCATAAAAGACCTTTGCCTCTGAACATGAATGTTCTGTGAACTGATGGACCTGTCCTCCATGAATGCATCATTTCCTTTTTTAAAAATGCATCTGTGGCCAGAGGAAACCTATTATGCACTGTCTGAAGAACTTTCCCTCTATGTAGTCTTCCTTCCCTTGTTGGGAAGGCTCAGTGCTGAATTATGGCTTTCTTCTTCTTTTTCTTTCCAGAGATTTTTTTTCAATGCCTTTTATGTAAATTTCACCTGTTTTGCATGAAATGCAAGCCCCATTAAACGAGTCGCTTGATGTTATTTGTTTCTTTGGGGCTCGGAGTGGCACGCAGATAATCACCACACTACCCACACTCCCTGCCGCTTGCCACGGTGGCAGCTCATCTTCTGAGCACTCATAAAAGGCAATAAGTGGGTTTTTACTTTAATGACAACATAAGTCAGAGCTCTCGATGGTGCCTCCTTCACTGTCTGGCCTCCAATGCTTCCTGCTTTGCTGTCCTTCGCTGAACATTTCCTCTGGCTTTTACAGTTTGAATCCTGTGCTCTTGAGATGGCATTTATGTTCCTCAGGCTTTTTACTGTAAGCTATACTATCCACAAAAATTATCCATGTATCATCCAAATTAATTGTTGTATATTCCAAAAATTCAGAGTAACAACTACAAAGTATCGTATAAACTTGACAGTCTTATCCTGAATTATATGGCTGTGTGCCATGGTTGTGATTCTCAAAGTTCAAAATAATATGGTTTATAAATAACACATCATATACATATAACAATCTTGTCCTAAATACAGCTGTGCGACAAGACGACTGGCTTTGGTAACTCGTTTTGATAATGCTTTGTCAAAGTGGTATCTGTATTTATTTGATTTCCTTAGTAAATTAGGTATGTCAACCCAAGGTGTCTAAATTTTGTTATTAACTCGGCTCTGTGAATCATCAGTGTTTCCATTCTGTTGCACAGAACATCCCATGTTTGACAGCTACAAAAACTCACAAGGCGATCCTCGCATTTTTTAACCACACCACTGTTCAGCTTGAACATCTGCAGAACGGCTTTAGAGCTGTGCAGCAGCTATGGTCTTTCTGTTTAATTTCCATCCACCCTACGAGCAGCTTTTCGTTTCCGCACAGTAGGTGAAATCAGTTCTGTCCCAGAATCACGGATGGTCAAGTCCAGGTAGTTAAATGATGCAGTAGGGGTACTACAATATCAATCGGGCTGTGCACATGCATGAAATATCCTTGACAGCAACACAACCATATGCAACCTTAAACAAGATGACTTTTTTCTTTTTAATAATTTAAGTTTGGGTTTATAGTCACTGGTTGTTCATTTATATGACTGGCTGCCAAGTGGTGAGCAAGCTGTGAGGGAAAGTAGGTACCCTGTGAACACATGACACTGCCTTATACTGAATCAGACCCTTGGTCCATCAAAGTCATTATTGTCTACTCAGACTGGCAGCGGCTCTCCAGGGTCTCAGGCAGAGGTCTTTC
The DNA here is from genome assembly GCF_029931775.1 of Euleptes europaea. Classification (NCBI taxonomy): domain Eukaryota; kingdom Metazoa; phylum Chordata; class Lepidosauria; order Squamata; family Sphaerodactylidae; genus Euleptes; species Euleptes europaea. Next base: position 104,032,376 of record NC_079316.1, on the reverse strand, counting down.
ACATCACCTATTTGCCTAGTCTCTTTAACTGGAGATGCCTGGGATTGAACCTGGGACCTTCTGCATGCCAAGCAGATGCTCTACTACTGAGCCACAGCTAGGGCTGCCAGGTCCCCCCTCTCCTCCGGCGGGAGGCTATGGGGCTAAGGTCAGGATTGCGCACATGCACACGCGCATGCGCCGATGCACATGCACATTACTTCCCTGGAAGTTCCACCTTATACCTCTTTGTTTGAGTGGTAAAGTGGTCTTTTACCACTAAGTTTGAGTGATATAAGGCCCCTCGCGAGGCGGCACTTCCGGTTGTAATCCGGAAGTGTTGTGCGCACGGTGTGTACTCTTGCGTGCACATTTGCCCGCCGACCCTCAGGTGGTCGGCGGGCAGAGGGGTGAATTAGCGGGGGTTTGCTTGCCACCACCGGGCACCTGGCAACCCTAGCCACAGTCCCTTCCCAATCTTCATCCCTGCAGAGGTAAGAATGTGCATGCATGAAATACCACCAATCGCATTGTACTGCTTGAAAATGTCAAAAGCAACTCAACTAGCAGGCATTATTTATTTATTATTCAAATTTATATCCTGCCCACATTCCCAGCCAAGGCCAGGTTCAGGGCAAGTAACAACCTTTAAAATACATAAAACCATAGAACAATAATTTAAAACCTCATAGTAAAACCATAAACCAGATGGCCTTAAAACAACTCCGACGCCACAGGGTAACTGGGTTATGGCAGGTCAACCACCCACAGATGTCAAGAGTGGGGCGGGGGGAAGGATGGGAAGGCCAGTAATGATGGATAAACTTGTGGCTGCCCTCAGTTATAGGCCTGGAGCAATAGCTCTGTTTTACATACCCTGCGGAACTCCTTAAGGTCCCTCAGGGCCCTGATATCAGTAGGAAGACTATTCCACCAGGCTGGGGCCAGGGCTGAAAAGGCCCTGGCCCTTGTTGAGGACAGCCACACACTCTTCAGGACTTGAACTCCTTGTGAATCGCCTGGCCAAAAAACGGCTCCCTGCTTACAACCAGAAAGCAGGATGTGAGGCAAACTGGTGGTGGATCAAGGATCTCAAATTCATTTCCAAACGGTTCAAAGGCTAAATCAAAATGCCCAATTTGCCATCGTCATTCAGGTAATGACAACAAATGGGGATATCAAGAAAAGAGATGTTACTTGTTGATTTATTGACGCTATATTAGTAATTATGTCATTGGCCTTCACTGGTTGAGAAAGGGGGATGGGGATCGGGTGTCTTTAAAGTCAAGCATGAGGAGGCAGGGGTGGAGGGACAGAAGTTGTGATGCTGAACAGGAACATGGCTGTGGAATTACTGGCTGCTCCAGGAAGGGGCACAGGCATGAGTGGTCATTGCTCACACTAATTCACATGTGTCTATAAAAGAGCATCCACCTCCTTACACACTTCGGGAAGAATCTCAAAACCAAATATAATAACAAAATGAACACTTGTAACTCAAGGAGAGTCTTGACCTAAATTGTCCCAAGCTAGCCTGATCTCGTCAGATCTCTCAATCTAAGCAGGGTCAGCCTCAATTAGCACTTGGATGGGAGACCACCAAGAAGAAAAAGAAGAGTTGGTTTTTATATCCCACTTTTCTCTACCTTTAAGGAGTCTCAAACTGGCTTACAATCACCTTCCCTTCTGCTCCTCACAACAAACACTTTGTAAGGTTGGTGGGGCTGAGGAGTTCGGAGAGAAGTGTAACTGGCCCAAGGTCACCCAGCAGTAGGGTTGCCAACCTCTAGGTACTGCAACCGAAACAAGAGCTAGTGCCCCAAATGTGACTACTGGAATTCTCAAGCACTTATGGCGAAACAGACAAAAATATGCTGATAAGACAATCGTTATATTGTGCATACAAACCGCAAAAGGTAAAAGTCCTATTTCGCATGAAAAAGCGAACTGCCAATGATGAAAAAGCGTTCATGCGAAATAGGACTTTTACCGGAAACCTATTTTGGAGTTCACCTACACAGCTGCAAGGACTCCTTTACAAGCTGCTTGGAGTTCACCCACACAGCTGCAAGGACTCCTTTACAAGCTGCAAAGACCTTAAACTACATGGGCTGTTGTATTTTCTTCTTTGGAATTAATTTGTGTATATCACTGTTTTGCATTTTGCGGTTTGTATGCACAATATAACGATTGTCTTATCAGCATATTTTTGTCTGTTTCGCCATAAGTGCTTGAGAATTCCAGTAACCTCTAGGTACTAGCTGGAGACTCCTGCTATTACAACTGATCTCCAGCCAATAGAGATCAGTTCACCTGGAGAAAATGGCTGCTTTGGCTATTGGAGTCTATGACATTAAAGTCCCTCCCCTCCCCAAACCCCACCCTCCTCAGGCTCTGCCCCAAAAACCTCCCGCTGGTGTTGAAGAGGGACCTGGCAACCCTACCCAGCACGCTTCATGTGGTGGAGTGGGGAATCACAACCGATTATCCAGATTAGAGTCCTCTGCCCTTAACCACTATACCACTCTGGCTCTCAAGGAAGTCAAGGGTTTGCTACGCAGAGGCAGGCAATGGCAAACCACCTCGGTTCGCCTCTTGCCTTGAAGTAAGCTGCAACTTGATGACCAACTCAAGGAGAACAGGTTCCTCAATGGCTATTACCCACAAGGCCACAGAGACTAAATGGATTCTACATTCTTAAAAGGTAGTAATATTCCAAATAACAAATGCTCCGGGACAAATACAGGTGGCAGCTTTGAGCAGAAGCTTTAAAAAGAACACATGCCTTTTAGACTGTTCTGCATCAAATTGCAAGTGGGGGAATCACTCGGTGGACTCCTTCCCCATGGGCGAAAAAGACAATTGCCTGCAAAACAAGCACAGGAATGATTTCTTGCCTAGCCTTCTCTGCTCTCTGGCATCTAGCTTCTTCGTGGAGGGAGAGTTTTTTGTTAGATTGATTTTTTTAAAAGTACAGAACAGCACCATAGCACGGTGCACCTGCAATTTGAACTGATGGTGTCCAGGAATGGTTTGCCCACCTCATCTCCAGCTTGATGATTCATTTGTTAGATATACAGCCTGCTTTTCCATTGGCATGCACAAGGTAGCTCTCAGCATTACCGATGCAATGGCATTCAGTGCAGAATCACAGGAACCATCAGATGGCATCCAGACTCAATTTTCCACTAACGGCATGGGTGGGGTAATTCCCAACAATTCCCCCTTCCTGCTGCAGACTATGTCTCATTTTCCTCTCATGCTGTCCCTGAGGGATGCCTGTCTCCCATGAGTAGCATTTCGGGGAGATGGGTGACCTGCAGTGGGAGAGGGGAGGCAGAAATGTTCTGGGAGATGATCCTTGGTAGAGAACTCGATTTGGTCCCTCTCTTATTACTGCTAGTTAAAGACCTTTCATTGGCATGATGGAAGGAGAGGGCTACCTTAGAGCACAGCTAGGATTGCCAGCCACCAGGTGGGGCCTGGATAGGATTGTCAGGTCCCTCCTGACAACCGGCGGAAGCTTCTGGGAGGCGGGCACAGGAGGCAGCGATCCACATCCATGTGTGATGATGTCACTTCCTGCATGATGCAGAAGCACTGGTGTCACACCAGGGAACGCTCTGGCACTTGCCCAAAAAACTCTAAGGCTTCCGAAGAGTTTTGGGGAGAGTGACAGCGCATCCCCCTGGTGCGATGCCGGTGCTTCCGCATCACGCCAGAAGTGATGTCATCGCGCAGGAATGCAGATCTCTCCTCCCTTTCAGCTGGCCTGATTCCATCTGTCAAGCCGCTGAGTGTCAGGAGCAGCAGGAAGTCTGGGGAGATTGCCCACCATTAGCAGGCACCTGGGAACCCTAGGCCTGGAGAACTCCCAGAATTACAACTAATCTCCAGACTACCGAGGAGAAGAAGAAGAAGAGTTGGGTATTATATGCCAACTTTCTCTACCACTTAAGGAAGAATCAAACCAGCTTACAATCACCTTTCCTCCCCCTCACCCCAACAGACAACCTGTGAGGTAAATGAGATTGAGAGAGCCTGTGACTAGCCCAAGTTCACCTAGCTGGTTTCATGTGTAGGAACGGGGAAACAAATCCAGTTCACCAGATTAGCCTCTGCCACTCATGTGGAGGAGTGGGGAAACAAACCCAGCTCTCCTAACCACCGCTCTTAACCACCGCTCTTAACTACTATACCACGCTGGTTCTCCTGGATAAAATGGCTGCTTTGGAGGGTAGACAGTATGGTATTATCCCCTGCTGAGGTCCCTCCCAATCCCAAATCTCCAGGAATTTCCCAATCTGGAGTTGCTGTCCCTAAGTACAGCAAGGGCAGCCAGTAGGCGTGGTGAAAAGTTTGTGTGAATTAGCCCTTCAAGGCATCCAAAAGGACACTTGAAAAGCAGTTAGGTATGCGATAAACATCAAATACAGTGCAATTAAGCGCGCTGCTAGCCGACAATCTCTTCCTTTCATGCCTTTTAAAGCTGAGGCTTAGACCTGTTGTCCTTTGATAGTTTCCCTTCAAAATTACCACTGGTGCCTGGTTTTCTATTATTTTCAAAAGGAATGCATTTGCCGGAAAATGAATGATTGAGTCCTTTTGCAAAGTCATCAGATGTACATGCTGAGGAGAGACGTCTGTGTGTACGGTTTGAGGAGACTTTGCTTAAACAGTAAATTGGGCCCCGGGGGAGTCTCTGGCAGTGTAAATGTGCCATTAGAGAAATCTTAAAATAACTCCTTTTCCTTCGTCTGATGGGGAAAAACAGAACAGAGAAGGAACTGGGTTTGGGTGCTAATCCACTGGGGAAATCACTTCTGTCAGATTCTTTTAGAAGTCTGTTTGCTACAGAAACTTTTGAGCAAGAAAAGGAATCTGCCTTTGAATCAGACAATATAGAAGAAGAAGAAGAAGAAGAAGAAGAAGAAGAAGAAGAAGAAGAAGAAGAAGAAGAAGAAAAAGAAGAAGAAGAGCTGTTTTTTATATGCCGACTTTCTCTACCACTTAAGGAAGAATCAAACCGGCTTACAATCACCTTCCTTTCCCCTCCCCACAACAGACACCCTTTGAGGTAGGTGGGACTGAGAGAGCTCTAAGAGAGCTGTGACTAGCCCAAGGTCACCCAGCTTGCTTCATGTGTAGGAGTGCGGAAACCAACCCGGTTCTCCAGATTAGCGTCTGCTGCTCATGCGGAAGGGTGGGGAATCAAACCCAGTTCTCCAGATTAGAGTCCACCGCTCCAAACCACTGCTTTTAACCATGACACCAAGCAGGAAAGATTTAGTAGATATTAAAAATATTACAAACAGTCATCTTGGTTGGTTCTTGTAGGTTATCCGGGCTGTGTAACCGTGGTCTTGGAATTTTCTTTCCTGACGTTTCGCCAGCAACTGTGGCAGGCATCTTCAGAGTAGTAACACTGAAGGACAGTGTCTCTCAGTGTCAAGGGTGTAGGAAGAGTAATATATAGTCAGAAAGGGGTTGGGTTTGAGCTGAGTATTGTCCTGCAAAAGTAATGTGCTAATCATTGTCCTGTAAGTATCAAGATAATGTGCTAATGAGGGTATGGTATGTTAATATGGAACCATTGTATCCTGAAGTGATCTGTTAATGTGTGTAATCCAAAGCTAATCTGCATGGCTATTGTTGAATGTTGTCTTTGTTAGTCTGGAGGTTTTTTAGAACAGGAAGCCAAGCCTTATTCATTCTTAAACTCTCCTCTTTTCTGTTAAAGTTGTGCTGGTGTTTATGAATTTCAATGGCTTCTCTGTGCAATCTGACAAGATAGTTGGTAGAATTGTCCAGTCTTTCAGTCTCTTGGAATAAGACCCTGTGTCCTGTTTGTGTCAGTCCATGTTCAGCCACTGCTGATTTCTCAGGTTGGCCAAGTCTGCAGTATCTTTCATGTTCTTTTATCCTTGTTTGTATGCTGTGTTTTGTGGTCCCGATGTAAACTTCTCCACAGCTGCAAGGTATACGATATACTCCTGCAGAGGTGAGGGGGTCTCTTTTGTCTTTTGCTGATCGTAGCATTTGTTGTATTTTCTTGGTGGGTTTAAACACTGTTTGTAGGTTATGTTTTTTCAAAAGTTTCTCCATCCTATCAGTGACTCCTTTAATAAATGGCAAGAATACCTTTCCTATGGGAGACTGTTTTTCCTGAGTTTTCTGATTTTTGTTTGGTTTAATGGCCCTTCTGATTTCATTCTTGGAGTAGGTGTTTGCTAGCAGTGCGTGATTTAGGTGATTAGTTTCTTCCTTGAGAAACTGTGGTTCACAGATCCGTCTTGCACGGTCCATTAATGTTTTGATTATTCCTCTTTTCTGTCGGGGGGGGGGTGGTTGGAGTTTTTGTGTAAGTAGCGATCTGTGTGAGTTGGTTTCCGGTAGACCTTGTGACAGGACACAGGGTCTTATTCCAAGAGACTGAAAGACTGGACAATTCTGCCAACTATTTTGTCAGATTGCACAGAGAAGCCATTGAAATTCATAAACATCAGCACAATTTTAACAGAAAAGAGGAGAGTTTAAGAATGAATAAGGCTTGGCTTCCTGTTCTAAAAAACCTCCAGACTAACAAAGACAACATTCAACAATAGCCATGCATGTTAGCTTTGGATTACACACATTAACAGATCACTTCAGGATACAATGGTTCCATATTAACATACCATACCCTCATTAGCACATTATCTTGATACTTACAAGACAATGATTAGCACATTACTTTTGCAGGACAATACTCAGCTCAAACCCAACCCCTTTCTGACTATATATTACTCTTCCTACACCCTTGACACTGAGAGACACTGTCCTTCAGTGTTACTACTCTGAAGATGCCTGCCACAGTTGCTGGTGAAACGTCAGGAAAGAAAATTCCAAGACCACGGTTACACAGCCCGGATAACTTACAAGAACCAATGAACTCTGACCGTGAAAGCCTTCGACAATAGTCATCTTGGTGCTTGATGAAGTGCATGCCATTTTGTCTGAATGTGTGCTTTTTTAACGATGTCCCATCTTGTGAGATTCCCCCCCCCCCACTACAATGGCCACAGAATCCTTGTGTGTGCCCTAGCATCCTGGGTTATATTCCAGGCTGCAAATTTAGGGTTGGATCCAGCCAGAGTTTCCACTCAATCTCATCCAATTTCTGTCCCAATTACAGGACCCATCCTATGTGACTTTTTATATTATTTTTATTATCATATTTCGTAATCGAACATAAAGTACAAAACAACAATATATAAACAATACATTATAAACATGAAATCTACAACAAACAAATAACAAGCTTTCCCTGGATGAGCATAACCAATTTTGTTCCCATTTTATAATCTTCCCTATATTATACTGTTCTAATTTGATAACATTAAATATATTGCTTAATATAAAACCCTTCACTCACACGATGTATATACTTTGTACTAACACAATAGAACTAACAATAATTGAATCTGCTATCTCATTTATAATCTCTTATCAGTTTACTAATAATAAATAAATCCCACTGTATACTTTTTAATTATTATGACCTTATAAATAAGCTTTTTCATTTCTATCTATAAATATTTTAAGAGACATATGCAAAATATAATTTCCAATTTTTTTCAGACTCATTGCTGGGTCATTTATTCACATAACTTGTCAACTTAGCCATCACTGCATACTCTGCTAACTTGTCTTTCCAATCGTCTATATCTGGACAATCTTCTCATTTCCATTTTATGGCAATCATCACTCTTGCAGCCATAGTCACGTGCCTGAACAGTCCATCATATGTGACTTTTGTGCAATGCAAATTCATAATCCAGCACAGAATGTTTGGTGGTCGAAACGGAGCTCTCCTACCTTTTCGACCAGCAGAAAAGCTGGTTGGATCCAATCCATAGTTCACACGGGACCTTCCTCGTTGAGTATGTTCAACTGGATTTGTTTGCATGCTCTCTCACTACCATCTGATAGCCGTAGGTGGATCATGAAAATTCGGAGCATGCTGAATGCTGTTGACTGCATCTGTGCAAAAAGCAGCACATCACTTCACTGGATAGCGCCCCTCACAATCATCCTTCAGGAATGATCCTGGTCATTCCCCAGTGGTTGCCATTTGCAAATAAGATAATGCAGTTAATGGTAGATAAGCTGTCTTTCAGGGAAGTGGATCCACCATTTTTTATCTTCTCTTTGACAATTTATGCATAGCTGTTTCCTCGCCGTTACCCGGCCAACTACTTTGGGGCTTAATTTTGATTATGCATGCATTTTCCAAGTGTCAGATGTTGCCTCAGTCTCCACAAGCATTCCCCCCATGTTTTCTGGATGCTGGCTAAACACGAATTCAGAAAACACTGGCAAAATGCGGGGAAACGCAGGGGGAGAGCGAGGCGACCTCTGACGGTCAGAAAACGCAAGCTTAATCAAAGCAAAGCCCCAAAGTGGTCGCTGAGGTGACCACGAGGAAATAGCCATGCATAAATGTCCCCTGAGGAACCATTGAGAACTTTCTGTGGATTCTTATAGTTCCCTGGTACACAGTTTGAAACTCGTTGATCTGAACTGTGGTTCGCATGGGATCTTAAAATTATATCCTGCAGACGTCTCAAGTGATCTCCTTATCAGCTTTGGACAAAGTGGATTGGCTAAAGACTGTAACTATTTCGCCTCAGCTCCGTGTTTTTCTCTGTAAAAGATGTTAATGGTCTTATGGGGTTGTTTTTACGATGAAGGATGTAATAATTGAAAATACTTTAAAGCATTTGCATGATAAGTCCTACAAATTAACGATAATAAATGATACATCTTGTTTTATTAAAATTTTATGATGACAAAACACCATTGTTATTGTTGCAGATGTGCATATCTATGATTACCAAAAATTCTGTGTAGAGATAAATTGAAATTGCACAGCAGAAGTATTGCAAAGGGAAACAGATTAACAACGTTCAAGCTCGATGCCTTATCCTTCCGGGAAAGTTCAACATCTTCAAAGAGCTGAATGAAAAAATAATTTCTGTGAATAACTCAGTTGATTCATTCAGTTGCTAGAATTTATGGTAACCCAAAGAAAGCTACACTCACTTAAGTCCCACTGAGACAAATAGAACAAGTTAGATTTTCCAGGCTGATGTGTGGTTATATATTTGAACACACATAAGCTGCCTGGGTCCATCAAAATATTGTCTACTCAGACCAGCTGGGTCTTTCACATCACCTACTTGCCTGGTCCCTTTAACTGCAGATGCTGGGGATTGAACCTGGGTTGAATCTGCTTGCATGCCAAGCAGATGCTCTACCACTGAGCCACGACCCCTTATTTAAAAGATTTCTATGCTGCCTTTCCACCCAATTCAGGGTCCCCAAGATGGTGAATATTAAGACAAAACATTAAAAATGTCAAGCATTAAAAAGCACTGATAACACACACACATGCACACACACACATTAATTATAACATAAACACAAAAAACATGTAAAAACACGCCGACTAATAAGAATTAGTGAGGGGAAAGCAAGCAAATCTTCACCTGTTTCCAGAAGGCAACAATAGAGAAAGACAGATGAATCTCCCCAGAGAAGGAGGTACAATGTTTTGGCACCATGATCGAGAAAGGCCTTTACTTGGGTTGCTACCTATCTAGCCTCAGATGATGGGGGTACTCTAAACAGAGCTGTTTTTTATATGCCGACTTTCTCTACCACTTAAGGAAGAATCAAACCGGCTTACAATCACCTTCCTTTCCCCTCCCCACAACAGACACCCTTTCAGGTAGGTGGGACTGAGAGAGCTCTAAGAGAGCTGTGACTAGCCCAAGGTCACCCAGCTTGCTTCATGTGTAGGAGTGCGGAAACCAACCCGGTTCTCCAGATTAGCGTCTGCTGCTCATGCGGAAGGGTGGGGAATCAAACCCAATTCTCCAGATTAGAGTCCACCGCTCCAAACCACTGCTTTTAACCATTACACCACGCAGGAAAGATTTAGTAGATATTAAAAATATTACAAATAGTCATCTTGGTGCTTGATGAAGTGCATGCCATTTTGTCTGAATGTGTGCTTTTTTAACGATGTCCCATCTTGTGAGATTCCCCCCTCCCCCCGCTGCAATGGCCACAGAATCCTTGTGTGTGCCCTAGCATCCTGGGTCATATTCCAGGCTGCAAATTTAGGGTTGGATCCAGCCAGAGTTTCCACTCAATCTCATCCAATTTCTGTTCCAATTACAGGACCCATCCTATGTGACTTTTTATATTATTTTTATTATCATATTTTGTAATCGAACATAAAGTACAAAACAACAATATATAAACAATGCATTATAAACATGAAATCTACAACAAACAAATAACAAGCTTTCCCTGGGTGAGCATAACCAATTTTGTTCCCATTTTATAATCTTCCCTATATTATACTGTTCTAACTTGATAACATTAAATATATTGCTTAATATAAAACCCTTCACTTGGGTTGCTACCTATCTAGCCTCAGATGATGGGGGTACTCTAAACAGACCTCTGTTAATGACTGGCGTGGCTGGGTAGGTTCATGTGGGAGTAGATGGAGTATGCTGGTCCCAAGCTTTATAGAGCTCTAAAAGTTCATACCAGCACCTTGAACTGGTTTCAGAGGCAAATTGTGAGCCAGTGTAGATGGAACAAGACTGGAGTGATATGGCCTCTATGTCTCAATCTAGTCATTATTCTGGCCACAGCATTCTGTCCCAACTGCAACTTCCAGACAGTCTTCAGGGGCAGCCCCATGTAGAGCACATTGCAGTAATCCAGTCTAGGTGTTACCAGGGCATACACCACAATGGGAAAATCTTTCCTGCCCAGGGATGGTCCAAGCTGGTGAAAGGTGCCCTTGGCCAACACTGCCACCTGTTTATCCAGCAGGAGGCACAGGTCCAACAGCTCCCCCAAGCTATGAACCTGCTCCTTTAGGGAGGCGTGAAACCCCATCCAAAACAGGAGTTATCCCAATTTCCTGGCCAGATGCCCTCTCATTCCTATTTCATCGGGATTAAGTTTCAGTTTACTGGCACCTGTTCATGGTTTCCATAGCTCCCCCGAGATCTGCTGAAAACATGAGACAGAGCTGAGTGTAATCTGCATATTGGTGGCAACTCTGCCCACATCTCTGGACAACTGCTTCCAGCCACTTCATGTAGATGTTAAAAAACCCACCTTTGAGGTAGGACCAAAACCATAGCCGAACAGTGCCTGCCAGTCCCATCCCCAAAAGGCAATGAAAGACACCACGATTGATGGTACTGAAAGCTACCTAGAGGTCATATGAACGAACATATTAACATATGAAGCTGCCTTATACTGATTCAGACCCTTAGTCCATTGAAGTCAGCATTGTCTACTCAGACCGGCAGTGGCTCTCCATGGTCTCAGGCAGAGGTCCTTCACATCACCTACTTGCTTAGTCCCTTTAACTGGAGATGCTGGGGGTTGAACCTGGGACCTTCTGCATGCCAAGCAGATGCTCTACCACTGAGCCACGGCCCCTCCCCAGGAGAATTAACAGGATCACACTCACACCCTGTCCATCTCTCGGCCCAGGTCACCCACCAGGGCAAACATGGGTGCTTGAGTCCCATAACCAGGGCTGGAACAAGCCTGGAATGTATCTAGGGCTTTTCTGCATTTATTTCCCTCACTTCTAAGTTCCTGTTTCTATGGGGTGGGAGTTCAGTTCCACGCAGGCTTTGCTCCCTCTGGTGGTTGATTTGATATGACACAGGATTAAGTCCGGCATAAAAACCTGCAATTTAAATCTGCTGGGTGTTATGCTGGTCTTAATCCTGTGTCATATCAAATTGACCACTAGAGGGAGCAAAACATGTGTGGAACTGAACCCCCTTTCCCAAAGAAACAGAAGCGAGGAAAATGAGAGTGCAGAAAAAATCCTTGTCTTTTGAAACCCAGTGTAAAGAACGTTCTGATGGCTCTGTTGATGAAGCACTCCTGTCATGACCTACACATGCCTGTTCCATTTTCAGCCTGGAGCAAACTGAGAGGCCCAGGCCAAACACACAGCTCCAAAGTTGCTCATTTGGCTGAGTCCCAGCTGTGGGCAATGAGGTCCTTGGCTCAAGTCCTGAAGTCCCTGACATAACAAATCATTTTAATTGTGCCTAGTCATCATTCTTCTTTTTTGACACCCCTCCCCCTCTCTTCAGTAGCAGATTCCAGTGTTGTGCCTCAGAATGCTTTTTTAAAAAAAGTTTATTCATAAAATTGGATAGTCAATAATAAATATATACATGAACTAAAATCAAATAGTCACATAATAACATAAAGCCACATAAAATACTTTACAGCATTGCATCCGTAACCCTTTCTCGCTTAAACTATATCTTATTGTAAGATGGACATTTCCATTCTTTGAATCGTTCTTGTCCATAACAGATCTATACTATTAATATCATCATTTTTTTGGTAAGTGGTTAACTTCACTAAAATATACACCTCTTTTATTTTTGAAATCCAATCCTGTATCTTAGCGGGAGGTTTTTTGGTTCCACTGGCTTGCAAAGACCATTCTAGCTGCAGTTAACATATGTAACACTACTATCTGTTGGTCATTCAGAATATCAGGAAGATAGTTCAATAATAAGCTTTCTGGCTTAAATAGAATTTGTTTCCTCAACCCAATTGACATAATGTCTACAACCTGTTTCCAAAAAATTGATGCAACCCCTCCACATATGAAAAAAATCTGCATTGTCCTCATTACAGAACCAACATCAGCTGGTACCTCTCTTATAGATCTTTGCCATCCTTGCAGATGGTAGATGCCATCTATAAATCACTTTCATCAAATTTTCTTTGAAGAAGAGGCTAATTGTAAAGTTTGTACCGTGATTAAAGATGAATTCCCATTTTGAATCATCCAACTTAATACCTATATTTTAATGCCATCTATTATGAAAATTTAAGTCAGGTTTAAACATCACTTCCAGCAAAATCTGGTATATACTGGAGATTGAGATTTTACCATCTGCTTTTGAAAATAGTCTGAGAAGTGGTTTTGCAATGAGAGCAAGAGGGGTATAGCTCAGTGGTATTACACCGCACGTCCTACGCACATAAACTCCCTGGTTCAATCACCAGTATCTCCTGTCGGTCCAAGAGTGCGTTGAGTGGTGCACAGAAATTCCCTTTGGTTTCGGGGTGGTTTTGTTCATAATTTCGTTCAAGTTCTTCAATATTGTGATGGTCAGCCTAATGCAGGCCGGGTTTGGGACGGGGGCTGGTTTTAAACCAAAAGAGCAAGGGGTGCTAAACCCTGCACATGTGTGCACGTGGATGTGCCATCCCTGATCTAGATTCTGTCTCCATGCCAGCCCCACTAAATGAACATTTAAAAGCAGCACATGGAAATGGAAACCAAAAGCTGATATCAGCTGCGTCTATCAAGATGCCAACCGAAAAACAGCCTAATTGGCCTAATCAGTTTGGAATTGAAAGTCAGTTAATTTCATTCTGATTTCATACTCTTCAGAGGTTAACAAGTGGGGTGTTTTCAGGATTCTGATTAGTTCGGTTGCAAATGAACATTCCCAGATTGCAGGTAGCATTCATATAGCAGACAGCACTCATTAACGGAGGAGGGATCATTGCTGAATGTCAGAGAGCACATGCTTTGCACAAATGTATTCCAAAATTCAGTTACTGATATTTATTATTTGTTTCCTTACAAAATTTGTACCCCACCTTTCCCACCTTTCTATTATTACAAGGGCCACCCAGGCGGCTAACAATTTTAAACATGCATGATTTACAGTTAAAAGGTCTGAGATAGCCATGCTAGGAGAGATCTTTGCCTGAGACCTGGAAGGCTAATCCTAGTTGATTGGACCAATGGTTTGATTCAGTATTAGTAGGTAGAGTTGCTAGGTCCCTCTTCACCACCGGAGGGAGGTTTTTGGGGCGGAGCCTGAGGAGGGCAGGGTTTGGGGAGAGGAGGAACTTCAGTGCCATAGAGTCCAATCAACAAAGTGGCCATTTTCTCCAGGGGAACTGTTCTCTATTGGCTGGTACCTGGAGGTTTCCAGTCCAGAGCTGGCAACCCTACTAATAGGATTAATTCCTGGAGATTTTGGGGGTGGGACCTGTGGAGAGTAGGGTTTGGGGAGGGATCTCAGTGGGGTAAAATGCCATACTCTACCTTCCAAAGCAACCATTTTCTCCAGGTAGGGATGCCAGGCCCCCGCTGAGTGCAGATATTTTCCCACTTCGGGCCCCCTCTTCCCAGCACTGCTCAGCTGGCCAGCAGGGGGTCTTATCAGCTGCCAATTGAGGCTTAGGCCTCAACCCAATTGGCGCAATGATGTCACTTCTGGAAGTGATGTCATCACATCACCGACAATGTGGGAGATGCTCTGGTATTTGAGCAAAAACTATATTAGAAGCTGTTTTTACCATAGAGTTGTGCCCAAACACCAGAGCATTTCCCACATTGTTGGTGCCGTGATGACATCACTTCCAGAAAAGACATCATTGTGCCAATGGAGCTGAGGCCTAGGCCTCAATTTGCAGCTGGTAAGACCTCCACCCCACCCTCCACCACCAGTTGCCAGGGGGTACCTGGCAACCCTATCTCCAGGGGAACTGATCTCTATAACCTGGAGGCTAGTTGTAATTCCAGGTGATCTCCAGCCACCACCGGGAAACTGGAAACCCTAAAATTTAGGCAGGTTTGCATGACGTCAAAATCATTGAACGCTATTTCGGAGTACATTCAGAGGCAGTATAGTGCTGATTCCTAGGGACTGGGGATGAAGAAGGGCCATGAGTTCTGCAATCACACCCTGCTTGTAGAGTTTGTTAACATATTTGACTGGCCAATGTTGGAAACAGGATGGTAGATTAGATGGATGCTTGGTTTGATACAGCCAGGAAGTTCCTGTGCTTAGAAATGCAGGTCCGAACCTTTCTTGAGTGCACAGAATTGGATGCTCTGCACAGCTCTTTAAATCCTAGCCCTCACATGCCACATGTTGAGACAACATCTGTTTCACTTGGATCATAACCATTCGAAGCATTCGTCTTGCTAAGCAGTACTATTCCCTTGTCGGACGACCACTACCCGTGCCGGATTGTTAGAGGCTCCAGTCTGAATAGTAGCTCATTCTAGTGAAAACAGTCATAATCCCATCACGTAAGACTAATACCCAGCGAATCCTAGCTGACAGGCCTGTCTGCCGAAACAGAGCCAAAATGGAAGAGAGAGAACAGAACAACAGCTGCTTCGAAGCATTTGAATGAATGTTGATGCCCAGTTGCTGAAATAAAGAGAGCAGAGTTGTCATAGGTAGACTTGGAGAAGAAAGACCATGGCCAGAGAGGACAGTGTTGTTTGTTGCCAAAGTATAAATGATAAACACATGGCAGAAACTTTTTCTGGCAGTTGGCAGTGGCTTCCCTGTTCACCTTAGTGGCACACATGCAAAGATGTGGGAAGAATAAACCAGGAGTAGGCAACCATTGAGGGGGAAGGCAGCATGTTGTAGCCCAATCTCAACAGATCTCAGAAGCTAAGCAAGGTTAGTACTTGGATGGGAGACCACCAAGGAAGACTCTGCAGAGGAAGGCAGTGGCAAACCATCTCTGCTTGACAGCCAGCATGGTGCAGTGGTTAAGAGCAGTGGGCTTTAATCTGGCAAACCGGGTTTAATTCCACACTCCTCCACATGAGGAAAGGAAGGCGATTGTAAGCTGGTTTGAGACTCCTTAATAGTAGAGAAAAGTGGGGTATAAAAATCAATTCTTCTTCTTTTTCTTCTTCTTCTTCTTTTGCCTTGGAAGCGCCTTGCTGTGAGTCACCATAAGTCAGCTCCAACTGGACAGTACTTTACACCATACAGGCAACCTTGGTGGATCCAATGCCAACCCCTACCAACCATAATATATGTATGGTGGGGAGGGAGACAAGGGTCATTTATGTATGGGAGTTTTACCTGAGGTTCGTTGCTCGCAGGACCCACACTTTCTTCTTTAGAAGCTATGCACCAGCAGTCTCCAAGCTCAAAACAAGAAGCCCGCCCCTTGAAATACCGCTTTGTGATTGGCTGAAGTTCTTTCTTTGAGATAGAAGTCTCTCCCCACGGAAATCCAAGTACCCAGCCAAAATACATTTTAAAAGACAAAAACAAAATGGAGCACCCTAAAAGGAATGTAAAAGCCTCGTTTTGAAAGTCCATTTTTCTGCCCAGAAAGAACTACCAGGAAGCAGGAAGTATTTGAATCCTTGCCTCTTTACACGCTGCTTTGTAATTGGCTGTGAGAGAATCCAAGCTTGCACGCCCTACACTTATGCATGGGGATTTTTGCTCAGGGAAGATGAAAGAGTCAGGTTAGGGTTAGAGGAATGGAAAGACCTGGACATCACAAGGGCTGGGCATGAGATCATCTCTGATGGAGGGAAAACTCATGCATAATTCCAAAGAACAACCGAGACAGACCGGGGGTGAATGTGAGTAAAAGTACCCATGCATAACCAACCAAGGTTTGCATTTGGACAGACACATTGCAGACTTTGTTGATAGGGGTGGTGGCTGGTGGCTAGTGGGACTGGGAGGGCAGAGGGCAAGGTAGCAGATGGTGGATGGATCCATAACAATCAATGGGTGGAGTCAAAGCAAACTAACTGAGATTTTGAATATGCAGGAAGCTGCTTCTACATAGAAACACGGCATGGGTCGGCGGTAGAGGAGGGCCCATGTTCAATCCCTGCAATCTTTCATTTCAAGAAAAGGTTAGGTAGAAATTGATATGGAAGATCTCTGCTGGATACCCGGGATAGAGTAGGCAATAATGCCGATCCTGATAGACCAGTGGTCTGAACTCCATCTAAGGCAGCATCATGTGTTCTGTTTGGGGGCCAGCATACCTGACTTGGACCTCCATCTCTGCAGCAGTTGGCTGTGTGTTTACTGCCGAGGAGCAGCTGCTCCCAATAAAAGGCAGTTGGTAACGTCCTCTATTCTACAGGGGCAGCTGATTTTGCTGCGAAACTTTGGAGTCTGGTACGTGCGCGCCATACTCTCGATGTAATACAATTACAGTTGAGGAATGCTGTAAACTTGCGGTAACTTCATACACATTGCCTGCTAATTTGCAGGGATGGAAGTGATTTCCGCTTGTTTGTTTCCCATTTTAAAAAATGCTAATGAGCAGATTATGCACAAACGTCTTGGGTTTTGATGGTAATGGGATGTTTGCCATTGACATGTCAAGCTACACATGGTCGGTTTATTGTTTTATGCTTCCTAATCGGCTGTTGGAATGGAGAAGCGGTAAGCAGGAGGGGGATAATGTAACATAAAACTTTTGTTTTAAAGCTTTCCCTGTCTGTTTGCTGGGCTCTTTTAGATTTCCCATTTAGCTGCATTAGTCTCATTAAACACACACCTGTTATCTTGACAACAAAGCTGAATATGTTTGAGCCAACTTCTCTAGCCAGTTGGTCCTTTGTTTTGATTTGAGCTTTTATATTAATCTTAATGATGATTTCCCCGAGTTAAATTTATGTTGTGAAGGGCCAATGAAACAGACACCCGTTCCGCCCGTCTTTGTAAGTATGTTGACTCCATGGATAATTCCAGAATAAATATTGGAAAAGGGCAAGTTTTATGAAAGCTATAGAGGATGATTGATTATGCAGAGAATACCAACTTTTCTGGGATGAGTTCACAAAACTGAACATAAAAAAGCTTTCCAGTTGATACTAAAGAAACTTATTATAATTAGAGACTAGTTGAACCGAATACTGTTTTTGTGATCATTTTTGGCAGTGGTAAAAAGAAAAAAATCCCTCCTTTGGTGTCTGTTTTTTTGTTCACCCCTCCCTTCATTCCAGAACTTTATTTAAAAAATATTTGCCCATTCATTTAAATTGCTTTAATTTGCCTTCAGTGGGACCATTGTTTAGTCAAATTTGATTGGGTGTGTTGTTCTGTGTGATGTGTTTACTAGCATCTAGTGATGTCATCACATCTAACATAGCTCTGCTGGTTTTCCACTTGTTATGTAATCTAGGGTTGCCAGCCTCCAGGTACTAGCTAGAAATCTCCTGCTATTACAACTGATCTCCAGCTGATAGAGATTTGTTCTCCTGGAGAAAATGGCCACTTTGGCCATTGGATATGGCATTGAAGTCCCTCCCCAAACCCCACCCTCCTCAGGCTCCACCCACAAAAAAACCCGCCAGTAGCAAAGAGGGTCCTGGCAACCATATCGTAATCCGTGATTGGTTGAGACAATATGGATGATTAATACATGAAAACTGAAGTAGAAGCACCATAGCAAATTGACAAGTGGGGCATCTGCAAGGACTCATGGGGGACATCTCATTGTCTCCTGTCACATCCCCCCAACTCACTATTTCATCTTTCCTACCCCTGGCATGCCCTTCCCTGTTTCTTTCTGTCCCTCCCTCCTACCAACCAAACAACCTACCTACTTTTAACTGCCTAAAGTAGTCTTAGGTTTCCCTCCCCCTTTTCTTCTTCCCATCTACCTACCTTTTTCTCATCTCTCCCCACCTTAAGTTTCTCCTTCTTCTCTCTGTTTTTCCTGCTTCCTTCCCTCTCATATATCTTTTACCTTTTCAGTAACATCCTGCACATATAATCAAGTCAGGATTGGCCATTATGCACACACACACACACATATGTGTGTATATATCCATAACGGCTCTCTTCAAACCCCTCCCTTTCTAGGGTTCACCCCGAAATCTCCAGGAATTTCCTAACCCAGAATTGGCACCTGTATGAGTCAACCTGGTGAGTTGTGTGGTGGCTGCCTCCTAGGGTTACCAACCTACAGGTACTAGCTGGTGATCTCCTGCTATTACAACTGATCTCCAGCCGATAGAGATCAGTTCACCTGGGCAAAATGGCTGCTGGACATTTTGGGGGCAGAGCCTGAGGAGGGCGGGGTTTGGGGGGAGGGTTTTCAATGCCATAGAGTCCAATTGCCAAAGCGGCCATTTTCTCCAGGTGAACTAATCTATATCGGCTAGAGATCAGTTGTAAAGGATTTCCAGCCATCACCTGCCCCTGACACTAACATTTCATTCGTTACCTCTCTGAAGGATAGGAGAACCGATGGTCTAGGCACCCTCAGGGTCAATACTGAATATTTGCTGGTAAGGCTTATTAAAATGTTTAAATTAGTATCATGTATATACCCAGATGTTGTTAGTCGTATAATATATAAAAATAGTTCTTATTTTGGCTAGAGTATCTTTGAAACGAAGATGGCATGCAACTGAAGAAGCATAAGCAAAACGAATACCAAGCCGGAGGTATCGTCTTGGCTATTTGGACTACTCGTGTACAAGTTATATTTTACAGGACTGATTTCAACTATACCACAGACAGTGGGGGACTCACGTATGAATCTTTGGGTTTAAAACATGTTGCATACAAATTGATGTATGAACTTACCTTGTTCTCTCCTTAAGTGTTTTCATTTTGTATACTTTGGACAGCATTATTGCATGTAATTTGTATTGGATTTATGCATGAAGTAATGTGTTTATACTTTATGGTTTTTGTTATAAACATCCGGATACACATTTGAAGTCTATTTTGCATTAGTATATGTATAATTATTGAGAGCCTCCGTACTGCTATTTTTTGCAATCACCTGGAGGTTGGCAACCCTGGCTAGTTGTGTGATGGCTGGACCAGGGCTGGGTGAGTTGAGTAAGCTGTGTAGTAGCAAGTCCCCTGGGCAAGATGCATGGCAGCACCCCATGTGTGTAGAAAATAGGGCTGTCGATTCGGTTCGTCCCGAACCGAAAAACAGCTGAATTCCCCCCGATTCTGCGGTTTTTAGTTCGGATGGAACTGAACTCAAAAAAGGCTAGAAAACGGGGATCCGAATTCGGTGAGTTCGGGGTGTTCAGTGAATAAATTCAGCAAATTCGGGGTTCGGCACAGCAGCATAACTGTCAGTTAGTAAGCAGCATTCTCCCGCGGCCAATCGATGGCCAAGAAGGGTCTTCTTCTGGCCAATCAGTCGCGATTGAGCATGTGAACCCAGCTGCTGCATGGCCCGGGGAGAGAAAAAGAGAGTATCTGTTTGTGTGAGAGAGAAATCCCCATGGGGGGGGGGGTGTGCGCGTGTGCACATTTGCTCCTTTCCATGGCTGCGGGGGGCTCATTTTTTGGAGTACAGCCCCCAAACTTTCAGCGTAGCTTCAGATGAACCCCCAAGTTTTGTAAAGATTGGGTCAGGGTGTCCCGAGATATGGGGCCCAAAATGGGTCCCCCCTTAATGTGCATTTTTATTCCATTTACAGCACACATTCGAGCCATTCTGTGGCTGCAGGGGGCGCATTTTTGGGGCTGCAGCCCCCAAACTTTCAGAGTAGCTTCATATGAGCCTTCTTGCAAGAACCCCCAAGTTTGGTAAAGATTGGGTCAGGGGGTCCCGAGATATGGGTTCCCCCCTTTTCCCTATTGGGATGAATGGGATCAGCCGATCCTATGCATCTAGAGAGTGGCAAATCCAAGGCAAAACCTCCCGTGCTTAAATGGAATCGTATTGGATTACCCAGTCCCTCCTGATGGAACAGAAGACATCCACAGTAAGACCCCTTTTGGGGCTTTAATCTATAATTTTTTTCCGTGTGTATGTGGGGGGTGGGAGCAGAGTCTGGGGGGGCAGTTTCTGTGGGGGGGGGAAGCCAAAGGAGGCTTTCGCCAATTCTGCCAAGGGGTGTGTGACCGCTCACCTCTGTGGGAGTGTGTGTACTGCTTTTAAAGTTAAGTTTAAAGTTGAGTCTGTGCGGCGGCTAGCGAGTCTCTCTCCGCTCGGCACCCTTGGTGTCGAGCCTCCTCCTTGGTGTTTTTCACTGTTTTTGCCTCTAGCCTGGGGTTGAGTGCAATGGGGCAGCTTGCGTGAAATCCCCTGCGTCTTGGATTTTTCCCCTGTTTGGGGCGTGCACCGCGGCACCGTATTGGTTGGAGAGGTGGGTGGTGGTGCTGGTGAGACTTGCTTGAGTTTGGTGGGGTCGTTTGCATAAGGGGGGAGCGTCCCTCCACCATGAGAAGAAGGAGCAGGGCAGAAAATACAAACTCTGGGTTTTTTTTTTTTTTGCACTGTCTGTTTTGCTGCTTACTCAAAAATGTTTTCGCAAAATCTGACTTTCACAATATATTTTCACGGTCCAAGTCACCTGCTCCTTTTTTCCTTTTTGCTATAGCTAGCCTAGTGCGCCTCTGTTCCTTTCCATGGCCGCTCACATGCTGCTTTGCATTGCAATGGTTAGCACGGGAGGTTTTGCCTTGGATTTGCCGCTCTCTAGATGCATAGGATCGGTTGATCCCATTCATCCCAATAGGGAAAAGGGGGGAACCCATATCTCTGGATCCCCTGATCCCATCTTTACAAAACTTGGGGGTTCTTGCAAGAAGGCTCATCTGAAGCTACGCTGAAAGTTTGGGGGCTGCACCCCCAAAAATGTGCCCCCTGAAGCCACGGAGTGGCTTGAATGTGTGCTGTAAATGGAATAAAAATGCACATTAAGGGGGGACCCCTTTCGGGCCCCATATCTCGGGACCCCCTGACCCAACCTTTACAAAACCTGAGGGTTCTTGTAAGAAGGCTCATCTGAAGCTACCCTGAAAGTTTGAGACCTCTACCCCAAAAAATGCCCCCCGGAGCTGCGGAAAAGCGCCAATGTGCTTTAAGTGGCTTTATTACTGTCACTGTGGGCGATTTTTGGGGGGGGGGGCAACCTCTTCCGGGCCCCATATCTTGGGACCCCCTGACCCAATCTTTACAAAACCTGGGGGTTCTTGCAAGAAGCGTCCCCTCAAGCTACCCTGAAATTTTGAGACCCTACCCCCAAAAATGCCCCCCCAGAGCCACGGAAAGTCGCAAATGCATTTTTAATGACTTTATTCGGCCGAATTTCCCCCCTAACTCAAACTAGGCGCCATATTCCTCGGATCCGAATCAGGGGAGTTCGGACTTCGGCATTTCCTGAATTAAAACAGGCCAAATTCTGCCGAATCCGAACTATACCAATTTTTTTTTCCAACAGCCCTAGTAGAAAAATCTCATTTCTCTGTACATGGCTCCACTCTCCACATCTAGGATCCGCAGCAGGGGTCATGTTGAGAATTAGATAGATAAGCAGTTGCCAGTGGAAGCAACTGCCCATTATTTTCCCACCATCAACAAAAGTTACTATCAAAGATGAGTATCATAAAAGATTAATATTTTGGGGAGTGAAGTTCCCCAAGGTTTCTCCCACACACACACAATGTGGTGTAGTGGTTAAGAGCAGTAGATTCTAATCTGGAGAACCTGGTTTGATTCACCACTTCTCCACATGAACGGCGGACTCTAATCTGGAGAACTGGGTTGGTTTCCCCACTCCTACATATGAAGCCAGCTGGATGACCTTGGGCTGGTCACAGTTCTCTTTGAGCTCTCTCATCCTCACCAACCTCACAAGGTGTCTGTTGTGGGAAGAGGAAGGGAAGGTGATTGTAAGCCATTTTGATTCTCCTTAAAAGGTAGAGAAAGTCGGCATATACAAACCAGCTCTGCTGCTGCTGCTGCTGCTGCTCCTCCTCCCTCTTCTACAATTTCAAACAAAAACCGAGTAAAATCATTCAAACCCTCTGTTTGGGGCCAAGAAAGAATGAAAAAAAAAATTGAGAGAGGGGTAGAAAGCTCATGTCATTTCCATTTCATAATTGATGTGCGTGCCACATATATTAAAGTAGCCTGTAAATAGAGGACTGTGGAAGCCAGCGTGGTGTAGTGATTAAAAGCAGTGGACTCTAATCTGGAGAACCAGGTTGGTTTCCCCACTCCTCCACATGAAGCCATCTGCTCCTCCTTAATGCCATGCACCCTCCACATCTTCTTTTAGAATGGCTTGTTTCAAAATTCTGGCATGTCCAGAATAAGAAGAGTGAAATGACTCATGTGACCACCAGACACTCTTGTCCTCGCTACTCAGAGAGAGCTTAATGTTCTTGTCAATGCCCCAACAGCAGCTAAGAGAGAGGAATGTAGCAGGCACTATGTCTGTCTTCTCTGGAGCAGAGATCCTGACGCTACAGGTATTGATTTTTGTAAAAAGGCCTTCTCCTCCTTGAGACAGCAAATATAACCCCAGTGAATAGAAAAGGGCAGAGAGTTCTTTTCAGCTTTCAAGAACAGCTCTATCAGACAGTAAGCTTAACTCCTGTTCTAACTTGGGCTGTGCCGGGCGCTCACTAATGGTGAATTCCTTAGGGTTTCAGCAGCGGGAGGAAAAATCACTGGAACTTATGATGTTGCCTTATACTAAGTGAGACCAAAGGTCCAGAACCGTCTAGCACTGAGAAAAAATTCTGATGCCACAGGCTGCAAAAGATTCCAGGAAAAGGATTTCCACTCCTTAATGCATTTTTGTGCCTTTTCTTATCCATTGATCGTACAATATTCTTTGAAGAAGAAGAAGAGTTGTTTCTCTACCCTTTAAGGAGAATCAAACCGGTGTACAATCTCCTTCCCTTCCTCTCCCCACAACAGACACCTTGTGAGGAGTGGGGAACCAAACCCAGTTGTCCAGATTAGAGTCCGCCGCTCATGAGGAGGAGTGGGGAATAAAAATAGGTGGTTTCAAACTTGTAGCTCTAATCTTTTGCAGATTTTCCCTTTTAAACTTAAACTTTTCCTCAGATGATTTTAGAAGAAAAGTTTGTTTTTATATCCCGATTTTCTCTACCTTTAGACTAGACAACATGTACTTCACAAATAGGATTGCCAGGTCCTCCCTCACCACCGACAGGAGCTTCTTGGAGGCGGGGCTGGGGGTGGCGATCTGCACGCGCGATGATGTCACTTCTGTGTTTACCCCGGAAATGCCAGCATTGTGCGAGACGCTCTAGCACTGTCCTCCAAAAACTCTATGGAAACCACAGATACGTCATCATGATACTGATGCTTCCGGGGTAAACCTGGAAGTGACACATTCTCGGATTGCTTCCCCCACTTCAGTCGCCAGCTGAGAAGCGACGGGCAGCCTGGCTAATTGGCGGGCAATTGCCCACCAGAACTGGGCAAATGAGAAGCCTATTCACAAACCTGCTCTGTTTTTTAAGCAAAGGGATTTATGCATGTCCCTTCGATACCTAGTGCATTGGTCCCTTTTACAGTGACGGTGTGCAAAACCAATGAGTTGGCCAGAAATGTGGATGCTCCTTAGTACCAACCTAAATTGAATGCGATGCTTCGTCTTTCTTAATTTCTGCCCTCTCCAGTCAGGGATGTAGCCAAAAGTTGCTTCCCTTCCCCTCCCCTCCCCTCCCCTCCCCTCCCTTCCCTTCCCTTCCCTTCTCTTTTCTTCAAAGGAAGGTGGAAGGCAAGCAATATTTTTTCCCAAGAGAGCTGATGATGGTTTCTATAGATCCATTTGATGCTCATTGTTTGCATTAAATTAGATGTGACAGGAGGAGCCATATTTTCTTGTCCACGGCTTGTTTTTAGTGGCTTTGTTTTGTCTTTGATGGTTTCATTTTACAGTTTTAGCTGTAAGCCTTGTCAAGCAGGTCTCCAGAGAGGCAGCAAATTTTCTAAATAAATAAAACAACATCAAAAGGGGTGTGAGGGAAGATGAACCCTCCCTGCCCTGTTACTTATCCCCATATGGTCTTTTGCCCCAGGCAGTTTTCTCTCAGCCCAGCTCAAGTTGTATCAGGACTGCTGGAGGACAGCTGGTGGCTCAACATTTCTGAGATGGCTCCGGGGGCCGCCCAAAAAGGCGGTTGGTCCACTGGCCTCCTTTGGCTCCCATGTGCTCACTGTAGTATTGGGTAGGGTTGCCAGGTCCCTCTTCACCACTGGTGGGAGGTTTTTGGGACTGAGCCTGAGGAGGGCAGGGTTTGGGGAGGGACTTCAATGCCATAGAGCCCAATTGCCAAAGCGGCCATTTTCTCCAGGGGAACTGACCTCTATCGGCTGGAGATCAGTTGTAATAGCAGGAGATCTCCAGCTAGTACCTGGAGGTTAAGACAACAATAACAGCACGTGGGCTCAATTTTACTACAATAGTTTTTTCCAAAATAATCATTAAATCAAATAGAATTATTACAGTCTTTTACTTAGGACCTTGGTTGCTTCACCAGAATTATTACAGTCTTTAACTTAGGACCTTGGTTGCTTCACCAGAGGAATTAAGCATAGCAGTCCGGGGTTCTTGCAGCCCACGTGGTGTTATTGTTGTCTTAATGTAGCTAATTCACAGCATAGTTATTGTTAACTTAGTTGAAGTACCTGGAGGTTGGCAACCATAGTCTTTTGGCTCCCACATCTCTGATGACTCTTTTTAACTCTTTGCTGGACTGGAAATCATGGCAAATTCTCTTCTGCAAAAGAAGGCACTTGCAATGTTTTTCAGTTAAGCAAAGGGCTAAATGGAGTGATTAGTGGATTCCTAGAGGGCTTTTACCCTCCCGCCCTTCATGTTTTGATTGGTGAATTTCCTCTCTTGTGTGTGGATTGGTGAGTTCCCCTGTTCATGCGTTTATGTGTATCTGTGTCTTTTAAATGTGTGCTGGGGGCGGGGGGTGGAGGGGGAGAAGGAATCTGTCCAGGGCCCTTGGGGGTTCCTGGCAGCCCCATCTGGTATTGGAACTGAGCTGAGGATGTTAATTGCAGGGGGGCTCAGAAGAGGAATGTTCAGCTTTCCTCACAATGATAAATGTGGACTCCATGCCCACTCTTGTTCTGCTTTATGTATAGGGATGCCAGCTGCAGGTTGAGAAATACCTGGATATTTTGGGGGTGGAGCCTGAGGAGGGTGGGGTTTGGAGAGGGGAGGGACTTCAATGCCATAGAGTCCAATTGCCAAAGGGGCCATATTCTCCAGGTGAACTGATCTCTGTTGGCTGGAGATCAGTTGTAATAGCAGGAGATCTCCAGCCACCACCTGGAGGTTGGCTACCCTATTTATGTAGGAACGGGGGACACTCTGAATAACATATGGGATGGCTGCCACTGGATTTAGTTGGGACACCTGGCTAAACAGCTGTAAGTGTTTCAAAAACAATCTACAAAACTGAGATAATATTAGGACATGAGAAATGGGTATATGAACACCAAAAAGAGCTGTGACTGTATCCTACCATCTGCAAATCTCATTTACAATACATTGATTTTAATATAATGGGTCATCAGAGATCAGATCTTGCCAGCAATGTTCATATCACCTCTTAGCACCTCAAACAGTGTTTTATTGGGGCACATTCAGTGGCCAGTGTAGAGAAACCAAGGAATGACTACCCCTGTGCTGAACAGCCTTTTGGTCTCTTTGATGCTTGGCACTAGAAGGGATGAAAATTCAGGTGGCATAAAACCCTCTTGCTTGTTCCTGACTCATAAAGTCCCAGCCAATGAATTAAAAAACCCCACTGAGTTTAGTGGATAAAAGCTTGTAACTTTTTTAAAAAAATGATTATACTAAAATTATTTAATAAACGAATCTTATGCAGAGAAAGGTGCACCTAAGCTCTTTGAAAACAGTGAGCATTAGCGTGTCTAATTCTGCATTGGATGGCTGAGACGAACTTTAATTTAAACCAGTGATTGGAATTTAGGTTTTTTTTGGGGGGGGGGGTTTGGTGCACTGAGTTACCATGGTCCCCGAACAAGATTGCCAACTCTGGGTTTACAAATTCCTGGTGATTTTGGGGGTGGAGCCTGGAGAAGGACCTCAGAAGGGTATAATGTCACAGCGTCCACCCTCCAAATGAGCCATTTTCTCCAGGGGAAATGATCTCTGTCGCCTGGAGGCCAGTTGTAATTCCGGGAGATCTCCAGGCCTTACCTGGAGGTTGGCAACCCTAGCCCTGTTCCGTGTACTCTTCATTCTCCACATCCCTTTCAGTCTCCCTGCCTCAAAATTTCGGGCGATGGGCCGGAGTCAATTCCACTCTTGAGGGAAAATTAATCTGATGCTCACTTTGTTCTCGTTTGATACTCCGGGGAGGCTGGAACTGTTTTATTTAAAGTCTCCAGCTGTACAAGTTGCTGGAGTTGAAGTCTGCTGACCTCACTGTATTTTGTCCCGTGGGAACGCACTGTCACCTTGGCACGCTCTGATGTGTGCCAGGGATAACGGGGCTGTTGCCAGGGGGTTTTTCCTTGTGTGATTGCAGTGAAAATGTATTCATACCCTTTCCAAAGGTTATCGTTCTCCCTCCAACCTCCTCCTGTCTCTTTGTTCTACATAATTTTACGGTGCACCTGACATGTTAATAACTCCCCGATCCATATTATCATCTGGGTGGAGAATAGCATTTTTCTTTCCATTTACGGCCCAGCCAACGAACTCTCGGCCATTTCAGCAGATTCAATGTTTGGGGCGAAGTAAGAATGGGGGGGGGGGGAGAATTGAGCGAAGGGTAGAAAGCTCATGTCATTTTGAAATTCCATTTCATGATTGATGTGCACGCATCATATATTGAAGCAGCCTCTAAATAGAGGACTGTGGAAGCCAGCGTGGTGTAGTGGTTAAGAATGGCAGACTCTAATCTGGTGAACCGGGTTGGTTTCCCCACACCTACACATGAAGTTTGCTGGGTGACCTTGGACTAGCCACAATTCTCTCTAAACTCTCTCAGCCCCACCTACCTCACAAGGTGTCTGTTTTGGGGAGAGGAAGGGAAGGCGATTGTAAGCCGCTTTGAGAATCCTTAAAGGTGGAGAAAATGGGAGTATAAAAACCAACTCTTCTTCTTCTTCTTCCTCTTCCTCCTCCTCCTCCCCATACGGAAGGTTGGTTGAATAGAAAGTGGAATGCCTTGAAGATGTTGAAACTGTCACTGTTCTTAAGATTCTGTGAAGTTCTGATAAACAGGAGAACATTTGGTTTTAACTGAAAATACAAATACTTTTATTTTTTGGGGGGTGGAATGAATTAATTTCGCAGATTACTTATGGTGATCCCAGCAAGGGGCTTTTAAGACAGAGGAGTTTTGCCATCGCCTTCCCCTGCAAAGTGTTCCGAGAGCCAGTTTGGTGTAATGGTTAAGGTGTCGGACTAGGATCTGGGAAACCCAGGCTTGAATCCCCACTCTGCCATGGAAATTTTCTGGGTGACCTTGGGCCAGTCACATACTCTCAGCCTCAACCCTGGCAAGTATTTGGATGGGAGACCTCCAAGGAATACCAGGGGCGTTACGCTGAGGCAGGCAATGGCAAACCACTTCCGAATGTCTCTTGCCTTGAAAACCCTACGGTGGTCACCATAAGTCAGCTGTGACTTGGCGGCCCTTTCCACCACCACACAGAGTCTTCCTTGGAGGTCTCCCTTCCAAGTACCGACCCTATTTGTCAACATCTCTGAGTATTGAGGATTGAAAGGTAAGAACACGATGGCTAGGATTCTTAGGCATGAAAGATGATCTGGGACGGAATCTGGCAATGTCCTGTGATCGCGTATTATCCTGAAAGCACTCTCTAAGCTTATTGTTTTTGAAAAACTTAAAAAGATGGATGCGCGTTTGGAACCTCGAGTAAGCAGGTGTGGGTACGAATCCAATGCCCAGATTCAAAATCTGTAATTCTTGTGGTGAAAAAACTTTAGACAGGTTAATAACTAGGTCTTTTTTCTGGGTCGTCTCTGTGGTTTGAGGGCGTAGAAAAAGATCACTTGGAGATAGCTTGGTTAACTCAGATACAACCAAGGGATCAGATGTGAAAATGACAAATAGGTTACCACAAGGTTTATTCAAATGTGGAAATTGTAAAATATGCACACATACGCTTGAGGGGCATGAAATTGAGATACCGGGATATGGCAAACATTATATTACTAATTTTTACAATTGTAACTCTGCCTATGTAATTTATTGTGTATTATGTGACCAAAGGGATATATTGGGCAAACAACATGCCCGGTTAAATTGAGGATCATGGAACACCTGTCTCGGTCGCGTTAGAAGGAAGGAACTGTCGGCTCCTTTAACAAAACATTGTCTGGACAATAATCATGATTGTAACAAAATTAGGTTTTGTGTTTTGGATTGAGTAGATAGGTGTTCTACACAAATTTCTGCTGAAAAGGCATTATCCATAATGGAATCAATATATATATATAAATATAACACTCTTGAGCCAGTAGGATTAAACAGTGCACTGGGCTTGTCAGCTTTTCTTTAAGTATTGAAAGGATCTGTCCCCTTTTTGAAAAAGTTAAAAAGTTAAATGCATTAAGATGAATAAAAAGTTTAGGGACCTCATGTTAGGTCCGGCACTTTTCAGTTCTGACTTGCAGGGGAAGGCTGTTGCCTGAAATTCAGTAGTATGGTAAAGGTAAAAGGAATTAATCTATGGTGTTTGTATTTGATTATAAAGCTTTTCATTATTATTTTTTAGGTTGATGCCTTGATAAAGATTATTGAAACTTTACCCAATCCCAGGAAATAAAGTTGGTGTGGCATGGCATGGCATATGGCACAGCATAGATTGTAAGGGCAAGTAATGCTCATAGAAAAAATGGCAATTACACCAGATTTGGAAAAATTGCAAGGGCATATTATGCCTGTGTATTCAGATGTGTAAATTTGTACGTATGTGTATGAGATAAGCCATATGACTAAATTTGTATGAAGTATATACAACATCCAGTAAAAGCAAACGTTTAGTTGTAAATTTTGTTCATTATTTTGGTATTTTTCCATACGGAACACAGCAATAGCCACCTGGTGGTGGGCAACCCTAGAAATAATTCCACTTTATCATATAGGTCTTCTGTTCATCAGTTCACTTTTTAAAGCAGTTAAACATCCACAGTTTCAAAATAGCATTTGGTTGACAAATGAAAACTGGCAACACCCTTCCGTTCATATCCTGAGATTCCCTAAGGGAATCTTAGGGAATCAGCAAATTTGGTCACACTTCTAAGAGTCTACTCCACCCATCCTATATCTAGAATTGCCAGCTCTGGGTTGGGAAACACCTGGAGATTTGGGAAAGAAGCCTGAGGAAGGAGGGGTTTAGGGAGGGGAGGATCCTCAGCAGAGTGTAGTGCCAGAGTCCACCCTCCAAAGCAGCCATTTTCTCCAGAGGAACTGATCTTGATTGTCTGGAGATCAATTGTAATAGTGGGAGATCTCCAGGTGCCACCTGGAGGTTGGCAACCCTACCTGTATATCTCATTTTAACCTCAATTGAACTCTCAAGCACTGGTTGATATTTCCTTGCTGAACTGACTTTGCAGCTGTCATTGGTAATTGGAAGTCTGTAAAGATTTACCTATCAGGACCTTTTTCCTCCCGTACATTTTAATTGTTGCGGGAGGGGGCCCTGAGGCCCTGTGCCCTCCTCCCTGTGCTTCAGTCTCAGTAAAATGGTGGCTTAATGTAATCCTTTAATTGCATTTCTGTCGTTAATTCAGCATTCATGCATCAAGTTTTAAACACTGTTTAAAGAAAAACAATGCAGAGAACATTTGGCAACCTAATAAGCGTCCTGCCGTCAAAATCAGGGAATTTGATGTTCGCAAATGTTTAAATAATGGCAGCTTTTTGTGATGGACACTTGCTGGCCAGGCTTCTTTCTCAGACAAAGAGAGATGTATGGTGCTGAAATTATACCTATTCCTTCTCCTCAAAAGGAACATATACTGGCAATCCTGAAGGGGGGGCAAATGCTCTTAGGAGCCCTTTGCCGGCGTCTGTGCCACTTGCGTCATTGTAATAGCAGGAGATTACCAGCTGGTACCTGGAGGTTGGCAACCCTGCAGATATGACATAAATGTCACTTGGTCAGGCCAGGCCATGCCCTGCCAGCCCAGATTCTGAGCCTCGGCTGGCTCACAGGTCGGATAAGAGCTCTCAAGGAGCCAGATCCATAGGGTTGCCAACCTCCAGGTACTACCTGGTAATCTCCTGCTATTACAACTGATCTCCAGCCGATAGAGATCAGCTCAGCTGGAGAAAATGGCTGCTTTGGCAATTGGACTCTATGTAGGATTGCCAGGTGCCCGGTGCTGGTGGGCAAACCCCCGGCAATTCACCCCTCTGCCCGCTGACCAGCTGAGGGTCAGCGGGCAAACGTGCACGCGTGCGTACACACTGCAGCACGTCACTTCCGGTTCTATAACTGGAAGTGTTGCCTCGCGAGGGGCCTTATACCACTCAAACTCCCAGTTTGAGTGGTAAAGGGCCGCTTGCAATGTGGCACTTCCAGATGTAAACACATTGCAAGGGGCCTTTTACCACTCAAACTCCCAGATTGTAAACCGGAAGTGGTGCGCATGAGCGTCAGCGCACGCGCTCCCCTCTGCTCTGCCCCAAAAGCCTCCTGACGGAGGAGAGTGGGGACCTGGCAGCCTTAACTTTATGGCATTTGAAGTCTCTCCCTTCCCCAAACCACACCCTCCTCAGGCTCCACCCACAAAACCTCCTGCCAGTGGAGAAGAGGGACCTAGCGATCCTAGAGATCCGGCCCGTGGGCCTTATGTTTGACACCCTTGAGCTAGGCGATTTCTGCTCATTCGGGGTCCATTTTGCATCCTTGGTCAGTTCTTCCCTAATTATTGAAGCAACTCTTTTTTTTATCGGTGTAGGATATAGAAAGAATCGACGTATCTTGTGTGGAGAAGTCATTAATGAGCTGCACGGGGTCATGGGTCGTAATGGTCATGTGTTTCAAGGGTTCAGTGTTCAGGAGCTTTGTGTTAATGGGGTAGTGGGCGGAGCATACACACCAGCACTCAGTGACGATTCTGGAGATTATTTCTTTATGCTGTCATGAGTCGGGTGCGTGGCCAGTGAATATTCTATTGGCCGAGAAATCGGGTAACATTTGGAGGGGAATTTTTATTTTTGTTCATTTGCTGGAGGCTTGCTTAGAGGAGCCAGGATTGGCTTTGGTTTCCTGTCCTCTTCACTGAGAGGGAAAAGGTGACATCAATTGTTACAGTTCGTAACTACATGCTTGAGGGATTGTATTTTATTCTGAGTGTCCTTTTTGTAACACTACCACCTTGAATTGTATCATTAAGTAAATTGCCTAAATTTACCCAAACCCCTTCCAGATTTATGTACGGTAATTCATCCTGGAGAAGAGTGTTACGGATACCGTGGACTGCCAAAAAGAAACAAACAAATAAATGGATTACAGATCAAATCAAGCTTAAACTGACCTTAGAAGCTAAAATGACTAAACTGAGGCTATCATACTTTTGGTCACATCATGAGAAGACAAGAGTCACTGGAAAAGACAATCATGCTAGGGAAAGTTGAAGGCAGCAGGAAAAGAGGAAGACCCAACAAGAGATGGACTTACTCTATAAAGGAAGCCACGACCTTCAGTTTGCAAGTTTGAGCAAGGCTGTTAAGGATAGGACATTTTGCAGGACATTGATTCATAGGGTCGCCATGAGTCGGAAGCGACTTGACGGCACTTAACACACACACACAATTCATCCTTACTCCTGTTTCTTTTTATCCTTCAATAAATTCCTGTTACCCCATTTTTGTCATAGGAAAAGGGTCTCAGGGAGTCTGGAGTTTCTCAAGCTTGGGGGCATTCCTGGTCTCCTACATGGTGCCTCAAAGAATAGAGAAAGAGAGTAGTAAAGTTGCCCACTCCGGGTTGGGAAATACCTGGAGATGGAGGTATATAAGGGGATGGAGCCTGAGCAGGGTGGGGTTTGGGGAGGGGAGCAGGGTGGGGTTTGGGGAGGGGAGGCACTTCACTGGGGTATAATGCCATAAAGTCCACCTTTCAAAGCGGCCATTTTCTCCAGATGAACTGATCTCTTACGCCGGGAGATCAGCTGTAATCCCAGGAGATCTTCCTCCACCACCTGGAGGTTGTCAACCCTAACTCTGGAATATTTGGTCTCCTTCTTGTACAAACCCAGTGCAGGAGAAGTGGCAAGGTGAATTCTCTCTCCCATAACTTAAAACCATGGTGGTACAGCTGACATTATCATCCAGAGAGCCAGCATGGTGTAGTGGTTAAGAGTGGTGGTTTGGAGCAGTAGATTCTAATCTGGAGAACCGGGTTTGTTTTTCCACTCCTCCACACGAGCGGCGGACGCTAATCTGGTGAACCGGGTTGGTTTCCCCACTCCTACACATGAATCCAGCTGGGTGACCTTGGGCTAGTCACAGCTCTCTCAGCCCCACCTACCTCACAGGGTGTCTGTTGTGGGGAAGGGAAGAGAAGGTGATTGTAAGCCAGTTTGATTCTCCCTTAAGTGGTAGAGAAAGTCAGCATATAAAAACCAACTCTTCTTCTTCCTCATCATCCCTGGAGCCTGAAGGGGTGGTGAGGGGAGCTTAAAGGGTGCCAGAATAGGTTGTTGCCCTCACTCATGGTAACCCCACTGAGAGGCAGTTCTGTGGAACAGGGTGTTACACAAGTATGTTACATTTTTTGTGAAATTCATGTGATGGATATATTAAGCAAGCAGCAACGAGAAGACCTTGCAAACAAAAGTTTAATATAGTGCGTCAGAGGGAGCAGCATCTATTATCAATAAAAAAAACCTATGCATCAGCTGACTTCTTGTTTGTCTTTGCCTGGGAAGTCTCTGGACAAATCAGCTTCCTATTTACCTAAATATCCTTGAGTAGCTTTGCTTATAAAATGCAGGAGGCAAGCTCTGCGAAGGTCATCGGAAGAGTTCTCTTCCCTCTTAGCCTTTGTAATGTGCTGAAATCCATGGGGCATTTCTTGCAAGTAAACTGTTAATTTGACATGGTGCTGGAATACAAAATGTCAGGGCCGTAGACACTAGTATGCAATTTATTTTTCTTCCGTTTGTTCTTAATCTCTGAACAGTACAAAAAAACACATGGTGTATGAGCAGCTCTGGCAAGGTGATTATAGGAAATTAACATAGATATATGTCAGACAGGGGCAGTGATGGACCTCAGATAAAAAGATCAGAATTGCAATAAACGGTATTGTCATTGGCAGCTAGGGTTGCCAACTTCCAGGCAGTGGCTGGAGATCTCCTGGGATTACAACTGATCTCCAGGCGATGGAGATCAGTTCACCTGCTGAAAATGGCTGCTTTGGAAGGTGAACTGTATTGCGTCATACCCCACTGAAGTCCTTGCCCTCCACAGGCTACACCCCCAAAATCTACAGATATTTCCCAACCCGGAGCTGGCAACCCTATTGTTAGCAGGACATGACATGGATCTCCAAATCAAATGCTCGAAGGTGTTCTGATGACGGCATCAATTCAAAGGTGGAGACTTTGATTTGGTTTGAGGATTATGTAGATATCAAGAGGTCCATTCAAGCTAGAGATGCATGAAACGTATCCCTTTGCTTGCATTTACATTCCCATCTTCCCACACATTGACATCACATGTTCAGGACACTTATCTGAAATGTTATTGTCATCTGCTACTGGCTGAATTGTGCATTGTTCTCCCATAGAAGTGCGGACACCTTTCTCAGGAGTATAACGGATCACATTACGCATCACACTAAGCCCTTTGCACATCTTATCTATCAAATCACTCTTGTCTCCCCTGTGGATTCAGTGACCATATTCTCAAACCTGCTGCCAGTTCAGGACATTGATCTGCAACAGTGATTTGCAAGCATAAACTTTAAATGTTCATGAAGAAAATGAAGAAACTCAGTATTTATTTTGTTTCATTTTGTTTGGAGTAGCTTTATAGATACATTGCTTCTTCTGTTGGTGGCTTGTCCCCCCAGTATCTTCATTGTGGTCTAGATAATGAGGGTCCATAATCTCTTAGGGCTGGTATGTGCAGGTTCCTCGTGATGGGATGAGGGATTGATCATAATGACCTTTTAAGAACATAAGAGCATAAGAAAGGTCATGCTGGATCAGACCAAGGCCCATCAAGTCCAGCAATTTGTTCACACAGTGGCCAACCAGATGCCTCTAGGAAGTCCACAAACAAGACGACTATGATTCTATATTGTGGGATCCTGCATGGTGGGTGAAGGGTTGGGGTCACTGGGGATGTGGGGGGGGGTTAGTTGTTAATTTCCTGCATTGTGTAGGGGGTTGGACTAGATGACTCTGGTGGTCCCTTCCAACTCCCTTCCATGATTCTATGATTCTATGACTCTATGAAGCAGTATTGTCCTGCCTGTGTTCCCAACGCACCGAATAAAGTAGGAATTCTCCTCTGATCCTGGAGGGAATAGGTATGCATCATGACTAGTATTCATTTTGACTAGTAGCCATGGACAGCCCTGTCCTCCATGAACATGTCCACTGCCCTCTTAAAGACTTCCAAGTTGGCGGCCATCACCATGTCCTGGGGTCGGGAGTTCCATAATTTAACTATGTGTTGTGTGAAGAAATACTTCCTTTGATCTGTTTTGAATCTCTCACCCTCCAGCTTCAGCAGATGATCCCGTGTTTCTAGTCAGTCATAGTCATATTGTCCTTTATTGGCATAAAATCACTGTATATACAGTAGCATGTTAAAATATAAATATTTGAGCTATAACCTTACAAAACGGTTAAAAGACACTTGCATAAGATAGTGTTCTGAGCTAATATATCCGTCTATTTAAATAATTTGCGGCGTTCTATAGCAATCTTTAAAAATTGTGCTACCTTCTCCAGAACACAGGGTGAACAATTATTCAGAAGAAAGGAAGCATTACTGGAATCGGAAGCATTCAGTGTACATGTATGCAAAGGGCTCAGTAGTTCATTATGAATTCTCCGCATTTCTAGTATTATGAGAGAGGGAGCCTGGAAGCAACTATCAGCTTTACAGATACCTTGCTTCTTCTGTTGGCTGGTTATCCCTCACTATCTTCACTGTGGTCTAGATCATGAGGGTTCATAATCTTGTGGGGCTGGTATGTGACAGTTCCTCATGTTGGGATGAGGGATTGATCATCATGACCTTTTGTTTCCTTTACAGCCTTACAAAGCATGTCAACTGGAAATGAGAGACACAGATCACCCACAGAAGCAGGCCATTAATACTAGATACGCAGGATGGATCAACTAGGAAGCTCATAAGATTAGGACTTCTGTGAATGCTTCTCTAGCCCTAGAGATTGGTGCAATGGTAGGTTATCGTCTGGTTCCTGCTTCCCAGGCATACCATCACAATGTCCTGCAAAAGAACTTCCTGCCCCAGGATATGGCGATGGCTGCCAACTTGGAAGGCTTTAAGAGGGGAGTGGACTTGTTCATGGAGGAGAGGGCTATCCATGGCTACTAGTCAAAATGGAGACTAGTCATGATGTATGCCTATTCTCTCCAGGATCAGAGGAGCATGCCTATTATCTTAGGTGCTGTGGAACACAGGCAGGATAATGCTGCTGCAGTCGTCTTGTTTGTGGGCTTCCTAGGGGCACCTCGTTGGCCCCTGTGTGAACAGATTGCTGGACTTGATGGGCCTTGGTC
This sequence comes from Euleptes europaea, assembly GCF_029931775.1. Classification (NCBI taxonomy): domain Eukaryota; kingdom Metazoa; phylum Chordata; class Lepidosauria; order Squamata; family Sphaerodactylidae; genus Euleptes; species Euleptes europaea. Next base: position 103,995,985 of record NC_079316.1, on the reverse strand, counting down.
TGATCCAGCAGGGCCTTTTCTGATTTTCTTATGTTCTAATGATCTTATTCTTCCAATATATGCCCATGTGCTAACATCCAGTTTCTCCACTCCCTATACAGCAGAGATGATTCAATTTGTGAAAACAAGATATTTGGAATTCCATTTTGCCCTGCTTGCAGTACCTGCTTTCTCTTGCTTTAAGCTCTCCATTACCATCCACAATGATGATTTGTTAGAAATTCCAAAATGAACAGTGTTTTGAGGGCCTTTGCATCTGTGCAGCTGGCATGGTGCTTGGCTAGGGAGCCAGGTCGGCATAGGCTGACAGTGTCCCAACTTGCTTGAATGATGGTATTTCACAGGTGTCATGGAAACTCATGCATCATTTAAAGTCAGCAACATGTGGGCAGCATTCAACACATCAGTGTACAGATCAAATTACAGTTCCTAGCAGTCAGGGCAAGAACAGGAAAAGTATTTGTGATTCAGTTTAGGACACTCCAACATGTCTGGCATTGGGAATCAGGCAAGTGCAAAGGGCAGCAATATTCGAGAGACAAGCCACACAGCTTCCCTCTCCCTAACCTCAACAGTATGGAGACAGCTGAAGAAAGCATCTCTGTTGTCAGTTTTCTTTACACTTGAATGACGTGTGGCACGGGATAACCTAGGGTTGCCAGGACCCCCTCGCCACTGGTGGGAGCTTTGTTGTGGTGGGGCTGGCGTGATCGGCGCAATAACGTCACGTCCAGGGTAAACCCAGAAGTGACAGGGACACTCTAGCACATCCCCCCCCCAAAAAAACTCTATGGAATGTGCTAGAGTGTCCCCATCACTTCCGGCTTTACCCCAGCAGTGATGTTAATCACCCACCCCCTTCAGCTGGCCTGCTTCCGTCTGCCAGACAGCTGAGGGACGGCAGGCAGCCCCCTTAATTGCCAGGCAATTGCTCGCCAATTACCATTACCTGTAGAGTTGCCAACCTCCAGGTAGTAGCAGGAGATCTCCTGCTGTTACAACTGATCTCCAGCTGATAGAGATCAGTTCCCCTGGAGAAAATGGCCACTTTGACAATTAGACTCTATGGCATTGAAGGCCCTCCCCTCCCCAAACCCCACCCTCCTCAGGCTCCACCCCAAAAACCTCCCACCGGTGGCAAAGAGGGACCTGGCAACCCTGATTACCTGGCATATGGCAACCGTAGGATAACTAAGGGAAAGCAGCGCGTGAACATGCACATTCAAAACATATGCAGTACAGTATAGGATAATGATGAGTGTTCAATGGAAAGCAGGTTTTTGTGCACCCAAGGAAGAGCCACGAATCAAGGAAGTCTTTTTTTGGCAGAAGGAAGGCTTCAGAGTTTGCTGAGTGAAGTGGTAGGAACCAGGCCTCTGTCTCACAGCCTGACTGCCTCATGGGGGGGGGGGGAGCCAGTGGGTGTAGTGGTTAAGAGTAGTGGTTTGGAGCGGTGGATTCTAATCTGGAGTACCAGGTTTGATTGCCCCCTCCTCTACATGAGCGGCGGATGCTAATCTGGTGAACCGGGTTGGTTTCCCCACTCTTACACATGAAACCTGCTGGGTGTCTTGGGCTAGTCCCAGCTCTCTTACAGCTCTCTCAGCCCCACCTACCTCACGGGGTGTCTGTTGTGGGGAGAGGAAGGGAAGGAGGTTGTCAGGCAGTTTGATTTTTCCTTAAGTGGATGAGAAAGTCAGCATATAAAAACCAACTCTTCTCCTCCTCCTCCTCCTCCTCCTCCTCCTCCTTTTTCTTCTTCTCCTTCTCCTTCTCCTCCCTCTTCTTCTTCTTCTTCTTCTCCTTCTCCTCCCTCTTCTCCTTCTCCTCCCTCTTCTTCGTCTTGTAAGGCTAAAATTTTCTCGCGTACAGGTGCCTGTCAGCAGTGATCCAAAATTTAAGTGAGACTCCCCAGGAAATAACTGCATTCTGCATCTCGCATAATGTGAAGACCGTTGCCAATTACTTAGGGGGGAAGTAATTGAGGTATGAATGCAGTAGAAAATAGACCACATGAATAAGATGAGGCCTTTGATGTCTTTAAAAACTGTAGCCTAATTTTTACACTTATTTACGAAAATTATGACACATATTGCTTTAAACTGAGCCTGGAGTTTGGCTTGCTTATAACATCTTGATGAACTAGCGAGGGTTGCTACATGATAATTCCATAATTGGATGTTCACATAATTTTAATATGCATTTCACATCAGAGGAGTCTGGAATCGGAGGGTAGCATTTATAGGGTTGCCAGGTCCTCACTTACCTTGGGCAGGAGCTTCTTATGGGCGGGGCTGGGTGGAGGGATTGGAGCACGCTCCCAATGCCACTTCCGATTTCCTAACCCTGCTGCGTGCGCGCTCTGTGGATTCAGAGCGTGAGCACAGCAGGGCTAGAAGGAAGGGTCTTCCCTCTGTCTCCAAGCTGCAAGCCGGATCGGAACCACATGGGGGGGATCACTCCCCCTTTCTGCTTCTGCCCACTGACCATCAGCTGGCCCGCCACAACCTGGCAATTGGGAACCCTACATTTAACATGGTTAGTTTTCAAGGACTGGAAGGGTGGGTGGGTGGTGAAGAACCAAAGAAACACGGCATGTCTGAAACCAGAAATATAATGTGTGCCACATTCTGAATCTATGCTAAATGAGGTTAATTACCCTTACGCTGTGAGGCTAACCCTTATGCTGGGCCAAGGCATGCATAATGTTCTCAATCCTTTCACTGAAGCAATGCATGCTTCCAAGCATCCCAGCTTAACTTAATTAAAGGTTACATTGGCCCTGACCTGAGCACTGCTTAAGTCTGTGGACACTTGAATCCAGGGGGGTCAAAGCTGTTTTCAAAACCCTGGTTTGAAAAAATCCAACCAGGGTTAAGGCTGTGGACTAGCCCAGACCTCCCTGATCCTAGTCCAAAGCCTTAAAACCAGTGTGCCCACTGAGCAGGTAATATGGTCTGCAGTAAAACCACACTGAACAAAATGTTCACGGTTTGCAGAACAAGGGCCTACATACTTACGATCCCGCCGATATTTTTTGGCACGACTTACGGGGTACCTTGTAGGGCTGTTGAATTTAAAAAAAAATTCGGTATAGTTCGGATTCGGCTGAATTCGGCCTGTTTAGATTCGGGATATGCCGAAGTCCGAACTCCCCCACTTCAGGTCTGTGCAATTCGGTGGGAATTCAAAGTTTGGGGGAAAAAATCGGCCGAATAAAGCCATTAAAAACACAACCGTGCCTTTCCGTGGCTCTGGGGGGGCATTTTTGGGGGGTAGAGGTCCCAAACTTTCAGCGGAGCTTCAAAGGACCCTTCTTGCCAGACCCCCCAAGTTTTGTAAAGATTGGGTCAGGGGGGGCTGAGATATGGGCCCCGAAAGGGGTCCCCCCACCCTTAATGTGCATCTCTGAGCAGAGATTGCCGCCCAAGCACAAACCTCCCAGCCCCGACAAACAGCTGATGAGAGCAAGGGCGGGGCAGATGCAAAGAAGTTTGCAAAGCAACACAACTGCAAAGCAACACTGCAAAGCAACACAACTGCAAAGCAACACCTTTGCAAACATGCAAAGGGAGGAGCAGGTGCAAAGAAGTTTGCAAAGCAACACAATTGCAAAGCAACACTGCAAAGCAACACAACTGCAAAGCAACACCTTTGCAAACATGCAAAGGGTGGGGCAAGTGCTAAGAAGTTTGCAAAGCAACACAACTGCAAAGCAACACTGCAAAGCAACACAACCCTGCAAAGCAACACCTTTGCAACCGTGCAAAGCATGGAAAGGGACAGAGGCAGCTAGCTATGCATAAGGAGCAGGAGGGGTGGAATTTCCCCTTTTGCATCGGACTGGGACCAGGCAAATGCATTCTTTAAGTCACCATTTGAAAAGCAGTTTTGAGCAAGTATCAAAATAGACCTAACCAATCTTATGAATGAGGGAAAACCTGAGGACACACTGAAGCCCCCCCTCAAACCAGGGAGAGACTCGAGGGGGCACACACACACCCAGGCAGAACGGGCGAAAGCCCCCTTTGGCTTCCCCCCCACCCACAGAAACTGCTCCCTCCCCAAACACACACACACAGACTCTGCTTCCCCCCCCCACACACACACACAGGAGAAAAAGTATAGATTAAAGCCCCCAAAGGGGTCTTACTGTGGCTGTCTTCTGTTCCATCAGGAGGGCTGGGGGAGGATTGGGTAATCCAAGACGATTCCATTTAAGCATGGGAAGTTTTGCTCTGGAGATGCATACAGGATCGGGTGATCCATTCATCCCAATAGGGAAAAGGGGAAAGCCCATATCTCGGGGGGCCCTGACCCAATGTTTACAAAACTTGGGGGGTCTCTTAAGAAGGCTTGTCTGAAGCGCTGAAAGTTTGGGGTCTGTACCCCCAAAAATGCACCCCCTGCAGCCACGGAAAGAGAAAAGGGGGGAGCTGATATTTCTGCCCCCACTGAACCCATCTTTACAAAACTTGGGGGGGTCTCTTAAGAAGGCTTGTCTGAAGATATCCTGAAGGTTTGGGGGCTGCACCCCCAAAAAAGCGCCCCCTGCAGCCATGGAAATGGAAAAGGGGGGAGGGAAAAGGGGTGGAGTCCATATATCGAGACCCCCTGACCCAAAGTCTACAAAACTTGGGGGGTCTCTTAAGAAGGCTCGTCTAAAGCTCCGCTGAAAGTTTGGGGTCTGTACCCCTAAACATGCGCCCCCTGCAGCCACGGAAAGAGAAAAGGAAGAGCCCATATCTCGGGACCCCCTGACCCAATGTTTACAAAACTTGGGGGGTCTCTTAAGAAGGCTTGTCTGAAGCTCCACTGAAAGGAGCGAATGTGCACAAGCACCCCCCCACACACACACAAGGATTTCTCTCACTCTCTCTCTCTCCCCGGCCCGGCCGCTCATCAGCTGATTCCTCCAGTACTCAATCCTGACTGATTGGCCAGAAGAAGACCCAGCTTGGCCACCGATTGGCCGGGGGTGGAGAATGCTGCTTACTGACGGTTATGCTGCTTACTGACGGCCCCGAATTTGCTGGATTTATTAGTGAACTCCCGAACTCGTGGAATTCGGCTCCCCGGTTTCCCGCCATTTTTTAGTTCGGTTCGTCCCGAACTAAAAACCGCCGAATCAGGGGAAATTCGGCTGTTTTTCAGTTTGGGCTGAACCGAATCGACAGCCCTAGTACCTTGTTTGACAGTCTATTGCGTCCTTAGCCTGGTGGTTAATTTGGCCGTATTTGCTTACATGAATTTACTGTTCGGGGGAAGGGGAATAATTCTTTGTCTGTAAAACCAGGAGCCATTCCATCTTGACATGCTTGTGTAGGGAGAGAACGGCAGCTTTATGATCTGTAAAGTGAACTGAACAAACGTGTAGCGTGGAAAATGTAAATGAACTGTCGTAAATTTCAAAGACAGCTGCTAACTGCTTCAAAACAGATTCCTGTGGACAGTGACTGTAATACCACCACATTCTTCAGTGTCCATAATTCATAACAACAAAAACCATGTTGTCATGTTTTAAATGCTGATAGGCTCCCTCTCCATGACAAAATATCATAGTCAAGTTTAATTTTGTCAAACTGTGATGGGAAGGGGCTGTGGCTCAGTGGTAGAGCCTCTGCGTGGCATGCAGAAGGTCCCAGGTTCAATCCCTGGCATCTCCAGTTAAAGGGACTAGGCAAGTAGGTAATGTGAAAGACCTCTACTTGAGACCCTGGAGAACCACTGCTGGTCTGAGTAGAGGGTACTGACTTTAATAGACCAGGGTAACTGGAAGGGACTCTCCTTGCAAGAACCCCTAAGTTTGGTAAAGTTTGGGTCAGGGGGTCTGGAGTTATGGGGTCTGGAAGGGGTCGCCCCCTTCCAGACTCCATAACTTTGGTACCCCTCACCCAATCCTCACCAAACCTGGGGGTTCTTGCAAGGAGAGTCCCTTCCAGCTACCCTGAATATTTGGGACCTCTACGTGCAAAAATGCCCCTCCAGGAGCTTCACAAACAAAAAAGCCCATTTGTTTACATTGGTGAGAAAGACTAATAAAAGCATTTCCTCCTTCACCTCACACCTAGACCTCAGATCTGGGTCACAGCAATTAACCTAACCATTTTTTTCTCACCATTGTAAACCAATGGACTTTTTTTGCAAAGCTCCTGGAGGCCATTTTTGTGGGTAGAGGTCCAAAACTTTCAGGGTAGCTGGAAGGGACTCTTCTTGCAAGAACCCCCCCCCAAGTTTGATGAAGATTGGGTGAGGGGTTCCGATTTTATGGGGTTTGGAAGAGGTCGCCCCTTTCCAGACCCCATATTTTGGAACCCTTCACCCAAACGTCACCAAACTTGAAGGTTCTTGTGAGGAGAGTCCCTTCCAGCTACCCTGAAAAGTTTGGACCTCTACCCACAAAAATGCCCTCCCCAGGAGCTTCGCAAACAAAAAAAACCCCATAAGCTAACATGGATTAGAAATTTTCCCAGTCCATTTTCTCCTTTCTTAACAACTAATGCAAGCAAGCCAGCCAAACCCTACAGAACCCCCAGACAACCTAGCATCACCTAGCTACCTAGAAGCACAACAACCTAGCAGCACAACCAATCACATAGAGAAATCTATGCCAGCTGATACTCTTTACAAAACCCTCAAAACAAGACACCAGAACAAAATCCAAAATGGGGGCCCTTTCGCCATCCCTTACCAAACTACACTATGCTCACAGCAGAGGCTGGACACAGCAGCAGCGGCAGGCACGCTCTGGCGGCACCCACCCCCACAAAGCCCATGTCCAGCCACATGATGCCAGATAGCTGGAGGTCTGGGGGCACTGATGCCAGCCCAGATGTGGTGCCAACCAAGCCAATCAGATGCATAGTGCCAAACCCAACAACAACAACCAGGCACTCAATAAGGATACACAAACCCACCAGCAGCCAAGTAAAATGGCTCCCCCACACACACACACACAGAGAAAGAAACCAAACAGGCAACACTTAAACAGGAACCAAACCAACCTTTAACACTTTTAAAGAGGAGTAAAAAAGGAACAAAACAGGAATTTAAGCAGTTATGAGCAATAACAATTACAAAGTGTTGAAACCAATGTGAATTCAGTCCCAGAAACCCCTCCCCTTGCTTGCATGCAGCCAAGTTTAGGGGGGGAAAGCCCCAGTGAAATAAAATGATAGGGTCTCAAACTGTTAGATGCCTTCTCTTCTCCTCCAGGTAACAGGCAGGAAATAATCCAATGGAAGCAGGCTGTAATCCACCAGGTCCGCTCAGGATGAGGCAGCAGGACCAAAAGCCAAGGTTTTTGCACCAGAACAAACTCTCTTTGTGAGCAACAGCCAGTATAGAGAGACCAGGTAGTATAACCTTTGGCCAAAACACAGAAAAGAATCTAGCTTCTGTGATTGGCCAGAGAACACTCTACTCTCAGGGCTAGCCACTATCTGGGAGTTAAATTCCCCCCTCCCTCGCCCTTGTTCGGCTGTCCAAGCAAGGTAGGTTGCACCAAGGAGAGCTTTCTCCTTGCAAAAACGCAGGAAATAGCTTCCTCCATTAAAGATACATTGTATCTCTGTGGAGGAGCCGGGCAAACTTTCCCCCCCGTTTAAAGCCCGGCTGCTCCATTGCGATACATAGCGAAGATCACTCTAAAGAATCTGCCTACAGCCACTCAATGCTTTTAAATGGAGGAGGATGGGGTGACCCCTTCCAGACCCCATAACTCTGGACATCCTAACCCAATCTTCACCAAACATGGGGCTTCTTTCAAGGAGAGTCCCTTACCCTGAAAATTTGGGACCTCTACCTGCAAAAATGCCCCTGCAGGAGCCACGGAAAGACATTGCTAAAAAAGCCGGATATTCGGGAATGGCAAATTTGGCTTTGCCAACCTCCTGGATTTTGTGGACTCGGTAAACCTGAACCAAAACTTTACCGAATTTGCATTTATTCAGTATTTTTCCATTTTGGTTTTTACCAAACCAACAGCCCTAATGAAGACTTCAGTGTTATGGTGACCCAAACCCCACGCTCTCTTCCCTTACAAATCTTGTTCATGTCAGACATTGTCTATCAGAACAATTTCTTCTAATTTAAAATGTGGTGGCTGCAGCAAGCAGGAATCATCCTGGAAGAACCATTAGGATGCTGGTTTCCTGCTACTAAAGGATATTGTTATTAATCTTTGGGAGGAGAAGTGCCAGATGAAAAGAATACCCTTGTGTGTCTCCGCCATATGGTAAGGTTTTTAGTCAGAATTGTTGGAATATTTCAGCAATTAATGCAGAGCACCAAACAGATTACATCAATACTATTCAACGGGAATAATTTGTTGAAAGTAGCTGATGAAAGATAGTGGAGGAAAGGACACAGCAATTGTCAGAGCAAGCAAGTATACACATCTTTAACAGTGTAGTCCTAAACAGGCCGATTGATTTAAAAGGATTTAGAAGGCTGTAGCTTTGTTTAGGATTGTTCGACAATAATGTGATCCTATGCAGGATTATAATTATTTAGTTTTTTCAGAAATTGCCTATTTGGCATCGGGCAGATCCCCAGGTTTTGGTATTTGGTAAACCCGTAAACCAAAAATTACCAAAACGGCTAATTTCGGGTTTATTTTCAGTTTGGGTATATCAATATGTCCAACCCTAGTGGCATGGTATAGGCTGATCTCATCAGATCTCGGAAGCTAACAGGGTAAGTACTTGGATGGAGACCACCAATGAAGATTCTGCAGAGGAAGAGAATGGGAAACCACCCCTAATTCTCACTTGCCTTGAAAGCCCCTTGCTGGGGTTGCCATAAGTCCGTTGCAACTTAACAATACTCAAGGTGATTGAGGTGGCGCCTGTGGTTTTCCTTTCCATCTTCCCAACAACCTACAAGGTAGGTTAGGTTAAAACGGAGTTACTGGACCAAGATTACCCAACAAAATTTCATGCCGGAGTGAATGGAGTGATTTTAGATTAGTGGTCTCTTCAACAAGACAGCACATCGCCAATGGTAAAAGGTTATTGTTTATGAGACTTGTTTGACCCAGTTTGTGTGTGTGTGTGTGCATGAGGGAGGAGTTGCTGTTGTTTTTATCAGAGGTTCTGCATGCATTTTTTAAGAGAACATGGATCGATCTTGTTTTATGTCTGAACTTTTTGTTCCTTGGAGATCAGATAACTAGGTTTGATCTCAGCTATCAAAGTAAGCAGGGGCATTGGCATCCCAGTCAGGTTTCTCTAAAAAGAAGAATAGTGAATATTGTATGGCTGTGAGCATAGGTTATCTATGGGGAGGGGAAGGTGATTGTAAGCCGGTTTGATTCTTCCTTAAGTTGGCATATAAAAATCAACTCTTCTTCTTCTTCTTCTTCTTCTGCTGCTGCTGCTGCTGCTGCTTCTGCTTCTTCTATGGCAGATGTCTCATAAATGTAGTCTATCATGCTCACGTGGTTTTATAAAAAGGTATCCATCTTGGAACCTTTGCAAGCTTTATTGTACCAAGTTGGGGACCTTTGCAAGTTGTTCTAAGAAGGGATTGGAATTTATAATACGAGATAAATTATGGATATGAAGAGGGACTGAAGAAGAACTTGAAACGGCAATCTTCCTCTTCCTCCCTGATTATGGGGTCACACCATAATACATCTAGTTGAAAAAGTCTCTAAACTGCACTTACACAACAATTATATATATATAGAGAGAGAGAGAGAGAGAGAGAGAGAGAGAGAGAGAGAGAGAGAGAGAGAGAGAGAGAGAGAGAGAGAGAGAGAGAGAGAGAGAGAGAGAGAGAGAGAGAGAGAGAGAGAGAGAGAGAGAGAGAGAGAGAGAGAGAGTGTATGTTGGGAATATGTTTGCCCTTTGTTATGTAATACACTTTTGCATTTTCTTATACTCATTGTGCATTTTGTTATACTTAATGTGCATATTGGTTTCTGTGTACAATTTTGTACCACCTGGAGGTTGGCAACCCTACAAGCTTCCTAGAGCAGGTTGCTCACGAAGGCTTGTGATTCAACTTGGAGCATTTGCTCTTGAAACATAAACAATATCGCCCTTTCAATAATTTCCTAGCAAAGCACCAGTGATTAGTGTTCAGAGTTCTGAAGGTCTCCCTTTCTCCGCAGTGGTGTTTATTTTTAGTTCCCTGGGAAAGTACAAGACGTTCTGAAGCACCTGCACATTGCCAAACTATTGTGCAAAAAACGTTTGTAAGAGCAGCTTTGCAATGTTTGTTTTGTTGCTCTTACGATGTGCTCTTCGACCGGTGTACATGCCAAGCAGTGACTAGGATGGAAGCAAGGATGTTCCAAACAACATTGACCTACCTACCGTTATAAATTCCAGCAGAAATGACTGGAAAGGTGGGGAGAATCTTAGGGGGGGAAGGCACCCTGAGATAATGGGCACAACTGCCCTGTTTTTGGATACATCAAGGAATTGGGGTGCAGACTACCCATATTTCAAGTTTCTAAATGGCTAGATGGACACTAGGAATTTCACTACCTCTAGCAAATGGGTGGCAGTAGATTCAGGGAAGACAAAAGGAAGTTATAGGATACACAAAAGCTGGGATAGGGTTGCATCCTGAGAGAAAAAAAGACCTCAGCTACTTACAGGAAGTTCTGCCATAGACTTCCTGGCAATTCCTAGAGATGCCCTTGTCACTTTGGAGTAGCTCTAGGAATGATCAGGAACTCTATTGCCAGAACTTCCTGTAAGTATCCAAGGCCTTATTTTTCTTTTCAATGTTTCTCCCAAGCATGATTGCACATATACCCCTTTGTTCCAAGTTTCTGCTGGTCGATCAGCTGAGCACTGGGAGACAAGGGCTGCAATTAGGGTTGCCAACCTCCAGGTACTAGCTGGAGATCTCCTGCTATTACAACTGACCTCCAGCCAATCGAGATCAGTTCACCTGGAAAATATGGCCGCTTTGGCAATTGGACTCTATGGCATTGAAGTTCCTCCCCTCCCCACACCCTGCCCTCCTCAGGCTCCGCCTCCAAAACCTCCTGCCAGTGGCAAAGAGGGACCTGGCAACCCTACTAAATCTGGAGGTCAATTGTAATTCCCGGAGAACTCCCAGTCCCACCTGGAGGTTGGCAAGCCTAATACACACAGGGTGAAATTTTTATTTTATTTTATTTTATTATTACTCTCCAGCTAGTACCTGGAGGTTGGCAACCCTATCCAGGCTACAGAGAACAGTTCCCCTGGGGAAAATGGCTGCTTTGGAGGGTGGACTTTATGGCATCACATCCCTACCGAGCTTCTTCTGCATCCCAAACTCCTGCCTTCCCAGGTTCTACATCCAAGTCTCCAGAAATTTCACAACCTGGAGTTGGTAACCCTTACATTTATACCTAATTTTAGCGTTTGCTGTGGCATGGAGGCATTTTAACCAACTTGAGGGAAATGTCTTTCGTTTTGATAGAGGAATGAACAAGTGTTCCATTTTCAGTCTTTTTTTCCTTTTTTTTTTTTTTACAATCAGGGTTCCTTGGGGTACACGTATACCAAATTTCATCCCTCTGGGTGGGGTTGAGCTACCTAGCTTTGCAGCATACTTCATGTCCCCATTTCACAGAAGAGATGAAAGCTGGTGTTTTATATTATATGCATGCCATATTTCATATTTTGAGTCTGAGTGGAAATATTTTGTGATAAGCTTCGTATAACCCCCTTTTTCAAGAAGTATGCACAAATATTCCATGGTCAGAGTTTTCTAGTAAACCTTGTGTGTTTTCCATATTTTAGGCGTGGTGTAGAAGTGCCATAATCCTTTGGGGCTATCCTTTAAATCTCCTGCTTTGTGGGAGAGATATACAAATGTCTCATTTTCAGGTTTTATTTCCTAATAAGTTTGTTATTTTGGACAATGTATACACAAAATTCAGCATCCTTCAATGCAGTGCAATTACCTAACAGTTCTGATACCTCTGTGAGTATGTATGAAAGGCTGTAGAAGAGGAAGAAGAAGAAGAGCTGGTTTTTATATGCCGAGTTTCTCTACCACTTCAGGAAGAATCAAAGCAGCTTACAATCACCTTCCCTTCCCCTCCCCACAGCAGACACCCTGTGAGGTAGGGTGGGCTGAGAGAGCTGTGACTAGCCCAAGGCCACCCAGCTGGCTTCATGTAGAGGAGTGGGGAATCAAACCTGGTTCTTCAGGTCAGAGTCCACCACTCCAAACAAACCATTAGTTTGTTGTTGTACCATCTTTACAGTGAGGGAAAAAAGTATTTAATCCCCTGCTGAATTTGCCCGTTTGCCCTCTGACGAAAAAAATGACCAGTCCATAATTTTAATGGTAGGTCTATTGTAGCTGTGAGAGACAGAATAACAACAGGAAAACCCCCAGAAACCCAGAAGACAAAAGTCAGAGATTGATGTGCATTATAATGAGCGAAATAAGTATTTGATCCCTTTGCAAAAGATGACTTAGTACTTGGTGGCAAAACCCTTGTTGGCAATTACAGAGGTCAGACGTTTCTTGTAGTTGGCCACCAGGTTTGCACACATCTCAGGAGGTATTTTGTCCCACTCCTCTTTGCAGATCCTCTCCAAGTCAGTAAGATTTCGAGGCTGATGTGTAGCTACTCGAACCTTCAGCTCCCTCCACAGATTTTCGATAGGATTAAGGTCTGGAGACTGGCTAGGCCACTCCAGGACCTTAATGTGCTTCTTCTTGAGCCACTCCTTTGTTGCCTTGGCCGTGTGTTTTGGGTCATTGTCATGCTGGAATACCCATTCTCGACCCATTTTCAATGCCCTGGCTGAGGGCAGGAGGTGCTCACCCAAGATTTGACGATACATGGTCCCGTCCATCGTCCCTTCGATGCAGTGAAGGTGTCCTGTCCCCTTAGCAGAAAAACACCCCCAAAGCATAATATGTCCCCCTCCATGTTTGACGGTGGGGATGGTGTTCTTGGGGTTGTAGGCAGCATTCCTCCTCCTCCAAACACTGCGAGTTGAGTTGATGCCAAAGAGCTCGATTTTGGTCTCATCTGACCACAACACTTTCACCCAGTTCTCCTCTGGGTCATTCAGATGTGCATTGGCAAACTGCAGACAGGCCTATACATGTGCGGTCTTGAGCAAGGGGACCTTGCGGGCTCCGCAAGATCTCAGTCCTTCACGGCGTAGTGTATTACCAACTGTTTTCATGGTGACTATGGTTCCAGCTGCCCTGAGATCATTGACAAGTTCCCCCCGTGTAGTTCTGGGCTGCTTCATCACCGTTCTCATGATCATTGCAACTCCACGTGATGAGAGCTTGCACGGAGCCCCAGACCGAGGGAGGTTGACAGGGTTAGGGTTAGGGTTGTCACCTTCTCACCAAGCTGCTTGGCAATAGACTTGTAGCCCAGTCCAGCCTTGTGCAGGTCTACAATCTTGTCCCTGACATCCTTGGACAGCTCTTTGGTCTTGGTCATGGTGGCTAGTTTGGAATCTGATGGATTGATTACTTCTGTCGACAGCAGAACCCTAACCCTAACCCTAACCCTAATCTGGCTGGTTGATAGGGGATCAAATACTTATTTCACTCATTATAATGCACATCAATCTCTGACTTTTGTCTTCTGAGTTTCTGGGGGTTTTCCTGTTGTTATTCTGTCTCTCATAGCTACAATAAACCTACCATTAAAATTATGGACTGGTCATTTCTTTGTCAGAGGGCAAATGGGCAAATTTAGCGGGGGATCAAATCCTTTTTCCCCTCACTGTAGATACATAATATTCTTTTAAAAAAAAAATTCAACAAGCTCTTTACTAATGTTTTCTTCTTTTTCTTCTCTCCTTCCTTTGCATGCTTTCATTGGTTTAGCTGACCATTTAGGAATTGAATTCATGGGTAAGTGTTTTTCTTCTTCTTTTTAACTTTCTTGTTTAAATTTGCTGTTGTTTATTAATATTGCCAAAAAGGGTTTTTTGTGTGTGTTATTCTCTGCGAAAGAACCTCACTTTCCATAAAGAGATGTCAAGCATGGGTGTGAGACAGTAAAGCAGCTATGCGAAAAGAGCTTTCATACTTGGGAGCTTTTCCTTATATGAAAATTTTATGAAAACCAGCTGCTGTTCTGTAGTCAGCAGACATCTGGTGCCTAACTATATGGAGAATCCCATTCTTTCCTCCATGCTTCCTTTAAAAAAAATCCAAAGCAACCTTTGTCTGGGCACATGAACAGATGAAGCTGCCTTCTGTTGAGTCAGACCATTGGTCTCTTAAGTCAGTACAAGTTGCTGCAACAGGCAATCCCTCTACAGGTAGAATATCCGTTATCTGGACATCCCATATCCAGACTGATCCGAAAAACGGACCCTTCGAGCCGGCACGCAGGCAGACTTGTGCTGCCTACTTTCAATGTTTCCTCACACCTAAAAAAAATAAAATACAGTGTATGCTGCAGCATAAATGGAGACTGAAAGCCTGCCGTTGTTAGTTTGTTGTTGCTCTTGTTTAGCAGCTGACACAGGTATTCTGGTGAAATAGTTACACCTTTGCTTTCTGATGGTTCAATGTACACACAATTATTAAAAATATTGTTTAAAATTACATTCAGACTATGTGCATAAAGTGTATATAAAACAAATGAATCTGGGTCCCATCCCCAAGATATTTCATTATGTATATGCAAACATTCCAACATATTCCAATATATGGAAAGATTCCAAGTAGTCTGGATAAGGGATACTCAACCTGTATTGTCTACTCTGGCTGGCAGCCGCTCTCCAAGGTCTCAGGCAGAGGCCCACTAACTGGCAGTGCCTGGATTGTACCTGGAACCTTCTGCACGCAAAACAGATACTCTGTGTCTGAGCAACGGCCCTACCCAGTTTGGGTATATGAGAAGAAGGGTTGATGGGGGAAAAGCTGCTTGATCCTTTCACTTTTGTAGTTTTTCAGCTGAAAATTCCCCCTCCTCATTCCACTTACTCACCTGTTGAGGGAAATGGGTGGGGAAGATAAAGTGCTCATATGGTTCCCCCTGCTGTTGAATGAAAAAGTGGCTTGCGGAGTCTGATTTTGAACTGAAGAAGGGCCCTGTGTTGGAAAGCTTGAGATGACTTCTCTTTGTGTACCTCCCCCCCACCATTCAGATGCAACTTGGCTAAGGGTTTTTTAACTGTGAAGGAAAGAATTGTAGAAAATTGCATCATGTGACGTTTGACTCCTAAAATATCCTTTTGAAGAATGTCCTTTTGGAGGAAGGAATGAAGCATTTTATGATAGCAGATGAAACTCAGCATGCACCTCTAGGCTAGAGTACTGTAACTTGCTCTACGTAGGGCTGCCCTTGAGACTGACCCGGCGGCTCCAGCTGATACAGAATGCGATGGCAAGACTCCTTACAGGGGTCTCGCCCTGAGAGCACATAAAGCCAGTGCCTGCCAACTGCACTGGCTCCAGCTGGTGTATCGGATCAGGTTCAAGGTGCTGGTTTTGACCTTTCAAGCCTTACACAGCCTGGGACCTTTGTATCTTTGGGACCACCTCTCCTGGTATACCCCCGAAGATCTTTATGGTCATCTGATCATAATCTACTGGTGGTCCCTGGCCCTAAGAGTGTGTGGCTGTCCTTGACAAGAACCAGAGCCTTTTCGGCCCTGGCTCTGGCCTGGTGGAATGCTCTTCCTAGAAACATCAGGGCCCTGCGGGACCTGAAAGAGTTCCGCAGGGCCTGCAAGACAGAGCTATTCTGCCAGGCCTATAGTTGAGGGCAGCCACGGGTATCATCTTTGCTGGCCTCCCTACCCCCCTCCTTTCTATGTTATATTGTATGTCAACTTGCCTGCCGCTTGTCTCGGGCAATATGCGTGTAATTTGGCGCCATCTTGAGTTTTGAGTTTGAGGGTTATTTTTAGGATTTTACTGTTTTAAACTTAGAATTTATTAATTTTATTGTTTACTATTATCAATGTATTTTAAATGATGTTACCCGCCCTGAGCCTGGCCTTGGCCGGGGGGGGGGGGGGCAGGCTATAAGTTGCAAAATAAATAACTAGCTAACTAACTAAATAAATACCTCTAATACGGTTCTCATATTTTGATAGCAAGTTATTTCGAAAGAGGGCCATGTTTGCAATGGGGGAATTGGCCAATGCCATTGGCTGCCGTTGAGTCCTGACCAGAAATACATTCTCGACAGTATGTCTGCCATTTTAGCAGAAGGCAACTTTGTACGCCTAGGAAATGATGACCCGGACGGGAGGGGAAGCAACCAGGGAGTTGTAAGACGTAGAGATGGTTGCGTCAGCTTGTTCAGTGAAGTCACGTTCATTTTTGAAAGGACTGAAGGCACTTGAGCAGTCACTGAGAGGCAAGCATAAACTTGACAACGAGGTGGGGAAGACCAATAGAAAAGCCCTGGCAATAGGCAAGCAGGCAAGCAGTTTTAGGACAGGACTACATTGGTCTTTGTTCAACAGAAGGGAAGTAGCACAAATTGGAAATGAGTGTGAGTCCTCTCCTTCTGGTGCAGTTGCTCAGGGCTTACCAGGTCTTCCTCTTTTCCTGGTGCCTTCAACTTTCTTAGTATTATTGTCTGTTCCAGTGAGTCTTGTCTTCTCATAATATGACCTAAGTATGATAACCTCAATTTAGTCACTTTAGGTTCTAGTTCAAGCTTGATTTGATCTAGAACCCACTGATTTGTCTTTTTGGCAGTCCACGTATCTATAAAACTCTCCTCCTTCATTGTCCAGTTTTCATGCCCATACATAGTAGTGGGGAATACTATGGCATGAATTATCGGTCTTGGTCACCAGCGACACATCCTTACATTTAAGGATCTTTTCTGGCTCCTTCATGGCTGAGCGTCTCCGTCTTGATCTGCTTCTGATTTCTTGGTTGCTGACTCCCTGTTGGTTAATGATGGAGCCAAGGAATAGAAATGGAGGGTTTGGTTCTTATGATATTATTGTATGTAGGGTTGCCAGCTCCGGGTTGGGAAATAACTGGAGATTTTTGAGGCAGAGCCTGAGGAGGGTGGGGTTTGGGGAGGGGCTTCAATGCCACAGAGTCCAATTGTCAAAGCAGCCCTTTTCTCCAGGTGAACTGTTCTCTATTGGCTGGAGATCAGTTGTAATAGCAGGAGATCTCCAGCTAGTACCTGGAGATTGGCAACCCTACTTGTATGGCCCATTGTAAGGTCTGAGTTCACCTGTTGAATCCCAATCACCAAACGTCCAGACAGGGTATTCTAAGAGGCTGGTTTATTTGGGAAGCATAAGGTGAGTAGCAGGAACTTACAGGGGAAGGTACGAGGACTCTACTGGGGGGAAATACAGACAGGTTGGAACATATACAGAAAACCAAAGGCACAGTTGGTTACCAAGCCGAGCCTGGTTCCCATGGTAGATTACAGTTATCACACAAACGGAGAGAAAGCAGTCATAACAAACTTCTGAGAAACAGGACCTTGAAGGCCAGCTGCCTGGAGCTCACACCCATGGTGCTGGGTATATGTATTGGTTAGTATAACAATGTTGCACAGTCAGGAAAGCATGGAATCACATGGAACCATAGACTCATAGAGTTGGACGGGACCACCAGGGTCATCTAGTCCAACCCTCTGCACAATGCAGGAAATTCACAACTACCTCCCCCCTCGCACCCTCAGTGACCCCTACACCATGCCCAGAAGATGGGAGGAAAACCCTCCAAGATCCCTGGCCCATCTGGCCTGGAAGAAAATTGCTTCCTGACCCCAAAGTGGCGATCGGCATTACCCTGGGCATGTAAGAAAGGGCCACGAGAGCCAAACACTGATGCAACCCTTCCTGCCCTCCCTCTCATGATCTGCCTAAGCTCACAGAATCGGCATTGCTGACAGATGGCCATTTAGCCTCTGCTTAAAAACCTCCAAAGAAGGAGAGCCCACCACCTTCTGAGGAAGCCTGTTCCACTGAGGAACCACTCTATCAGGAAGTTAGTTAGTAGTATTACTAATACTAATAGTAATAAACTCTCTTCAAGTCAGTATATTGCAAAGAACTTACTCTTTTTGAAGCTTATTCACATTCATATACATTCTGTAGTAGAAGAAACAGAAGCCTAATCTAAATAATATTATCCCCTCTACAAGTGGCCAGCTGCTACAGCTGCATCTGTATGCAAATATGAGATCATGGGTGTGGTTTTGCTTTGCTTTTACAGGAAAGAAGGGTCTTCTCTCTTGCAAGTTCACAAGTAGAGAGAGCAAAGGCACAGAAGGAGAAGGAGGTGTCAGAGAGAAGCTTCTAGCATGGATAGAGGCATCACACAGATACATGGTCTGGTTGTAGTACAACGGGAAATGTAAAGCCTCCAGGTGTCTAGGCATGCTAAGTAGCCTTGACTCCAAGAAACAGAAATAGGTGAAGTGCAAATGGACAGCACTGAAAAGTCTGATCATCCTCTTGGAGGAAAAACAACAACACACTGCAAACTTGAAAATAACAAAGAAATCGAGCCACTGGGATGAGAGTAAATATGAATCACTTAAACAAAGGCTTCTTTCGTGGCAGCTATTTGCATAAAAACACATGTCTTGCAAAAGGAAAAAACTGTTCTTTTATGGGGTGGGTGGGGGTGGGCAAAAGCATGGAGAATGAAGGGGGGGAATAGAGTAAACAAGCCAAAGCCCCAGATAAATGAAATAAGCCAAGAGCTGAGCAGTGAAGAGGATTATGTTTGCGGGAATAAAAACAAAAAACACATAGATAAAAAGATGCAGAGAGCAATCTAAAACAACTGTTTACACAGGAAACAATGAAATGAATTGCTTGTGGATTCGGGAGCCACTACAGACAGTGGTAGATAGAGCAATTTCTGAAGATCTGTAGTAGTATCCAGCAGTGCTTGGATATATACAATTTCCATTTATTTATCCAATACATCTTTATTCTGGCCTTCATTTATTTATCCAATACATCTTTATTCTGGCCTTCCTCAAACGCAGGGCAGTTTGAGTCATTCTCCCTCCTCCATTTTATCATCACAACAACAACCCTGTAAGTAGGGTTCCCATCTACCCAGTGGTGGTGGCCGATTGCCCGCCTACTCACCGGGCTGCCCGCCACCTCTCAGCTGGCTGGCGGATGGAAATAGGCCAGCTGGGGGGGGGGGCAATTCTGTCACTTCTGGGTTTACCCTGGAAGACACTCTAGCACTCTTCCCCTAAAACTCAATAGTTTCTATAGAGATTTTGGAGGAATGCACTAGAGCAGGGGTCTGCAAACTGCGGCTCTTTGGCCCGTTGAGTGCGGCTCTCCGAACTTGGGCGGGCTTCCTTTGGTAGACCTGGCCTCCGGCTGAGTCCCATTGGGAGGCCATGTCTACCCACTGGCTTTCTTGGTGGTAGACCTGGACTCCAAGGAGGGAAAAAGTCCCCCTTCAGAGGCCAGGTCTACCAATTGGCTTCTATGGGCCTCCAGAGGCCAGGTCTATTGCCAAGGAAGCCAATGGGAGGGGAAAAGTCCCCCTTCAGAGGCCAGGTCTACCAATTGGCTTCTATGGGCCTCCGGAGGCCAGGTCTATTGCCAAGAAAGCCAATGGGACTCAGCCGGAGGCCAGGTCTACCAATAGGCTTTTATGGCGATAGACCAGGCCTCCAGACGGGGAGGGGGAAATGGCAGGGACTTACAATTTAATTTTTATCCATTAATAAGATCACTATTAAGTATGATATCAAGTTTTATTAAGTGTACCTATAGTTTAATTAAGACTTAAAACTTTAATTAAAGTTTATTAAGTTAATAAACAGTGTACCTACCTATATAGTTTAAGTTTAAGAAATTTGGCTCTCAAAAGAAATCTCAATCATTGTACTGTTGATATTTGGCTCTTTTGACTAATGAGTTTGCCGACCCCTGCACTAGAGCATCCCATACAATGTCGCTGCTTCTGGGGGGATCTTCACACCCCATCCATGACCTGACAAAGCTCCCGCCAGTGACATTGAGGGACCTGGCAACCCTACCAGTAAGGTAGATCAGTCTGAGAGAGTGACTGACCCAAGGTTACCCAGTAAGGTTCATGGTTATGAATTTGAAACTGGGTCTCTCAGATTTTAGTCCAGTACTCTAACCTAGGGATGCTAGCTTCTAGGTGAGACCGGGGGATCTTATGGAATTACAGCTCATCTCCAGACTACAGAGATCAGTTCCCCTGGAGAAAATGGATGCTTTGGAGGATGGACTCTGACATTGTACCCCACTGTGGTCCCTGTCCTTCCCAGGCTCCATCCTTGAAAATCTCCAGGTATTTCCCAACCTGGAGCTGGCAACCCTAGGTATAAATCAAAGGCAAATTGGCATGAGATGCTTTGTAAAAAGGATGTGCAGATTTTTGTAAATGGCAAATGTCTTTTCTGGCATTTTATTCCATTTTAACCCCTTTTTATGTGTTATACACCCTTTTGACAATATGCACTACACTTGATTCATACAAAACTGTAGATGTGATGGGCAATTGATGCGAATCCAGAAATATCGGTGCTGAATTTCCATTTGCATGGGCGGAAAAAAAGATAATTACACTTTTGCCCTGAGCAGAGAAGAAGACATAAGAAGAAACCTGAACTTTCAAATCAAGCCAGCCTGGGTCATGAATTTGGTCACTCTTATCCTGAAACCAGCTATATCGTTTCAAGGCTACACGCCTAACAGTGCATTTCTAGTACTATCCTAAGACAAGCTGCACCCTTCTAAGTTAGGAGGGTATAACTCTGCTTATCACAGTTCTGCTAGTCCATTGGCATTGGATTGCAGTTGAACAGGGTTGTCAGCTTCCAGGTGGGATGTGGAGATCTGCTATTACAACTGAGCTCCAGTCCCTAGAGATCAGTTCCCTTGGAGAAAATGGTTGTTTTGGAGGGTGGGCTTTATGGCATTATATCCTACGGAGGTCCTTCCCCTCCCCAAACCCCGCCCTCCCCAAGGCTCCACCCTCAAATCTCCAAGAATTTCCCAACCTGGAGTTTGCAGCCCTACAATTGAATCTCTTTTTTTTGGGGGGGGGGAGCATTCTACAGGCACAATTTGATGCATTGATTTCAGTGGGCTTAGACTAGGGTCGCCAACCTCCAGGTGGTGGCTGGAGATCTGCTATTTGTCAGGCCCTGCCTCTCTGCCTTAGCCTGACACTACTCCTCACAGGTTCTTGCTCCGAGCAGGCCAGGGTTTGGCTCGAAGTCAAGGCCCTGGTCATGTGCTCCTGGTTCCCATGCCTTTGTACAGTATCTGTATCCTGCGTTCTATGCTCAGTACGGTATGCCTATCCTGTTTACCACAATCACCCCAGCTGCATAGCCATGTTATGTCTATACCTACCCTGAGAAAGCTTATCATGGATTGTAGCTGTCTGTGTACTTTTCCCTATCCATCTTTGAAGTCTGCACTGCATTTTAACCATGTACCCTTGCCTTGATTCCTCATTAGTAGCCTTGTATGCCCAGGAGGCAGCCAGCTTCTTACTTTGTCTAACTTTTGCTCCTAATAAAGTCTAAACTGCTTCAGAGCCTTTGCTTGAAGGATGCTAAGGACAAGTCTCTGAGTCTGACACTATTACAACTGATCTCCAGGCGATAGAGATTAGTTCACCTGGAGAAACTGGCTGCTTTGAAAGGTGGACTCTATGGCATTATACCCCATTGAAGTCCCTCCCCTCCCCTCCTCTCCCCATACCCTCCCCTTCTCAGGCTCCACCCCCAAAATCTCCAGTATTTCTGAACCCAGAGTCGACAACTCTACCTTAGGCTGGAGGGACCCTGTGGAGAACTGCACTGTTCATCGTCCCTGGTTGCCTTCGACAAGACAATGCGGCGAAAATCGACAGGATTCTTGTGCATCTTAAAAACTAACATTTCATTCCAGCATAAGCCCACTTCTGATATTGCTGAACCTCTGTTGACACATGCCGCATGTGTCAGTGAGACATCGCTGAAGCCCTCGGACGCTAAAGGCTAAAAGATGTGCATCTTTGTGGTGTTGATACTTAACCTGAATGAGGCCTGCCAGCCAGCGGGAGAGATGCTGTGTTCGGTAGGTCAGAACCTCACATGTCAGCAAATGCCCATCAGCTAATGTAGCATCGTTTTTTTCTTTTTAAAGAAACCTCACTGGGTAAAGAAAACACAAGCCTGTCATTTCTGCCAGACAGTTTGCCTAATCTCTTTTGAAAATGCTTGAAATGCGCGAGGCACAGAGTCAGCTAAAATTCCCCGTCGAAGACACCCAAGCGAACATGTCACTCACCCCCCCCCCCCACCATATAGTTTCGGCAGGCTTCTCTTTCCACCAGCGCAGTTTATTTTCAGCTTGGCAAACAATGTAGAGAAATAATGCGTTGTTTTGACACTTGCATAAGGGAACCTTGTAAAAATTGGAACAAACAGCAGTTAAACCCTGAGTGGGAAAGTTTGTGTATTCAGGAGGGTTTGGACACTGGCTTTGGAGATACGTTTCATAGACATATGAAGTGGGACTTAATTTTGTGTAGCAGAAACAAGGCCCTGCCCTGTATGTGTGTGTGTGTGCGGGTGTAAAGATGGGGTTGTAAGGTCCCTCTTCACCACCGGCAGGGGATTTTTGGGGTGGAGCCTGAGGAAGGCGGGGTTTGGGGAGAGGAAGGACTTCAATGCCATCGAGTCCAATTGCCAAAGCGGCACTTAACACACACACAATTTACAACCAGGTTGCATAGGACTTACTATACCTATTATCCAAACTAAAGAAATTATCTTTTGTAACATACAAGTGTGTAATAAATGAAATAAAGTACACACCAATTAGTAGGCAAACACACATGCAAATAAAAGGGAAAGTCTCTCAAATGCAGTTAAAAAAACTCACAGTGTAGAACACTGGTTCCCAACCAGGGGTCCGTGGACCCCCAGGGGTCCACGAGAACTAAATTAAGGTCCGTGAAATAAAGTTATAAACCCATAATAAATTAATATTTTCAATTATAAGTTCTCTATTATAAAAATATATATTCAAAAATTATTCTAAGTTTAATGTTTAACTAACAGTTATGATTAAAGTTTATTTTCAAATTCTCAGAATTTTTATTTTGAACCTTGGGGTCCCTGCACTGAACAAAAAAGTCCTAGTGGTCCCTGGTCAAAAAAAGGTTGGGAACCACTGTAGAACAACGAAGCCATAAATTCAAATAATTCATATGCAGTCTGGAAGGCGATGGGCTGCAGTGGAACACGCTGCCTCCGCCAAGCCTAGATGCACGTAGGGAAATGGATTTGTTTTTAAAAACGTCTTGCAGACTCTGGGGCTGGGCACCTTTTTTCTCTTCTTCTATCGATGATATAAAGGTTTCAAGCTGGCACAAAGTGGGCTTTGTGAACAAGGGGCAATGGGCAGTGGATTGCGTTTTGTGTGAAGTTCTCAGCATCCCTGGCTTTTAACCTATTAGCAGGCACTAAACATCACAGTCACATGAACAAGCAGTATCAGGCACTTCAAGTTCCTTGTAGCTTTAAAAAAAATGCAATCCTCGTCTTTTCTTCTTAAGGAAAGATCCTGTAGCACATCAGATTTGTTTATTTTACTCCATTTATTCACTGCCTTTTATAAGGCATTTTTATTCCTTTGTTTTCTGATCAAGACTATAGCTGTATGAGGATGGATGGATGGATGGATGGATGGATGGATGGATGGATGGATAGATAGGAAGGTAGACAGGTAGGTAAGTAGGTAAGTAGGAAGGAAGGTAGACAGGGAGAAAAGAAGGTAGGTAAATAGGAAGGTAGGTAGACAGGAAGGTAGGTAGACATGTGGGAAGGAAGAAAGGAAGGTAAGAAGGAAGGTATGTAGGTAGGAAGGTAGGTAGGTTGGTATGTCAGTACGTTGGTCGGTAGATGGATGGACAGATGGACAGACAGACAGACAAATATTAGCTGCCTTTCTAATTAGGTCTCAAAGCCTGGATCTGTCACTCTAGGGGGACAGATTTTTGTATGTTGTGAGTATATCTTAGGTAGTGACCATTTTTCTTTTCTTGTTCTAGTAATCTATATTAATGCTCCTGGTTATAGACTTTTCACAAGTATTTGTGTTTTTGAGGATTCAAGCTCGATAAATAAAACTGATAAAATCTGATCCCTGGTCTGATCCCTGGAGAAAACCTGGTGCATGAGCTGACTGCTCAGACATATAGTACCAGAAAGGGTGTGTGTGTGCACATAGACACATTGCATGTGTTCAAATAAGAATATAAGTACATAAGAAATGCTGATGGATCAGACCACAATTTCTTGGGAGTCGCTCGCAAAGTAACTCCCCCACCCCTAGATAAAATGAAAGAACCTCAATACAGTTAGCCCTATTGAGGTTCATGGATTTTTTTCTAGCATCTCCCTTCTCAAACTAAAAAAGGAAACAGAACATTTGCCTAATAGGTTTCTGCCTTGTCAACAGACCTTCTTAACAGTATACTCTATATACTGCCATTTTAAAGGCTTTCAGGAAATATCAGTGGATCAGGAAGCAAGGAACATAAGAACATAACAAAAGCCCTGCTGGATCAGAACAAGGCCCATCAAGTCCAGCAGTCTGTTCACACATTGGCCAACCAGAAGCCCACAAACAAGACAACTGCAGAAGCATTATCCTGCCTGTGTTCCACTGCACCTCATATACTTTATTTAATTAATATAAGGTGGATTTGGCTGGGTGATGTTGGGGCAGAAACTGCAGGCAACTGCAACTACAAGCAGTAGAAAGTAAGGGCCAAGAATGAATAAGATAACCATTGAGAAAACTACAGTCATGGCCAAAATTTAAAAATTTGCCCAGCATTTTAAAGAAGGTTTGTGAGTCGAATACGAAGCCTTTATTGGCATTAATTTGTGAGTCATTTTGGCTTGGCTCTCATCCTAGTACTCACCTTTTTAAGTTAATCCTGGAACAGTGAGGAAGCAAACTCAGTACACTGCTGAGACCTTAATTTCCATTTTTTCCTTGGCTTTCTACTTTTTCGTGCCATGAAAGGTGTTTCTGGGGAATCCTGTAAAGAAGCTTATCCAGGATGGGTTTTGTCAATGTGTGAAAAGAACCCAAGTGTGCTGTTGTAATTAGACACCTGAAAGGTCAAGCATAGCAAACTCAGCTTTTCAAACAAACTGAACAAAGCAGCAACCAGAGAGAAAGTCTTTGTCTACCTCTCTGTCTCTCTTGTGTATCTGTGCTAAATGTTATATGCCAAAAAGAATTCATATCCCTATTTTCATCTACAGGCATTTATGTGAGGGGAGGGGGCCTTGAAATTTGTGATGAGCCAGTGTGGTGTAGTGGTTAACAGCCCATTCCTGAGCGGAGGCATACGGGACAGCAGGGAAGAGGCGCAGCAGCACCTCTTCCTAAGCCACTCCCAGTACACCGTTAAACAAAAAAAAGCCATTTCACACCTTTTTTAAATTTAACCGGGGCCTTTCGC
The DNA here is from genome assembly GCF_029931775.1 of Euleptes europaea. Classification (NCBI taxonomy): domain Eukaryota; kingdom Metazoa; phylum Chordata; class Lepidosauria; order Squamata; family Sphaerodactylidae; genus Euleptes; species Euleptes europaea. The sequence goes on along the minus strand of NC_079316.1, from coordinate 103,970,557 downwards.
CCCATAGGGAATAGCAAGGCTGCGCCTGCTAAAAACCAGGTGCAGCACCGCCATTCCTGGCACCGGCGGAAGTGGCTGAAAGGGGATAGGGAGCCACCTAACCGGCTGCTCCTCCCCCCGCCCCGCCCCCGGAACACCCCCCTGCGCCAGCGTGGCCTCTCCATGCGGTTGCTGGCACCATGGAGAGGCCTCGCCGGCGGAGGGGGGGCGGCGTCCCACGCTGCTCAGCCCCTGCTGGGACTGGCCTTGCCGTCGGCGTGAATGCGTGTAAACACATGATTACAAGCATTTACGCCGGCAGCGAGGTCACGCCGCCTCCTAAAAACTTTCAGCCCCATTCTCAGGAATGGAATGTAAGAGTGGTGGTTTGCAGTTATGGACTCTACACTGGAGAACTAGGTTTGATTCCCCACTCCTCTACATGAGCAGCGGACTCTAATCTGGTGAACCGGGTTGGTCTCCCCACTCCTACACATGAAGCCAGCTGGGTGACCTTGGGCTAGCTGCAGTTCTATTAGAGCTCTCTCAGCCCCACCTACCTCGCAGGGTGTCTGTTGTGCGGAGAGGAAAGGAAGGAGATTGTCAACCGGTTTGATTCTTCCTTAAGTGGTAGAGAAAGTTGGCATATAAAAACCTACTCTTCTTCTTCTTGCCCCCCCCCCTTTGACTCCTGTATATGAATAGGGTTGCCAACCTCCAGGTACTAGTTGGAGATCTCCTGCTGTTACAACTGGTCTCCAGCCGATAGAGATCAGTTCCCCTGGAGAACATGGTCGCTTTGGCAATTGGACTCTATGGCATTGATGTCCCCTCTCCCCAAACCCTCCCTCCTCAGGCTCCACCCTCCTGCTGGGTGCGAAGAGGGACCTGGCAACTCTATATATGAAACTCTTTCCTTTTCCAAGTCTGCTGATTGCAAGGAGTCATGACCACAGGCTTACTGTGAATAAGAATCTGAAAAGTACGTGGAGATTTTGGGGGTGGAGCCTGCGGAGGGTGGGGTTTAGTGAGAGGAGGGAATTCAATGGGGTGTAATGCCGTAGAGTTCACCTTCCAAAGTGGCCATTTTCTCCAGTTGAACTGATCTTTGCCACCTGGAAATCAGTAATAATAGCGGGAGATATCCCACCACCCGGAGGCTGGCAACTCTAACTTGACTTGCTTGACAAAATTTTCTCTGTGACCTTGAATTATACTCTTGATTGTGTCAGGAAAACGTTTGATTCTGCCAAGCCACAGACCTCGCTTCTGCTGATAGTGATCTAAGTAACCCATCTAAAGCGTTGTTTGTCATTTTACACCCATGAATTGTTAATTTCTTCCCAGTTCTCAAAATGCTTCTGCCAGTCCCCTTCCCTCTCCTGGCTGAGTAGTAAATAGCACAGAGTAAATATTTGGATGGAAATATGTCATGAGCTCGATCAGATTGTAATTATATCTTGTATTTCATCTGCGTACAATTAACGTCCCTTTCATGAGGATAGCTGATGTCTAGGGGTCCATTTGCATTATGGTACAACTCTTTGATTCCCATGTCATTACCTTCCAATTATATGGATAGCCCTCTCCTCCATGAACATGTCCACTCCCCTCTTAAAGCCTTCCAAGTTGGTGAGAAAGAAGAGGGTTCTGGCTCACCCACATCTTCCTCCTCTCTCTGGCTCCTCTCTTGTGCAGCCTGGAGGAGGAAACCCCTCTCTATACCATTTAAAGGCTGTGCTTCATCTGACACACATCCCATTGTGGCTTCTCTCTTCTTGCAAGGCTGGGGGTGAATTACAATCTTTGTAAGAAGATGGGACTCAACGTGTCTGGTGGTGCAGCTGGGCCTTGCCCTCTGGCTAGGGTTGCCAACCTCCAGGTACTAGCTGGAGATCTCCCACAACAGACACCCTATGAGGTAGGTGGAGCTGAGAGAGCTCTAAGAGAACTGTGACTAGCCCAAGGTTCATGTGTAGGAGTGGGGAAACCAACCTGGTTCGCCAGATTTGCCTCCACTGCTCATGTGGAGGAGTGGGGAATCAAACCCGGTTCTCCGGATTAAAGTCCACTGCTCCAAATGCCTGCTCTGAGAGCCAGTGTGGTGTAGTGAATAAGAGCGGTGGTTTGGAGTGGTGGAGTCTGATCTGGAGAACCGGGTTTGATTCCCCACTCCTCCACATGAGCAGCGGAGGTTAATCTGGTGAACTGGAATTGTTTCCCCATTCCTACACACAAAGCCAGCTGGGTGACCTTGGGCAAGTCATTCTCTCTCAGCCTCACCTACCTCACAGGGTGTCTGTTGTGGGGAGGGGAGGGGAAGGAAAGGTGATTGTAAGCCGGTTTGATTCTCCCTTAAGTGGCAGAGAAAGTCGGCATATAAAAACCAACTCTTCTTCTTCTTCTCTTAACTGCTACACCATGCTATGTAATCTGATTTCCTCTAAGGGTACTTTGTAGAATTTTTTTGTTGCATTCATGATGAGTTCATTAATTCATCACTAGATATGTGATCAGAAGACAGGAAGAAAAGTTAATGCTGGTGTAACCCAAAGATTTCCGACAAGAGCGAGGTAAACACAGCCTTTATATCTTCATTTTACTTACTTCTAATTTAGATAAATTCACTACTATCATGAAAAATGGAACCACCATTTCACACGTAACAATATATAAGCAGTAATATTATCATGAGGGAAGAGAGGAAAGACTCAGTGGATTCCCTGATGCAGCTGGCAGACAGGGGAATCCTAGAGAACTGGTGTTTCCCCCCAAACCAAAATCCCATCCTTAAAACTGGACTGACTGAGCAAAGAGGCACATATCAGCAATCTGGGCAATGCCACAGTTGCAAAGAAGGTGTCTGCCCACTGAACACGAGCTGAATGAGACCAAAAGCCTATACCCCCAAAACCCACATGTTGAGTATTTGGGGCTGGAGTATTGTGTTTGGATGTGAGAAACACAAGTTTCCATCTTTAAGTCTCATAAGAGGCCTTGAGCAAATCACCAGAGCTTTGCCTAAACTGCCCTCAAAGCTTGTTGGAAGAATGAAAGGGGATAACCCTATATATACTTAGGGTTGCCAACCTCCAGGTACTAGCTGGAGATCTCCTGCTATTACAACTGATCTCCAGCTGATAGAGATCAGTTCACCTGGAGAAAATGGCCACTTTGGCTTTTGGACTCTACAGCATTGAAGTCCTTCCCCAAACCCCGCCCTCCTCAGGCGCCACCCAAAAAACCTCCCACCGGTGGCGAAGAGGGACCTGGCAACCCTACATATACTATCATGAGAATATAAGTGTAACAGATATGAACGAGAATCGGTCAGGCCCATTATTGCTCGTTTTAGTCTACTCTTCTTATGAATCACCTTTCCCGCCCCCCAGTTTGCATTCTCTTCTTCTCCTTCTTCCTGTGTGTGTCCACAAATGGAGGTTATTGGTTGGCCAAGTGCTTTCGCTAAGATGACCAATATGCATTGTGAAAAGCCCTAGCTAGGAGTCATTCCCAAAGAACAAATTAGCTTGGTCATACTGTTATGTCGACAGGGAAGTTCGAAGGTTTGCTCATTTGCTGCTGGAATGGTGCCTGTTGTCACCACAAATGATGCCGCCATTGAATAACTGGGGTTGTGATATGAGTTAAATTGCCCGGTTCATAAAATATGAATGCTTGAGAAATGAACACACCAAAGTTAAGTCACTTAATCAGCTGCAGAGACACAAAAGAATATCTTACTACAAGATGCCGTTTTGTGGACTATTAATGAAGTCGTAACAAAGGCATCTTTGTCTCTACACTGGCCTTTCCTTTAACAGCAGTGTTCAATCAGCAAAAACATTTGTTTTAAAATGTACTCTTGGAAGGTTTACTGTCTATAACCAAAGTGTAGGTATGTCATTTAAAATGGTAATTATGTACTTCTTTTAGATCCTCAGGATGGTAAGGTCCAAGCTTGGGGGTAGGTGGGTAAAAGGGTACATTTTTCCAGGGCCTGCAGCTCTAAGGCAGAGGTTACCATCATGGTGCACGGGGGAGCCATGGCATCCATAGATACCTTTTCTGGTGCGTGCCAAGTGGAGCCAGTGAGTAGGGCCAGATGGTGCTTTTGTCCATCACAACTTCTGATTGGCCATTGGAGAGCTTTAAAAATGTTGCTTTGGCAGCAGCTGCTGCCACAACTCAACAATGTTCTCTGTGAGACTAAAGAAAGGCTGTGTGTATTGGAGAGCCAGTGTGGTGAAGTGGTTAAGAGCAGTGATTTGGAGCGCTAGACTCTGATCTGGAGAACCGGGTTTGATTCCCCACTCCTCCACACGAGCAGCGGAGGCTAATCTGGTGAACTGGATTTGTTTCCCCACTCCTATGCATGAAGCCAGCTGGGTGACCTTGGGCTAGTCGCAGCTTTTTCAGAGGTCTCTCAGTCCCACCTACTTCACAGAGTGTCTGTTGTGGGGATGGGGAGGGAAGGTAATTGTAAGCCAGTATGAGTCTTCCTTAAGTGGTAGAGAAAGTCGGTATATAAAAACCAACTCTTCTTCTTCTTGAAGGAGACATTTTAAAACAGTATGTTAATTTAATAAGGCATAATGTAATTCCCTGACATTTTGTGATTGGCTCCACCTCCTCTGGTAGCCATTTTGTGACCACATGGTGCTTTTGTCCAGCACGACTTCTGATTGGCCATTGGAGACCTTATCAGCCATGCAGATCTTCAAAAATGTTTTGGCAGCAGCTGCCACCAGAACTCAAGAAAGAAAGGCTGTGTGTATCGAAGGAGATACTTTAAAACAGTATGTTCATTTTAAAAAGGCATAATGTAATTCCCGGACATTTTGTGATTGGCTCCACCTCCTGTGGCAGCCATTTTGTGGTTGCGCTAACTACTCTGGGTCAGAATTCCACAGGTGTCTGCAGATCCTCATAGCTCCCATAGGTGCTCTGATACTAATGTTTCCTAGTGCCCAGTTGCTTCTTCTCCAAAACATCTCTTCGCAAACCAAAGAGTTGATCCTGGCTTCCCTCCACCTCATTGGAGGAGAAAGTGCTTCAGAAGACCCCTAAAGGCATCCCCTTTGGGTGCCCAAGAAATTGTGGTCCTCTTTGGAAGCAGCTGACCCATCAAGGAAGGACGTTTGACTTATAACCTCCTAACAATTTGTAATTGTCTTCAGTGGCAGACATTTTGTGATTGGTCCTGCTACCATGGCAGCCATTTTGTGGTGCTTATTATATAAAGGTAAAGGTAAAGGTCCCCTGTGCAAGCACCGGGTCATTCCTGACCCATGGGGTGATGTCACATCCCGACATTTACTAGGCAGACTTTGTTTACGGGGTGGTTTGGCATTGCCTTCCCCAATCATCTTCCCTTTAACCCCAGCAAGCTGGGCACTCATTTTACCGACCTCGGATGGATGGAAGGCTGAGTCAACCTTGAGCCGGCTACCTGAAACCGACTCCCATCGGGATCGAACTCAGGTCGTGAGCAGAGCTTGGACTGCAGTACTGCAGCTTAACACTCTGCGCCACGGGTGCTTATTACCTTTCATCAAAATTCCCCAAATGCTCTCAGGCTCAAGACGCAAACATAGTACTATGACATGGTCTTTTCGTGTCCGTTCCGAAAATATAATCAAATGTTTCTTTCACTGCTCATGAGGCTGGGTGGACAGACTAGGACTGTGTGTAGGGATGGTCCTGTGTTAACACATTTGTATTGTTTTGAAGAGAAATGTTTGGACCCTGAGGGCTGAGTACATGGGATTATACCATTTTATCTTCACAGTGGCATTTGAGACGGGTTACCGTATATACTCGCGTATAAGCCGAGTTTTTCAGCCCCAAAAAAGGGCTGAAAAAGCCGAACTCGGCTTATACGCGGGTCAATACGGTAGGGGAGGGGAGGGGGGAGGGGGGAGGGGGGAGGGGGGAGGGGGGAGGGGGGAACTTACGGCCGCTGCCGGGCCCACGCCGCTTCCATCTGCCAAGAGCGGCCTGGGGCGGCCTCCTGCAGCTGCAGGGGGGCTGCCCCGGCCGCCCCGGCCCTCGCCCGGCCTCGCCGCCGCTTCTCGCAGCCGAGAGCGGCCTGGGGCGGCGGCCTCGGCCCTCGCCCAGCCGCCCCGGCCCTCGCCCAGCCGCCCCGGCCCTCGCCCGGCCGCGCCGCCGCTCCTCGCAGCCAAGAGCGGCCTGGGGCGGCGGCCTCGGCCCTCGCCCAGCCGCCCCGGCCCTCGCCCAGCCGCCCCGGCCCTCGCCCGGCCGCGCCGCCGCTTCTCGTGGCCGAGGGCGGCCTGGGGCGGCGGCCTCGGCCCTCGCCCGGCCGGGCCGCCGCACCTGGCGGCCGAGAGCGGCCTGGGGCAGCCTGGGGCGGCGGCCTCAGCCCTCGCCCGGCCGCCCCGGCCCTCGCCCGGCCGCGCCGCCGCTCCTCGCAGCCGAGAGCGGCCTCGGGCGGCGGCCTCGGCCCTCGCCCAGCCGCCCCGGCCCTCGGCCAGCCGCCCCGGCCCTCGCCCGGCCGCGCCGCCGCTCCTCGCAGCCAAGAGCGGCCTGGGGCGGCGGCCTTGCCCCTCGCCCAGCCGCCCCGGCCCTCGCCCAGCCGCCCCGGCCCTCGACCGGCCGCGCCGCCGCTCCTCGCAGCCGAGAGCGGCCTGGGGCGGTGGCCTCGGCCCTCGCCCAGCCGCCCCGGCCCTCGCCCAGCCGCCCCGGCCCTCGCCCGGCCACGCCGCCGCTTCTCGTGGCCGAGGGCGGCCTGGGGCGGCGGCCTCGGCCCTCGCCCGGCCGGGCCGCCGCACCTGGCGGCCGAGAGCGGCCTGGGGCAGCCTGGGGCGGCGGCCTTGGCCCTCGCCCGGCCGCCCCGGCCCTCGCCTGGCCGCCCCAGCCCTCGTGGCCGAGGGCGGCCTGGGGCGGCGGCCTCGGCCCTCGCCCGGCCGGGCCGCCGCACCTCGCGGCCGAGAGCGGCCTGGAGCAGCCTGGGGTGGCGGCCTTGGCCCTCACCCGGCCGCCTCGGCCCTCGCCCGGCCGCCCCGGCCCTCGTGGCCGAGGGCGGCCTGGGGCGGCGGCCTCGGCCCTCGCCCGGCCGGGCCGCCGCACCTCGCGGCCGAGAGCGGCCTGGGGCAGCCTGGGGCGGCGGCCTCGGCCCTCGCCCGGCCGCCCCGGCCCTCGCCCGGCCGCGCCGCCGCTCGTTGCAGCCGAGAGCTGCCTGGGGCAGCCTGGGGTGGCGGCCTTGGCCCTCACCCGGCCGCCCCGGCCCTCGCCCGGCCTCGCCGCCGCTTCTCGCAGCCGAGAGCGGCCTGGGGCGGCGGCCTCGGCCCTCGCCCAGCCGCCCCGGCCCTCGCCCAGCCGCCCCGGCCCTCGCCCGGCCGCGCCGCCGCTCCTCGCAGCCGAGAGCGGCCTGGGGCGGCGGCCTCGGCCCTCGCCCAGCCGCCCCGGCCCTCGCCCAGCCGCCCCGGCCCTCGCCCGGCCACGCCGCCGCTTCTCGTGGCCGAGGGCGGCCTGGGGCGGCGGCCTCGGCCCTCGCCCGGCCGGGCCGCCGCACCTGGCGGCCGAGAGCGGCCTGGGGCAGCCTGGGGCGGCGGCCTTGGCCCTCGCCCGGCCGCCCCGGCCCTCGCCTGGCCGCCCCAGCCCTCGTGGCCGAGGGCGGCCTGGGGCGGCGGCCTCGGCCCTCGCCCGGCCGGGCCGCCGCACCTCGCGGCCGAGAGCGGCCTGGAGCAGCCTGGGGTGGCGGCCTTGGCCCTCACCCGGCCGCCTCGGCCCTCGCCCGGCCGCCCCGGCCCTCGTGGCCGAGGGCGGCCTGGGGCGGCGGCCTCGGCCCTCGCCCGGCCGGGCCGCCGCACCTCGCGGCCGAGAGCGGCCTGGGGCAGCCTGGGGCGGCGGCCTCGGCCCTCGCCCGGCCGCCCCGGCCCTCGCCCGGCCGCGCCGCCGCTCGTTGCAGCCGAGAGCTGCCTGGGGCAGCCTGGGGTGGCGGCCTTGGCCCTCACCCGGCCGCCCCGGCCCTCGCCCGGCCTCGCCGCCGCTTCTCGCAGCCGAGAGCGGCCTGGGGCGGCGGCCTCGGCCCTCGCCCAGCCGCCCCGGCCCTCGCCCAGCCGCCCCGGCCCTCGCCCGGCCGCGCCGCCGCTCCTCGCAGCCGAGAGCGGCCTGGGGCGGCGGCCTCGGCCCTCGCCCAGCCGCCCCGGCCCTCGCCCAGCCGCCCCGGCCCTCGCCCGGCCACGCCGCCGCTTCTCGTGGCCGAGGGCGGCCTGGGGCGGCGGCCTCGGCCCTCGCCCGGCCGGGCCGCCGCACCTGGCGGCCGAGAGCGGCCTGGGGCAGCCTGGGGCGGCGGCCTTGGCCCTCGCCCGGCCGCCCCGGCCCTCGCCCGGCCGCCCCAGCCCTCGTGGCCGAGGGCGGCCTGGGGCGGCGGCCTCGGCCCTCGCCCGGCCGGGCCGCCGCACCTCGCGGCCGAGAGCGGCCTGGGGCAGCCTGGGGTGGCGGCCTTGGCCCTCACCCGGCCGCCTCGGCCCTCGCCCGGCCGCCCCGGCCCTCGTGGCCGAGGGCGGCCTGGGGCGGCGGCCTCGGCCCTCGCCCGGCCGGGCCGCCGCACCTCGCGGCCGAGAGCGGCCTGGGGCAGCCTGGGGCGGCGGCCTCGGCCCTCGCCCGGCCGCCCCGGCCCTCGCCCGGCCGCGCCGCCGCTCGTTGCAGCCGAGAGCTGCCTGGGGCAGCCTGGGGTGGCGGCCTTGGCCCTCACCCGGCCGCCCCGGCCCTCGCCCGGCCGCGCCGCCGCTCCTCGCAGCCGAGAGCGGCCGGGGGCGGCGGCCTCAGCCCTCGCCCAGCCGCCCTGGCCCTCGCCCGGCCGGGCCGCCGCACCTCGCGGCCGAGAGCGGCCTGGGGCGGCGGCCTCGGCCCTCGCCCAGCCGCCCCGGCCCTCGCCCAGCCGCCCCGGCCCTCGCCCGGCCGCGCCGCCGCTCGTTGCAGCCGAGAGCTGCCTGGGGCAGCCTGGGGTGGCGGCCTTGGCCCTCACCCGGCCGCCCCGGCCCTCGCCCGGCCGCGCCGCCGCTCCTCGCAGCCGAGAGCGGCCGGGGGCGGCGGCCTCAGCCCTCGCCCAGCCGCCCCGGCCCTCGCCCAGCCGCCCCGGCCCTCGCCCAGCCGCCCCGGCCCTCGCCCGGCCGCGCCGCCGCTCCTCGCAGCCGAGAGCGGCCTGGGGCGGCGGCCTCGGCCCTCGCCCAGCCGCCCCGGCCCTCGCCCGGCCGCCCCGGCCCTCGCCCGGCCGCCCCGGCCCTCGCCCGGCCGCGCCGCCGCTTCTCGTGGCCGAGGGCGGCCTGGGGCGGCGGCCTCGGCCCTCGCCCGGCCGGGCCGCCGCACCTCGCGGCCGAGAGCGGCCTGGGGCAGCCTGGGGCGGCGGCCTCGGCCCTCGCCCGGCCGCCCCGGCCCTCGCCCGGCCGCGCCGCCGCTTCTCGTGGCCGAGGGCGGCCTGGGGCGGCCTTCTGCAGCTGCAGGTAGGCTGCCCCGGCCCTCACCCGGTTGTGACACCACCACCGCCAGGCCCGTGCCACTTGCTGCCGGGAGCCCAGGTAAGCCTGTGGGGGGGGGGAGGGGTTATAAGCCGACCCTCGGCTTATACGCGGGTGCCTAATTTTTCCCCATTTTTGGGGAGAAATTAGGCACCTCGGCTTATACGCGGGTCGGCTTATACACGGGTATATACGGTAGATTGAGAATGATTTGCTGATGGCCGAATGGGGATTTGAACCATGCTGTTTTGTGTTCCTTGGAAAGATGGTAACTAACCTTTCAGTATTTTCCAAACCACTTTAGACCATTTCCTGAGCTCCACAATTCACATGAAACTGTCTTATACTGAATCAGACACTTGGTCCATCAACGTCAGTATTGTCTACTCAGACTGGCAGTGGCTCTCCAGGGTCTCAGGCAGAGGTCTTTCACATCACCTACTCACCTAGTCCCTTTAACTGGAGATGCCAGGGTTTGAACCTAGGACCTTCTGCATGCAAAGCAGAGGCTCTACCTCTGAGCCACAGCCCCTACCCTACACAGCCCCTTCACGAAAAGCCATGTCTTGAACAGTGTGTCCCAGCGCTCCAAGTTTACAGTCTGTTCTACCAGTCATGGTGGGCACCTGGCTATTATATTGTGTCACTTTTTCTTCTTCATTTTTTTTTTACCTGTATACTCATTCCCACATGCTGTGTCCAAATGCTGCCCCAAACTTCAAAACCATTTCTCACTGGTGGTAGCCACATTGGTAGGTGTGGACATCGGCTCCTCCTCCTATTGAAATGCATGTCTGTTTGTTTGTTGTTTAACCACAATGCAGCAGAAAGCTCCCTAGTGTACAGCCAGTAGAGTTGCCAGCTCCGGCTTGGGAAACAGCAAGAGATTTTGGGGGGTGGAGCATGAGGAGGGTGGGTTTGGCAAGGGGAGGGACTTTGATGGCTTATAATGTCATAGAGTCCACCTTCCAAAGTCCCCATTATCTCCAGGAGAACTGATGTCTATCGTAATAGAAGGAGATCTCCAGCTATCATCTGGAGGCTGGTAACCCTAACCACCAGCCTAATTAACCCCTCTACAATCATGCACCACAGTGTACAGAATCATTGGAAGCAGCTGCACTTGTGCATAGGAATATGTGAACAGATGCACTGATTCAACACTGGCTTTGGAAGAGAACTAAAACTGGTCGCCTCCACCTTCTTCCATTAAAACAGGAGAAGGAGGGGCTGTAGGGAGAGGACCTTGTGGGCAGAAATTACTATACTTTTCTTGTCCTGTTGCAACTTCCATAGTTGGCATAGTCATTTTGGTGGCCACAATACTTAAATGGCTACTGCTGGTGGGGGGGGGGAACTGTTCCTGGCCACAACAGAAGCTTCTCCTGCCCTGGAATGTCACATTTCCTCCTCCCCAGCCTGAGTACAACTGCTTAGAGTTTAGCTACAGAGACAGGGCTCTCCTAACCCAATCTGCAGTCACATGTAATGTTGGGGAACTGATGTTGCCAAGTGCTGTGTTCATCTCAGAAGCATGGCACGTGGAGAACAGGCACTTCAGCCTTCTTTCCTGTGCTCTTTTCTGGAGCTGAAATGTCGAGGGTTGCCAGGTCCCCCCCTCTCCACCAGTGGGAGGTTTTGGGATGCAGGGCTGGGGCTGTGATCATGTGTGTGGCTGTGTGCGATGTGATTACGTCACTTCTGGGGTTAAACCCCGAAGCGGCACATCATGAAGGGATGATTTAGCACTGAACCCCCTTAGGGCTTAAGCGCTAAAGCGGCCCGTCACAATGTGGCATTTCCGAGTTTACCCCCGGAAGTGACGTAATCAGCGTGCATGCAGGCATGCGTGTGATGGCCGCTCCAAGCAGCGTGGTAAATTATCAGGCAATTGCCCACCAAAAACGCCAACCTGGCAACCCTAGAAATAGCCGTGCAGCTTCTGTTTTCCCCACTGTGGGGGCACAGTGCCTCAGTCTCGTTTGGCCCTTAGAAGAACTGTTTCCTCTTGATTTTATGGGTTGATGTCCCTGAATTCTCTGGTTTCGACAGCGAGGATTCAGACCCAGAGCACAGGAGAAGTCAGAGGGTGGATGTGGTTTGTGCTCCTCAAATCGGTTTTGCTACAAAAAAGAGAGACTTTTATTTGTGTATGTGTGTGAGAAAGTGAGATACCGGTAGCTGCCTCGTTTGCATTTATGCTTATTTTTAAAATGTGAGGAAACACCCAGCTAGCTGGTTAACAGCACCTCCTACATTTCACACTTTTGGCACTAGAATTTCAGGTTATTGTTGGCAGTCATTCCGAGAAGGTGTTTGAGCCATTCCATATCATTACTGTGCCTATGACATTCAGTGTTGATGCTTACTAATCGCTGTTGATACAGAAAGCTTGCATATTCCACGAGAGTTAATTTACATGCAACCCGCAGATGTCGCAAGGAATGCAGCTTTCGACTGAGCTCTTCTAGATATTCAACTCATTTTCATACAGACTGCCATTGTGTTGATTGGGCAAGTGGCATGATAAAGGTGACGTGGAACATTCATATAGGGTGGCCAACTCTATATGTTCTTCACACAACACATAGTTAAATTGTGGGACTCCCTGCCCCAGGATGTGGTGATGGCTGCCAACTTAGAAGGCTTAAAGAGGGGAGTGGACATGTTCATGTAGGAGAGGGGTATCCATGGCTACTAGTCAAAATGAATACTAGTCATAATGCATACCTATTCTCTCCGGGATCAGAGGAGCATGCCGGTTATAGTAGGTGCTGTGGAACACAGGAAGGGTAATGCTGCTGCAGTCGTCTTGTTTGTGGGCTTCCTGGAGGCACTTGGTTGGCCACTGTGTGAACAGACTGCTGGACTTGATGGGCCTTGGTCTGATCCAGCATGGCCTTTCTTATGTTTTTATGAAACAACAATTGTACGTGGCTTCCTACAAGAAAGGAATCCTGAGCATGGAAGGGAATATTCTTTACTATAGTGTATTGCACAAGAAACTTGCTTCACACTAATGTCTTTTGAATCAGAGCGCTGAGCGGTCAGGATTAAGAGTCAGTGTGATAAGAATTTCAGACTAGAATTGGGAAGACCTAGTTTTTTTTGTCTGTGGGCTTCCTAGAGGGATCTGGTTGGCTACTGTGTGAACAGACTGCTGGACTTGATGGGCCTTGCTCTGATCCAGCATGGCCTTTCTTATGTTCTTATGGAATTGTCTCTTTGCTGCTGCCTCAGCTACGTTGCTGTGGAAGTCAACAAAAAAAAATCCCTGTTGATTTCAATGGGGAAGGACTGCATTTCTGCTTTTTCTTAGCCTCTCTTATTTTTCATTATTTTGATGTTTTCTCTATGTGTTTAAAAAATATCATCACATTCCCTCTTCCATCAGTCTCCATAACTCTCCCCAAATCCTACATACACTGTGCATTCTGTATGAGTGAATGTATTATCATCTTGCAAACCTTCTCTTATTTTTTTTCTGTTTCACATTAAATATACTATCTAATAATACGTTCCAGATTTTCTATAATTTTTATTCTTTCTTCTGTCTTGTTAACCTCAATCTTTAGGAGAGCTGAAAATCCCCATATCTTAAAATAAGTCTTTTCATGGTGACCAAGAATATCTGTTGTTGTCATATTTGCATCCTGTTTTCTCCCCAAACCAGCTTACAACATCATTCTCTCCTCCTTCTTTATCCTCCCAGCAATCCTGTGAGGTCGGTTTGACCAAGAGAGAGTGAATAGGCCAAGATCATCTTGAAAGCTTTTTGTTTCTGGATAAGAAAATTGCATATTTGCAACTGCAGATCAGTTCCCTGGAGAAAAAAAAATAGGCTTCTGAATAGTGAATCCGCTAAAAGTGAATTGTTGCACAAGATGTTGCATATTAATAATGCAAATCTATGCAGAATTACTGTCGTCTAAATCCATTGAAATCACTTGGTTTGGACTGGAGGAACTCTGCATTGGATTGCACTGCCTAACTATAGCAGAAATGGGAGAGGATATACAATAATCTGTAGGTACTGTGCCTCTAAGTAAGGAACATGAACAGCTATGCTAGGATCTGGAACTCAGATTGAACAGAGGCATAACATCCAAATCTCAAGATGTCATAGTTCCCCCGTACACTGCATTGGTCAGGCCGCACCTGGAGTACTGTGTACAGTTCTGGAGGCCTCACTTCAAAAAGGATGTGGACAGAATGGAGCGGGTGCAGAGGAGAGCGATGAGGATGATCTTTAAGTATTTGAAAGGCTGTCACTTAGAGGAGGGCAGGGAGCTGTTCATATGGCAGCAGAGGATAGGACTCGCAATAATGGGTTTAAATTGCAGGCAGAAAGGTACCGGCTGGATATTAGGAAAAAGTTTTTTACAGTAATTTATTTATTTTATTGCACTTTTACCCTGCCCTCCCCGGCCTAAAGGCCAGGCTCAGGGTGGCTCACAAAACAGAATAATAAAACCAGTAAAAACCCTTAAAATATAATTTAAATACATTTTAAATAGCCCAAATCATTTAATAAACAGTCTCCTTGATGGCGCTAAAATCACATACTAATGGTCTGCAGCATAATAGATGGAACTGACCTCCCCTAAATAGGGGGAGGGCTCAAACCGTGGGATGGGGAAAAGGACTAGTAAGTGTAGTTCAACAGTGGAATCGGCTTCCTAGGGAGGTGGTGAGCTCCCCCTCACTGGCAGTCTTTAAGCAGAGGCTGGGCAAGCACTTGTCAGGGATGCTCCAGGCTGATCCTGCATTAAACAGGGGGTTGGACTAGATGGCCTGTATGGCCCCTTCCAACTGTATGATTCTATGATCTGAAATTACCTACAAAATAACGATTTTGAACATCCTGTTCTGACATATCTGCTTTTGCAGGTAACCATCCAAAACATGCATTAATATGTTTCACAAGGCAGAAATATCAGCAGAAATAATGAGAAAGGTTGAACGTATCTATATGTCTGATTCTGAACCTGGCCGCAGAATGGAGATCAAAAATGCCAAGATCTCTTGGGATTCTCTGTGATTTTGGATTGGCCGGGCACTTCTGGTAATCCAGAATGGTGACTGCAGCTTCATTTTGATACTGGGGACAGGTTTGGGGCAAGGAGGAGTGGGCAGGCAGGAAAGACAAGTAGGAAGATGGGGGTGGGAGGAAGGAAGGAAGGAAAACTGGAGGGAAAAGGGGCTAGTGGGAGTCAAGGGAGCAGGAAAAAGAGACACTGAGAGGGAAGGATGGACTGCAGGGAAAGTGGCACATGGGACTGAAAGAGGTAGGTGGAAGGGAAGTAAGCAGGGTTGCCAGGTCTCTTTTGCCACCAGTGGGAGGTTTTTGGGGCAGAGCCTGAGGAGGGCGGGGTTTGGGGAGGGGAGGGACTTCAATGCCATAGAGTCCAGTGGGCCAAGCAGCCATTTTCTCCTGGTGAACTGATCTCTATCAGCTGGAGATCAGTTGTAATAGCGGGAGATCTCCAGCTAGTACCTGGAGGTTGGCAACCCTAGAAGTAAGGAAGGAAGCAAGTAGAAGAAGGAGAGATGATGCAGGGGTTGCAAGGAGGGGTGGGAGGTGGAGACAGCTTGGGGAGGAGGATCATCTGGGGGCTTGAGATTTCCCCCACTTGTTCCTACCAATTTTCAATACTGAACTTGATTCTGTGAACACTGCTATGCTTGGAGCTTTTTCTTTCATACACAAGTTGTTAAACTCATATCAAACTTTAGCTTCTTATTCCCAATTTGAGCTTCCATTCTGTGTTTTCTACTCCCCATGGAATCTCCTGGAAATTGTTCATAGTCTGCAACAATAACTTTATTTTAAGGCAACAAGAAATCTTCCTTCGTCTAACACCTTATCCACAGTAGATAGTTTTAATTTTCTTTTTTAATTCCTGAGCAGCACTATAGTTGTGAAAGGAGCTTCTATTGCTGTAGGCTGTGTGGTGGTTTTCATCATATGGTAGTTTTCATTTTCCTCTCTGTAGGTGCAATCCAGATCCATTAAAACCAATGGGAGTTTTGCCATTGTCTCCAACGGAATGCAGATTGGACTTTAAATCTTCTGTCACAAACTTGAGGAAATGTATCTTCGAAAAAAACTTATCCCGTCAATGATGCAGAGTTCTGAGTGGGGAAGAGAAACGAGCGGATATCCATTTCAGCATTACCATCTGCCATCGGCCATTATCTCGCATGCCGTAAAAGAGTTTGTTCCGCTATTCAAAAGAGAGATTTGAAAGGAAATGAAAAAGAGGCTCTGTGCAGTCTAAGGGGTCTTGGGTGTTTTAAATTTCCTAGTTTGGTGATACTATTTTCTTCATATATTTACAAATCCAAGACAATTTCCCATTCAGTATCCAACAAATTATATAGTGAAGCGGAGCTACAAAGAATTAGTAAGAGCAGGGCCCCCCAGCACCTTTCCTGGTTCCCGCCAAGAGATTTTTAGAAAGTGGGCAGGGACAGGTGGGGCTTTTACCCAGAAGGTTTCTGACTAGCCATTGGAGATATCAGCGGCTGTGCAGATTTTTTTTCTAAATTGCTTTGAGCAGCAGCGGCTTACCAAAGCATAAGGCTCTTGACTGCACGACTAAAGGTGTGTGCAAGAAAATATTTTGAAACAATCTGGTCATTTTAAAAGGCATCCTGTTAAACAGAGCATCTGCCTGAAATGTTGAAGCGTTGCTGTTAGAGTTATGCATGACCTCACTCCCTGACTGGTTGTGCTTGGCTCTGCCTCCTGTGGCAGTAGGGTTGCCAGGTCCCTCTTCACCACCAGCGGGAGGTTTTTTGGGTGGAGCCTGAGGAGGGCGAGGTTTGGGGAGGGGAGGAACTTCAATGCCATAAACTCCAATTGCCGAAGCGACCATTTTCTCCAGGTGAACTTACCTCTATCAGCTGGAGATTGATTGTAATAGCAGGAGATCTCCAGCTAGTACCTGGAGGTTGGCAACCCTATGTGGTAGCCATTTTGTGGCTTTGCCCACCATCCTGTATCAGGATCCATAGGTGCCCACAGGCTTGACAAATGTGGGAACTCTGGGGTTAGAGTATCAGACAAGAAGATGGTAAGTGCCATCTCAAGCAGTATTATACCCTTCTCAGGCCTACACCTTTTTTTGTACCCAGTTACAGACAGGCTGTATTCTCTTTCCCTACAAGGTAAGTAACAGTTCCTTGGGTATGGGATAGTATTATGTGTGCCACCTCATGCTTTTGCTGTAGGGTTGCCAACCTCCAGGTACTAGCTGGAGATCTCCTGCTATAACAACTGATCTCCAGGCGATAGAGATCAGTTCCCCTGGAGAAAATGGCTGCTTTGGCCATTGGACTCTATGGCATTGAAGTCCCTCCCCTCTCCAATACCCGCCCTGTTCAGGCTTCACCCTCCAAAATCTCCAGGTATCTCCCAGCTGAAGCTGGCAACCCTATTCTGGTGGGAGTTTGCTGCTTTATGAATGTGGGTTGCTAGTGTGGTTCAAAGCCACACCTTTGATAGGACTCAGCTGTGTGGTAAAGAGATGTGTATGATATCAGGTACACTCTCTGTAGGGTTGCCAGCCTCAAGGTCATGGCTGGAGATCTCCCACTATTACAACTGATCTCCACCCGGTAGAGATCAGTTCCCCTGGAGAAAATGGCCGCTTTGGCGATTAGACTCTATGGCAGTGAAGTCCCTCCTCTCCCCAAACCCCACCCTCCTCAGACTCCGCCCCAAAAATCTCTAGGTATTTCCCAACTCGGAGCTGGCAACCCTAACTCTCTGTAATCTTCAATTACAGGATTTTAGGAAGTGGGGCTGGGACTGACCCTTCCTTGAGCTTTGGAGAACCACTGATAGTCAGAGTAGATAATCCTGTCTAGAGGTAGGGTTGCCAGGTCCCTCTTCGCCACCGGCGAGAGGTTTTTGGGGTGGAGCCTGAGGAGGGCAGGGTTTGGGGAGGGACTTCAATGCCATAGAGTCCAATTGCCAACGTGGCCATTTTCTCCAGGTGAACTGATCTCTATCAGCGGGAGATCAGTTGTAATAGCAGGAGATTTCCTGCTAGTATCTGGAGGTTGGCAACTCTAGCTAGAGGGACGAATGATCTGATTCTGTATAAGGCAGCTCTATACCTCCCTAGGCTTAGCTTCATCCAGTCTCAGCAATAGATGGCTTAGATGGAGAATAACAGTGCTACAGGACTGAATTGTGGGGAGGCGAGGCAGGAAGTAAAGTGTGAATCCCTTTTGAAAGAGACTGACACAGAGGGAGGAATATTATTCATGTATTTTTCATCTCCTTTTGTTCTCCTCCCTTTGTACTCCTTTGCAATTTGTCAGTTTTAAGACTGCGAATGAGCGAGGCAGGGCGCCAGTCGGGATACGGAGCTGTCAGAGCTGCAGTGTGACTGTCGTAGCTGTCTTCCAGAACAGTTCGGAGTGCTCGGGGGTTATCTACCCAATGCGGCTCCAAGCCATCGCTCTGCTGTCCAGCTCCTGTGTTGATCTGCTTGCAGATCAATCTTTTGATTTCAGTAACATAAGAGCATAAGGACATAAGAAAAGCCTTGCTGGCTCAGACCAAGACCCATCAAGCCCAGCAGTCTGTTCACACAGTGGCCAACCAGGTGCCTTTAGGAAGCCCACAAACAAGACAACTGCAGCAGCATTGTCCTGCCTGTGTTCCAAATGACCTAATGTCATAGGCATGCTCCTCTGATACTGGAGAGAATAGTTATGTGCTGTGACTAGTATCCATTTTGACTAATAGCCATTGATAGCCCCGTCCTCCATAAGAACACAAGGAAAGCCCTGCTGGATCAGACCAAGGCCCATCAAGTCCAGCAGTCTGTTCACACAGTGGCCAACCAGGTGCCTCTAGGAAGCCCACAACAAACAAGACTTCAGCAGCACCATCCTGCCTGAGTTCCACAGCACCTAATATATGAGGTATTCTCCTCTGATCCTGGAGAGAATAGGTGTGCATCATGACTAGTATCCATTTTGACTAGTAGCCATGAATTAGCCCCCTCCTCCAAGAACATGTTCACTTCCTGCTTAAAACCTTCCAAGTTGGCAGCCATCTCCACCTCCTGGGGCAGGGAGTTCCACAATTTAACTATGCGTTGTGTGTCACTTGTGAACAGGGCCATTCCACACAAACCCGTGTCCGTGCCACTATCCCGGGTTGATGTACACACATCTGGAAACATTGTTATTTCTGTGCCAGACTGTGTGAACAACTGTCCCAAGGGGCAAGGCCCGCGATTTGGGTTAAGAGTTCACACGGAGCCACATGAAACAGATAAAAATAGCTCGAAAGGTGCATTGGCGTATGTTTTTAAATTTGTTTCTGTATTTACGACCGCTGAGGAAGGAAGGCCTATTCAAGCCGAAACTCCCATTCTCTCCTCTGATCCTGGAGGGAATAGGTATGCATCATGACTAGTACCGATTTTTACTAGTAGCTATGAATACCCCTCTCCTGCATGAACATGCCCCCCCCCCTTCAAGCCTTCCAAGTTGGCAGCCATCACCATATCCTGGGGCAGGGAGTTCCACAATTTAACTATGTGTTGTGTGAAGAAATACTTCCTTTTCTCTGCAGAAGAAGGCAATGGCAAACTACATCTGCATTGGTAAGGTTGCTAGATCTCCCCTATCTACCGTCAGGGGTTGGAGGGACTTGCCCGATCCAGGTTGGGAATCTCCTGGAGATTTGGGGGTGGAGCCTGGGAGGACAGGAACCTCAGTAGGGTAGAGAGTCATAGAGTCCACCCTCCAAAGCAGCCATTTACTCCAGGGGAGCTGATCTCTAGTTGGAGGTGAGCTGTAAGTCTGGGGATCCACAGGTCCAGCTGGAGGCTGGCATCTCTATTTCTTCAGAAAGGAGATATGAAGGGATGGCATGATAAGGAACAGGTAATGGGATAGAGCCTGTTAGACAATATTATAGGCCTTTTGTTACCATATCTTCACAGTCTAATGAATATGCAATTAATACGATTGAAGTAGTAATCTTTCATTTTACCATGCCCTTCTCATGTTATAGGGGAAGGGTTTTACATTTGATGGGCTATTTATGGAGCAAACCCTTTCCCCGTTATTTCTGCTGTCTGTTTTGGTGAAGGTGTTTTATGGCTGTCTGTAAGGATTTGTGTGTCTTCTGTTACGACGATCGGTGACAGCGGACAGATAACCGAATACACCCAAGTTCATATATGATTCCTTTTCTTCTGTTACCATGGCAACATTATCAGTAAATGGGAAACATACCAACGATCTCCTGGTAGGGATAGGTTTTTTGTTTCAGCCTCGCTTCACGTATTTTCCTGGTTTCATTTGAAAATACTAAAAGACTGAGACAGAATCTTTACTTTCCCCCCCAGTTCATTAAAATGATTGCCTCCCTCAGTATTTTCAGCCGTATCCAAAATTTGCTAGTTATAAAAATAATCACAGAGGGCAAAATACTCACTTTGGAGAGCACGCTGCCCTCATTGCACAACTTGCTTACACTAAAGCAATGCTATTGACTAGGGCTATTTTAATACCAGGACAACACTAGTATAAATTGATTTGCATTGAATTTGCAGTTTAGCCATTTTTTTTCCTGCTAATTATTCAAGTTCATCCAAACCCAGGCTTGTAGTCTTCAGGCAACCTGGCATTCAAACTGAGAAGCAGGCAAGCAGAAAAAGGCATTCTGGAAGTGCCTCAATTTGTTCTTAAGTGGCAAGTTGCTCTACTGGGAAAGCCCCACCAGACACTGCCCCACAGAACCAAGCTGTGTCATCTGCAACTTTCTCATGTAGCAGCTGCAGTACCACCCCTGTCCATTTGCACTGGTGGTGCTGACGTGCAGCAGAGAGCAAGCTGGTAGCTCCTCCCCCATCAGGAAAGCTATCTCAGGTCCCAGGGTATGCTGGGAACATGCATGCAACTTTGTTCAAACTAAGCAAGGTGGTGAGTGCCTGCACGGGAACTTGAGTGCCTGTGTGCTCCCTTGAGTTCCACTGATGGAAGAAGTGTAGGGTATACATGTAGTAATTAAATACGATGGTGCAGAAAATAAGGTACCTTGGTCTTGCTGTCAGGTACGAGAGCCACACGATGAAGATGTCAACCCAGTGTG
This sequence comes from Euleptes europaea, assembly GCF_029931775.1. NCBI lineage: Eukaryota > Metazoa > Chordata > Lepidosauria > Squamata > Sphaerodactylidae > Euleptes > Euleptes europaea. The sequence continues at coordinate 103,949,968 of NC_079316.1, read as the reverse complement.
CGGCTGCTGTGAAAAAGGCAAATTCTATGCTGGCCATAATTAGATGAGGAATAGAGAATAAAACTGCTGCTATGGTGAGATGACACTTGGAATACTGTGTTCACACCTTTAAAAAAGGATATTGCAGAGCTTGGGAAGGTACAGAAAAGAGCAACCAAAATGATCAGGGGATTAGAGCAACTGCCCTATGAGGAGCGGTTAAAGAAGGGTTAAAATGCTTAGAAAGGGGGTTAAAACACTTAGGAAAGAAGGTGGGTAAGGGGAGAAATGATAGAGGTCTATAAAATTATGCATGGTATGGAGAGAGTGGACAGGGAGAAGCTTTTCTCCCTCTCTCATAATATCAGAATGCGAGATCACCTGCTGAAGCTGGAGGGTGAGAGATTCAAAACAGATAAAAAGGAAGCATTTCTTCACACAACGCGTAGTTACATTGTGGAACTCCCTGCCCCAGGATGAGGCGATGGCTGCCAATTTGGGAGGCTTTAAGAGGGAGGGGACATGTTCATGGAGGAGAGGGCTAACCATGGCTACAAGTCAAAATGAATACTAGTCATGATGCATGCTTAGTCTCTCCAGGATTAGAGGAGCATGCCTATTATATTAGGTGCCGTGGAACACAGGCAGGACAATGCTGCTGCAGTCGTCTTGTTTGTGAGCATCCTAGAGGCACCTGGTTGGCCACTGTGGGAACAGACTGCTGGACTTGATGGGCCTGGGTCTGATCCAGCACGGCCTTTCTTATGTTTTTATGATTTAGGTCCTGGAGAGGCTGCAGCGTCGAAGGAACACTGTGCAGCCCAGGCGCCGGTCAAACTGCCCCTGTCACCAACGTAAGTGCCTCTTATTCTGTGATAAGAAGGCACTTACGCTGGAGGTGGAGTCATATTACCTCCACTCCACTTTCAACCCAGTCCTCAGGAATTAATTATTTATTTTACATAGATAATTAAAGAAGAGTAATTATTTGAGCCCTTAATTGTTTTCTTACCATAAGTAAGCAGGTCACAGACAAAGAGCCCATTCCGACTCCCATATTTATAAGTTTTTTAAATCATCTTCCAACTTTCTTCATTGTCCAACTTTCACACTCATACATAGTAACAGGTAATACTATTGCATGGATTATCTTGAACTTGGTGGCCAGGGACACATCCTTACACGTAAGAATCTTTTCTAGCTCCTTTATGGCTGCCCCCATCACCATTGGCACTGTCCATTCTCATCTGCTGATGGGGCCGTTGACCCCTCAAGGGGGTGGGACGCATCTTAGACTGGTGTCTCAGCTGTGACCATTCTGCCTTAAGTGGCTCTGCCAGGAGTTTAGCCTCTTTGACAGAATCTAGCGCATTGCTCTCAGTTTTGCTGACTCACACAAACCCCCTCACCACATTAAGAATGTGTATCAAAGAGGGGGTCAAAATTATACTTATGTATCTTTTACAAAAACAAAAAAAATCTGTGCTAGTTTGTTCTTATTACTTTTAATCATAACCAAGAATATCAAAAATCATAATTACTGTTATCTCATACATATCACTATCACTGTCTCTTGGGCCCCAGTACATATTTGAAATATATCTTCACTGCTATATTTAGGACCAAACTAGAAATGACAGCATCCATACATCTGACCCATAGGTGACAACACTATTTTAAAGTGATTTTGAAATGTGAGGGCCTGCAGCATGACAGGTTGCGGTACAACCCAAGCCTTTTCAAGTACCAGAATTGTTTCACCGCCCCAAAGTGGTTTTGTCACTTAAAAAGACACGGGGAAGAACAAGAGCTTTTTTTGAAATTGATTTAAAATGGTGATGATGCCTACTGGTTGGACCTGTGGATGCCGTTATGTCTAGTTTGTACCGTAGTTGGACATTCTTGTCATTCTTAGATTGCTTACTGTACCGGTGTCTGAACGAGTGTTGCTATGCTCCTGTCAGCACACCCAGTTTTTGCCGCCACTCTATCAGCTGATAGGACAAAAATAAATTTAAAAATCACCATTGGCATGGCAGCATGACATCACTTCCAGTGAGAACCCAGAAGTGATGTCATGGCACTTTAGCCAGAAACTCCACAGATTTCCCGAGAAATATGCCAACAGCATCGCCTCTGTCCCTTCCCATCTCCCGCCCCAACACATATTATAACTATTCATATTATAGTATTTCTGATCTATTAGAGGCCGTATTAGTCTGTTACTGCTTTGTTCTTTTTCCCTCTCCAAGGATGTTATATTTTGCTTATCTAGACTCCGTATTTGACATGTTCAACTTGGAGACCAAGTAGGGTTGCCAGCCTCCAGGTGGTAGCTGGAGATCTCCTGCTATTACCACTGATCTCCCGGTGACAGAGATCAGTTCCCCTGGAGAACATGGCCACTTTGGAAAGTGGGCTCTACGGCATTATACCTCATTGAAGTCCCTCCCCTCCCCAAACTCTGCCCTCCTCAGGCTCCACCACCAAAATCTCCAGGTCTTTCCCAACCTGGAGCTGGCAACCCTAAGGCCAAGTCAGCCATGATTCTGGCCTGCAGAAGCATCCTCCATTGCCTTTTTGGTCAAGACCAGCAACTGATCCCATATATATTCCTGGCTACATATGTGTTATGTTTTTAATGTTTCATGTAAACATCAAGGTGAAGTTTTCATTTTGAGGGCACTGAAGAGAACTTTCTGTGGCTAGAACAAGGCACTTCCGTGCACTTCAGAACTCCTTAAAAAAGGCTAGCATCAGCGCTAACAACTTGAGGCCTCAGTATCAGAAGTTGTACTGGTGTGCAGTGCATAGCAGCTGAGCAGTTTGGGGTTTACAAGTTGTTCTGGCAACATTAGCTGACTGAGAGTTCTTATGCAATGCTGGTGAAGGAGTTTGCTGGAGGGCACTGTTGACTGTTGAGAAGTCAGTTGAACCAGGCTTTGCCCAATAGGCAGTTGGTCAATGAAGGCTGTGCCTACAAGAGAATGGAGTACTTACTCTAGGCTGAGGACAACGCTGGTGAATTTTTTAAAAAATTGCAGTAGAGGTAACTATGGAAAGGTAAAGAAGAAAATAGTTGTGGATTGAAAACATACTAAGAGCAGAACGGTATGCTTGGGAGATGATGATGATGATGATGATGATGGACTTACATAATTCATTCAGAAGATATATTTTCGGTTTCAGTCATTTAAAAACAACAGCAGTTTTACTAGCTGATCTAATATCAGTCGTTTTAATTCCCTACTGGCTTATGAAATTAGCAGGCACCTTGCACTCTGACACATAGTTCTTTTTTATTTCTTTTTGTTGCCATCAAGTCACATCTGACTTATGGTAACCCCATAGGGTTTTCAAGACAAGGGACATTTAGAGGTGGTTTGCCATTGCCTGTCTCCACTTCACGACCCTAGTATTCCTTGGAGGTCTCCCATCCAAGTGCTTGCCGACATGGACTCTGCTTAGCTTCTGACATCTGACAAGATCAGGCTAGCCTGGGCTATCCAGGTCAGGGTGACACATAATTCTAGCAAAGATTAAAATGTTACCCATGGTTTGCTACCACAGCAAACGTCTATAGTCTGTCAACATATCTGAGAATCCAGCAATAAAGTTTGTGTCCGGTAAATGTTTGGATTGATTTGAAGGGGTGTACATAATTGGCACAATTTATTCCGCTCATGTTTCATTTGCATGATTTGGCTTTTAGGTTTATGGAATTTCCATTCCTTATTTTATTTTACATTCAACTAACGACTCCATCTGTAATTTTAATGAAAAGCAATTAGAAGGAGAGTTTTCCTCTTTTGCCTAGGAACCATTACAACCATCCGTAAATTACTAGTTTGGTGTTGCCTGAAAAATGTTTGCAGTTTAATTTATTCCTAGATTATGCCACCAAACAGAGGGCTATTGCCAAAGTTCCCTGAACTGCTAAAATCGTTGGAGGCTGCAGTGCAAACATCAAGTTTTTACTGCTATATCACAACAGAGATGAATTCTGATTCAGGAATCTGGTGGTTTCTTTCCTTACACATGTGTTGCACCTGCACTGCCCTCAAAAGCTAATGGCCCCCCTCCACTCTTCTATTAAAATTAAATTGTATAAATAATTAAAAGTAGAAATCGGCTTCCATTTATTTAAATAGATCAAAGCCAAGAACTCCCCATGTGGTAAAAGGCTTTGCAGCTCACTGATCGGCTCTCTCTGCTGGGGAAGTGCAGCCATCCGTCAGTGGAATGGGAATATTGCTTCCCAGCGAGAGAGCGAAAGGCTGAAGAGAGTGTAAATAAATAACTCGTTAGTTAAATTAGGGAGGAACAAATTAAGGTTGTGTGATTACAAGTTCTGGCCTCATCGCTTTAGAATGGAGCTCTTGACTCAAGCGCTTTAGAGGTGCATAAATCTGTTTAAAAAATTTGGTTGAAGGCCTTTCTTTGTTGGATATGCCCACTGGGTTGTGTGTGTGTAAAGTGCCGTCAAGTCACAGCCAACTTATGGCGACCCCTTATGGGGTTTTCAAGGCAAGAGACTAACAGAGGTGGTTTGCCAGTGCCTTCCTCTGTATAGCAACCCTGGACTTCCTTGGTGGTCTCGCATCCAAATACTAACCAGGGCTGACCCTGCTTAGCTTCTGAGATCTGACGAGATCAGGCTAGTCTGGGTCATCCAGGTCAGGGCGCTCACTGAGTTAGGACACCAAAATTACAAAAAGGGAAGAATCTAGAACACCATCCTTAGCACTTTTGCTCAGCCATTCAAAGACACACAAAAAAGTAGGGACTCTTTAATATCTATTGAGATAGTTTGAGAGGTTAACTATGTTGGGAAGAAGAAGAAGAGGAAGAGGACGAAGGAGAAGGAGAAGAAGGAGAAGAAGAGTTGGTTTTTATATGCCAACTTTACCACTTAAGTAAGAATCAAACCAGCTTACAATCACCTTCCCTTCCCCTCCTAAGATAGCTGTGATTAGCCCAAGGTCACCCAGCTGGCTTCATGTGTGGGAATGGGGAAACCAACCCAGTTCACCAGATTGGCATCCGCTGCTTATGTGGAGAAGTAGGGAATCAAACCCTGTTCTCCAGATTAGAGTCCACTGCTCCAAACCACCGCTCTTAACCACTACACCACGCTGGTTGATACAGTCATTCCAGGACCAGTTTGCTCCACTGACTTGTCCAGGATATGGTTACCAGGATATGGTAACATATGTACAGTTGTGGCTATAGGGTAGTTATAATTGTTTGAGAACCACCTTATCAAATAAACATAGTAATTCTTCTATGATGACAACAGCAGGGCATTTAAATATTAGATATGAGGTAGCTTTCCCAGGGATGGAATGATATTTAAATAACCCAACCACATGGAATCAATACCTTGCTTGGAGAGAGGTGGTGGTAATGGTGATGAGTCCCCGTGTCATGCAAATAACTTCATTTAAACATAATCCCAGCCACACATGAACAGTTTGCGCAGCATCATCCACATAAAATACTGTTCAGGCTCTATGCAAACTACAACTGAAACTATCTGAAAACTGAAACTATCTGGGGGGGAAATCTCCTTTGGATTTTTTATATTCAGTATTCAGAAAATATGTAGTAATTATCTGATATCTGTATCTGGTATCTCTTTTTGACACTACTTTATTTGAACTGGACATTTGATTTAACCATTTCACATTGGAGATTTAACACTTGTTGATTGCTTTTAGGTATTAGTGCTGACTATCTGATGGTATTTAATAGTTTATACGAAACTGACATTGGTTGAGCTGCAGTAGGTGTATTTGATGTTTGACAAGTTGACTGCTTAATGGGATTTTATGGTGCCTCTCTGCCAAAATCAAATGTTGCCAAGAAGTTCAAACCAACGGAATTTTTAGGTAGAATTTTGCATCCCAAAATTAAAAGATAAAATCTTCTATTCAGTAGTTGACCAATTACAAATATTGGTAAATTTCATTTCATCTTAAATGCAGGCATACAGGAGCCATTCAGAATAATTTTATGTGATACATATAAGGGCAAAAGTAAAGGGTTTCTAGATGGAGGATACAATGGATTTCTGCCTGGAGGATATATTTAATGATCCTTCCAAGTTTGATATAATGAGCGGGAGAGATGAAAATTATTTCTTTGTTCTCCCAATGGAGCTTTTGACTCCAGACCTTTACACTTAATTGGTTGAATACATGGATTTATTTATAAGATTCCTCTACTGGATTGGGCCGTCTACAAACATACCTCAGAGATATAGTGGGTTTGATTCCAGACTTCCACAGTAAAGCAAATATTGAAATAAAGCGAGACACACAATTTTTTTGGTTTCCCAGTGCATATAAAAGTTATGCTTACACTATATTGTAGTCTGTTAAGTGTGCAATAGCATTAGGTCTTAAAAATGTACTGTAATACTGATGAAAAAGTTTGAAATACTGCAAGAATTACCAAAATGTGACACAGAGACAGGAAGTGAGCTCATGCTGTTGGAAAAATGGCGCTGATAGACCTACTGGAAAATGCAATATCTACGAGGCGCAATAAAGCAATGTACAATAAAGCGAGGTGCATCTGTGTTTAAATTAAAGAGGAGGTGGGATCCAGTTCACCCTCCATATAATCTTATTCTCAATTATTCAGCTGCTGACTTTGTTTACTGGTTGCAAATACTGCCTGTCTGCATTAAAAAATTTAAAACCACCCTCAAGGTGGCTCCCAGAATAAAACAAGATAAAATCATTAAAAACATAAAATCCTTAACAGCCAATAAACTTCAGAAACCTAAGATCACCTGGAATCTTAGAGCATCTACATATTCCTGTCTCGTCATAATTTCAGGCTCATCAAATGTGTTCCACTGTTGTGAGGAACCTGATGTTGCCATCCCAACTGGTTGACAGTTTGATGTTGAGCTCTTTCTCCATGACAATTGGTAAAACCTACCCTGTGTCTTGATATTATTACTATTGGGATATTTCGTGAATATAGCAGTTTGCCCAGTCATAGAAGTGTGCTATTGAGTGATTGTAAGCTGGTTTGACCCTTAAGTGGTAGAAAAAGTTGGCATATAAAAACCAACTGTTCTTCCTCTTCTTCTTCTTCTTCTTCTTCTTCTGCAGTAAATTAATCTTCCAGCTGATCCAGCATTATGGGTATGGGAGAATGAGGCACTGTTTCTACAGGAGAGAGCTGGAGAAGGAGAAGGAGAAGAACAGTTGGTTTTTGTATGCCGACTTTCTGTACCACTTAAGGGAGACTCAAACTGGCTTACAATCACCTTCCCTTCCCCTCCCCACAACAGACACCCTGTGAGGTAGGTGGGGCTCTTTGCCCTCTCACCGCCCCCAAAGCTGTAACTTTCCCAAGGTCACCCAGCTGGTTTCTTGTGTAGGAGTGGGGGAACAAATCCAGTTCACCAGATTAGCCTCCACCGCTCATGTGGAGGAGTGGGGAATCAAACCCACTCCAGATCAGACTCCACCGCTCCAAGCCACAGTTCTTAACCACTATACCACGCTGGTGTGACTCCATGAAAAGCCATGTGGAGAGTGGGAAAAACAATGGACACAGAGAGAGGAGAGGTCAGAGGTTAAGACAAAGAGAGGGACATCCCATTCAAAGAGATAACACTTATACACACTTAGAGTGATATAGCGCCCACCCCCCAATGTCTTGGCATGCTGACTCGCTCACTCCAACAATTACAGCCAACAATATGGAGTGGAAATGGTACTATAAGTTGAGTGCATTTCCTGTATAGCCATTCCTATCATTGCTTTCATAAAACTTCTACCCACGTGGTTCAGACCACATAAATGATTCCAAACCACACCTACAATAGCATTCAAATAATCAAGGTAGAAATGAGAAAGCGGGGGAGCAGGGGGAGATATTTTTCTGTTTTTGTCTTCCTTTGAATTTCTTCAGAACTTTTTGCCTGAGGTTCAATTCCTACATTCACTTAAAATTTTGCTTTAGGTGATAATAAAAATAAAATTTATTTGAGGCTATTATGCAAGATGCCCTGACCTGGATGGCCTAGGCTAGCCTGATCTCATCAGATCTCAGAAGCTAAGCAGGGTCAGCCCTGGTTAGTATTTGGATGGGAGACCACCAAGGAAGTCCAGGGTTGCTGTGCAGAGGAAGGCACTGGCAAACCACTTCTGTTAGTCTCTTGCCATGAAAACCCCAAAAAGGGGTCGCCATAAGTCGGCTGCGACTTGAAGTCACTTTAAACACACACACATTATGCAAGATAAAACAAATACTACCCTCACAAAGAATAGATTTACAAACCAAGGCTAGCAAAATCAAGAATCACCTGATTTGCTTTAGGTGAAATCTGGAGATAACCCCAGGGATGTGTGGACTCCGCCTTCCCTTCCTCAGGGAATTTCACGAGTGTGCGGGTGCAGCATTTCTTTGTGATTCCCACTGGGTTTTGCCTGGGAAGGAATCCTTAGATCAGATTTTTATTTTGGCACTTTAATGGGAACGACACTTATTCTCTCTAGGATCAGAGGAGCATGCCTATTATATTAGGTGCCGTGGAACACAGGCAGGATAATGCTGCTGCAGCTGTCTTGTTTGTGGGCTTCTTCGAAGGATCTGGTTGGCCACTGTGGGAACAGACTGCTGGACTTGATGGGCCTTGGCCTGATCCAGCATAGTCTTTCTTATGTTCTTATGAAGCAGCAATTGTACGAGGCTTGCTGAAAGATGCAGCCCTTGTAATCCTGAGCATGGAAGGGAGTATTCTTTGCTACAGTGCATTGCACAAGAAACTTGCTTCAAACTAAAGTCTTTCAAATCATAGCGCTTAGCCGTCAGGGTTAAGAGTCAGTGTGATAAGAGTTTCCGACTAGAATTGGGAAGACTTAGTTAGGGCTGCTAGGTCCCTCTTTACCACCAACGGGAAGTTTTTGGGGCAGAGCCTGAGGAGGGTGGGGTTTGGGGAGGGGAGGGACTTCAATGCCATAGAGTCCAATTGCCAAAGTGGTCATTTTCTCCAGGTGAACTGATCTCTATCGGCTGGAGATCAGTTGTAATAGCAGATCTCCAGCTAGTACCTGGAGGTGTCACAGCCCAAGAAGCAGCACAAGACCCAATAATCAAACTACAAAAAAATAGAATACTCTAACAATTTCCAAATGTATTGTTGAATAACAATATAAGCATTAATACATACACTTCAACAAATTTAATATGACAATAAATATTCCTATGTCTAATACAATGGATGTTACTATACTAAACCACTAATTCAAACAACTTATTATAGACGACCAAAATGATGTTGTCTGCCACCCACACTAACAACTAAAGTCTCTCATCCAAATATAAAGTGACTGCCAAGAATAATGGATGCACATCAAGAATGGATTATATATAGGATGCACATCAAGAATGATCAGACTAAGGATTGTAGAGCATCGCTCTAGGATTAATGCAAAAATAACTGAGGCTCCCTTAGTAACTCATTTTTTAGAAAAAGGATACAGAGCTGATGAACTGAGATTTTTTGTCCTTTGGGTCTACAAACATCACCCTTACAATGCATGCAATATACAAACCATTCTTCATAGACAAGAGACACGCTTTATACATTTACTGAAAACGCTACATCCTGGTGGACTCAATACAGAACTAGATCTTGCATGTTTCTTATAATAATATTAACAGTCCATGCAGTTCCACACGTTCCTTTCACCTTGGTTAGGTTAATATATCAAATTAGCATTCTCATGATCTAAATATCAGCATTCTTCTACTATTGTAAAATTGTTATATGTTGTTTACAAAATTGTTAAAAAAGGTAAAAATATTAAAAATGGTTAAAATATTTTAAAATGTTTTAAAATATTTAAAATTGTTTAAAAATGTTTAAATATGCTTAATACTGTGTTTTAGAAGGTTTAAGTATGTTTACTAATTTAACATATGAGTTTGGGTATTATTAATAGGCTATCTATTATAAATAGGACATCCAGTCCCAATTGATGGTTTGGTTCTTTAAATACAAAATGCTGACTCACTAATCAACCACACACCTGTCACCTATAAGAAAGATCAGAACAGTTGATTAGAATAGGCCACATTGAAGAAGGACTCACATCCTCTAAGCAAAAGTTGACTGACTTATTGGTATGTATGGCGATTATTTATATAAATTGAGGATTGACTCTTTAAACTATTTAAATATACAGCTAACAGTCTGTTTATTAACTATCCTTACACAGGCTGACGAAGCTACACAGATAGCTAACCTACCTCACTGGGTTGTTGTGGGGATGAAATGGAGGGAAGGAGAACAATGTAAGCCGCTTGGAGTCTCCCTTGGGGTGAAAGGCAAAGGAGGGAGGCGCATTCCTGAAGGGGAGTAGTTAGGTAGCGGCCAGGAGTGGGGCAGCTAGGGTTGCCGGGTCCCTCTTCAGCACCAGCAGGAGGTTTTTGGGGCGGAGCCTGAGGAGAGTGGGGTTTGGGGAGGGGCAGGACTTCAATGCCATAGACTCCAATTTCAAAGCAGCCATTTTCTCCAGGTGAACTGATCTCTGTTGGCTGGAGATCAGTTGTAATAGCAGGAGATCTCCAGCTAGTATCTGGAGGTTGCAAAAAATAGCAGCACTGAGGCTCTCAATAATTATACATATACTAATGCAAAATAGAATTCAAATGTGTATTCAGATGTTTATAACAAAAACCATAAAGTATAAACACATTACTTCATGCGTAAATCCAATACAAATTACATGCAATAATGCTGTCCAAAGTATACAAAATGAAAACACTTAAGGAGAGAACAAGGTAAGTTCATACATCAATTTGTATGCAACATGTTTTAAACCCAAAGATTCATACGTGAGTCCCCCACTGTCTGTGGTATAGTTCAAATCAGTCCTGTAAAATATAACTTGTACACGAGTAGTCCAAATAGCCAAGACGATACCTCCAGCTTGGTATTTGTTTCGCTTATGCTTCTTCAGTTGCATGCCATTTTCGTTTCAAAGCCAAAATAGCCAAAATAAGAATTATTTGTATATATTATACAACTAACAACATCTGGGTATATACATGATACTAATTTAAACATATAACATTTTAATAAGCCTTACCAGCAAATATTCAGTATTGACCCTGAGGGTGCCTAGACCATCGGTTCTCCTATCCTTCAGAGAGGTAACGAATGAAATGTTAGTGTCAGGGGCTAATCTATAGCCAGCAAACTAAGCTGCTCAGGTGTGCTGCATTGAGATATTTAGTGGGTCTTAAAGGAGCCTAAACTTAATTACAAAAAACAAGACAAATCAAATACGTTGTTCAAACCAGTAGGGGTCATTGTTTTAAAAAGAAAAATGAGCTTCATTTCCTGCCTGAGCAAAATTTGGGTTATATCTTGATGATGATGTGGCATGGGTTTGTATTTCCATAATGCAAAAAATATCTGGAGGCTGGCAACCCTAGGCGCAACACCTCCACAGAGGCTTTCCGGCCGCTGAAAATAAAATAAAAGGCATTTTTAGAATAAAAAGGGGGGAAACGCCCCCACTGAGTAAAGTGAGACTAAGCCACCCAAATACCTGGAGTAGCAACGCCTCAACTTGAGGGGGCATTCCCAGGGCAAAATGGGTTTGGAAGCTGGCGCAAGTATTTGCGACACTAGAACACTGCCAGAGGGAGGAACCTGTGCCTGAGCCCTGCGCCACAGTGTGGTATCTGGGGGCCCGCATGGATGCCACCTGTGGGTTAAATGGGCACTTTCACTGGCATGGGTTCACGCCAGCTCCTAAGGAGCTTCACACCCCCCTTCAGGATTGCACGCTAAATGAAGTCAATAAAGTAATAAATACATTTCAGAAATAAAATAGAATTGTTCTGCCATGCCTTACGGGATTGCATGCATATGATGGGTTATGTATGTGGGGAAAGGGGCCCATGCCACATATTTGTAATGGACCTGTAGAAACTTTATTTGGGCCCTGAGGGATTCCCCCATAGCCTAACCTATTGTGAAGACATAAAGTGGAGTGAAGAACCCTGTGCTTTTGAAGGACTGCTGAGGTAAAACCGTGATAGGATCCGGTCTGTCAAGCACTGATTGGTTGACTGAAGTTCAAGTTGGGTGGAAAATGTGGTTTTGGGAACTCAGGTTTCTACTAAACCTCTGCAGAATGATGTTACAGAGGTGATTTCTAGTAGAAAAAGAGTGGGTGGCTGAGAGCACCCCAACATCTATTCCCACCCCTCTTCCCTTCAGCGCACCCAAAGTTCTCCGCTCACGTCTTCAACCTCATTGAAAAAGACTTGGGCATGTTGCTGACTATGCATTTCCAGACTCAGTAATAAAGATGGGAGGGGGAGACTGTTGGGGGAGGGTATTGAATTAATCCAATAAATGCAGCTGTCAATCTTTTGTGAAGGAAAATGGGGGACTTTCCTTTTTTTCAGTGCCTCTGAGAAAAAATATACGGAAACGATTCGTTAGCGAATCTGTACAGCTGTTGCCGTTCACAAATAGGTTCGGCATCTGAAATAGATTGTGACAGAAGCTGAAGACAATTAATCTACAAGCCCCCTTCTCTCCATCAAGCAGATGTAAATTTGCTTATTCTTTGTCATGATGAAAGGAATTTTTGTTCATAAATACAGTTGGGATGTTCAGGCATTCAGGTGTATTAAGATGTCTGGTTCCCCTCCTTTTCTCTTCCATATCTCCAAACTTAGTCCTCTTCTGTATCCTGAAATGCTATGCTAAAATACAAAGACAGATGTGCTCTTTTGATAAGAAATTTGTTTGACTTGATTGTTCAGGATTTTGCGCAAAGGCAGCTTGGCAACAATAGAAGAGACCTTTTCAAAGATGTGCCCTTTGCGCTTGTTGGGAAAACTGCTTTTTTCCCTAAAAATGTCCTATGCTGTCAGCCTGACTTTAAGGGTAATTATAAGGCAGAGAAACAAGATAGGTTACCAGGAATTAATGTCTGACAGCTAAACCTGTTCACCTGTTGCTGTTGTGTTTTATTGAGCTTTTTCTTTAGCTTCGCTCAAAACTCCCCACGTGCTTCACCCAAAGTCACTTCAAACTTGGCTTTCATGGAAATGGGAGCGGGGGCAGGTAGCTCTACTCCCATCTAGGGTTGCCAGCTCTGGGTTGGGAAAAACTGGAGATTTTTGGGGCGGAGCCTGAGGAGAGCGGAGTTTGGGGGCGGAGAGACTTTAATGCCATAGAGTCCAATTGCCAAAGTGGCCATTTTCTCCAGGTGAACTGATCTCTATCGGCTGGAGATCAGTTGTAACAGCAGGAGATCTCCAGCCACCACCTGGAGGCTGGCAACCCTACTCCCATCCACGGTGTTCTGTTGTGTCTTATAAAGCCTTGCATGAGTATAAGATGGGCATATGAGCATTAGGGGAGTGGACATGTTCATGGAGGATAGGGTCATGGAGGATAGGGTTATCCATGGGTACTAGTCAAAATAAATACTAGTTACGATGCATACCTATTCTCTACTGTATCAGAGGAGCGTGCCTATTACATTTGGTGCTGTGGAACACAGGCAGGATAATGCTGCTGCTGCAGTCGTCTTGTTTGTGGGCTTCCTGGAGGCACCTAGTTGGTCACTGTGTGAACAGACTGTTGGACTTGATGGGCCTTGGTCTGATCCAGCATGGCTCTTCTTATGAACTGGAGAACAAGTGTGGTATAGATAGGGTTGTGGTATCGATAGAGTTATCCCCTACACCAGGGGTGTCAAACATAAGGCCCAGGGGGCGGATCTGCCCCCTTGAGAGCTTTTGTCTGGCCTGTGAAGCAGCCGAAGCTCCTGATCTGGGCTGTAAGAGTGTTATTTTTTAAGCATGTTTTTATTTTAAGTAAAAAATAAAATTGTTAATTGGCTTTGCCTGTGTCTTGTATAAAGTTTGTATCTCCAGTACCTGGCATTAAATTTTATGGTACACATGGCCCAGCCCAACCAAGCGACATTTATATGTGGCCCTCGTAACAAATGAGTTCGACACCCCTGCACTGCTCCTACCACATTGCAAATTCCTTCTCCCTCCTCTTGCTTTCTTTTAAATTGCCGGTCTTTCACTCACACACCACCTGGTGGCCAAGCCAAGAACTGCACTCCACAAACCGGACACAAAATGTTCAATCTCAAGTTTTCACACAGAAATGAAATGAGTCGACGTTTTTCTTACAACGCAAGGGCACGGTCCACCCAAAGTTAACTATTCTTAAACCTCATTTGTCGCCAAGGGAGAGTTGATCACATCTTTAAATCTCTCCCACTCAAACCAATGGGCACTTTAACTGGTGTTTAACATTGGCGGGACTAGGCTCCCAATTTTTGCCGGTAAGCCCAAAAATGCAATTAATTAATACAGCAGCCTAACAGAAGGCCACAAGGAGATTGTGGTGGGCCTTGACATCGGAATTGACAACCTGGTATAGGAAGAAAAGTGGCATTACCTGTGTTTTAACCCTATCTCACTCATTAAAGTAGATCATTTGGTTTCTCTGTTTCATGAGGAGGAGGAGGAGGAGGAGGAGGAGGAGGAGAAGAAGTAGTGGTGTTTATACCCCAATTATATCTACCTTTAAGGAGTCTCAAACTGGCTTACAATCACCTTTCCTTCCTCTCCCTACAACAGACACTTTGTGAGGTAGGTGAGGCGGAGAGAGTTCTGAAAACTGTGACTAGCCCAAGGTCACCCAGCAGGCTTCATGTACAGGAGTGGGGAAACCAACCCAGTTCACCAGATTACAGTCCGCCGCTCATGTGGAAGAGTGGGGAATCAAACCCTGTTCTCCAGATTAGACTCCACTACTCTTAACCACTACACCATGCTGGCTCTCAAAGACCCAAATACCTTTGGAAAATATTGTGTCTGAGAGGAGCTGAAAATTCTGTTTGTAGTTAAACACATGAAGCTGACTTATATCAGGGCAGATCATTGGCCTATCTAGCCCAGTCTTGTCTAGCTAGACTGGCCGGCGGTTCTCAGGTGCAGGACTTTCACATCAGCTACTATCTGATCATTGTTAGTGGAGATTCATCCTGGGACCTTCTGTGTGTCGAAGCAGATGTTCTACCACCAAGCCACAGCTCCTTGTTAATGGGGGGAAAGGCCCATTCACATTCACAGGTCTTTACTGATTGTATTCTACTGTTCTTGCTGGGAATTAAAGTGGATTCCAGACTCAGAAAGCAGTACAAAAAGGCCGATACATAGAACAAAACAATGCACTAAAACTGGATTTTACAAAGCTAGAGAGCAGTATAAATTCAATGAATAATGCAGTTGTTCGATTTTTTCACAGACTCTAAAAGTTCAGCCCGATTCCAGAAAAATTCCATTTTACTACCGCACTATTCCCTTGATAAAAAAATGCCATCCTAAACAATTCCATTTTACACATTCTACAGAATGATAAGAGTCTGAGCCTTCCTGGCTTCCTCAGGCATGTCATTGCATCAGATGTGAACCACAACAGAGAATGCTCAGTTTTATGGGCAACTGTTGAGCTTACCTATTTGCAGGCTGGTACCTTTGGCAGAGATGAACAAAACTGTCTCACTGGGGCATATGAAGTAGGGTTGCCAACCTCCAGGTTGTGGCTGGAGATCTCCTGAGATTACAACTGATCTCCAGGTGACAGAGGCAGTTCCTCTGGAGAAAATGGCTGCTTTGGCAATTGGACTCTATAGCATTATATCGCACTGAAGTCCCTCCCCTCCCTAAACCCCACCCTCCTCAGGCTCCACCCCTTAAATCTCCTAGTCTCACCACTGGTTTGAACTCACTGGTAGCCTTAGGTTAGGCAAGCCTCAGCTTCTCTGTCTCAGACCACTGATTACTCCCTGGAGATAATAAAACTCATCTACAATACAGGGTTGTTGTAAGGATTACCAGATTACAGTCTGTACGGACCACACCATTATGCAAAACTAAGGGCTGCCATTCTAAGGACACTTCCCTGGGAGTAAGATCTGTTGAGTAACATGGAACTTACTTCTGAGTAGACCTGTTTAGGGTTGCTCTCTAAATACCCTTTTGTTTAAGAGGGGGCAACAGTGATCCCCCTCTTCTGCTGCCACCTACTGAGCCTTCTGAAATGTCGTGTTTGTGGATTGGTGGACCCCCCCAGGAACTGTCTAGTGAGGATCTGCAGAGGAAGGGGGAATCGGGACAACCTTATATATCAGCATGTGGCGTGGTGTAGTGGTTAAGAGCAGTGGACTCTAATCTGGAGAACCAGGTTGGTTTCCCCACTCGTCCACATGCAGCCTTCTGGGTGACTTTGGGCCAGTCACAGTTCTCTCCGAACTCTCTCAGCTCCATCTACTTCACAAGGTGCCTGTTGTGGGGGGGGGGGGGTAGAAGGGAAGGAATTTGTAAGCTACTTTGAGATTTCTTTTGGTAAAGAAAAGTGGGTTATAAAAACCAACTCTTCTTCATAAGGACTGGTTACTATCTATGGCTGATAAGATGCTTTCAGCTTCTTACTTGCAAGCTCTTTATTTACTTTTCAGAATTTATATCCTGCCTTTCTGTCCTCACAACGGCCAACAAGGCTGCTAATAAATTAAAATGTACATAATAAAACCACATTTTAAAACTATTAAGATCAACCAACCAACCCCCCAGAAACCCTCACATCATTACAACAATTAAAACTAGAGCTAAATAAATAAAAAGACATAAAGACAACAACTAAAACATTGGGCAAGAAGGAGGGACCAAAATTTTAAAGTCTTCACCCGCTGGCTGAAGATGGCCACAGAAGGGGACAGAAGATCTCCATAGGGAGAGAGAGCCAGAGTTTTGGTGCCGTGACCAAAGAGAGAAGGCCCTCTCCAGGGTTACCACCCACCTAATCTCTGAAGGCAGGGGCACCCAAATCAAGGTTTCTGAAAATGACCATAGTGGTCAGGTAGGTTCAGGAGAGAGAAGGTGATCCTTCAGGTGTGCTGGACCCAAGCTGTATAGGGCTGTAAAGGTCAGCACCAGCACCTTGAATTGGGACTTAGGAGCCAGTGTAGAGGGGCCAAGACTGGAGTGATAGGGTCCCTACGACCCACTCCAGTTAGGGTTGCCAACTGCCAGGTAGTAGCAGGAGATCTCCTGCTAATTCAACTGATCACCAGCCGATAGAGATCAGATCACCTGGAGAAAAATGGCCGCTTTGGCAATTGAACTCTATGGCATTGAAGTCCCTCCCCTCCCCAAACCCTGCCCTCTTCAGGCTCCACCCCCAAAATCTCCAGCCAGTTGAGAAGAGAGACCTGGCAACCCTAACTCCAGTCAACATCTGAGCTGCAGTGCTCTCCACTAACTGATATTACTGAACAGTTTGCAAGGGCAGCCCTATGTAGAACGCATTGCAGTAGTCTAATCTTGATGTCACCATGGTATGCATCAGAGTTGCCAGATCTTTTGTGCCCAGGAAACGTCACAGCTGACTAAACTGTCAAAGATGGTGAAAGGCAATCCCAGACACAGCATCCACCAGATTACCCTGCAGACTGACTTGTAATAAACTCCAGAAGCAAAGAAATCAGAGATCAAAAAAGCAGCTCTTTCTGAACAAACCATTCTTATCCTGATAAAAATGCAATCAAAGACAAGGATACTTTAAAAAAAGTTATCGTAACTATCAAACCACTTAATGTTCAGAAGTCCCATTGACTTCATTTACATTACTCTGTAGTAAGTGGTTTGAAGCACGTAGCCTATGAAGGAAATCTGAATTGGGTCACAGGTGATTATGCTGAGTATGCTACAGTTAATTTTATCAAGTATAAATTTTCATTGGATTGAAAATACTCTTTCCGAGCCCCTTGATTACTTTTGGACATTACATTGAAAATAGCAGATATTATAGCCTTGCATTTTTTAAAAAAAAGATTCCTTGGGACTGAAAAACTGTAAAATACAATAATCTGAACAACTTAATATATAAATTACATTTTAAAAATAAATTGGCCACATCTGTCCTTTTAAAACATAAAACAATGGATGCATCTTAAGAACTAACTTGCAATAGCCAATGTTGCTCGAGGCTCGACAATATAGAGAGTGGTGTATTAAGAGTTTATGCTTCTGCATGCATTATTTCCCTGGCCTTGTTGCATAATAACACAGATGAATATTTTCTGAATATGTTACTGTTCTTTGGACACTATGAAGTGCAAGCAACACAACTCATGAGATGGCTCAAATGCTTTCAGATGAGAGCCAGCGTGGTGTAGTGGTTAAGAGAGGGGGACTTTAATCTGGAGAACCAGATTAAAGAACTTGCTGACATCTTCCTATTCCAGAAGGTGGACAGGGAAACAAGGGGGTCTG